>NC_135584.1:17232500-17857500 GCF_965152235.1 Eretmochelys imbricata
CTGTATCCCCAGAGTGGTGAAAGCCTTTCACAGCTGATAATTTTTAAGAGGATGACTCATTGTTAAATATATCATGGCAGCTTCATATTGTTTGCTCTTCCTCAAACGCACAATCTGCAAATAGACAGCATTTGTAGGGCCCAGAAGTCAGGTAGCAAGACTTTTATCAAGACATTTTCAGTAATGAAAGGTGGTACTTGATTTATTGTCTTTTTTTTCCTCCTTTAGTGAAGCAAGCTGTGTATTTGGCTCAGCCCATTTCTGTATAACTACATCATTATTATTTCCATTGTGGTCGTACATAGAGGTCCCAACCAAGGTCAGGGCCTCATTGTGCTAGGTGCTGTACAAACATGTAGTGAGAGACAGCCCTTGCCCCAAATAATTAACCATCTAAATTGACAAGATAGCCAGAGAGTTGGAGGGGAAACAGAGGAACGGTAATTTGCCCACGGTCGCACAGCAGGCCACTGGCAGAGTCAGGAATAGAACCTTGGTCTCCTAACTCCCCTGGTAGTACCCTATCCACTGACCACACTGCCAGTATTTGTTAGTCTTCTTTCCAGAAGCTGGTGAGAAAGGGACCAGATGTGGGAAACTGCCATGTCAGCCTGTTATAACTCCTCCAGGGCCACGTTCTGAAAACTCGCTCACATTGGATAGTTAGTACCTTCCTCCACAAATGCTCCCACTGTAGCCAGTGGAAGTCATCAGGTGCGACTCCACACAAATATGGGGATCAGAATCTGGCCGCATGGCTGAAGGACCTAGAGGTTGTATTAGCTGTTATGATTCTCCACACACAGAGAGCCACCATATGCTTTCCGTCTGAATGATTCTTATTTTAGATTAAGAGGAAATAACAAACCAAAAATAAAAGTGAGGTCTCTGTGGGAGAGGACAGCATCTCTCCTTTGTAACATGCTCCATCCAGTCTGCCTGCCTCAGAAACTGGCAGCTGCTGTCTGCTGAGAGCAGGCCCCTAGCGATGTATTTTTAAAATGCAATTCACCAAAACCAAAATTCACTCATAACAATTCCACTGTTATATATGCCACAGGGGAACTTCCCAGCTGTGGACTCTCAGCTATATAAACCACTTCCACATCCCGTTGCAGTACTGTTATAATGCATTATGGATTAACAGCCCTTTGGGATGAGAGTTTCGTGAGCTGGGAAATATAATGGGGCCAAATCCCCCAGTTCATGATCTCCATTCCATATCAAGAATTAAAAAATTCAGGACTCAGGGAAAATATTTTTGAGGGTTACCCCTATACTGCCAGGGTTTGGTCAACATGCTATTAGGAGAACTTGCTGTGTGTGTAGAAAGCAAGGCAGGAGGCCACCGAGGTTTCCTATCTATCGGTTTAAGAAGAAAACAATAGAAGTAAAATGGGGGCAGAGAAAAGGAACTGGCAGAGTAGATGTCTGGCATGGTAAGAACAGAAGATTGGGATCAGGACTCGTGGAGATCATCCAGGATCATCCTTGGTTAGAGTGATCTAGGTTTGAAAACCAGATATGGTTCCTTGTAACTTTTTTGTGTGTCTGAGAACCAAGAACCAACTGGATTTTTTTTTCTGCTCTTTTTTGGATATCTGCAAACTCTTTGAGGCAGCTGATCATAGGCACATTTAACCTATGTTCACTGGTATAAAGTAACAAGTCGCAATGTATGGTCAGTAACCCCACACTTCCATTTCCAATTTAGCAGTGAACACATACAAATATTTGTGAATCCATCAAACCCTAGCCATGAGTATCCAAGCAGACCCAGGGCCAAACCATAGGAAAGTAGAGTTCAGAAAACCTCAGTATGAAGAAGGTTCCAAAATGGCTGGGCCTGTTTTTCAAGCAGAAATTGTGCATGCAATGGTATATCTGGAGTTGTGTGCCTACTCTGCGCATGCCTTTGCAGGTTGGACATTCCCCCAAACACATATGGTAGTTTGCATGTGCACAGAAGGTGCATAATTTCTGACTGAAAACCAGGGCTAAAATTTTCAAAAGCTCTTAAGTGTTTTAGGAGCCTAAGTCCAATTTTCAAAAGTGACCTACACATTTAGGGCCAGATTGTTAAAGGTATTTAGGTACCCTAAGACATAGCTACATGCCTAGTGGGATTTCCTAAAGTGCCTTGGTGCCTAACTCCCAATGCACCTGTTTCCCATATGTTGCCATTTCTGGAGATGGGGAAACACCTATACACAGAAAATGAAATAGATTTTCTCTTTTTGGAACAGCATGGAGGGAGAATTTGGCAGAAAAACAACAACATTCTTTTTTTTTTCTATTTTTCCTTTTTTTTTAATGGGCCCACATCAAACAATTTTTTGCATTCAAAAAGTAACCTGAAACAAAAATAGGACTGCAGATTCTTGACTCCAGGCCAAAATAAATCTCAGTGACTCCTAAGATGAGCCTGTCTCCACTGCCCCTAAAAGCCCAAGACATACATTTAATGCATAATTAAAGTGAGATTTTAGCATACATTAGAATCTACAATTGTACAAGGTACAAATGGAAATTTCCAAACAAGACTTTTGATTACCAAAGCCATTTCAAGTGAAGGAAATAATAGAACTTTGGAGACCTCCGAGCCATCAGTGAGGAATTTCTGGAGTGACTGATTGCTTTGGCTGCATTATTCTTCAGTTCAGTTCAGCAGTATCTTTCAGGTGTATTGTAACATTTGGGGCCCAGTTTTCAAGGGGGATCTGCAAATGTACAGTGGAGGCATCCAATCTAGCTCTCCCTTGGTACAGAGGGAAGGAAATGCAAGGTGATAGACCCTTGAGTCTGAAATGGGGAAGAAGATGGGATGGAAGGTGGATGAGGGGCGAGCAGTTGTTAATTGCAAGATAATGGAGTGGTGTGTGGGAATGAATTATGATTGTATAGGTGGTCCACAATGGAATTTAGTGATTCACTGCAATTCTTTTATAGGTTGACATGGACACTCAGAGCATGGGATGAGTGCTCCTAGTATGAATGTTTAAAAATCAGAATAGAAATTGTGCTGTAGGGAACATGACAGCACTAGCCGAAGAATGGGTTAGATGACATGATGGGGCTTTTCCATCACTATTTGCTATCGTTTAGTGATTGTGGGCATGCAGATAGGAGTAGGGTTGCAAGAAAAGCAGTGGAGGTTTTAGGATGCTAAGTAAGAAGGCCTTGGGAAATATGGCCTCAAAAGGAAGAGATATTACAAATGACTCAATGGCATTCACTTCAGAGTCTTCTGTGCCATATGATCCACAAAATGAAGGTGATAATGCTTGATCTCTATATGGAGTGTCTTGCTGTCCCATCCATTCCTGGTGCAGCTTCTAGAGGTGGTGGCATATAGAGAAAAAGTAGCTACTGTATTAATAATACCGAAAACTTACATAGCGCTTTTCATCCCTGCATCTCAAAGCACTTTACAAAGATGGGCATCATTATCCCCATGTTACAGATGGGGAAACCGAGGCACAGATAAATCAAGTGATTTGCCCAGAGTCACAGAGTGAGTCAGTAGGCAATCCAGAACAGAACCCTAGTCTCTTGGCTCCTGGTAAGATGACTCTATCCATTGGACCATGCTGCTGAGAAGAGTAAGGTGCATTTTGGCATGACTTATGTTCAGTTCACGTGCTGTAACCATGGCGGAAGAAAGAACAAAGGGGCACAGTTGGTGCGTAGCCGCCGGTGGAGTGACATGAAAAGGACCCATTTTTGGCACAGGCAGCCACAGCACTGCTGTCTGCTGTAGCGCTTCTCAAGCTGCAAACCACTGACCTCCTGCAGAAGGAAGGCGTTTCTCTGCAGGGAATTAGAACTAACTTTTTAGTTGTTCCCAGGGGCAGCCACTGTTGTTTGATTTAGTTGGGCTGATCCCATGCCCCGCACGCATGCAGTGGTCCCATTGACTTCAGGGGGATGTCCCTGCTTGGGAACACAGGACTGGGCCCTAAGAGTGTGCAATACAATTAATGCTAATTTTTTAAAATCCAGTTCCTGCAAAAAATATAGCCAGAGATGTGTCTGAAGAGCTCGAGGAACGAATACGGGAGAAGACAGGAATGGCAGGGCCACAAAAGCTAAGAATTTGCCATCAGACGGTCTGTTTGGAATTGCTTTATTCTCTCTTGAGCTCTGTCTTTGCAACTTGGAGAATTACTGGCCATCTGTAGGATACCATCACACAAACCACATTCCCCTGGCACAGCCTCAGTTACCTGTAGTGTTGCAAGTAATAGGAGATGGAGCTTTTCTGCTATTTGAACCAAGTTATTCTAGACTCCAGAACGTGTGTGTATTTGTGCAAGGCAGGCTGTAAATATGCACTTGGGGATAGAACACAGTGGGGAGGTGGCTAAATAAGTAATGAACAAACCCATCCACCTACAGAGCCACTGCTTGATGTGCATGACCAGCAGGATGGGGAAGAGCTGGGAGAACAAAAGTTTTACATGGCATGTTCTTTTCTCAGGGCAGGGCCTCCCTCCGTGATGCAGATTGGTTTGCATTGCTGCTCTGAGGAGCAGTAATATCCATCCTGATGCCACTCCACCAAGCAGAGAGCATAAGCATGGGATCAGCAATGAGCTCACCAGTTGCTGCAGGGCACCTTTGTGAGCCATGCCTGCATTGTCATGTGGAAAGGGGCCAGGAGCCGCATCAATCCTGTGAGGTCCCCTCTGTGGCCTGAGATCCCTGGGGTCTTCTTTTCACTTCCATTCCCGCCATCCTATACTGGATTTGTAGGCCCAACTCCCATACTGCAGAGAGCCTGCCAGATGCTAGGGGGCAGTGCAGCAACCCCCTGGTTTTCCAAAGGAAGAGCATTTCTGGAGCACAGCGCTCCCCTTAAACATAGTTTTATATGGGAGAGGACGCACCCGTCCCAGTGTGCCTGCCTGATTTTCTGGGCTTGCTTATCTTCCTCTTTTTTTGTTGCATTTCACAGCACTTACAGGTCCCCTCCCGGCCTCCACCTGACTAAGCAGTGGGGATGGAATCCCCCTGTGATGTCCCCTGGGCTGCTGAAAGTGCTTTGCACTTTGCTGTCATTCTCCTGCTCACACGTCACCTTATTCCAACAAAGTCACACTCAGAAGGAATATTTTCTTCAGCTCTAATACCCAGTGAGTTTTCAATCTGTAATCCTTGTTTGTCTGCTTCTACGAGAGCAGCCATGGATGGATGAGGAGAAGGATAACACACTTTGAATGAATGCCTCACTAACACCATGGGCGTAGCTCTTTTCCCTCTATTGGAGGCTCTCACTGGAGGACTTCAGTGATGCTTGTCTGCCATTAGGTAGTGCCTAGGAGCCCCAGTCATGGGCCAGGACCCCATTATGCTAGGCTCTGTGCAAATTCTTTCTACCTTAGCATTATCTTGTGAAGTCCCCTAGATCCAATATGATCTGGCCTGCAGTTAGCCCAATAGTTTCCCACCATACAGTTACCCACTGGGATTTTTTCTCGGCAGTTTTCAATTCAGCAGCTACTTTATGGGCTGGGGTGGACTGAAATGTTCCTGAGCTTCCTGTCCCTGAAGGGAAGGGACAGTCGTCTGTGAGGTGCAGAGGTCTTGGTCTTTCAAAAAGGCAGGAGACAGGCAGCCAAAAGGGGGAGTGTGTGCTATATATGTGTCGCCAAAATATTGAACTTCAGCCAAAACAAACCCAGCCACAAGTGAGCCATACAGGAAAGAAAGTCCTGGTAAAGACAACGGGCCTCAAGTCTCAAGGAAAACACATTGGAAAGGTTAGAATGAGAACCCAGAGCTCTCCTGATGGGGGAAGGTGTATACCAAACCCATTCGAACCTTTTCATGCCCTTGCCTTGGTGTTCAGATTCACTCAGCGTAGTCACCTGCTGACCTGCGAGTAGGAATGATTTCTTTGTAGATGTTTTTGACAGGTGTGTAAAATACCCTCTCTTTTCTTGTATTAATCTCATGATGCTGAGAGATGGAGAGTAGAGTCTTATGTCTGGGCTGGTACATTTTCCTCACAATTTTGTAAGGCTAGAATAACAATGCCCATGTGTGAACGCCTCTCTAATCAAGGTTGTGATTAATTTTGCATCAGCCCTCCCTTAGCCTATGTTAGTCTTCTGCTATGTCCAGACTGTCCCCGCCCCAGTGCAAACTGGCATTTCACTGCATCAGTGCTAGTCCTTCCTTCTATCTGGGCTGATCTCAATCCTTATGAAAGGTTTGCCTCAGATAAAAATACTGAGAAAAAACAATTTCCCCTTTCTTTCTCCTTTCTTTCTCCCCCTAAATGACACATTCCCCTTCTCAATGCACACTGCCCCACAGCAGGTCTGGGTGCATTCTCTACACTCAGCTGTCCCTCCCCCAAAGCCAGCTGCCACCCTGAGTTGACCTCCTCTCCTCTCATACTTAGATCTTCCTCAGAGCCTCTAGCTGTGATAAAAATCCAGCTGCCCTGCTCTAATCTCATTTCCTTGAACCAGCCTGGTGAACTCAAGATCAAATGGTAAAGCACGGCATTCTGGGTATCCCATGAAGAGATGAACTTACAGTGTAGAAATATCACAGTGACTCTTATCAGGACAGTATGGGTATGGAGGCTGTTCATAGAATCATAGAGTATCAGGGTTGCAAGGGACCTCGGGAGGTCATCTAGTCCAACCCTTGCTCAAAGCAGGACCAATTCCCAATTTTTGCCCTAGATCCCTAAATGGCCTATAAAAATGCCGTTCTTGTGATAGAGCCAGATTCACCCCAGGGTCTCTACTAGCTTTCATTGCGGTGGACATTAGCACAGACCTTGCAGCAGCAACAGAAAGCCAGGCTACCAGTAGCAGCCTGAAAGTGAGCAGGGTTGGACCAAGCAGATGCAAGGCTCAGGAGAGCAGGAGGTGGCTGAATATCCCTATTGCAGTCTCTGGGGGTCTTCAAGAGCCACCAGAGCTCAGTCGTGCAGAGGTAAGGCTGGCCCTGTTTGTTTCAGTCAGACATCTTGTTGGAACTCCTGCCTGGGAGATCAATGGAAAAGGATATTGAGATGGAAAATTTGGATGCAACCTATTTGCTCCAAAATATAGCAAAGAGAGCAATGCATAGGTGGGAGGAATGAGCAGGACTAGGAACTCTAAGTAAATGAGAATTGTAGTCACCTTTTGTTCTTCCGTCTCGTGGGATTAAGAACATAAGATACACGTTTTTCAGTTTGAATCGCCATTTGACATTGATCCATATTTTTAATGCTCAGACTTTGATCTAATTCTCATCTCTACCCAGCAAGAATATGACGTGCTGGAGTGTGTTGTGCCTAATCGGTCCTGGCATTAATAACTGATTTACAGAGGAGAGAGTTGACAGACAGTGCTTAGAAGAATAAGTCATCATTGAGGGGGGAAAGGAAGAAAAATGTGGTTTCCTTCTGTTGTGCTGAGAATTATTAGCATCAAAGAGCTTTCTAAAACTTCCATCAGCTGGTAACAAAAAGGAGGTCACAATTAAGTTCTCAGTTTCAAAAGGCAGCATCTTGGTAAGATACATAAATGAGTGTATTTGTACTGAAGATTGTCTGAGCTTCAGAGCAGTTCATCTTGAAAAGCACAGGGGAAGTTATTTGTTTTTAAGTGCTAGATTCACAGCCCCAAAGACTAAGTGCCCTGGAACACATTCAGCCTAGGCAGTAGTACTGCAAGCTTTTGCCCACATCTTCCCCAGCTAAAATGCCTCAGACCTTGAGGGTACGTCTAGGCTGCGGCTCGGAATGAGCCCCCCAGCCCTAGTAGTCAGACTGGTGTTAGAGGGGCTCACGTTGACATGCTAAAACTAGCGGTGTGGGTGTTGCTGTACTGGCAGAGGCTTGGGCCAGCCACCTGAGCTTGACCCAGGAGGTAGGATGGGTCCAAGTTTGGGTGGTTGGCCCAAGCCGCTGGCAATGCGGCAATGTCGACACCGCTATTTTTAGCATGCTAAGACAAGCACTGCAAACACCAGTCTGTCTACCCCGGACGCACGCTCGCTCAAAGCTGCAGTGTAGACACACCCTGACCTGCTTATGGCGAGAGGGAAGTTCGTATGGTCCACTCAATCCTTGTCCTCTCTGCTGACGCTGGCAGCAGGTGGGGAGCAATTAGTGCCAACCGGGGTAGAGGTTGGTGTGATATAGACACCTGTCCACAAGAAACCAGGCTGAAATCACCACTATATTTCACATGGGTCACCAAGCTGCCATCAGGCCATTTACTTGGAGGTGAAAGGCTCTCTATACTATTCACCACTCCCCGGAGCCAATCAATCTCATCTCCTGACAGTAAAATAGCCTGGTTGACACAAATATATAGGTCTGTTTCTTTCCTAGTATCTTTACAGATGAAACCCTAAGTGGTTTTGCCTCAATTGTCCATTCCTGGGTCCATCAAGGTGCTCAGAAACCTTAACTCTCATTGACTTCTGCAGTCAAACTCAGTAGGAATTGAAAGTGCTCATCACCCTCGAGGAACGGGCCCTAAGGCCTAACCTGAAATCCTATCTCAGGACTGTACATCAGTGATCCACATGTAATGAGTCTCTTAGCAGATGTTTGACTAATTTTCTATTTAGTAAAACAGGAAAATCAAAGGTCTTTGGAAAGGCAGAACTGAAGCATCCCGTGTTTCTAGCGGTTTAGTGCTAGCTCTCCTGTTCCCTGTATTTGTCAAAGCAATGAAGCAATGTCAAGTCACAACTACTGTATGCTGTGGTGCTGGCAAAGCATCCCAGAGCAACCAGCAATGATAATGATAAAAAGATCCAGGGCCAAGGCCAATATTCATAGCACCGAGGCAATTGATCCCCAGCCTGTTCCTGCTGACTTTTGAATAATGTTGATGCTTTAAAGGCTATTTTCTTGAAATGTAGGAACTCTTCACTCAGACACCCTATCTGATTTCAACTGCGGTGGCTTGCTTTGTCAGGGGAGGAAGTTTCTCAAACCTATGGTTCATTAGAGGTTCCCTGTGAAGTCATTACACTGAGGCATCGGGGAGAGCAACATCATATATCCATTAACCTGCCTCTATACAGTTCTTTGAGTGGCTTTTCTTTTCCAGTCACTGAAAGGTCCTTACTGCTGCAATTCAGCTAGACTAGCCAAACCCCAATTTCTGCTTGATTGCATAGAAGGTAGCAAGTGAGAAATCTGAGCAGTATTTAACCTGAACTACAAAAGAGAAGCTCCATTTCACAGTATTGATTAAGGGCAAGACTTCCAGATGGCCCTTGCCCTGATCCCTGAGACCACGTCAGTGCTATTCCTCTGGGAAGCACAGAATAGAAGGCACAGCACAGAGGCTTGGCATCAGCATGTCACCCCCAACATAAGTTAGAGCAGCCTCAAGGGGTCTGTAATTTATGGCAGCCTCTGAGGGCCACCTCCACAGCGCTGAATCTTTGTAGCAGCATGCAGTGTGGATATATTCCTCCTGCCTCCTACACATCCCCTTCTGGAGTGGCATTTAGTGGGTGGGATGTGGGAAAGGAGAATCTCCATTCATTTCCAAAGGCTTAATTTTGTGCCCATAGTTACATACAATTGCAATTAACTGGGGGTGCAAATATTAGTTATGCATTGAGTGTCATGACTTGGCCTGCAAATCAGATAGTTGAGCACCTGATCTTTTCGGTTTTTGCCTACAATTAACAACAGGTGCAAAAATACATATGTAAGTAATGTATTTAGGAGCGCAGACTCAGTTCCCAAAACCAGAAAACAGCACTGAAATTCCTATACGTTCAAAACCACTACAATGTATAAGAAATACACTGTTCATCTACTCCATTCTACAAGGAGCTGAGGGATACCTTCTATTGATAATCTCTTATTTACCAATAAGATTGGGGTCTGATTTTGCAACTCTTTACTTCACATTACTAACTGTTTGAAGGATCAGGCCCTGGGTCCCATTAATTTTCAGTTTAGCAGAATGGGATGCTGTTATTTGTTGAGTGAAGTAATGTTGAAACATCTCTTCCTTGACAAATTCAGTAAGCAATACGGTGACCTGTTTTCTAATGCATCTTGCTGTGTCCCAGCCCTGTGCTGGCAATGTTACTGTGTGATACAAACATAGATATGAAACACTTTCATACATAATAACATGCTTCAGAAATTGAGGTGTAATGTAATATTTAGCAACTCCACCTTTATTACTGGCGAGGTAACTGGGGAACTCCGGAAAAAAAGGACAGGCATTTTAACTGATTTCACTGACCTGAGCTGTGTGGACAGCTGCTTTCACTCCCCCCCCACCCCGCCCTGAATCTTACCTAACTCAGGCTTGTAATAAACTAGATTGCACGGCCAGAAGCGGAAGTTTTTGAGGTGTAAAAATGGTTCTGGTCAATGTGTCTCATGTTGAAAAGACTACAGTCTACAGTCTTTGTTGGATTCCAAGCTTCTCGGGCCTGAGTTTTAAAGTACAACAGTACACAGCTGTATGTGAAAATGGCCATAAGTAGTCAGTACATAATACAGGAAAAATTCTCTGGGGAGGACACTGCATTTTTAATGGAGATACCCTGTAGAATTCTGCTGACTGTTCGGGACAGTGTATCATCACAGAATTTCAAGCAGGCTCGTGTAGCTTGAAAAGGGAACAACACTTTTTAGGAATTGTTACTGCTATTAGCTAGATAATTAAAAACTAAAGATTATGCCAGAGACTTAACTAGAGCTGGTCAAAAATTTCCCAACAAAACATTTTTCTATCAGAAAATGATGTTTCATTGAAATCAAAACTTTCCATGGGAATGCATCAATTTTGATGAAGTTTTGGTTAGAAAAAATGGAAAAATATCATTTTGATACGGTGAAAATGGAACACTTCAGTTTTTCATTTTGAAGTGACTTTTTGTTTCTAAATTTATTTTGTGTTATATGTTGTTATGTAATATAAAAATTTTAAAATATCAAAATCAGCACAAAATATTTCCATTTTATTGAAACAGAACATTTGGATTGACCCAATCATTTTGAGTCCATCAAAACATTCCATTTTGATAAAATTGAAATGTTTTGTTCTGATTTTTACTTTTAAAAAATCTTATATTACATTATAATTTTGTTTTGCAGGAAATTTCTAAATGCTTTGGTTTTGTTCTGGTGTGCAATGAAAACAGACTCTGAAATGTCAGAATTTCCTGTCAAATGTAAATTCCAAGTTTGGACCAGGTCTAACCTTAACCAGGAGATGCATCAAAAACCTCAGCTATAGTCCGGAAAAAACTCATCCACTTCATTACTCACAGCAGAACTGTATATAATTACACAGAGTAATTATACAGAGTGACCTTCAATAATATCTAAGCTGCTTATTCCAACAGAAATGCAGACGTATACATTAATCTTCTTATTCTTACTGAGAAACATGAACAAGACAGCACTATGAGGGGGCCACTTATTTTTGGCTGTAACAAGGTTACTATACAAGTGGGTATTAATTTTATATGAAGCATCCTGGAGATCTGATATTTGAAGTTGTTTTAATCAGTTTTTCTTAAATAAGTGAAGAATGGAAAGTCCCTTTAAAGCTTCATATGCATGAACATCTCTCTTCTAGAAAGAGGTGGAATAGGATCAACCACTTGGGCCATCCCCATCTTCACATGGTGACATGAAGGCAACATGCTCTTTTAGACCCTGATTCCATCAAGGTCCCTAACCCCGAGAGTAGTGTCACTGACTGCTCACGTGCTTAAAGTTAGGCATATGCTCAAGTGCCTTGTTCAGTCAGGGTGATAACGTGCACTAAAACAAGTTTTGCAGCACTAGCCTTACAGTATAATATCAATGGGGTATCCTATTAAATAATGGGGTATACGGGTTATAACTTGAGCTGAATGGAAAATGTTTTTTTTTCCCCATGTAATATATAGACTCGTTGGTGGAAAACAAAAATTTGAGGGGAGCGGGGGGGTTTCAAAACTTTAGGTTGAAAACCTCAAATTTTGATTTGGACATGCCCCCACAGGGCTTCGTGGGAGCTGTAGGTCTTGCCCCCATTCTTCTCTATGGGTCAAGCTTTTTGACCCACGTTTCTTAGTTTCCCATGGTCTCCTCTCTTGCTGAGGTAGTGTGGTGCATCATGTAAGATGTAGTCCAGCCACGAGGCCCAGCCTGTAGAGGAGAATGGGAACAGGAAGCAGCTGACTACAACTCTCATGAGGTACTGGGACAACATTTCTGAATCAAAATTTTGGTTTTCAGCAGAAAGGTTCCATTCTTTGAGTGTTTGGTTTTTCAATGAAAAGTCAAAATTTTCCGACTCTTCCTGTGGAAGAACTTTGTTTAGGCCAAAATCTTATTTAGCGCACGACACATTAGTGAGCACCAGAGCTTATATCCTTGTAGTGCAGACTAACACCCCAAGGAGATAAGTCCTTATAAAGTGTCCCACAAAGTTAGGAGTCCAAGACTCTAAGTAAACTGAGTCTTAAAATCAGGATGTAGATGAGCTGTGCTGCACCTTGCACTTGGGGTCAGTCCCAAAGGGCAGGTCTACAGTACGGGATTAAGTATCAAAGAGGGGTAGCCATGTTAGTCTGGATCTGTAAAAGCGGCAAAGAGTCCTGTGGCACCTTATAGACTAACAGACGTATTGGAGCATAAGCTTTCGTGGGTGAATACCCACTTCGTCAGATGCATGTCATGTCATACGGGATTAAGTCGACCTAAATTACGCAACTCCAACTACGTGAATTTTGTAGCTGGAGTCAACGTAGCTTAAGTCAACTTACTGTGCCGTCTACACCGTGCTGGGTCGACAGGAGAAACTCTCCCTGATGCTTCTCGTTCCAGTTGAGGACCAGAGTTGACAGGAGAGTGCTCTGCGGTCGACTTAGCAGGTCTTCACTTGACCCACTAAATTGACCTCTGGTGGATCAATTGCCGCAGTGTTGTAAGTGTTGGCATACCCTAAAACAGAATACAAAGGACAGTAAAGAGGAGGAGAGTTCTATTTTTTGTTTCTTTGTTTATTTCTGCCTGTTTTCTTCTCCGACTGAGTTTTTTAAAATAATCATCAGGGATTCTAAACTTTTTAAATGGACATCTGGAGATGGTACCTGTGCAATAGGGAGAAGAGAAATCTGATATGTCAGGAGCACACCTATTTGGGTGCTGTGTTACTATTTTAGATGGCTGAGTATCTCCAAACACTGGAAGGGACTTGCACAAAACCACTGCCATGTTTTCATTAGGCTTTTTAATAAGGGACAATCAGGGCCAAGATGGTTTGTGCAGCTCACAATCTAATTCCAGCCCGAGCAATATTCTGTCCTATTGAGTCAATATCTCTTGTTCTAAACTTTTCCCCCCAATGTATGTAGCAGAGTAAAAAAAACAACCCCTTCTCCCCCCCCTCCCACTCACACACATATGCTACTGGGACCCAATTCTCTTTCCACAAGATAAGGGTAACTCTGACTGACTTCCATAGGAGACACTTGCATTCTGTGGTGGGAGGGTCCAGTCCTGGACTCCCTAAAAATAACTGGTCAGACAGCAAAAGGATGGAAAAATATGGAACTCTCAAACTGCCAAGGTTCACAGGTCACTGGCTGGACTCATTTGGGTCTCAGAGGCCCATCGTTCTTTGTCTGTTGGGTTGAGATTAGTCATCAGGGCATGTTCTGCCAAGAGGCACTCCATTCTGATTGGCCACATCCCCCATGCACTTTGACCAGGAGACTCTGTTCTCCCTCTCTCATAATACAAGAACAAGGGATTATTCAATGTAAGGCAGCAAATTTAAAACAGATAAAAGGAAATACAGGTGGTTAGACTGTGGAACTCATTGCCACAGAATGTCACAGAGGCTGAGAATTTAGCAAGATTCAAAGGTTATCTCTACACTTATGGCTGCATGTAGAGTATAGGTGCTATATACATGTAGCTACTTGCTGCAGTGGAAGGCTCCAGTGCTAGAGAGGCAGTGGGGAAAGATGCTGTGGCTACTCTGGAGCCTTTCCCTGCTGCCTCCCTGCTACCAGAGCCTTTTACTGTGCAAGGCTTCAGCAGCAGGGAAGTAGAAGGACGCTGCACGGCTGAAAATAACAGTGCAGGCATGGAAGGCTCTGCCTGAGCAGGTAACAAGCCCCTGTAAGGTATAGACACAGGGGACTGAGGGGGACTGGTAGGCCACTCTGCTCTACTGCACTAACCTAAGTTGTGCCTCACGGTCTACATTGCTATTATACCCATGCTAGCTGGGCATGCAATGCCTGTACTCTGCATGCCACTAAAAGTGTAGACAGACCCAAAGAGGGACTGAATATTCATATGGGGAACAATTGTTAATGCTTCCAAAAGAGTTTTGGAAAGGATATTAAACCTCAAGCTTTAGGGCTGAAACCAGTCTCTATTAGCTGTTAGGATGAGACCTTCATGGGATATATATTACATCTTCCTTCTCAGGGGTCTCGTGTATCTTTCTGAGAACCACCAGGTGTTGGTGACCACTGGAAACAGGATGATGAACTAGATGGACCACTAGTTTTGATCTGGTATGGCAATTTCCTGTGTTCCTGTGATCAACAGCTTCACTGGCATATACTATACTGGACTGCACGAAGAACCAAATCCCGGAGTCCTGAGAAAGGCAACATGAAGTCAATTTGAAATTTCCCTGTGTCCAGTCTTCAAGTTTTGTCTCTGTATTACATACGGGGCAATGATTGCATTGTACAGTTCTGTATGTCGTTCAGACACTGTACAGCCCAGGTATATACTATCCACTGCATATACTACATCGTACTGCATATGCTTTGTGCACTATAGTGAACTGTATATTTTCTATCATTGGCAGGGGCTGTATTACACGCTATATAGTGGAACCTACTCTTCAGATGCTGGTCTGTTGTAGATGAAATGATGATGAAATATCTATTGTGTTCGGGGAGGGGGGGAATCTATCTTCTTTGCCCTTTGGCAAATGACTTGAACTTCTTCACCTGGTTTCCCTGGGAGACTCAATTTGTGAACAGTGTCAGTTGTCATTTACTAAAAGCTCATGCTGCTCTTAGTGCTTTTAAAAGTATCTGCTGTCATGGCAACAAGGTTATTTCTTGCCTAATGGGCATCTATTTTTTAAAAAAATGTGGCGATAGTTGCTAAGTGAAGCTTTGGTCAGGGATGTGATAACATCATCAGCCTTTCTAGAGCACTTTTCATTTGATGGTTGCAAAGCCATTTACAAACACTAATGAAGCCTTACAAGCCTCCTCCCCACTATGAAGGGAAGTATTATTAGTCCTAGTTTCATGCAGGTAAACTTAGGGTCAGAGAAGTGACTTGCCCAAGGACAAGGTCACATGCAGGGGCAGAGGCAGGAATAGAACTCAGGAATCCTGACCCCTAGTCTTTTGGTTTCATCACGAGGTCACACTTCTTCCATGTTCAGCAAAGACCATCCTTCCCTGCTGTAGTTCTGCTTCATGGCCTAGATTCACAACGTCACTGGAGCAGCCCTTGGTGCTACTGGAGTGGGGCATTGGAGGGAACAGAGGTGGGTTAAGCCCCCTTTCTACTACCATCACCCTCTTCTTGGACACTGGTTTGGCCCACTGCCCAGGTTAGAGCAGCTGCAGCATCTATTTTGTCATGTTATCGTCTTTGTTGTCCTTGTCCAGTGGATGTTGATTTACCATAAAACAACTATTTAAAAAACAATCCCTGGCAAACTGGTGCCTGGCAAAGCTGCTTTATGCTTCCTAAATAGACTCAGAATGACCTTTTGATTTGACAAGCTCAAGTGCTAATATAAAACTGTCTCAAAATGTAATTAAAAGGTGCTAGCATCCCTTTCAGTCTGAACTGGAACCCACTGCTACCAATGCGGAGCAGACCCTGGCACTAATCAAATTTACATTCACCACACTCCCTGCATTCATCTAAACCATATTTAAAACAATTTGTATTATAATGCATGGCTGATCAATAATGCTGTTCAATTATTTAATAGCTGTACCAGCAAGGAAACATTACTATCCTTCTTATCAAAGCCAGGCTGATGAACCAGGTTCTACATGTAAAATTTCAATTTAAATTCGTTTTTAAACGGTTTCTGTTTTTCATCTGTCCATTTCTCATAGCAACCAGCAAGGACCAGAGTTCAGAGAGCCAGATTTCACTTATACAAGATGAATTTATATTTGCCATCAATGCACTTAGAAGCAGAGAATCTCTCAAGGATTTTACGTGAAGTGGGACTCACCCTATCGGGTAGATATAGCATCTCTTCATGCATGATCCACAGACTTCCTTCTACTGATCCACAGGCTTCCTTCCCTCTACCCCATCCCCCGATACTGGATGAGGCCTCTCAAGAGATGACTCGGTTCCATTTAATTTAATATTTAGTGCAAAGGGTGGAGAAATCCTCAATAGAAAGATGTTCACAGTGACCTGTCCTGAATAAAATCTGTTGTTCATCAGGACTCGGAAATCTTAGCTCTCATATGATAGTAATACTAACATAACATTCTTATTATGATGGTGACGACTGCTAACACTGATGTGCTGTCCATCTGCATAGCACTTTACAGATATTAGCTGATGTCTCCTTGAGCTGGGAAATAGACCGCAGCTCAATGTGTGGACATGCTAAGTCTTCCATTTAGGATCCATTGTCATTTTCAGAGCTGCTGCTCAGCTGCAGCCTGTCCCCTCTAGGTGTCTAAGGATGTGGCTACACAGCAACTAAACTCCCATGGCTGGTCCATGCCAGCGACTCGGACTTGAGCTGCAGGGCTATTTCATTGCTGGGCAGACTTCTGGGCTTGGGCTGGAGCCTGGTCTCTAGGATCCTGCAAGGTCAGAGGGTCCCAGAGTTCAGGCTGCAGCCCAAACCCAGAAGTCTACACAGCCCCAGCCCGAGTCGGTTGGCATGGGCCAGTGGCAGATTTTTCTGGTTTCTGTAGCCCCATGGGTGCCAAATTTTCACTGGTCAGCATTTGCAAAGCTGCCTAAGTGCTGCTGCCATCCCACAGCTAACAAGCAGCTTGGAGTCCTAGATCACGCCAAAGACCCCAGAGGCCCCGAGGCAGGAATCTCAAACTAGGCCAAGGGAACACCTAGCTCCTCTGCGGGGTCCAGTCCTATAGGTGTGCTCTGAGCATATGTAAGACATGATATCTGTCAGACCCTGCAGCAAGAGGGTCAGAGGCAGACCACTGCTAGGTGAGGGGGGTAGCACAGCACCCACAAAAAAGACAGCTGGAAGCACAGGGAAATGTAAGCTGAGTGTGAGAAAGGTGTCGAGCAGGAGGCAGAGAGAGAAAGAGATGGTTTCAGGTGCTAGAACATGGGTTATCTAAGCAGTTGACCTGGCTCCTGTGCCTAATTCATAGCTGAGGATCCTGAGCAGAACAGGTGTCTATCTCTGCCCTGTCAGCTGGGCACACCAAGTCCTAAGCCCCTCTCCTCAGCATATCGCTCCTGACTAGCTTAGGCAGTCTCACACTCAGCTTGCTAGCTTCTAAAAATCCCATCCTTAGGCACATAACTCTCCCTATGCATGGTACGGGGAGCCTGGACACCTTGTCTGGGGCAGCAGACCGCCAACAGGTTAGGTGTTGCAGTGCTGAGCAAGAAGAGTCTGGGTCTAGGCATTCAGGGTTAGGGCTATGCTTCCCATTTGACATACGGGCAAACTTAGCAGAGAGGTTAGGCAACCTGCCCAGCATCACAGAGAAATTAAATGTCCAGACCAGGATCAGAGCTCAGAATTCCTGTCTCCTAGGCCTGTCCTCAAATCCCTTGACTACACCTGTCTTCCTGATGTGTTCAGTAAGATTTCAAGCAGAGATGGTCAAGGGTGGCTCCAGTCCCTACCAAGAATTTTCATCAAGTTTGAAGGTATTTGGATTTGGGGTTTCAGACCTATTTCTGGTTGCTAGCATGGCTCATAATGGTGCCCTCTTTCATCAATAATTGTAAATACCTCACCAGACAAATTGGAATCATCTCAGCAAAGAGGGCTCTCTTTATGGGATTTGGTTTTCTTTGTCTACTCAGTTGTGTACGCGGAGAGGGATAAAGAACTTTATTTGTGTGGAAAGGATCATGAGTTGCCTTTTGTGTACAACTCTCGCCAAAAGGGAACCAGCACTCCGAAAACAAGTTACTTCTGATTGCAGTGTCATAGTTCGGAGAGAGGGAGAGATTCTGGGGATACCAATTCCGGGGAGCCTAGGGCCTTCTCTTCACTGCTGAAAAAGGTGCTTTTTATTTTATTTAGTTTTGCCTTGGGGTAGTTAAAATGCATGAGTTTTCCCTGGGTAAAACATAGTGAAGACCAGACACTTTAGTTTTACTGCGAGATAAACTGTCCCCCAAGGGCTGATCTCAGTGAGTTTACCTTGTAAAATGAAAGTGCCTGGTCTCCACAGTGTTTTTACCTCAAGATAGAACATCAGAACGGTCATACTGGGTCAGATCAAAGGTCCATCTAGCCCAGTATCCTTTCTTCTGACAGTGGCCAATGCCAGGTGCTCCAGAGGGAATGAACAGAACAGGTAATCATCAAGTGATCTATCCCCTGTCGCTCATTCCCAGCTTCTGGCAAACTATAGCTCATACATGTTTGTTACCCTGAGGTAAAAAAAAGACACCTTTTTAGCAGTGAAAACACCACCTTAGAAATACCTCAGATAGGTGCCTTTTCCACAACTATTGAAAATTCTGGCATCAAAACCATGGCACTGGAGCTTGAGGTATGCACTTGCCTTACTAAACAACACTTTGGCTGCTTGTTCAACATTTCAGAGAGGTGTAAGCTCTTTGATGGTAGATGTTCATCAGGATACATTACCTGCTGAAATCCTTTCAGGAAGATGAAGGGTTACACTGGCTACTTAAAATTCCAATCATTAAGTAACCCAAGGAATTGATGGAGTGGCTCCAGGAGAAATGAGTGTGAATGCAGGAATAATAATACTTTGAATTTATGTGGCACCTTTGACTTAAACCATGGTTGGTTGGGCATTTTGTGACCCTGGTGTATAAAGGATGGATCTGTGCATTTATTTTAATTTTTACATGCATCCATCATAATGTGTCTGGGCTCATGTATAAGTAATTAAAGACAATGCAAAATGACTAGAGTGGCATCAGACTACATACAAAGGGACTTAGCTTCACAATTAGCTGCATGCAGGGATTGAGAGGCAAACTATATTTGAGGGAGCTGAGCAAATAGTAGGAAATATTTACTGTTGATAACGCTACAGATCACAACTTGGCTACATCTGCAACTGTATCCGATGGCTTTCTACAAACATTACTCCTGGAGGAATTTTGCACCACTGTGCATGAGCAGAATTTATGTCCCCCACAAATTTATTTGACTTCCTGCAGAATGACACTCTAAAGGGAAGCCACAAGAGCAGTCATGTGCCGGGCTCAGCTGCTAATCTGGGCTGAGGAGGATGGGACTTCCTCTTCCCCTGCACAGCATCCAGGGCTGGGTCAGACCCACCCACAAATTTCTGTTCCTGGCTGCAGAAAGCTCTGCAAACTCCCCCATCCCCGCTTCCTGCGCCCACTGCTCCTCAGCTGCAGGGGGAGGGATCTCTGTACAGGGAGCTGCTCCCTCATCTGCCCAACCCCCGTGCATCCAGACCCCCTCATACTCAGACCCTCCTGTCAAGACTCACCCCCCTGCTCTCAGAAATCCCCCTGATGAGCTCCCACTCTCCCTGCACCGGGACCACCCTGATGAGCCACCTGGAACCCCACCCCACCTAGACACACCTGGATTCCCCCCACACTGAGCCCCTCTCCCCCAGCATTTGGACCCCCCATACCTAGACCCCCTGCTGAGCTGTATCCCCCCTCCATACCCAGACCCCCTGACACTGAGCTCCAACCACCTTCACCTGGCCCCCCGTACAAAGTCCAATGACCATTGCACTCAGAACCCCTCAACAAGCCCCTGTGCATCCAGATACCCTCCCCACCCAGATCCTCCACTGAGCTGCCTGCACCCAGATTGCCCCACACAGAACTCTCTCAACCCACACCTGGATCTCCCCATGTTAAGCCTTCCAAACTTGGATCCCGCCTTGCTGAGGCTGCCTGTCCACACCTGGTGCATCTGGCATGGAGGGGCAGGGCCCTGGGGTGTTTCTGGGGCAGGCCCCATCCTTGCACTGTATCAGGGTTGGGTGCAGCCTCACCGCTGAGTCCATATCCCAGGGGGAGAGGAGCTGCACAGTGATCTCCCACCTCTGTGCAGCCAGGGGCCTGTGCTCCCCAATGCCATGCTGTAACGTCCACATTTATTTGACAAGTAAAATTTGCAGAATTTTTCAGAATTTTAAAATATTGTGCACAGAATTTTAAATTTTTGGCGCATAATTTTTTAATTTTTTTGGCACAGAATGCCCTCAAGTAAAACATTCAAGCATTTAAGGACTCTTCATGGAATTTTTGTGGAAACAGAATTTCAAGCCTGAATGTTCAAATAGCCTCCAGAAGCAAATTTCAAAGTGCACATTTGAAATTAAAATTCTTGCTTCACGGTGGTGTTGGTTAGTTACCTAAATCATTCACCTGGAGAACAAAAGGAATGCCTTGTGATTTAATTAACTAACCAGCATAGCAAAATGTGTTAACAAACTGTTTCATTGCATATATTCAATCTGCAAGCCAAGAATTATTCACTGACAAAATTCACAAATAATTCTGAAGAATGAACATATTTGGGGATTTTCTGATCTGTCTATAGGCAGTTTGCAACAGAAAAAAGGCAACTTTGTCAGATAAATTTTTTAATGAATAAACATTTATCTCTGCTCTGAAGTCAACAGGGCTACTTGCATAAATAAGGGCTATTCATGTGAATAGGATTGAGTCTGTAATGGTACTTGGAGAATGGGAATTTCATTAGCTGAAAGCACTGATTACAAATCAAAGGGAAAGGGGAAATCAAGTAATAATTAGTCATTTAAATTTTATCAAGCATAAAGCAACTGATTTCAAACAAAGCCAAATAAAGAGGAAGTGCTTCCTTCTTATTAAGTTGGCCTCCCTTGGCCTTTTAAAGATTTATTAAGTAATGTCAATAAATTATGGCCTTGGGATTCAGCCTATAAAAACCGCATAGAAATACAATATCAGACAAGTAAGTAAGACTGTCACACTGGAATAGAAGCTAAATGCATATTTATTAAGGAGGCATATGCTGAGTTTTGGTTCACCTCTCTCATCTAAACTCTCTCTTGCTTTTCCACCTGTTGTTATTGAGACTGTATCTGAGTTCAGTTCTAATGTTGAAGTCAGACCAGATTTGATCACTGATAGGTTTAATTACATTGCTAAAGGACTCCTTGTGAAACTAAGCTATCTGAATTAATTATAGCACTGCTAAATTATGCAGCATATGTGTAAAGACCCATTTGGAATTTACCTTCATTTATATTCTAGCATAGCATTTAGATTTCCTTGAATAAATTTTTCTGTGGTGCTACCATTGAAACAATTTTGCAGAGAGAGAAAGTATGTGATTAATGAGTCTATTTATCCAAAGAAGTGTATTGAAAAAGATAAAGGGAAAGTAGCCAGTGTTTGTTGCAATATGGTAAATGCAGAAACACCAATTCCTTTCCAATATATTATTTTTAGGGAAGCATCAACAATATTCTTAGAGCTATACAAGACAGGGTCTTGAAGACCATGGCCTGAAAAGCTCACATTTAGAAGAAGTCCAGATGAGGCATGACACACTAGGAGACTCAGAGGGAGGTGTGACCTTAAATAATTGTAAACATTTGTTTGTTTATTAATTTATTCTAGTTTGGGGAGCTTGGGAAAGAAGAGAGTCTTCGGGGTGGCCATTTAAGTGAGCCAAGGATGATGGGCTGTTATAATATGATGTTATAATATGCATCTGTCTTAGGTACTTATTTTGGCCCTCATCACATAATATCTGAGTGCCTCACATTCTTTACTGTACTTGTCCTCACAACACCGTGTTAGGTAGGGAACCGGTATGATTAGGGCCCTACCAAATTCATGGCCATGAAAAACCCGTCACAGACCATGAAACTCATCTCCCCCCCGCCATGAAATATGGTCTTTTTTGTACTTTTACCCCGTACTATACAGATTGCATGGGGAAGACCAGTGTTTCTTAAACAGGGGTCCCAACCCAAAAGGGGATCGTGGGAGGGTCGCAAGGTTATTGTATGGGGGTCGTGGTATTGCCACTCTTACTTCTGCTCTGCCTTCAGAATTGGGTGGCCAGAGAGCAGTGGCTGCTGGCCAGGTGTCCAGCACTGAAGGCAACACCCTGCCAGCAGCAGCGCAGAAGAATGGGTGGCAATACCATACCATGCCTATAGGAGCTAACTTTTCCCGGTGCCGGAGGGTGCTTTTCCCTGGGCCCGCACCGACTCCACCCCTGTCCTGCCCCCTCCTGCCCCTGCCCTGCCCCATTCCAACCCCTTCCCTAAAGTCCCTGCCCCAACTCTGCCCCCTCCCTGCCCCTATTGGACTCCTTCCCCAAATCCTTGCCCCAGCCCCGCCTCTTCCCGGAGCGCGCCACGTTTCCCCTCCTCCCCCCTCCCTCCCAGTGCTTGCCACAGTGAAACAGGTGTTTCGCAGCAATAAGCACTGGGAGCTAGGGGAGAAGTGGGGCACAGAGAGCTCAGGGGAGGAGGTGGAGCAGAAGTGAACTGGGGCGGGGAGCTGCCAGTGGGTGCAGAGCACCCACCAATTTTCCCCGTCGGTGCTCCAGCCCCGGAGCACCCACGGAGTCAGCGCCTATGACCATGCCATCCTTACTTCTGCACTGCCTTCAGAGCTGGGTGGCCGGAGAGTGGCAGCTGTTGGCCAACAGCCCAGCTCTGAAGGCAGCAGCGCAGAACCAAGGGTGGCAATACCACACCGTGCCATCCTTACTTCTGTGTTGCTGCTGGCAGTGGCTCTGCCTTCAGAGCTGGGCTCCCGGCCAACGACTGCTGCTCTCCGCCCACCCAGCTCTGAAGGCAGCGCCATCTCCAGCAATAAGGGTGGCAACACCGGAAACGGCCCCCTACAATAACCTAGCAACCCCCCCACAACGACCTTTTAGGTTAAGACCCCTACATCTACAATACTGTGAAATTTCAGATTTAAATATCTGAAATCATGAAATTTATGATTTTTTAAATCCCATGACCATGAAATTGGCCAAAATGGATTGTGAATTTGGAAGGGCCCTAGTTATGATCCCTATTTTGCAGATGGGGAATTGAGGTACAGTGTAAAGGGAGGGAGGAGGTGTTCAAAGGCACTATTACAGGGGTTCTCAAACTGGGGGTCAGGACCCCTCAAGGGGTCGCAAGGGTCTTACATGGGGGGTTGTGAGCTGTCAGCCTCCACCCCAAACCCCGCTTTGGCTCTAGCATTTATAATGGTGTTAAATATATTTAAAAGCATTTATAATTGATGGTGGGGGGGTCACACTCAGAGGCTTGCTATGTGAAAGGGGTACCAGTAAAAAACTTTGAGAATCACTGCACTATTGGAACTAGGCATGCATTTTACTTGGGCTTTCAAGAGCCTAAGGCCTGGTCTACACTACAGAGTTAGGTCAACACAAGGCAGCTTACGTCGATCTAACTATGTAAGTGTCTACACTAAGGCCATGTCTACACTAGCACTTATGTCGGCAAAACTTACATCGCTCAGGGGTGTGAAAAAAACACCCCCCCAAGCAACAAGCATTTTGACAGCATAAGTGGTAGTGTGCACAGTGCTATGTCAGCGGGAGAGCTTCTCCTGCCAACAGTAGCTACTGCCAATTATTGGGGGTGCTTTAATTATGTTAATGGAAGAGCTCTCTCCTGTCAGCATAGAGCGGCTACAAGAGAGATCTTACAGCGGCGCAGCTGCATTGGTACAAAGGTAGGTAAGGAGTATTCTCCTGGGAGTAACAGAGAGATTAAGGCCTGAGTCAGCAGAGCATTTACACATAGGCTTAAAGTTAAGCATGTGTTTAAGTTCAATTATAATCAGATGGACAAAAACAGATGCTTAAACGCTTTGTTGAATAAGAATGGGATTACTCACACTCTTAAAGTTTGGCATGTGCTCCAGTGCCTTCTTGAATTGGGGCCTAAGAGATTTACTCAAGATCTTGCATAGTAAATCAATTGCTAACTCAGAAATAGAACCCATGGATGAAATCCTGGCCCTATTGAAGTTGATGGAAAAATTCCCATTGACTTCAGTGGGGCCAGGTTTCACCCCAGGTCTCCCAACTCATCAGTTTCTTGTTTTTAACCACTAGTCACAATACTTCCCCTCATTAAATGCCTCAGAACTACTCTTATCACATGAGAATGATGGGCATCATATTTTCAGCAGTCAGTATCTTTGTAGTACTGTGGCATTAGAATTAGATCTCTGGATTCCTGTGAGTATGCACATTCCACATGTAGACACTTGGTAGAATCCATGAATATTTTCAACTGATCCATTGTTAAGGATGTTCCACACATTTTTTCTCAGGACCCAGTGTCACGGATAACATCTGTCTTAAGATCTGAACAGCCCCACTGGTTGCACAGCTCAGCCTAGGCTCAGAAAAAGAAAAAAAAAATTCTATGGACAATGTGCTATGGTGCAGACCAAGTGGAGAGCTTGATCTCTATGGTTTATTCAGTCCTCAACCTCACTACCACTACCAATAAGTGCTGGTTATGATGGTGGATTTTGATCTGAGAGAAGTATCCCCTAGGAACTGAACTGAGATCTGTTAGCTCATTTCACACAAGCCCCCAAACAGCTATCAGATGGGAATGACAGGCTAGATTGGAATCTGTGATGTAGATGCATAAGGCTCTGTATGCCATGGAAAATTTGAAGCCATCCAATCCTCTTCTGTCTATTTTTGGTTCTGATAAATAGAGTGTACATGTTACCTTTGCCAGGTCTTATTCCCCAAACCCCTAATTCTGTAGAATCTCTTCTGTTCCAAATGCAATTACTTTTCATCTTTCTTTTTTGCTGTTTGGAACCACAGCGCATCATCCTTCCGTGTCTCATTATCTTAATTAAAGCAAGGCAAATCAAGGGCCTGTTTTATAATCTGTCATCACCCGGCACAATTTCTTTAGCTCAATAATTGTGAAATCACATTAGGCCAAATCCTGAGAACTGCTTAGCACCTCAGCTCCCAGTGACTTTGATGACAGCTTTGGCTGAATAAGGGCAGAATGAAAAACGGAGCAAGGAATTCAGGGTTTGTCTCATTGTATCAGATAAAGCCAGTCTTTCCCACAACAGCACAGTTCCTTCATGCTCTCTCTGGGATCCCTGTGTGAATATTTCAGGTGATTATATCACTGTATTGCAAACTTTTGGCTCTAATATTGGCTCTAATCCTCTCCTCACTCATTATAACTGTTAATAATTGTTCTATTAGCCTTTCCTTCATTTATACTTCCCAAGCCTCTATTGTCAAGTTGGCCATAATGACTGGGAATAAGTTATGTTTTAAAGTTGACAGGTTCTCTGCAATGAACACTATAGGGCTGTAGGTGGAATAGATTGCAACTAATCATTGCACTGTTGTATGCAGTGTTGTTGCAGCTGTGTTGGTTCCAGGATATTAGAGAGGCATGGTCCTTTTATTGGACCAACTTCTGTTGGAAAGAGACAAGCTTTCAAGCTTACTCAAAGCTCTTGTTCAGGTCTGGGAAACTTGTGTCACAACTGAACACAAGGAGGAACAGATTGTTTAGCATAAGTAGTTAACACATATTTTAAGGGACCATTCAAGGTGAAGTGGCATACCCGTTAATACCTCTCCAGTCATAGTGAGAAAAGGAAGTGAAGGTGGGGATCGTTAGTGGGTTATAGATGGTTGTAATAAGCCATAAATCTAGTGTCTCTATTCAGTCCATGATTTTTAGTGTCTAGCAAAGTTATGGATTTAAGCTCCCAGGCTTGTCTTTTGAAAGTGTTGTGCTGGTTTCCTTTGAGGATGAGGACTGAGAGGTCAGAGATAGAGAGATCGCTTTGTGAAAAGTGCTCACCCACAGATGATACAGTGTTTTTGTCTTTTATCATTTTCCTCTGTGAGTTCATTCCAGAACGTAGTGATAGTTGCTATTGAGGCATGTAGTGCACCGGATGAGGTATATCGCATGTTTAGGATGGCCATATTTCCCAATGCTGAATATGGGACACCTGGTAAAATTACTCATATTCAAGCGAGTTCAACAGCAATCAATCAGAACGATGCAGTACAAATGTTCAGATTAACATCAAGTTGACTGAGCCCCTGTTAAAAAGAAATACTGCATAGTTGGATTCTTTTTATTTACCTTCTTAGGCCTTAGGGTTTCACACAGAGAGAGGTGACACACACACGCCCGTACACCTTTCTCACACGGTGGTTGTGGTTGGGGGGTGACGGATCGATGTGGCCTGCCCGGCTCCCTCCACCCTCTATGCCTGGCTGGACCCCTGGCACAGACCCGCTTCTCCTAGTACCTGATACTGCATCTTCCTGAGGCAACCCCCGCCCCCCCGAGCGTAGCTGAGGGGCGGAGAGGCTCCCCTGTGCCAGCACTGTGCAGGGCTTTCGGAAATGCAGGGCTCAGCTCCTCCTGGCTGGCACCCCAGGCCACAGGGTCTTGGGCTTTTCCAGAGCGTCGGCCCAACCAGAGGCAGTGGGGGGAAGGAAGAAGCCTGCTGGCCAGGCTGTTGGTGAGCTGAGCGTGCTGACCAGGGGCCGGTTCTCCACACAGCGCTGAGAGCAGGACGTGCCACGTGTAGGGGGGGATATGGAGGAGCAGCAGGGTTAGGAGGTGAAGGGGAAAAGCAGGAAGAGGACAGCAAGAGGGGAAGCACATAAAAGCCCAATGGGTGGGCAGCAGAGGCGACACTTAACCAGCTGCTACCTGGTGCCTGCCCACCCTCACCTGCCCACCTGGTGCCTACCCGCACTCACCAGTCAATGCAGCCAGTGCCGGCCAGAAACGGGATGGGGCCCTGCTGGCCCAGAGCCAGCACACAGCAGGGGCTGTGCTGATGGACCAGCAAGGAGAGCAGCCAGCCCCGTGCATTGCAGCTTTGACCCACCACCAGCCTTGCACGCCCACCCCCATCATCCCATAGGACACCCTCTTCCCCCACCCCGCCACTCACTGCTGGTAGGCAAGCAGCTGGCAAGCAGGGATCCGGCCAGCAGCAGGACCTGCAAGTACTGATGGGGGAGAGACAGAAAATACGGGACAAATTGCCTGTTTTTAAGAAAAAGTTGGGACAGCTACAGGAGGGCTTAAATATGGGACTGTCCCTTTAAAAACGGGATGTCTGGTCACCCTACACATGTTGTGATAGTAGGGTGACTGGATAGCAACTGTGAAAAAACAGGACAGGGTGTGGGGGGTAATAGGCACCTTTATAAGAAAAAGTCCCAAAAAACGGGATTGTCCCTATAAGAACAGGACATCTGGTCACCCCATGTGATAGGCATGTGTACGACCCAAGGATCTTGAAAGACATGTGATCACTGCAGTAGTGGAGCTATGTCTGCAGGTTTTGCATCTGATGTTCTAGCAGGATAGGGTGCTGCTTTGAGTTGGTGTGTCCTGGTCTGTGGGGAGCTTGCTTCTGATGATGAACTTGGAGAGGTTGGGGGTGTTATTTGAAGGTCAGACGAGGAGGTTCAGGAAAGATTTCCCAACGAGTATGGTTTGTAGAGGTTTGATGATACTCCCTATGGGTTCCAGTGTGGGGTGGTAGGTGACAACTTAGGGGTGTTCAGTTGGATGGTGTTTTATTTATGTATTGAAGCAGGTTATCTCAGGGTATCTGGGTGGCCTGCTCCATGATGTGATTGACTTCTCTGGTGGAGTATCCTTGTTTGATGAAGGCAGTTTTGAGCATGTTAAGGTGTACATCCCGAACTGTCTCTTCAGAGCATATTCTGTGGTATCTGAGTGCCTAGCTGTAGATAACAGATTTGTTGGTGTGTTTGGGGGTAGTTATTGGATCTATAAAGTTAGGTGTGGTGATCTGTGGGTTTCTTGTATATAATTGTCTAGGGTTCCACTGTTGAAGCTGATCATGGTATCCAGGTAATGCTGGTCAGGGAGTGTTCCAGAGAGAGTTTAATGGAGGGTGGTGTTTGTTGAAGTTACAGTGGAAATCTATGAGGGAGTTTAAGTTCTCTGTCCAGAGGATGAAAATATCATTGATATATCTTAGGTATATCATTGGAATGTCCTTTTTGTATAGGTCTAGCTCCAGTATTTACCTAGCTCCTGTATTTCCAGACAAAATGTATGGTTTTCCAGAGGTAGGTAGATCACATTTACAGATGTTTTGAGAGCATCCACCAGAATTTGGAAGACTGGGGTGGAGCTGATGTTTTGCCCTTAGGAGTGGGGCCCTGAAAACCAGGGGTGAATGACATAGCAGACCTATGTTCAGAGCCAGAGTCTTCAAGGTACTGAGCATTGTACTATTCACTGGAAGGCCATTTACATCTTCAAAGCAATGTCCAGTTAAAGGAATAACCCTCATCCCCTGCTGGGTTAGTGCTACTACCATCTCCATTTTACACGAGGAAACAAAGTTTATGTGACTTGCCTCAGGCCACACAGCAAATCAGTGACAGAGCTGGGATGAGAACTCAGGAGCTCCTGGCTCCTCAGCCTAACCCACATTGT
The DNA here is from genome assembly GCF_965152235.1 of Eretmochelys imbricata. Taxonomy (NCBI): domain Eukaryota; kingdom Metazoa; phylum Chordata; order Testudines; family Cheloniidae; genus Eretmochelys; species Eretmochelys imbricata. The sequence goes on from NC_135584.1 coordinate 17,261,193, forward strand.
CTCACATGTTCGCTACAGACTGGCGGTATGATGCAGGTGTTGATGTGACAGCATTGTTTTAAATGTAAAGGTTGAACAAATAAATGTTGAGGAATTCCATACTGGAGCCAGAAATGCACTTTTTTTTTCAGTTCAGTCTATTCTTTTCAAGTCATAGGAGGAGAGAGAGTTGGAGAAAAGAGCTAAGGGCTGAGATTTTTCAGAGCTGTCTAACAGCTGTGAATGTCCAGTTCTCATTAATATTAATAGAAACGGTGTATCTGCATTCCCTAGGCAACTCAAATGCTATCTTGTGGTGGCAGAGTTCCTTGTCTTATGTTCCGTAAGTTCAGTGGGGGTGGGGGGGGAAACGCACCAAAGATCATATAGAGATGAGCTGAACATATTCAAATACATTCAAAGGGTCTAGACTGCAATCACAGTGTGATTGCAGCTCAGGACGACATACCCAAGCTAACTTTAATGTCACTAGCTTGAGTCCCAGAGCAGTGAAACCGTGGCAGCATATACTTCAGCTTAGGCTGGCTCCATGAGTAACTACACAGGATTCTGGGTGGGCTTGTGTAGCCCTCACTGAAATTCAGACTACACACTTTGGGACTTGAGCTAGTGAGATTAAAGCTCGAGCTGAAGTCATATCCAGTGACTGCAGTCTAGACATACCCTTAATGTGGTCCAGTAGTGAGAGGAGTAGGCTAGGAGTCAGACACCACGTACCTACACATTACATTGTTGGGCACCTTATAAACCCTTTGCCATTGTCTCGCTGTGTGTGTTTGAACTAGTGATTAATCAGCTGCCCATCTGTGTATGTCTATGGTAAAAACGTTACTCATTTCCCTTCTGGGAGTTTTCTGAGGCTTACTTAATTTAAATAATTAGAAATCCCCAAATAAAAGTGTTGTTAATAAATAGACTGCATCCTGCTATGTACTGCATCAACAACAAGGTTACTACTTACTACATATAATAATATCCAGCACTGATTTAGCACTTTGCATCTCTCCATCTCAATGTGTTTTACAAAGGGAGGCAAGTCATACCATTATCTCCATTGTCAGATGGGGAAACTAAGGCACAGCTCGATGTGTCTTATCCAAGATCACACGACAGGTCAGTGGCATAACAGGTAACAGAACCCAAGCCTTCTGACACCTAGTCCCTGTACTTCATCTTCCCTTTTAATGAGCAGTGACACTTTGTGGCAATATCACACACAGGCAAACTGATGAGTCAGTCAGAAAACGGGGAATTCAGAGAGCAGACAGCTTTTCGGTTCACATGTTTGGTTGCCTTTATGTCTCGGTTTTAGATCTTATTATTGGGATCTCTGGATAAGCTACTGCAGCATCTTTTCTAGGCTAGCCAGTAGAATGCAAATGTGTCCAATAGTATTAACATGCCGGCGACATACCAACAGTGAATGGCACCCTTCCCCTCCCCCCCTTTTCTTAACTTTGGCAGCAATTCCTTTCATTACCTGAGGGAAATTCACACTGGAAACAATGTGGATTAAATAAAAACAAAACCGAGGCCTAAACTGGAACTCCAGCCAGAGAGCTCAGAAGAACATTAATGTGGTATTATACACCGAGTCCCCAAACACCTTCAACTGAGGAGTTTCTAAAGTGGAGCACTTTATAGTATCACCTCAAATACCTCAAGGATGCAACATCCTGCAACCAAGATGTACAATATACCCCCCATTGTAGTCATAAGGTTAAATATTGGGGCTTTAAAGTCCCTTCTCTCTTGCTAGGTTCCATATTCTCCTCTGTATTTCAGTCCTAGTAGAGAAAGTTAAAACAACTGAAGCAGTAACATTTTGGGGATTCTGCAAATTCAGTGGCAAATATAGACCCCAGTTCAGGAAAGCACTTTCACACGTACTTAACTTAAGCACAAGGTTAAGTCCCACAGAACTGAATGGGATGTAAGCAGTCCTGTCCTGAATAGGGATAGTTTCGTGAATCAGGACTCTAGTACTTAAAAATCTCACGAGGAGAAGGAGATGTTACTTCCCGAAGCAAAGAACTTAGGGCCCTAGTTTTATGATGAAATGAAGATTTTGGTTGTTAGTTACATGATTTTGTCTCAAAACTCTGTCAGGAAAGTGTATGCATGTGTATGGGTGGGTAGTGGGGGGGCGGGGGGAGAATAAAAACATATCCAAAAATTCTTTCTTCACTGCCACTTTCTGTCCAATACAGAAAAACTGCAAACATTAGCAAAACTGATGGCTGCTAAATGGTCTTCTTTCCAACAATAATGAGCTGCATTTAATAATGAATTAAACATAATTAACTGGGGAATTTTTTTTTAATCTTTCTTTAATGATGTTATGCAGTAATTGCCACTGGGGTGAATAGGCTGGCATTGCCCATCCTTATCACTGTCTATTATTCAAAGGCACATTAGAATTACTCCCATTTGCAAAGGCTTATTACAGTAAGTGATACTGAATGAAGTGTAGTGCTCACATTGCAAACCAATGTAAATAAGACACTTTCCTTCATGTCTCTGTATATAGATGATTCAACAATACTGGCTCTGTTTTCTCAATCAATAAAAGCCTTTCCTAGTATATAATCCAAACTAATAGGCATATGAAGTTTGTTAAAAACTGATAAATATGATTAAACCCTGATAAAAAGGTTCTAATGGGAATAATGAAGCTACTTGTAATCTGTATTATGCAGTGTAATTCCACAGTAATCAGACCTTCAATAGTTGTTCTTCATGTCTATTGATAAAGTCCTTTTCCTAAGAAATTGTTTGGTACTTTTCCAAATATTCCTTCTCTTAAAATAACAGGACCTTTTTTTTTTTTTTTCTTTTTAACTGTTTGCAAGATTTGCTTTTGGGCTTCCTTACTTGTCCTTTACCTCTGTCTGAGTGGAGTCTTCTCTGTTTGTACCTAAGGGTTGCTCGATTTTGATAGTGCAGCTAGCAGACCAAAGATGCAGCCCTAGCTCTGACTTAAAAAAAAGCTTTAAAATAAATGAAATTGATGGAAAAACAGGGAATGGAATGCACAAGTGACTTTAGCCTGTAGATATACCGGTGATTTATGTCCCATCACATTAAGCAAGCTTGCCACCTGCATTTACTCTGCTGCTCAGTAAAAGAAGAGCATATATTTTATGGCTGTACTTCCATCAGACAATAAATGTTGCTACTGACCACATGATTGTAATATCTCTTGCAGTGGAGAGATAAGACATAGCTGAAATGACTTACTGAAGCTGCTGGACATAGACAGATCCTGTCGTTCTGTTTCTTAACTCTCATATTGACCGTGTTACCACACAGTCTGGCATGACTGTTTCCACACAGTCTGAAACCTGGCCTAGGCAGAGCAGTCAGGGGATAGACTGTGTGACAAAGCTCTGTCCTTGCCACCGTGGGTCCCACGTTTTCTGGCAGATTTCGCTAGCCTCAGAGGCTCACTGTGACCCTCCACGTAACCCTTCTCTCTCTAGAGACAAGGGTCACAGTCTACTGAGCCATTCTCATCATAAGCCAGCAAGGGAGGTGAGGAGAAGCTATCCTTCCTTGCACAGTCTCTGTTGTCTCCCAGTCTCAGTGATTAATCAGGGAGCAAAGGGGGGGAGCCCAGGCCCACCCTCTACTCCAGCCCAGGGACCCTAATAATATCAGCTATGGTAGCTGACCTTTTAGAAACATGACATGTACAATTCCCTGGGCTACTTCCCCCACAGCAGCCCTCAATTCCTCAAGCTCCACTTCACCCTTACCTCAGGGCTTCCTTCCTTGTGCCTGATATGGTATGTACTACTCAGTCTCTCCAACAGCACAACTTCCTCCCACAGCTCCTGATATGCACCCCCACCTGACTGACTGGGAGGCTTTTAACTAGTTTCAGCCAGCCCCTGATTGGCTTCAGGTGTCCCAATCAACCTAGCATTCTCCCTGCCTGCTGGAAAGTTCTTAATTGGCCCCAGGTGTCTTCATTGACCTGGAGCAGCTGCCATTTCACTTACCCTGGTACCAGGGATTTGTTTAGCCTGGAGCTAATATATCTATCTCCCACTACTTTCCTATAGTCCACTGACTCCCTTGACGCCTTTGAGGAGCAGTGGGCGCTGTCCGGGGTTCTCTGCTCAGTGTCCCCATCAGGTTCCCTTCTTTTGACCCTTTGACCGCACTCCTGTCCCTGTTGTTCATTAGTTGTCCCCCATAATTATTTGGTTTTCCAAGTCCTGTGGACCCCCCCTTAGGCTGGGGGGGAATCCTTTAGCAGTGGGCGGGTTTTACCCACCCACTTCCTGGATCCCAATAAGACTACTTTCCTAGAGCCATCTGGCCTTGCCCCGTCACAACTGTTGACCACACTACAATAAGCAGACCTTTCCCCAGGTGCTGTGATATGTGTCTCATACCCATGGTTCTGGGTTCAATCTCCTTGCCACTTCTTGATTTTGGCAGTCCGACCTGGTGAAATAAAGGAAAGAAGTTCTGTCTACTTTTTCCTCTGATCCCTGTAATACCATTGCTCCATGAATACCCAGTTTTAGTTACAATACACAGCATGACGATGCACTTGAAGGGATTGCAGATTTTTATTTCCACATCCTGTCCATCACTTAGCAATGACGTAGAATCGGTGATAAATAGCCCCAAATATATGCTAACAGCCAAATTATCATATAGTAAATGGCCGTAGATTAATTTTTTTAGACTGGAGCACCTAAAGTTAGGTGCCAAAATCCAAATGTAGGCACCTGAATAAAAGTGGTCCGATTTCATTTTCATAGATGCTGAGCCACCCCAGCTCTATACATGTGTACAGACGAGACCCACGTGTGCTATTCCACACTCAGGGAACTACCATGATATCACATGAATCCCGTATTATAGTAGCTTTGGTAGTGTACATGGTTCTCCACCGAGAAAGGTAGCATACTGCTGAGCCCATTCTGTGGACTTGAGTGGAATGAAGGGGACTGTGCTCCAAATATACATGTGTAAGGTGGACCTATAAAATATACCCATAGATGTTCAAAGAGCAGGTGCACACCAGGATCCTGAGCACATAAAAACATGTTCTATGTGTACAATTATCTGCTTTGTGCCTACGTTGTGTGGGCATGACCCAGGCACCCATGCTTGAAAAATTTATTCCAGAGCGAACAAAGGTGCAAAGCAGGCAGAATTCTTCATTAGAATTTCTCCCTCTCAACAGCGTCTCTCTCTCTCTCTCTTTCTCTCTGACTGCACTTACACTAAGAGAACCATCTCCATAATTCTGGTTAAAATGCCAGTGCAGAGGGTCATAGGAGCATGACTCATTCTGCCTTGGCATCATCCGCTTTAGGATGTTCCTGCCAGTGTTGTGATGCCTGAACCACTCAGGTCTTTGTGAAAACATCCATTTATTTCCTGCTGCAATTGGGTCTGAGTATGGGCTGATTGACTCCTCGCTCACTTCCTGGTTGACAACCAAAATATTTACAGCTCAGGGAATGCGCCTGGCAGCAGCTCCAAAACTTTGCTTTTGATTGTAAATGTAATTAAATGCAGTACTGATGATGTGAATTACTCATGTCATGCCAGGGTGAGCTATTAATTATCACTAATAAAATCTGTCATGGAAAGCTCTTAAAATGTTATATACTTTTTTAAAGCACATGCAACTCTTGGGGGGTAAAAACACACCGCACACAGAGAGAAATCTAAGCAAGACACTAAAAATGTAACAACCCTGTTCCTTTGTGTATAACAGTCAGAACTGATCTGCTGTCCATGCTGGCTTATTGTTCACCTTAGCAATCCATAAAGCCAGCTCCCACACAGACCGTCTGCAATGGAATGGAGTGGTTACTTTATCATCCTCAATAAATAGTGCTTAGAGAAATACTATGCAATATCTTCCAGGACAGATCACTTGCTGCTTGCAGATCCTAGATATCTCAGTCACTATAGTGATTTCTGCATTTCAGTGTAGTGGAAAGTAGAACTGGCTGGAGGAGGACAATCCTCTTCTGAAATTTTGAAATTGGGTTTCATCCCACATTGGAACGAACACAAAACCTTGTAAATGTTTTCACTAAATGGAATTTGGTTCTGTCTGCTCTCTCGTCAGAAGTGACAAGAGAGCCCTGGATCTCAAAAATATTCTCTGTGACTAGCAGAATTTACAGTACGTGACTTGGTGCAGCCTCGTGTAATGTGAATGAAATAGGTGCCTCATTAGAAACATCAGGCAAATAACTTTATGCTTCTGAAGGTAGAAGATCTTGAGGGATCTACTGCATGAGACTCTGGTGTGTTAGCAATACCAAAAGGAACGAGAGACAATGTAAAATTGCCTAGTATTTGAATATTTGAAGTTTGCCAGTTAAACAGAGGGAAAGTTTTCTGACTGCTTGGGGCCAAATTCTGTTCTCAGAACAGAAAATTTTAGTAGTTTATTTTTTACTCCAGATTTATATTGGAGTAACTGATAGAGCACTCTGGTCCTTCACGCTTAGTTGCCTTGTTATATCTTAAAAGGGCTGCACAGACACTAGCTAATTAATCCTTTACTTCAGCTCTGGCCGAACTGTTGTCCATGTGCCAAATACACAAACTGAGGTTTTGTGGTGGAACCCATGGTGCTCAGATCAAGAAGCAGCATTGTGTGGTGGGACCTGTACTTTCAACATGCCAGGGATTAAAAGTATGGACAGATGCAAGCTGCTCGACTCCATGCAATTTGGCCTGGCCCTCAGGCTCCTGGCAAGCTTCCAAAGTGGTTCTTAGTTGGGAAATGTTTGAATGTTCCTGCTGTACTTTCTATCGGCGTAGAAAGGATTTTCTGTGTAGCAGGGCTGGTCTAGCCTATTGCTGTTATTCCTACGGCCTGGCTTGCAAAATAACACCATGGCACTGGTTTATCAAGAAAAAAAATTAAGGCAGCATTAGATTAAATTATGGTTTGCCATCCATCATGGAAAGAATATGCATTCTTCACTGCCTGTGCCTTTAAATCTGTCAGATTTCATATTGTTCTGCTTTACATTGAGATGAAAGTAAACTAGACAGGACTGAAGTAGAAACCAAACATGGTGTTATATGTAAATTATTAAGGTATTGTGGTTATGGTCTGCAAATCTCTTCTGGCTAGCTTTGAACCTGGCGACAGAGGTAAGCCTTGGCTAAAGGGAATAGTAATTATACTTTTGACTTCTATAGTGTCTTCCACTTGAAGCTCTCCTAGCGTTTTACAAACATATTAAGAGCCAAATTCTGTCCTGACTCTCACCACTTGCAACATCCGTGTGCACTAGCTATTATCCTTATTGTACAGATGGAGAAAGTTAGGCACCAGGAGAGTAAGTGGTCACAGAGCAAGTCCGTGATGGCAGAGTCAGGAGATCTGGGTCCTTTTCCTAACTCCTTGTTCTTTAGCCACAAGACCAAGCTTCATCCCCTAATTGGGATTTACTTTTCCCTCTAAACTCCTGGGTTAGTCACTCATGGCACCCCTCGCCCTGACTCCCCTGTTCTCGTATCGGTGTTATTTCCTGTTTTACAACTTAGCAGTACTACAGTACATATACAACTGGTTGTTTTGCTTTAGCACCATATCTGGCAAATCAAAACTTTTTATATTTGATTCTTTATGAGCCTACTGCATCCAATTATATTAATTTGCACTCAAAGTTTCATTTTGCTAAACTAACTACTGAAGAGAGCACGGTTTCTTAGCCTTTAATAACTGTAGGGTTATGACTTTGTTCCTCAGAGGAGTGGGACTGATATTTCATCAACCCTAAATGCTGGCTGAGATTAATTCATTCTATGGATGCACTGGAATCTTTTGATCCTGTATTCCTTCTAGCTGCCTAGTCAATATAGGAGCTAGTCTTGATTATTCTCAGGACCTTCAACCAATTCCTTTTATCTGTAATCAAGTTTGAAAGTGTCAAAGGGAGATAAGGCATCGAAATGGGGATCACTGGGATCTGATTTAATTTTAACTCCCTGTTGTATTAACTGGAAAAGGCTAGTCCCAGGATAGAATAAATGATATATACTGCCATGGTTTGAGGGTAAATGCATCACATTACCAGGAAGCATTCTTTAGCAGGAAATAAAACATATTAATGAACCACAGAAGTTTTTCAGCATCCTTTTCTCTGTAGCAAAAATATACATGAATTAATGTGCAAGAAAGGCGGCCGCCTATTTAATTCCTGGAATGGGGGCAGAGTGTACCAGAATAACAAAAGGCCTGCCCGATTAGATAAAGGAGGGACCACAGGTCTCAGGAGTCAGCGAAGCACTGGGGACAACTGTGACAAAGTGGGGATTTTCCCTTATTATGTTGTATGTGAGTCTTACCGTTTTGCACGCATATTGTGTGTGCCTAGTTTCCCTGTGTGCTGCACCAGTACCTCGGTGGGGGGAATAGGGGTGTGTGACTTTGGCTGAGCCCTCTGGGGCAGGTGAAGTTGCTCCAGCTGCCTGCACATATGCTATGACTGGTGCCCTTCGTAACCTGAGACCCAGGAGGGGGATGAAACCAAGTGATGGCCAGGTGACTCTTTGCCCGAGAAGGGAGACAAAGACAAGGGGGAGCAACAAAAAGGTGTCTGAGGTCAGGTCGCTGGAAGCTGGCAGTCTGCTTGGGGGGACTGGAAGAGAAGGAGGCCAGGGCTTCTGGCCCAGGACTCCCCAAGATGGACTTGGCTGAAAGTCACTGATTTCTGTGCTAACAAGTTCTGTCCTATGCTGTGTTCCTGTCGACTAATAAACCTTCTGTTTTACTGGCTGGCTGAGAGTCATTGCTGACTGCGGAGTTGGGGTGCAGGGCACTCTGGCTTCCCCAGGAGCCCCGCCTGGGCGGACTCACTGCAGGAAGTGCATGGTGTGAAACGGGATGCTGAATGCACCGAGGTCAGAGCCAGGGAAAGTCGAAGCTGTGTAAGCTTCTTGCCCTGGCGACAGTATGCTCAGAGAGAGGAGGCATGCTACCCCAGAGTCCTGACTGGCTTCATCTGGAGTAGTTTCAGAGCATCAGCCCGGTGACTCCATGACAACAACAAATGAAGAAACAGGGACAGGATGAAGGTGATAGGTACACAATGAAAAACTTCCAGAAGGAGCACCTGCAAGATGGAACTCATGTGAACAACACACATGCTCAGAAAGCTGCCCAGGGCAGAACTCAGTTCACAGTACATGGGTGGTGCTCAGGTTCAATGACAACAGCATGTCACACATTGAGACATCCAGAGGTATGCAAATTATTACAGCTCTACAGACGGAAGCCCCCTGTTTCTCCACAGAACAGTCACAGCACAGGTCATGGCAGTACGAGTTTCCTCCCGTCCTAAGTGAAAGGGAAATTCAGTCTGCCTGGCTTGTAGAATGCTCGGCCTAACTGCTGAGACAATCTAGACCCTCTGCAAGCAGAAATAGATGACATAGGGTTAAAACGCTTGTGCACATTCCAGCAATTGCCAGCGCTGCGTTGGTGCTACCCGAACAATGGAAGAATTTCTGAAAGTTCAGTGCAGCTGCAGCCTTAGTGCCCAGCATTGTAGTGGAGATGCCCAACCCGTGCTATAGGACAATGCAGGTTCTAATTGTCTGTGCAGGGCAATGCATCATAATGGATTCCTCGTGCCGGGAATGCAGTCCGGCAAGCTCTTGCTGCCTGTGCATGCCCTGGCATCCTCATGGAGGATGCTTGGATGTTCTGTGCCAAAGTAGCTGTCTCTGTCCTTCTTGGGGCTATCAACAAACTGCTGCATTGTAGTCACACTGACTGCTAGGCCCCGATCCTCAGAGGTATTTAGTCACATGATTTCCACTGTTTTCAGTGGGAGTTAGGTGCCTACTATGTTTGAGGATCTGAGCCTAGGTAGACATGACTAGTGATGGTAGGGGAAAATTATCAATTTTCATGAATATTTTGTTGATTTTTTCCCTAGTTTTTCAAAAACATTATACATTTAAAAAATTTAAAGAATCTTTTTTGCAAATTTTGATGGGGTGGACTCACTGAAATTTGAATATTTTCATCCAAAAAATGAAAATTGAAAATTTTCTATCAGCTGCAGACATGGCATCACTGTGAGCTTTCTGCATCTACTTGTGGTTGGTGTGACTGAAAAGGCAAGAGACACTCTTTTTTTTTTTCCTTTCAAAATATCCTTAGGCTCCCCATGCTGACTGGTCTTCACTGAGAAAGCCATTGAGTTTTGTTCTCAGCTAGCATCATCAAACCAGTTTAATGTGATATTCTTGGATCAGACATCAAGAAATAGTTTTCCTATTAATTGGAATCTCATGAGTCAGTCCAGGTGGCTTGTTCATTTAAAAATTTAACGTGCTGCATATGCCCATTCCAAGCAAATGCTGCCTGCTTTGTGCAGCTCATTTATAAAGTAGAACCAAATGTGGGTTGTTTTTTAAAATTACTTTTATTGTAAATATTACAAGATCATACATGTCCAAAATGTTTTTTTCCACCCTCAGTAACCTATGTGAATCTAAGCAAGGGTGCTACCAAACCAATATAATAATATTCAATGCATACAAAATCATGTGTAGGGTAAATGAAAATCACCATTAATGAGTCTTTCTGAAAAATGATGTTAAGGGTGAAATTCCAAGGTGATATTAACGTTGGTATAAGTTACACAATGGGAGGGCACAAGAGAGAGTTAGCAGAAATGTACCTGGCAGAGGAAGTGAGGTAAAAGCACTAAAATACAGTAAGAGGTCCTATATATACATGATAACAGTAGCCATTCACAAGACAGGATTCATTATCCACTAGCTCTAGTGGTTACTGTTGCATAGGTCACCTCTGAATTTGGGCCCAGTTGAAGTAGGAAGCCCGAGGTTCAGCAGTGTTTCCAACTCTCATGATATCTTGCGTTTTGTTTTGTTTTTGTTTTCTTAAAGTCCCAGCTTCTGGAGTCATATGATTTCATTAGAATCTCAGCTTTCATTTTAAAAAAAAGCAAGTTTCTAGTCCTCATGGACCATAGTTCCAGAGAAAAGCTTGAACATGTGAACCCTAAATACCAGAAGGCAAATAAAAAGAATCCAGAATTTACTGGCTTTTTTTTAAACTTATGATTTTTAAGCTAATCCTGTGATGGGTGGGGGATACAACTTTTTTGTAGCTTTTTTGGATGCAATACCGTTTCATGCTGTAAATATTTCCCCATTTTGATTTAATTCTCATTAAAGAGGAGAGAGAGAGTGAGAGAGAGAGAGAGCTTCAGTGTTTAAAAATTAAAAATTTTAATGAAATATTAAACCTGGCAGTGTTTCTTCTCTCCTACCAGTATTAAAGGCAGGGTTCAAATTGATTTGCAATCATACTCTTATTCTGGGCTCCCACACTTCCAGGGTCACAAATAATATCTTTCAGCAAGACAGCTACCTCCAGCAAGAAGTTTAAAATGCCAAATGTACAATAATGACAAACTTTACTTTCAAACCCATTTTGCAGTCAGTAAGAGGAATGATCTGGATGGTGGGATAGATGGCACCCTCAGCAAGTATGCGGTTGACACTAAGCTGGGGGAAGAGGTAGATACACTGGAGGGTAGGGATAGGGTCCAGACAGACCTAGACAAATTGGAGGATTGGGCCAAAAGAAATCTGATGAGGTTCAACAAGGACAAGTGCAGAGTCCTGCACTTAGGACGGAAGAATCCCATGCACTGCTACAGGCTGGGGACCGACTGCAGCAGTTCTGCAGAAAAGGACCTGGGGATTACAGTGGACAATAAGCTGGATATGAGTCAGCAGTGTGCCCTTGTTGCCAAGAAGGCTAATGGCATATTGGGCTGCATTAGTGGAAGCATAGCCAGCCGATGGAGGGAAGTGATTAGTCCACTCTATTCGGGACTGGTGAGGCCACATCTGGAGTATTGTGTTCAGTTTTGGGCCCCCCACTGCAGAAAGGACATGTTGAAGTAGGGTTAGATATTAGGAAAAACTATTTCACTAGGAGGGTGGTGAAGCTCTGGAATGGGTTACCTAGGGAGATGGTAGAATCTCCATCCTTAGAGGCTTTTAAGGCTCGGCTTGAGAAAGCCCTGGCTGGGATGCTTTAGTTGGGGTTGGTCCTGCTTTGAGCAGAGGGTTGGACTAGATGACCTCCCGAGGTCTCTTCCAACCCTAATCTTCTATGATTCTAAGAGGTATTCATACAGTCTAAGGCCAGAAGGGACCAACATGATCTAGTTCAGGGGTCTCAAACACCTGGCCCGCATGCAGCCAGCAGAGTTATTTCCTGTGGCCCGCCAAGCTCCCCACACCCTCGGAGTTATTTCCTGTGGCCCCCCCAGGCTCCCCTCCTCCCCTTCCCCACAGCGCACCGCATCCCCGCTTCTCTGTGTACCTGCAAGTGCTTCCTGCCACCAAACAGCTGTTTGGTGGCACTTAGCACTTTCCAGGAGGGATGGGGGAGGAGCGGGGAGCCACGCGCTTAGGGGAGGAGGCGGAGAAGAGGTGGGGCAGGGGCGGGAATTTGGGGAAGGGGTTGGAATGGAATGGGGGTGGGGAAGGGGTGGGAAGAGGCAGGGCAGAGGCAGGACTTCATGGAAGGGGTGAAGTGGGGGCTGTGCCGGGGGCAGCGCGGGGGAGGGGTCGGTGATGCAGCCCTCGGGCCAATGTACTAGTCCTCATGTGGCCCTCGTGGTGATTCGAGTTTGAGATCACTGATCTAGTCTGACCTCCTATACAATGCAGGCCACTTCCCTGAATTACCACAGTCCTATGGACATACAGACTCCTGGGCACAAAATGGGTGGGATATTTCCTTTAAATTGTAGGATCAAGTGCATAAGTCACACAAAACCCAGTGGAAATGTTCAGGGATGACAGGGTTTCTCCATTGCTTTTGAGAACCATCTGTATACACATTAGGAATGATTATGACATCTTGCAAGCTGACAAAAAAATCATATGAACAGCTGGTGAAATGTTGCAACCTCCCCGTGCCCTTCACATACCTTAAACATGTTTGCCTCATTTAACCATACGCAAAGTGGATGGAAGATGAACTCACAGACAAATTCACATGATTTCATATTTTATTATCCCAATCCCAAATAAAATGAATACACAGCACCTAAGAAAAAATGGGGGGGGGAGGTAAACAACCGACTCCTCAGGCTTTGATGAAGTCTTAGAAACTTTTTGGCCTGAGGGGTGGGCAAACTTTTTGGCCTGAGGGCCACATCTGGGTGTGGAAATTGTATGGCGGGCCATGAATGCTCATGAAATATGGGGTTGGGGTACGGGAGGGGGTGAGGGCTCTGGCTGGGGGTGTGGGCTCTGGAGTGGGGCCAGAAATGAGTTCAGGGCTCTGGGCTGCAGCAGGGGGTTGGAGTGCGGGGGGGATGAGGGTTCCAGCTGAGGGTATGGGCTCTGGGGTGGGGTTGGGGCTGAGGGTGCAGAAGGGTGCTCTGGGCTGGTACTGAGGGTTTGAGGGCAGGAGGGGTATCAGGGCTGAAGCAGGGGGTTGGGGCACAGAAGGGGGCCAGGGGTGCAGGCTCCCGGCGGCTCTTACCTCAAGCAGCTCCTGGAAGCAGCAATATGTCCCCTCTCTGGCTCCTATGTGGAGGTGCAGCCAGGAGGCTTGGTGTGCTGTCACATCCCCAGGCGCCATCCCTGCAGCTCCCATTGGCCCTGGTTCCCTGCCAATGGGAGCTGCGGGGGCGGTGTTTGGGGCAGAGACAGAGTGTAGAGCCCCTGGCTGCCCCTATGCATAGCAGCCGGAGGCGGAGACATGTTGCTGCTTCTGGGAGCCACACGGAGCAGGGTAAGTTCCCAGCCCCGCTCCCCGGCTGGAGTGCTGGAGTGGGGCAAGCTCCGGATCCCGCTCCCCGGCGGGAGCTCAAGGGCCAGATTAAAACGTCGAAGGGCCACCCCTGTCTTAGAAGTATGTTCAATTTCCTTGGAAAACAGTAAAGAAAAGAACAGTGCATCTCAAAAATGCTTCTTCTGTGAATCCACTTAATGAAATCTGGGCAGCAAGAGAAGCCACTCTGCAGATGAAGTGCAATCAGTGAGTTTCTAGTACACCCTAACTCAGAGGTGGGCAAACTACGGCCTGCGAGCAACATCCAGCCCACAGGACCATCCTGCCCGGCCCCTAAGCTCCAGGCCTGGGATGCTGTCCCCCCTCCCCTGCAGCCCTGCTGCCGCACGCAATGCTCTGGGCGGCGGGGCTGCAAAGCTGTGCGGTGCGGCTTCCTGTCATGGTGCATCTGCACTGCCAGTCACTGGTGCTCCAGGCAGTGTGGTAAGGGAGCGGGGAGGGGGTTGGATTGAGGGCAGGGGAGTTCAGAGGGTGGTCAGGGGCTTGGATAGGGGTCGGGGCGGGGAACGGGGGTTGAATGGGGGCAGAGGTCCCGGGGGGCAGTCAGGAAGGAGAGGAGGGGTTGGATGGGGCAGCGGGGGGCGGTCAGGGGACAGGGAGCGGGGGGGTGGATGGGGCAGGGGTCCCGGGGGGGCAGTCAGGAAGGAGGGGGGGTTGAATGGGGCAGGGGTCCTGGGGGGGCAGGGGTCCTGGGGAGGCAGTCACGAAGGAGAGGGGTGGTTGGATGGGGCGGCGGGGGGCAGTTAGGGGCGGGGGGTCTGGGGGCGGTCAGGGGACCGAGAGTAGGGGTGGATGAGTGGATGGGGCAGGGGTCCTCGTGGGCCCATCAAGGAACAGGGGGGGTTGGATGGGGCAGGAGTCCCGGAGGGGGGGCCGTCAGGGGGCGAGAAGCAGGGGGGTTGGGTCGGAGGCGGGGGCCAGGCCATGCCTCGCTGTTTGGGGAGACACAGCCTCCCCTAACTGGCCCTCCATACAATTTCGGAAACCCGATGCAGCCCTCAGGCCAAAAAGTTTGCCCGCCCCGCCCTAACTGCATTGTTAGAGAGCAGAAATAGCCAGGACTTGTTTTTTTATTAGTGCACTGAGGTGCCTACCTTTTATATTTTGCTCTACTTAAACAATAGTAACAGAAGCTCAGGGCATTCCTTGAGGATTAACATCTTGCTGGGAGTAATTGATTGTCCTGAAATACAGCTCAGGGACCACTACAGCGAGTCATTAATCTCCAGGAAAATTTCCTGTTGCTATTATCATTTAAAAATTAACATTCCAAACCAGAGGTGATAAAGTGATCCATAGTCAAGGATGTATGACCTTGAAAGCAGTATGGGAATGGTCTAGCTGAAAGGTGCTATAGAATCATCCTGAGTTGTTGTTGTGAGACATTGATATCTCACAGAGAGGCAGCCTGAAATTATCTTGCACAGGTGATACGGTGGCAGATACGGTGGTAGATAAGGTGGCAGGTAGGGATAGGATACAGAGGGACCTAGACAAATTGGAGGATAGGGCCAAAAGAAATCTGATGAGGTTCAACAAAGATAAGTGCAGGGTCCTGCACTTTGGACGGAAGAATCCAATGCACCGCTACAGACTAGGGACCGAATGGCTAGGCAGCAGTTCTGCGGAAAAGGACCTAGGGGTGACAGTGGACGAGAAGCTGGATATGAATCAACAGTGTGCCCTTGTTGCCAAGAAGGCCAATGGCATTTTGGGATGTATAAGTAGGAGCATAGCCAGCAGATCGAGGGACGTGATTGTTGCCCTCTGTTCGACATTGGTGAGGCCTCATCTGGAGTACTGTGTCCAGTTTTGGGCCCCACACTACAAGAAGGATGTGGAAAAATTGGAGAGAGTCCAGCGAAGGGCAACAAAAATGATTAGGGGTCTGGAACACATGACTTATGAGGAGAGGCTGAGGAAACTGGGATTGTTTAGTCTGCAGAAGAGAAGAATGAGGGGGGGATTTGATAGCTGCTTTCAACTACCTGAGAGGTGGTTCCAAAGAGGATGGTTCTAGACTATTCTCAGTGTTAGAAGATGACAGGACAAGGAGTAATGGTCTCAAGTTGCAGTGGGAGAGGTTTAGGTTGGATATTAGGAAAAACTTTTTCACTAGGAGGGTGGTGAAACACTGGAATGCGTTACCTAGGGAGGTGGTAGAATCTCTTTCCTTAGAAGTTTTTAAGGTCAGGCTTGACAAAGCCCTGGCTGGGATGATTTAATTGGGGATTGGTCCTGCTTTGAGCAGGGGGTTGGACTAGATGACCTCCTGAGGTCCCTTCCAACCCTGATATTCTATGATTCTATGATTCTTGTGAATTTCCAAGCATCAGTCCAACAGGTACCCAGTACCTGTGGATCTGAGGAGAAGTTCAAGTCCTCACTCAATGACTTTTCTTCAGTTTGGACATTATGGTGCAATAGATATAGATTGCAAGGCATTTTAACTGAGTTGAATACAAGCGATGTAAAAAACCGGAATCCTTGTGTCCACTCTGCAATTCTTTAAATCTTGCATTCAGAGGATACAGGTTTGAACTAATAATGTCTAATGTATTCATCTCTTGCTGCTCCCAAGAATTACAGCATTTAGAGAGATGCCTTTTTATTCAAGTGGTGATTCACAGGCTATGGGTCTTAGGTAGATTCATAGACTTTGTGACAGGGTCGGGCCAGATGGCTACAGGAGAGTAATAGAAGGCAGATATATTAGCCCCAGGTTAAGTAGGTCCCTTTTCCCTGGGTAAGGTAATAGGGAAAGTTCCAGAACAATCAGGAACCTTCTGGAGACAATTAAGACAGACAGGCTGATTAGAACACCTGCAGCCAATCAAGAAGATGCTAGAATCAATTAAGGCAGGATAATCAGGGCACCTGGGTTTAAAAAAGGAGCTCACTTCAGTTTGTTGTGTGCATGTAAGGAGCTGGGAGCAAGAGGCGCTAGGAGCTGAGAGTAAGAACGCGTACTGTTGGAGGACTGAGGAGTACAAGCACTATCAGACACCAGGAGGAAGGTCCTGTGGTGAGGATAAAGAAGGTGTTGGGAGGAGACCATGGGGAAGTAGCCCTGGGAGTTGTAGCTGTCGCACAGCTGTTCCAGGAGGCACTCTCAACAGCTGCATTCCACAGGGCCCTGGGCTGGAACCCGGAGTAGAGGGCGGGCCCGGGTTCCCCCCAAACCTCCCAATTCCTGATCAGACACAGGAGGAGTTGATGTGGAATGTTGGTTCACGAAAATGGCCAAACTGAGGGCTACCGTGAAGCTCCAAGGCAAGCAAATCCACCAACAAGCGCAAGACCCACCAAGGTAGAGGAGGAACTTTGTCACAACTTATAGACTCTAAGGCCATTGTGTTCATCTAGTGTGGCATCATGTTAGCACAGGCCATAGAATTTCCCCCAAATAATTCCTAGTGCAGATCTTATAGAAAAACATCCAATCTTGATTTTAAAATGGTGATGGAGAATCTATGACTGGCAGATACAGTCAGTATGTCATATTTTTTTCTGCGCTTATTTTACTTATTATATTAATTTTGATTTATAATGACATATACAGAGATGCTCCCCTCCTGGGCTCCATGCATCCTTGCCAAAATTTAAAAATCCAATTAACAGAAGTAAGGCCAGTGTCCACTCCACAGCTCTCTGTCAAAAATAACCAATCTCAGTTGTCTCCTCTCCCCAACACAGAGAGCTTCCATTGTGCATGTGTAACACCGACAGATCCCGGTCGTCAGCAGGTGGGATCAAACCTGGGACTTCTGGAGCTTAATGCGTGAGCCTCTACCACATGAGCTAAAAGCCAACTGGCTGTTAGCTAAGGCTGCAGAACAGACTCATTTAACTCTCTCTTTAAGTGGTCTCAGTGCCACTAGATGGGACAGAACACCACACCCAGAAGGTGTGTGGGTTACACATGTCCCTTTCTCTCCAAAAGCCTGGGTAGATATGTAGTGTGGCCTCCTGTCCTCCCCGCAGCACGGCCTGAAGGTCACCGCTAGAGCTAGCTTGAGGGTGACAGTTCCGTTTTGCAGCAACCTTCAAGTTTTTGGAATTTTTTTTTGTCCTGCTTTGGAACAAAACCTTCTGAACATTTTCGTGAAAACAGCATTGTGCTGAAGTGTCTCTTTTCAGATCAGAACCTGAGCTTTTGAATCTGGGACTGAGGGGTTAGGTCCAGGGGTCTCCAAGCACTTTTGACAAGCCCAAGATTGACTCCCTATAGTCTGGTGGTTAGGATGTAGCCTAGGATGTAGGAGACCTGGGTTCAATTTCCTGCTCTGCCTGGTTCAAAGCAGGATTTTTCATCCCAGATCACACCTGGGATGAAAAAGATCCTGCAAACTGCTCTGTTACCAGTCTAGTGTATATGTGTAAATAAAGTTACACTGAGAATTCACTGAGAATTCACCCAGCCACTACATCACTGATTTCGCCTCTTGTGGGAAGTTGGCCTGAAAGACTCTGGAATTTGGCTACTGCTCAGCAGAAAGGGGACACTGGTATCAGCCATAAGGGACGAATAGTTGATCACTCAAAAGTGAGCTTTCAGGCTACTGGTGAAAAATGCACAGCTATCAAATCTCAAGAATTGTGCTGGTGAGCTGTTAGGAAATCCTCTGTGGGACTTCAGACAAGGTGAGGTAACTTTTAATAGTTCTGCCTCTGCAGAGTAGAAATGACAGATGGCGAGACAGAACCCAAAGAGCTGGGCTGAGGCCAGTTAAATCTGCTAACATAAGTACAGTTTTATAATTATTTCAGGCTCTCCTCAGGGATCAGAGATGGAAATCGACCTAGGGCTGGAAGGTAAATGCCTAGATTTAATTCAAGACAGGGAGAGGGCAGCTAAATTCTATTGCTAGTTGTAATGGCTGATGGGGGAACAAGTAGGAAACTGGGGAAAACCTGCATCTTTCTTATCAGTGCGGTAAAAAGGGGTTTCAAACTGACCGTGACAACAAACTTATAGGAATCCTAAAGTATATGTGATTCCAATTATATAGCAGGATAGCCAATAGGCATCTCAGAATATGACATAACTGCCCTGGGTACCAGTGCTAAGAAGCTAAAGGGGAAAACCTAAATCCCAGTGATTTAGGAGGACTCCTGGCTCTCCTCACAAGCTGTAAGTAATAAAAACAGGGATACAGGGCTATCAACAGTTGTTTCTAAAGGCTTGTAAAGTTGATGTATATTTGTGTCATCCAAATTGTTGGTTTCTAGGTGATTAAAAGCCACTGATACGTTTCTGGATAATATGAGGTTACTGAATTAGGAAGAGACTCCAAAGCCAATCGATGGTGCAGACATCTAGCAGTGGACACAGAACGAGCCTGTGTAAGAAAGATACAAGTAGAGATGGGCAGGAAATGGGCTTCCCATCCCATGAGAATTTTCAAGATTTTCAAAACTTTTCCTGTCATGAATTGGGATGAAAAGACAAAATCTCCAGAATTTTCCCAAAAGCAAAAAGGTGAAGAAAAAATATCAGATCGGGCCACTGAAATGTTTTGTTTTGATCATTTCTAAATGCTTCATTTTGATTTTTACCTTTAAAAAACCTACAAATTAACTAATTTCAAAACGAAAAGTCATTTCAAACAGAAAAACGGAACTTTTCATTTAAAAATGTTGGAACGCCTTGTTTCGAAAACTTCAGAAGTTTTGTTCAAAACAGAAAATTTGTCAGATCTGACCTTTTACCATGAAAGTTTTCAATGTCCACGGATCGGCATTTTCCAGCAAAATAATATTTTGTCTAAAAATTCCCAACCAGCTGTAGTTAAGGGTAATCTCCCTCCCCCTTTATGTGAACGAGTGTGGGGTTTTATGCAGTCAGGAGCTGTGGTAATAGAAAAGGGCAGACAAGCACTGGAAGAAGAATTAAAAGCATGGTAGCTTGGAAACTATCGGATACAAATAAAATTAAAGAATTAGAGTTAGTGTTAAGTTTGGTTAAGGAAATATATACATTCTAAAGAAAGGCCCTGGCTTGCAAGTAGAAGTCAGGCCTTTAAAATAAATGAGTTAAAAGGCCAGAAGGAATGACACAGGGAGGATGTCTAGTTCACAAAAATAACGAATGCAATAAGGGGAAATGAAAAGAAGGCCTCTGACCAATAGAGGTGACTGCAAATGGCTTTAAATAAGGCAAAATAAATCTGTCTTAAAATGAGACAACATGGCCTTCCCAACCCACACACCAGTATTATCTCAAAATTTAGGGCCTGTGTGAACCCAAGTACAAAAACTGTTGGTCGGCAAGAAGGAGGAGAGGAAAGGCCTTGTGAAGAAAGGAGAATGCAAACCTTACCTTGACTGACTGGAAATAAGGGTGACCTGTCTCAAATTGGTTTTTAGCTGAAGTTAGTAATTGGGAATAACATCATTTGTTTGTTGAATGGTTTAAAGAGTTATGAATTGGAAGGGTTCTTTTTCAGACCCTATCTAATTATGCTGAAGTATGTGAGAATGAGATGGTCATCTCTAGGTCTGGCCTCTTTGTAAGTATACTGATCACATGCTTATTAATACTTTGTTATTATATTGGATGTAGTGACTGCTTGTTTTTAGACAGTTAGACATGGTTAGAGCAAATGCATAAAAATACCATTTGGCCTTTGGATTTAAAAAGGGAATTTACAGTTAAATTGGTGTTTGGTGATCAATAAAAATAATTTCTAAACATTATTAATAATTCCAACTGAAACCATTTAAGAAAAGGCTCAGTGTGAAGAGCAGTGTGCATTTAGGGACATATTTCCAAAGTTAGTCACATGCAATTGCATGCCAATAAGTGTGCACATCTTCCACTTTCATATAAATAACTGGTGTGTCGGTGCTCAAGGACAAGAACCAGTTACTCATGCACAGATACCTGCTTTTGGGTGCCTATGTCAAGTATTTGCTGGCATAAGTTAGGTGCATGAAAACATACATGTGCAATTGCATGTGCTTCCCGTTAAAGACCTATGCCTTAGGCCTTGTCTACATTATGGGGTTAAGTTGACCTAAGTTACGCCGACTCCAGCTATGTTATTCATATAGCTGGAGTCGACGTAGCTTAGGTTGACTAAGTGCAGTGTCTACACTACGCTGCGTCGACGGGAGACGCTCTCCCGTTGACTTACCGTAATCTTCTCATTCCGATGGAGTAGCGGAGTAGACTGGGGAGCGCTCTGCGGTAGACCCCCGCTGTATCGATGGCAGCAGCAGCATTGATCCCCAGGAAGTAGAAATGGCCTGAATTTAATACAGTAAAGAATTCTTCAAGTATATGGAAACCATGTTACAGAAATTTGGAATTCAAGGGAAACCAGACAGATTTCTGAAAGAGTCTGAGGGGCCACTTGAGTAATTCAGTTAGCTCAACACTGGAAATTTCTTTTGGAGTCAGGGATGGCTTAAATCTACAAGGGACTTCCTACTTGATTGCACTCTCCTGGCACCCTCCTTCCACTGCTATGTGGCGTAATGTGAAGGAAGATCATACTCCAGCTTCTGCTGTCCTTGTTCTGGAGGTAAACAGAAAGTCTCCAGCACTGTCAGGACCTCTTGCCAACACTAAATTCACTTGCCAAAACTAAATTCACAATAGCCCCCATAGATTTCATTGGGAATATTCACAGAGTTAGATATATGCAATGTGAGTAAGGTTAACAGATTCTGGCCCATAATGCTGAGATAGACTATGCCATTCTTGTCCAATAGTCTTGAATCATGTGTTTGTAGCAGAACCAACAACTTCAGTGCAAAGACTGCACACGATACAGACAATACCCACTACAGATGAAATACAGTTGGTCTTTCCCCTCTGATTCTAATTTTAGGGCTTTATCTAAAATCTTTCTTCTCATTCACACACTGCCAATTACCAGTAGGGCAGAATTTTTGTTGGTCCAGTTTGGCTTCCATATGTTCAGCCTTGCTTTCTCTTGGACAGATTTCTGCTTTTATTTAATAAGTACATAATCTTCATGTGTTGACAGAGCTTCCAGATGGCTCTTGTGCATTTCCTGAAGCACAAAGAACCTTATCAGCTGTTAATATCACAACCCCGCTGGGAAAAATACCTCTGGGCTCTTTGACCATCACATTTTTAAATATACATATTTGATTTTAAAAAATATATGTTGCCTTTGTGATCTCAGGAAGATTTTAGGATTTGCCCCTAAAAAGCGAAGGGAGACAAAAATATAAGAGGGTTCTAAAATAAGTTTTCTTGGTTCATGTAGGAGGATTATTGTATCTTCACAGCAATCTCCATCACTCTGCCTTGGACAGTTCATTGGGTACCGGGCTCTTTAATATGCATATCATTGACATTTGAGACCCAAAACCCACTGATTTCGGGAGGAGAACACTATATTTCCACATTTTCCAGTGTAGATTCCCCATTTAGAAGCATTTTGCAAGGCAAAATCAGACCTTCTTTCTCCAATGAAATGGCTAGATTGTCCCTAGCCCTAACACAGCCACATGGGGGGAATAGAGGGCAGTGAGGATTCTCTATAATTTGCAGGCTTCACAAGGACTTTCCAGATCATAGCTGCTGGAGCTCATGGGAGCACAGGGCTGCACTCAAGGTGTTCCCCATGAGAGCAAGTGAACAGGGAAGGACATAGAGTCAGTTGACTCCTGGCTCCTCTCCATTATCCCAGGTACCTACTAAGCAGAGCTGACTGGGTGTATGCTACACCCCAAAGAAGGGTGGTTCTACATACTTCCCCTCCTCCCCCCAGCAGAACAGAGGAGCCCCAGGAGGAATTGCCTTTCTGAGGAACAGGGCTTTCCTAAGGCACCCTCTGAGCCCTGCTTTATCATTGCAGTTTTAGATTCAGAACTGAAGATCGTCCAAACTGTCAGCAACCACAGACGAGGCAGAAGTGCAGGATAAGTTCTGACTTTGCACCCATTTAAGGCCCTGGCAAAACATCCATTGTTAGGATTATGCCCACAGGTCCTAAAATTATGAAAAAATACAGAATCCATGGTGTGATCTGATATATACCAAAGGGCCTTTTTCCAGCCTCCTTCCTCACAGGATCACTGGCATGGGACCAGCTTCTACTACCTTTACTGTCCTTGAGTAGCACCTCTCTCTCCACAAGCAGACCCATTGCTATTGACTGGGGCAATTCCTAGAATAAAGTGCTATTCACCATAAAGAAGGGTATCAGCATCTGGATCTGTAATGGAACTAGTCGAGGAGTAAGGTACAACTCAGCATGAGTAGGGCTGGCTGAATCTGGCCCGTAGTACAGCACTGGGCTGCTCAGTGTGAGGAAGGGTGACAAAACTGGGCCCTGTAGGTTTACACGCCCTGTACAAATAGAACAATAAAAGAGTAATTGAAAAAGCCCACTGATGCACATAAGAAAACAGGTGGAAAATATGAATATTTTAAAGTGTGCTGACTTGACTAAATATCTTAAGGCAATTAGAACTTTAGGTGCTTGTTTCATATGCAAATATGCATGAATCATTGAGATACATTTGAGAGCTGAACTGTAGTCAAAGGAGACTATATTTTTTGAATGTTTCCCTTTTCATGGCAACATTGCCAACCCCAAGCATTCAAAACTCATGAGTCAGGCCACAACATTTTAAAATTGGCTTAACAATCATGTGATTGTTTTTTTTTAAATAAACGTATATTTTGGGTTCATTTGCCTCTGGGTTTTGAGCCTGTGGGGTTCATGTTTTCAAATTTTTCTCCACAACCATTAGATCTAGAAACTTCTTTTTTTTTTTACAGGAAAGCTGATGTTTTCATGTAATCACATGACTCGAGGAGCTGGATCTTTAAGGAAAAACACCAAATATCACGAGAGTTGGCAACACTATAGTCAGAAACGCCTCCTTTCCATGGCAGCCTAGTTGCTCATTTACTGTGTTTGCTTATTGATCAGTTTGCGTGATGTGGGGATTTCTAATTTTGAATAAATCATTTCTTGATTACCATTAGGATAGACTAGAACTTTAAAACAAAGTGTTGGAGTATTTTACACCCTTGTTGCTGTTTTCTCAGGCCCATGTAACTATTTGTTATTGTATTCTGATAGTGACGGGAGGCCCAAGTTAGGGGTTGGGGATGGGGCCCCATTGTGCTAGGTGCTTTACACACTCAGAAAAGGAGTTTACAATCTAAATACCTGCCAGTACTTCCCAAGAGAAACCCAACCATTACAAATGTTTTCTTGCATCATGAGACTATAAAACGGGGGTGGGCAAACATTTTGGCCTGAGGGCCACATTGGGGTTGCGAAACTGTATGGAGGGCTGGGTAGGGAAGGCTGTGCCTCTCCAAACAGCATGGCCCCCTCCCCCTATACACCCCTTCCCACTTCCTGCCCCCTGACTGCCCCCCTCAGAAACCCCGACCCATCCAACCGCTCTTTGTCCCCTGACAGCCCCCTCCTGGGACCCCCCTGCCCCTAACTGCCCCCCCCGGGACCCCATCCCCTATCCAACCCCCCTTCTCCCTGTCCCTTGACTTCCCCGACTCCTATCCACACCCCTGCCCCCTGACAGCCCCTCCCAGGACTCCCACGCCTATCCACCCCCCTCCCCCCGCTCCCTGTCCTCTGACTGTCCCCCCAGGACCTGTCCCTAACTGCCCCCGGAACCCCTGTTCCTAACTTCTCCCCCAGGACCCCAACCCCTATCCAACCCTCCCTGCTCCCTGTCCCCCCCGACCCCCTGGGACCCCACCCCCATCCAACTCCCTCTGTTCCCTGTCTTCATCCCAAAGACTCTCAGAATGCTACAGAAAAATTTATTAATGAAACCACTTCTTTGAATTAGGTAAGTAGGGAAACTGAAGTACAGAGCAGTTCATGTGACTTTCCAAGTATCACACATTGCTTTGGGACTTGTCTACACAGCAAGTTACTGTGCGGCAAGCTGGAGTATGAATCTGCAGTGCACCAGCTTACTGTATAGTAACGTCCCATGTGGACACTGCTAAAGTGTACTAAAAGTCCCAGTGCAGCTTGCTGTGCTACGATTTGTGATATCATAAGCCAAGTGATACTCTGGAACTCTTACTGCACTGTGGTAGTGACCACAAGGAGTGTTACTGTAGATTCACACTCTGGTTTGCCACACAATAACTTGCTATGTAGATAAGCCCTTACTGTCAGAGTTGGGAGTAGAATCTGGAGTCCTGACTCCCATTCTCCAGTTCTAGCCTCTGTATTAATTCTTTTTCAGTTTCTGATCAGCATTAAACTTCCAGATAAGCTACACTGGCACCAATTATTATTATTTTTACCACTAACCTCAAATGTGCAGGACCTATAATTAACTAATAGCATTTCTTCAGGTAAATGAATCTGCTTGCACCAATCACACACAGCATAGATGGTGATTAGGCACGGGTCATTGCTGTAACACTGAAGACTTTGTGGACTGTGATGTGTCATTATAAATATACTGAGGTCTTCGGCTTACAGTCAGACTAGGTGCAGCATAGGTATCAGCAGGGCAAGTGTGACAGCTGCCATCTTGGTCAACAGAACAGGGGCTGAACTTGGGGCCTCTGGAGCTAAAAGCATAAGTTAAAGAGACATAAGTTAAAGAGAGTCTGTTGCTGGGGACTCTACCAAACTCATATCTCCTGTGAATCAGCACAGAGCGGGACCTGTAACACACTCACTAATGGGTTATACAAGCGGCTCCACACAGCTCCATAAATACATCTCTGTCCAGACTGGGAGGAGTCACTGTGAGGAGGGAGATGGTTAATCTGTTTCCATGGCCCACTCCTTGGCCTCTCTGTCCTGATAGTCATCCAGGGGACGAGTTAATGCCAGCTTTGGTGGTGGTGTGATATGGACACATGCCCACTGGGAACTGGAGTAAAGGCTTTCTGATTCATTTTCACACAGGCCACCAAGCATTGCACTTCTGAGATCAGCAGCTCCCTGTGAGGGATCAAAGCACAGAGAGCGTAGGAAAACCAGCACAAGCCACATGCTGAGCCTCACCCCTCATTCTGTCACTTGTTTTCTTCTCTCACATTACCCATCCCTCATCTTCTCATAGGCTGTAGAGGCTGTAAACTCCTCAATGCAGGGAGCTGCGGCCACATTGACAAAGGAGGCCAGGGCTAGGTTGTCAAGTGCCCAGCATCCACAGGTGGTGCCCGATTTTTCTATTGGAGCTGGGCTCATTGAGAAGAGCCAGTTATGCAGAAGTGCCCAGAGCCCGACATCTTCTATTGTGGCATTTGGGGGAAGATTTTCAGAAGAACTATTGGTGTGTATTTTGGTGACTAAATGGAAGCTGCACTCCCTTGAAAATTGGGTTCCTCATCTTCTTCTTTATTTGTAAAACACTTTGAACATTTTGAGGACTGTATAAGTAATAATAATAATTAGTCTAAGTCCTGTTTGTAGGGTCTTCTGCTGGCCTGTGCAAACTGGCAAATCCCTGTGCCTCACAGCCCCATAATTAGCAACACACTAGACAATTTGCTCAACATTTGGCTGTCCCTTAGTATTTTATTTCTCCAGAGGGGGTGCCTGTTCTGTGGTATGGTGGAGCCAGCCCTGGGTAATCTCACTATATCACTGGAAGTGTCAACATGAATAACTGCAGTCAGATAAACCCACCGACTACTTTTGACAGCTACAGTGATGTAAATAAGGCAACTAATGCAGATGCTAATATTAATTTGAATGACCCAGTTGTGCTTCACTAATAATATCTGGGTTAGCAGCAGGGCAAGGCAAGAACACAAAATATAAATATAGTCTTCCATCGTCCATGACACCAAATGGCAGCCATCTAAATATATTTGTTTCTAGCAGGAAACCATGGAGCCATTCTTCAAGGAAGAGTGAGTGAGGCAGGGAAATACAGCTGCATAACCTGCTACTTAATATAAAAGGCAATGCCAAGACCCGCTTGCCACCCCCCAGACTAGAACAACTAAGCAACTGAAGGTTTCTTCTGTGAACCGCTGTCTGCAGCAACCTTGGGCAAGATACATTGCTGTACTCTAGAGGTTTCTGCTCTTCCTTCCGTAACTGTCTTGTCTTAGTTTGATTTCAGTCCTTGTATAAATGTTACCAAAACCAGTATGTGTTGGTGCTTAGGTGCTATTGGTCCTGATACAGCTGTTGCTGAACATACATTTGGTAATATCAGCTGTCCTACATATTGCAGGGGTAGTGACATAAAGTCCAATCCTGCAAGGGTGCTGGGTGCACACCGGAAAGTCTCTCCGCAATGGGAGTCGAGGGGATTTTGCATCTGCAGGATTGGGCCCATAATGCCCGAGAGTCATGTACCCCTGCTGCTATTTGGCATCAGTACTCACATTCTCCTGTGGTTTCAGTGTAACAGTTTGTGTCTCCTCTGTCTGGCTGCGGCATATCTACAACGCCATGCATAGGGAAGATAACTGCAGTGCTGCCCGTCTCTGAGAAGTGGATGAGAACCTGCTCAGGGGAAAGCTTAGGGCTTGCCCAAGGTTTGAGGGAGAATAATATGTACAGGGCTTCAGAGAGACATTCATAACCCACATAGCACATCTGGGAGACTCTGACAGCTGGCAGGTCAGGGATGCTTGTCATGACAGGAAGGCATGAGGGTTCTAATAACTTGGAGTGACAAATGAAAGTGTATGTTAGGGGTGGCCAACCTGTGGCTCCGGAGCCACATGCGGCTCTTCAGAAGTTAATATGCGGCTCCTTGTCTAGGCACCGACTCCGGGGCTGGAGCTACAGGTGCCAACTTTCCAATGTGCCGGGGGGTGCTCACTGCTCAACCCCTGGCTCTGTGCAGGCCCTGCCCCCACTCCACCCCTTCCCCCAAGGCCCCCGCTCCTTCCTACGCCGTTCCCTGAGCCTCCCACGCCCTCGCTCCTCTCCCTCCCCCCAGAGCCTCCTCCATGCCACAGGAGGCATGGGGAAGCAGGGGGCAGCGCTGATCAGCAGGGCTGCTGTCAGGCGGGGGGGAGCTGATCGGGGGCTGCTGACGTATCGCTGTAGCGCTGTGGCAATGTACATGGGTAAATTCTGGCTCCTTCTCAGGTGCAGGTTGGCCACCCCGGCATATGTTGTTACTGGGAGAACCTGAAGGGTTTCATCAGCTTCATAGGGAGGGATTTGGCAACTGAGGAAGCTGGACCCTATTGTTCATCTTTCAAGGCTGTGGTAGGATCATAGATGGAGAAAACGCACAATGAGAGGGGAAAGCAGCCCCTCCCACCCCCCAGCCCTAAGCATACTTGTCACAGGCCTAAGGTGAACTCTGAACTAGGCAAACCCAACCATGCTATCTCACCTGCATGTGTGTGCGTAATCCCCGTTCATATCATGAGCATTTCAAAGTAGATGGCAGCGTCCGAGAGCGAGAGATGACAGTGCACACAACGTAAGGTTTGAATAGCCCCATGGATTAGCAGGGAGAAATAGCGTCAATTTTCTGTGTCGTGTCAAAAATATATAACAGCTGTTGTGCCGTGGGGCTGAAGTCAGTCACCGCTGATCTGTGCCTTATGTGGCGGTAATGGGTAGGCAGGTACACAGAGGGGAGGGACAGAGAAGTGTGAGCATGGAGGGTTGTGACCCAAGTGAAAACTCATTCAAGTTTCATTCATTTGGCCTACAGTCATTGCTACACTATCCTGTAGATGGAGGCTTCACCCAGGGAAAATATAAATGGCTGCCTGGATAGCCAAGTCCCATGTTTTCTGCCTGGGAACTTTACCTGGACATATTTCCTTCTTTAAAAGAGTATATAGTGTAAACACAGTGATCAGAGAGTCAGGAAAAATGTGGCTTTGTTCTTAAATGTACACAATTGAAATTAAACGCCCAGGACAAATAAATGTCTGTGACCACCAGCAGCAAAGATTGACGCAGCTGTTCTCCTCTACATTCTACACTGGTGTTAAAAAGATGATTCAGGCCAAAGCTCTGAAAATCATTTCATAGTGAAAGAGGAAAGTATAAGGACGAGGTCTTCTTTAAAGATCTTCAGAAACAAACATGGGGGCCAGGCCTAGGGAATCACTAGCTGATTATTAAGATTCATTTTCAGTAGCCAAAAGACTGAGGCACCTGGCAGAAATAAGCAAAAACAGTCTTTGCCTCTGAAGAGTTTACAGCCCAATACTGCAAACATGCATGCATACGAGTAATTTTACTGCTGTAATCTCAATGTAACTACTTAGGAGAATAAAATTACTCACATGTGTTAGTGTGTGCAGAATCGGCCCTTCTTAATATAGAAATAATAGGATGATCCTTCCTACAAAGGACTCTCCTTGTATAGATTAAAAACAAGCTGATGGAAGAGGGTAAAACAATATACAGTATGAATATGGTGCAAGTATATCATTTATGTTTTCCAGGATAACATGATTGTGCAGTTAAAAAGAGGTAGAACTGTGCTTTTCATAACAGCCTGGAAGGCTTAATTAAGCTTTCAGAGTTCTGTAAAGTTTATTTCACTGTTTGGTGGAGGACAGTTTAGGATCAGCATAATAGGATTACAGTTGCTATATACAGCTGTGTAAGCCAGGAAGTCCTCCTAATGGGCCTTTACCCAGCAGGAAAATCTTTTCAAAGGATGCTTTTTATTTACTGCACAGTTATGCACGCTATAAACTTTTAGGGGGGAAATACACTTCCTTAATGTATGATTTTCAGTAACAACCCCTCCTTCCAGATCAAGAGCCTATAAATAATATATATTCCAGATCACAAATTGGGTTAGCCACATTGTTTGCTCTCTAATAGCTTCCCATGGTCCTGAAATTGAAATTTATGACTACGCTATCTTGCTAGGATACATTCATTGTCTTCTTTGTGCTGAAATGTTGGTAACTTCCAGTTAGCTGTGTACACGAGAAGTCACTCTGGCTGCTCCCTTCAGCCATGTGACCCCTTTTGAATTTTATCCCATGTGGAACCTCGCCATATTGTAGATTGCCAGCCAAATCCAACTGCCTAGGAGCAGCTGTCTTCCCACCAGCTGGAGCGGGTCATGGGATTCACTGAACTACAAGGCAAGAGTGGGTTTCTGTTATCTGATGAATAGCTTGGTCAGTTGGCATAGGATTGAATTGTGTCCTGTGCATACAGGTGAGCCATGGTGCTAGAATATACTGGAGCTAGTGCTTTGCAAATCCTGGACCTTCAAAGAAACAGCCAACATCAACGCTCAGCTTCAAGTGTTTTCTTTGTTACTAATCAGCAGTGACTACAGTAGATTGTGGCAAATACTGGTGAGGAATGGGAAAAAAAGCAGTGAGTCTAGACTGTGCCAAACTAGAGTAAAACAAAAGGATGGGATTTTCAAAAGCACTCAGCATTGTCCTAACTCTGCTCCCACTGAAGTCAGTGGGAGTTCTACTCCTTACTCTAAAGGCAGCACAGAGCTAGAGCTAGGCACTTTTGAAAATCCCAGTGTAGAAGTGCAGACTAATTGCACAAGTCTAGACTAGAACAAGAGGCTCATGCCAGAGGTTCAGAAATTTTGGAGGTGCCTTTTTAAACAGGACACCAGGCAGATACATGAACAAGCAGTAGTGAGGGGAGAACAGGAGGCAGAAGGACCCTATGGAGTGACTGGATGGCTAATATGCATTTAGCAGCTGCCGTTGTGTTGGCCAACACAGGGAAGGGGAAGGAGGCCAGAACAGGAACTGCAAAGCTGGCTGAGCAGAGCTGGGTGCATGGAGAGAACTAGCTGCCACAACATAGGAGTCCTGCCACCATTTCGACCACTGAGCTCTGGGATTAAAACAATAGTTAAGAATATAGAGAAGACACAATACATTTTAGGAGCTGTGAGTGCTTGTTGGGTTCATTGGTCCCTGGTTAGTAGCCTTTCCTTTCCTCTAAAATAATGCACATATTTGAGATGAAGGAGGGATGTGTGAACTTTTGTCATTGTAGAAAATGGGAGGGAGTATTCTGGGATGGTTAGAGGCAAGAACAGAATGCCAGGTCTCCTGGGTTCTGTTCCTGGCTCTTACTCTTTGTGTGGTAATGGACAGCTCAGTTATCCTGTCTGTGCCGGGGTTTTCCTTTCTGTAAAATGGGGATGATAATACGTACCCCACCAGAGAGCTTTGACATTTAATCTATGTCTTTGCTTGAATGGAGATATAGAAGCATAAAGTCTAATTATCACTATTTCTTTAGTAACAATAATGTGGCTTTCAGTTTGAGTTTAGTTGGTGTCATGGCTTTAGTGCTGTTCCTGAGCCCTCCTCAGAATATAGACACCAGAGGGCTCAGCCTGCACTGCACTGAGATAATGTCACATCAGGCAGGTTAAAAGGACACAGATCTCAGCTGCGAGGGAATAATCCCACTAATGCTCCTTCCAACAGGCAGATTCACAATGGTTTTCTTACCTCTGTTTTTGTTTTCTGTAAAGTAGTAGGAACTTCACTGATAGAACAATCAGGACTTATACCTACACACACACACACCCAGACACACACACATGCTGTTCTTAATCTTTACAAACCTCTGAATGTTCCTAATGCGTACAGTTTTGAATTCCTAGATTTAGTCCTATAGGTTGATTTTACACACTATCTCAATCCAAAATGGCACTAATGAGCTGGGGTTTTTCTTTTATCCCTGGCTGAGCTCCTGTAGGATTTAGAACTATAGTAAATCCATCAAAAGCACAGTGGCATTACAATCACTGTGAGTACTGTTCTCCAGTAGCACTTGTGAAGTTATCCTTTGGATTATATAAACCCTGGTAGAATTTGGCCAAACCACTGTCGTCTGACCATAGGTTATAATAAATTGTCACTTTTCTGTTAATTTGACTTATTTTGCATAACTCCCAGAAAACAAGGTAAAGGCAGGCGAGTAACAAAAGATGATGCAGACTCACGGTAAGAAGCAGTGAAAAACAAAGCCACACAGATTATCTATTTTTGCCTTGTGACTTTTTGTGTGCATCACCAGAAACTTTCACAAGAATTGGGCATTTTATCCTGTGAGTAATTGCCCTGACTCTGCTGGTGAACATACAAAGCTTTGTTACCACCGCCATGGTGAAACATGACACACGTGATCAAAGTCATGAATTTTCCATTGCATGAAACATCCCTTTTTTTCACCTGAGCTTTCCGGTGAAATGGCACTTTTCATAGAAACTCAAACAGCCTTCACCAAATGTTTAGCAAATGGAAAATGCAGTGTGATTTTTCTGATCAGTTTGGCTGATCCTGACAGCGGTTTCAGACATCCCTATTGGTAAACGTGACTCCATCTATAGTGTTAGGAGCAGGTCTCTGTCAATAGCTTCCAGCAGAAGGACATGGTACCAAGGTGTTGGCAGACATTGATAAACCCATGCTTTGTTGAATGCTAGCTGGATTCCAGTGTCTTGTGGTTGAAGCATTGGAGCCAGACTCAGGAGATCTGGGTTCAACTCCCAGCTCAGCATCCTGGTGAGCTCTTAAGCAAGTCACTTAATTTCTCTGTGCCTCAGTTTCCCATGTGTAGATTGTGGGTAACAATATTTCCCTGCCTCCCAGGGGCACTGTGAGGATAATTTCATTAATAGTTGAAAGGTAATCAGATTGTACAATAGGGGAGCCCTATAAATATCTGATAGACATAGTGCATGTTAAAGGCTGGTCAGCATCTTCAGTGTACAGCTCTGTGACTCTTCTACAAACAACAGAACCTTTAAGGGAGAAGCTGTGTTGAAATTTTCTTTCAGCAGCAAAATTATCTCCATTTGTATAAATCAAACTATAAGTCAGAGCAGGGACACTGTTTTGTCTAAGCCTACATACTCTGCCATATCCTGTCTGTTAGAAGCTACGTGGGTTTACAGATCACCCTGTTAGTCCAACATTTGTCAGTGGCAGAGGCTCCTCACTCCTCCTACATCATAATGTTTAAACCATTTGCCCAGATCATAAACAAGGTGGCAGCAAGATTTCTGAGACTTCTGGCTTTGTCTGAAATGATGTGTGGGGGAGAGGGGAGAGGTTCGTTAGTTTTAAACTGCAAACTGAAGACTTGAGAATGAGTGGCACAAGAGCTATATATTTTACAATATATTGTTCACAAAGGGCCAGCGACTAGGAACATGGAGCAGGAAAGATTTTTTTGGATATTTTTAAATAGCCTACTCAGAAAACAATGTAAAAAAACCTGACACGAGAACTGTGTGTTTTGTCATTTAAAAAAAACATTTCTTTTAAAAACTAGAAATCAACTTGTAGATCTGTTTTACCAGCAACACAGTTCAAAAGAATGTGTGCAAAATATTCATCATCAAATGGTG
Organism: Eretmochelys imbricata; assembly: GCF_965152235.1. Classification (NCBI taxonomy): domain Eukaryota; kingdom Metazoa; phylum Chordata; order Testudines; family Cheloniidae; genus Eretmochelys; species Eretmochelys imbricata. Next base: position 17,294,350 of record NC_135584.1, read on the forward strand.
ACCTTAAAGTGCCAACTTGACAAGACCCTACAGTACTATTACAGTATCGCCTACTGATGCTGCCATAATTAGGGCTCTGCCAGCCTTCAGCATTTCCCTTTGCACACTGTGATTTTCATGGGTATATAATTTAACCAGAAGCACTTGCCCTTGCAGCACATTATTTTACAGGGTTTCTTAAAAATATGTTTGGACATTTTTAATTTACAGACGTGAAAAAACACCTTGCACAGCTAGTGTCACACTCGTAAGTGCAAGCATCTAAAGTGCACTTGCAAAAGTTACCTGGGCATCTGTTGGGTATTCAGATCTTGCATTTGCAATGCACAAACAAACAAATGTGTGCAATTGCCCAGTTTGCACACCTAATGCTCCCCTGTACATGCAAATGCTGGGGCTGAGGGGACAATAATACTAAGCACCTGTTCAGGGTAAGCATTTGTGTTAGGTTCTTTTTGTGAGAAAGCTCCATTTTTTACAGGGAAATGTCACAGGTCATTAGTGCACAATAAGGACTGGGCTTTTCTGGCATTGGAAAAAAATGTAGACTGGTCAATATCTAGATTCAGTGAAGAAAAATCTGTCCAGTCTCCATGTGGCTAATACCCATACAAGAGCACATATGAAGGCTTCTGCGGCATTAAATCCAAACGTTGAGGTCAAACCTCAGGTTATCAATAGTGTCAAACTAGCAAAGACACAAGAGTTTTGGATTCACCCAACTAAATCTGCTCTTCTTCCTCATTATTGTTATGGGGTGGACGGGTGGGGTATTTGGGTCTCTTAATTGTGTGTCTGGCACTCTTTTTAACCCCATGTGGTGGACATAATACGGAGTAAGGCTCTTCAGGGGAAAAGTCAGGAAAGGAGCTAGCATCATCCTAAATAACAGTGTGAAGCCAGATTTTGAAGTAGACCTCCTGGGACAGAATGGGCATTAAAAATCTCACAGATCCCTAAGGCTGTGATCCTGCAAATGGAACAGCATGGCCAGACCCCAGGTTCACTGTGGAAACCCAGTGAAGAAAATGGGCCCAACCACAGTGTGTGTGGTCACCTGTGTGGATCCAGTTGCAGTATTGGGGCCCAGCAGGCTAACATTCCTGTGATTAGAGACCCAGATAGCATAGCCAACATGGGAATATGCCCACCACTTAATCTTTTCAGAAGGTGTGGGATATCCTGTTGATAATACAGCTGACCTCATGATGACACAGAACCCAGTCACCTAGAGTCCATCCACTGAGTGTTCACTGGGCTACTATATTGGTGGGGAGAGCCATAATTGACTATTTTCTCCAAAATAATAAAATATGAAAACAGAAACGAAGCCAAAAACACCAAGACAGTGACAGCAAGAGTCTGACTTAAATCCCCCCAAAGAGCATCGGACTAATGGCACCAATTTGCAATGCAGGCTCCTGGGGGGGGGGGGGCGGGGGGGAGGGTATTTGCAAAAGCCTTTGCCCTTTCTCTTTGTGCAAATGTGTAACTCTCATATTTCATTTTTCTCCCTCTTGTGAAGAAATGGTTATTTTTATATGGAGAAAATTTGAATTTTTTACATGTTTTCTGTGCACAGCCATTTTGTGTCATGCATGGTCCAGTTTCTGTCTTACAAGCCCAAATGCCCATCCAAATGTAGGATCTAGAATTCCTGTCAAAGGGGCTCATGGAAAAAAATTGGACCCACAATTCTAGATGACCATCCACCTTTAACTAAACACCTCAAAGGTAAATCTTGCTTTGGCTCTGCTGCTGCAGTGGCTTCCTTGGCATGAGAATTAGTGTGGTCCCTCATGAAAGGATGAGCAGGATTCCAAGAGGTTGGTGACCCGAGAGAGATAGTCCAGGAGATCCAATAAGTCGGATGGGGGTCCTTAAAAGAGAATTCCTCGTGGAATGGCATCATGGTGCTACAGAGCCTGGGATGAGGGAAGATCCAGCATGAGGAGCAGTTGCTCCGGCAAAGGATCTGAGCTTCATTGCAGGAGGTCACCTGGAACAAGGCTGTCTTTTGGGGGTGCTGTGTGCTCTTTACAAAGACACCACAGTGGCACAGTTGGGTCCAAATAACTCTATTTAATAACTCTATACAACGTCCATGGCCTAGCTGCAGATATATGCTGCAGTTCTGGCAGGAGTGTGGTGGCTTCTGAGACAGAGAAGACAGGGAGAGTCATTAGAGGGCTCACAAACTATTATGCTCAAATAAATTTGTTAGTCTCTAAGGTGCCACAAGTCCTCCTTTTCTTTTTGCAAACTATTTAAAGAAATACTACCCAGTTCCTATACACTACAGGTTGACTTAAGCCAGAGCAACCTGCCCTTACTAAACCTCTTGCCAACCTTCCCTTAATAAAATGTATTACCACATGATCCCATCTGCTACCACTTACATTAGTGATATAACAGTTCCTTGGGCCATTATTGTGAACAGTGTGGTATTCTGATATTTTTTTCAAAGGTACATTTAAGAGCTTCATTTCCTTTGTGGGTTGGGGGGAGAGGGTGTTGTTTAAATCCCTGAAAATTGTTCGTTTAGCCAAGGCTCATCCTTTCACTGTGGCTGATACTAGCACAGAGTTACTACATCAACATATTTGATCACAGTTCTTGATTTTTGCCTCTCTTACATTATGGTCCTACAGGTGCTAAAGGGTTTGTCCCTTACGCTGACGTCTGTAATAGTTACAGAGAGAGAGAGAGAGAGAGAGAGAGAGAGAGATTGTATTCCATCGAGAGAGAGTGGCAGAGGAAATGATGCAGTGCCGTAAAGCATAGAGGGTTGGATGCCACTCAGTGGCAAAGAGACCCCTGCTGGCATGTTGCTGTTTATGTTAATATTCTAGCAGTCTCTTTGGAATTTCAATGCAAAAAACTGACAGCATTTTAAAGCTCTCCTATTGCGCAGTGAAATAAGACAAGGACCATGTGTTTATTTACCAGTTTCATTTCTTCATCTGTTCGCTATCTCACCTCTTCCTTGGTAACTGGGGTCCTTGTTATCCTGAGTTGTCCAAAGGGATTGTGGAGCAAAATCTAACATTAGAGAAGGGGACTGGCTTTGGCTGAAATGTCTTTAAATATCAACAATTCCTTCTCTTCTGAAATAGATCTGTGTAAAACTTGGCTGTTACTGCTCACAGGACATTGGTTGATTTGGTTTTGATTTCTGATGTATTCATTCCTTCCACACATGCATTCATGGTTCCATGGTTTCCCTTTGCATTTCAGGGTCAAACAGAAACAAAACTCAGCCAAAACTACCAAATTGTGCCTGGGTGAACCACATGAAGCCACCAGTTTAGGGATTATTCCCTCCCAGGGAATTTGACCCAGTAGGACCTTTCAGCAATTCTTGGCTGAGTTTGTAATGAAAGCAGATGAGTTGTGTATGCATTCGGGTTTCACAGTGCACAGATGCACAGCCCTTCCAACTGTCAGAGCACTGAGGCCTGAAGCTGAATCATTTCTGGGACAGTAAATTTAAGATTGGAGTTTGCTGGTTCTAGTCTTTATACTTTCCATACGTATCAACCTTCACCCTATCATTTTGTTTTCTATTTGAGCTATGGCTGTCAGTGTTAGACATTATTTTGCCATAAATAAAACAATATTGTGCAAGTTTTATTGTGCGTTGGCAAGTAGTATGAAAGACAAGACCCTGGGTGAAATCTTCTTCCTATTAGATCAATGGGAGTTTTGCCATTGAGTTTAACAGAGCTAGTGTTTCAAGCCATGTCTTCTGTACGGAGGGGCTTGCTTTTGAGTGCTGGGATAAACAGGTTGAAAGTTTTAACACTGAAGTTGTGGAAAATGTTGAAGTTGTCTCCATTTCAGAGGGGTTCAAACTGACTCATTTTTCATTGTTTCACAACGTTTCACAATATTTTTAATTTAAAATTCCAATCAAATTCTGAACCCATAAACATTACCAAACCTGCTCTTGAAACAATTATTGAATGGTTTCCCCAGAAAAATGGGTATGCACTAAAGGATGCATTTCAAAAAGAGTTTTGATTAAAAAAAATGTAAGAAAGTTGTGAAAAAAATGGTTAAAAATGAAAATGTTTGAAAAAGTCAACAGTTTATTGCACACAAAAAAAATCTGAAAAAGGCCAATATTTCAACAACAGGTGAAGTTTCATGCAAGAAATTTCAAACAGCTCATGGACCAGGACCCCACTGTACAAACACAGAGCAAAAACATAGTTCCCCGCCCCAAAGAACTTCCACTCTAGTAACCATTAGCTAAATCACCACACAGAAGGGTTATAAAAGTGCTGGTAGCTTGCTAGGGTCTTACCTCCTTCAAGCCTTTGCCAGTGAAACAGTATAAAAAGCAAGATGACCTTCTGGAATATTCGAGGAAGCAATAAATAAGATGCTAAGTAAAAAAATAAATCATTTTTCCTATAGCAGCAGCAGCTCCACCCTGTTTAACTCCATTTCCAACTCGGTCCAACAAATGGGATTTGGGTTTTTTCTGTCATTCGGAATCGTTAGAAAGAAGAGATATTTTGGGGGAGTATGACAGGGCACGCCCTCCACACCTGTCTTCCTCTGCGCACACAAACCGCTTGGAGACTCTCTGCTTGTAAACACCGTGTGGGGTTTATTTACAGTGTTCCTCCATCAGCATTGTGCAGCACCTTATCTCCATTCCTCAGCCCCTTAGAGCAAGGACAGGAGAGGGAGGAGAGCTCTCCCTCCGAGACCACTCTGGCTCTCAAAGCCTGCCTCACAGTCACTCTCCCCTCTTCCACTTCCTTCCTGCGTGGTTGTCTTCTATTCCCTGAGCTAATGGGCTAATTAGTGCTTTAACTCTCCTCAGCCCATTCTAATCTGTCAATTAGGCACAATTTTGCTCCTCGGGTTTGCTCTGGGGAGATTTAATTGGTGATACAGTGATGAGAGGACGGGTATAGCTGCTGTTGTCCAGTTCTCTGTCCCAGGTTCCTTCTTCTACACCTGCCCTTGATTATCAGTTCAGGCCCCAATTCATGCTTGGTCCTCCTCACCCACGTATGGTGTGAGTGGCCCCTTGTCAGTCCACGTCCCTATGCGTGCTGTTCTCACCTCTTGTACACTGTGGGTGATTCCATTATCGCTCCAGGCAACCAAGCATATTGCTTCCATTGCAGCTTCTCTGTGCTGCAGGCCTTGCGCATGCTAAGAACTCAGAATATTCTCCTGAGTGGTGTAAAGGCAAAGAGCATGGGGCAGATGTGCTCAGGGCTCCTTGTCTAGTTTTATTCATTTTACTTTTCCTAACTGCTGCCCGATCTACCAGTTGTGATGTGGAAACTTCCTATTATTACAGGGATTTCCAGTCCAGATGGAAACTTATAGAAATCAGCCCTCAGCCTTACAGATGTGACTGTAACGTGAGCATCTGTGCTGGCAGCCCTATCTCTTACAAGTTACACAGCGTCATCTTGCAATCAGCAAATTATGGTTAATCCTCAGAAAATGGTGGGATCAAAGCATTGCTGCCTTCCTCCAAAACTAGAGGGGAGGCTGAACTAAAACCCCAGGAATTAAATACAGGAACAATTTACCAAGGGTCATGGATTGTCCATCACTGGCAATTTTTAAGATCTTTGTCTAAAAGATCTGCCCTAGGAATTATTTTGGGAAGTTCTATGGCCTGTGTTTTGCAAGGGGCCAGATTAGGTGATCACAGTGGTCTCTTCTGACCTTGAAATCTATGAACCAATGAATCTGAACTCTTCCCCGAGAACCCCGGGATTCCATGCCCACCCCTCAATTTCACAGCCACCCCCTGACTCTATACTAGGCTGACCCTAAACCCCAGACTTGAGCACCTCCCAACCGCTGGAATGTTCAAAACACAGATGGGAATTTTGTGGCTCAGGCTGATCTCTACATAACACTTAAATTATCATATCAGCTCGTGTGATTCCATTTTTAAATACTTTTGTAGTTAGATGTGCTTCCCAAAAGGGGCTCTGGAACCAGTGCACTGAATACAGGAAGCTCTCAGGTCCTGGTTCATAGACACTTACTGCTGTGGGACAGTGGGACTCCAAACCACCCTGCAAGAGCGGCAGTGGTCAGATATACGAGGCAGGGGTTCAGGAACCAGAAAATTAGGCTTTGGAGGCCAGTCGTACCCTCTAGCTGTGAGCACTCAACCAGTACAGAGAGGAAGAGAAACCCTGAGATGGAGAGAGGGAGAAGTAAAGGCAGCTCCGTGAAACAGCCTTGGGGCAAGTAGTTCTTTGGCTTCCTCTACAGGTGAAGCAGGAGAATGGCGGGGGGGAGGCGGGGGAGCATTCCTATAGCTGCCAGGCTAATTTGCACACACTGCTCTCCGGCTCCACCTATGAGTAAATGGGTTATGCTGATAAAGCCTTTTCTTTTGCAAGAAATAGAGGAGAATAACAAGCCCATTCTATTATTGGCCTCTCTGCTGGGATTGTCCACTCAGAACTGGATTGTGACTGCCAATTTACTTCACACAGGGCACAGGACAGCCCTCAGGTGTTTGTGACTTTCACTTACTTCTCCCCTGTGCTAGATTTGAACCAGTGAAGGCGCTGCGTCCCTTTGACATTCCTCTAAACCCCAGTCCTCTGCTAGACTTGGTTTTTCATTGGGTCCTAATTTAGACTGAATCTATTGTTTCTTATTTTGCTGCTTACAATGATTTCCCCCTTGGTATGCTGCTCCTCTTACTTACAGTGTTTTAATTCTGTAGGTGCCTAACAGCCAGATTAGCAAGAGTTCGGCCCCCAGCAGCCCCCACACCCAGATCTTCAAAGCCGAAATACCTTTGAGGATCTGGGTGGACCTTAAGTGACTTTCAAAAGTGCTCATCACCCCACATTGTTGTCAGTGGGAGCTGCTGTGTGTGGGATACTTCTGAAACACTCACTGCTTCATTTTGGTGCCTAAATGGGAGCAGAGCTCTTTTAAAAACTTAGCTCCAATTGCTTTAAAAATCTGTCCCAAAGCCAAATTTAGGCATCTCCCATAAATGTCCTCATTTTCAGAGGACCTGAGCACCTGCAAGTCCCTGGCACTTCCATTAGCATCAGCGTGATCAACACCTCTGAAAATCAGGCCCTTTTGGAGTGCCTACATTTAAGCATGCAAATATGCAACCTTTGGTCTTTGCAAAGTTAAAATTGTACCTTTGTGCATGATATAAAAATCTCCTGTTCTTAAGCAACTACCAACAAATCATGAGGCGTGAGTTGATCGGTAGGAAGATCCCAGGCTGGACATCTCCCCTTCATCATATTTCAGTATTGACAACCGCTAATGTTCAAAAATCATGAGTCAGGCCATCCAAAAATAACGAGATTGGCTCAGAAATCAAAAGATTTTTAAAATATAAAAATTGGGGCTCTTTTTTGTTTGCCTTTAAGGTTCTCAAGCCTTTCTCCACCTTGAACCTTCTCTAGTTCTCCACATGAACTAGAGTCTCACATATTCACATGACAACAGGAATTTGAGCTTTAAGAAAACCCTTAATATTATGAAACCCACAATAAAATTGCATGAGTCCACAACTTTTTTATTTCTAAATGTAGTCTTTCACAAGCAGAGATGTCCGGCCTTCAAGAAGTTATGTGCTGTGGACACTCGTCCACACCAAACTAGTCTGAGACCATCAGCCGGTTGAATTTAGGTCAAGAAACATCCCTGACCAAAGCCTTAGATCTGAACTGTGTTCTAATATCAAGCCCTCCTGCTGTTTTATTTTTTAAGTTCCTAACTGTGGTTTCTGTATTAACATCTGTCTGTGAGCTCATATGAGAATCCTGAATTTGTTCAAATCAGCACTCAGATGGCATTTAGTGTCTGTATGTGGGATGTGGGTGCCTTGTTAAGAAGGCTCTGTTTGAAATGTGGGCTTCCCTGTGGATTTATCACAATGTCTGTGCAGACAAGCTGACTGTTGGGGATCGACAACTGAGCAGAAATCAGCAGGAGTGAAACAAACTAGTTATAGACTTTGCTTAAAAATGACCTAAATGCTGCCCACCAGAAGGTAGGGTTTTACTAGTTTCTCTTGGTTGAAGAACAGAGTGTTGAAGTGTCTGACAGTGCTAATTAGGGATAATTCAGTCTGACTGTAGACAAAGCATAATCCAGTGGCTAGATAAACTCACAGGGTGGCTTTTATCTGACCTTGTAAGAGGAATTAATACTTTTGACTCTGACCCATCCAGATCAGCTATCTGATTGAGGGCATCAGAGCTTCAGGAGAGGGGATTTGACTTCTGCGATGACAGAACCATTAACAGTCAAGGGTTAAACAAAACGCCACCCCTCTCCAGTGTATTCGGATGTACAGCTGTTACTCATAATAAGGACTTGCCAAGCTGCAGTATCTTTATAGCAGCTTTATTGCTGTGATTCAAAAGTAGTAACTGCAGATTGAAGAGCCATGTTCGGAAATTCGAAAGAGCAGTGGGTCAAAAATGGAACCATTTAGCCGAACAACTGGCTGAAACTTTGGGGGAACAATAAAAATGGAACCTAAACCCAATCCTCCCTTGGTTTTTCTTTTGCAAAACCAAAACCAGACCAAATCCATATATGTAGTTAGACATATATAGACTGCTAACTGCCCTGAGACAAGTTTCAGAATAACAGCCGTGTTAGTCTGTATTCGCAAAAAGAAAAGGAGTACTTGTGGCACCTTAGAGACTAACCAATTTATTTGAGCATGAGCTTTCCTGAGCTACAGCTCACTTCATCGGATGCTGAGCTGTAGCTCACGAAAGCTTATGCTCAAATAAATTGGTTAGTCTCTAAGGTGCCACAAGTCCTCCTTTTCTTTTTGCCCTGAGACAGAAAAACTCATTCTACATAGGCCATTAAGCATGGTGGCACCTTTTGGTCACCACCTATCTGAGTTGTACTGGAAACAGCGACCATAAGTGAAAAGCTCTCATAACCTACTACCAGTCATCTGAAAGATCAAGACCTTCACAATTTTTCTGTTTTTAATTACAGTAATTGCATTCACAAGTTAAATGCACAAAATAATACCTAGCTCTCCTCAGTAAATCTCAAAGCAATAACAAAGGAGGTTATTATCACATACCCCACTTTACAGAGGGAGAAACTGAGGCACCAAGAGTAAAATGACTTGTGTCCAAGATCTCCCAACAGGCCAGCAGGAGAATTGGGTCTAGAACTCAGGTCTCCTAAGTCCCAGTGCAGCATTCTAGCCACCCACAGTTTTGCATACACAAAGTCTGCAAACCTGACCCTTGGTTTTAGCCCTTGGATGCAAAGGTTAAGGGGCTTGAATTTCAGTCAATATTGTTTTTTCTTTAAAATATAACAAAACCATTTATGCAGCAGGCACAGGACTAGCATGTTGGTTAGTCATTCAGATGCAGGAGGAGTGTATTTGAAAGGGAACTGCAGTTCCAAGTTTCCCAAGGCATCAGAATTGTGTGGATCACTGAGATGACAAGTTCTATTTTTGGAAAAAAGAAACTTTGGCTCCTTTACATACCCTTCCCCCAGTTACTTTGTTAGCCAAGGAATGATGTTGATGTTAGTTTGGCAAACAGCTACTAGGAGGCCCCACTAGTTAAAGAAATTATACTGAGCATTATCCTCTGTGGACTTGGGGGCAGGGACAAAACATTTCTAATGCAGCAAAGTTCAAGAAAGGTTCATCTTTGCTATTCCAAAATCTGCTGCTCTGGAAACCAGCTCAATTTTAAGAAAGAGAGAAGGATCAACCTTGCAAAGGGGTACATTTGTGATTAATTTCTGCATAGGATGGAATCCTCTTACATTACCTTGTAACAAACAAAGAATAATACAAAATACTCTGAAAGCTGGTGAAGTGAATCATCTCCCTTAATCTTAGACACTCATCTTTGCTGTTCTGTGTGTGAATTATAATACAATATGCAATGCAGCAATGTTAGTCTGCCATTCACAGCAAAATCTTCCCTCCACCCCCTGCCACACACCAGAAGGTGGTACATCCCTGTTTACCAAAAGGTTTCAGTGGACTTTGTCTTAACAGATAAAATTCAGTAGATCAACTATAGAGAAATAAAATCTGTGCTCCAGGTCTCCAGTATGGCAAAGGGGCCCTAAAAGGAATGTCCTTCTCATAAGGGGGCTCCCCCCCGACGTAGATCCAGCATAGATGAATCTTTGCTGGCTCATTTTGCAGGCCCTCGTGGATGGAGCATGCTGGGGATGAGGATGTGGCCAGAGCACTGGCTGCTCATGGCTGACACAGTGGCCCTTGTGTCTGTCTTTTGTTGTGTGAGCAGGTTAATTTCTTTGCTGGTCTTTGTCTGAGAGTTCCCTGTTTGGGAAGTACATGATAAGTACTATTGTGAAAGTTTTGGAAAAGATCAAGAAGCCAGGGGCTGTACAGAGGTAACAGGTGTTTATTTCCTGTGGTTTTGAAGAGCTTATTTATTCCGTTAATATTGCTCCCATCACTAAGATAGGAAGTCAGCTAGCACACAAGTGAAGAGATTTCAAGATTGCCAGCTGACACTTAAAAGGGTATTTTAGCTCAATTAAGAGTCTTACAAATAAGCCAGTACATATTCAGCGCCAGTGCTTTATTTTTCGTCTTCTAGATGCCTATGTAGAATGCACCAAAATAGTTTATTTGAGGTGCTATCAAACTTTGTTGTTCAAATGCTGATGTAAGTAATTGTTTTGTTTTGATTTTTCCCCCTTTTAACAGACTCCATATCTACTATCTCTATTTATTACTCACTAGGGCCTCATGCTAAAATGAATGATTAATTGCCAAGGATTAGCTCTAAGCTGCTTTGGTTTGTATGCAGTTGTTGGTATTTATTAAATATGTGACATCTCACCCAGCAGTTAGTACTTTCAAAGAGAAGAACCATTTGCGCTTGAGATTAAAACACTTTCATTTGCATTGGTATCAATACCCTAACAAAGAGCTTTATGATCTAGCAGAGTGAGATGAAAGCTTTGGGGACCTCAGCTTGGAACGATTGCACGAAAATATGTGTCCAGGATTAAAAATCAAAGGCTTTACGTCTGATACAGGCTCTGTGTGCCAGACACAAAAATAAATACAGGAATTACAGAGAGAAAAGAAGCAGATAGAGAGAACCCGAGGTGGGGTCAGAACAAAAGACTAGGAGCTAGGAACCTCCTGAGATCTAAAAACGAGGCTCTGATATTGACTCATTGTGGGATTTCATCTAAGTCACTTCACCTCTGTGTCTCATTTTCCCCATCTGTAATATAAGCAAGAATATTCGCCTAATTCGCAAGGTGATCGCAGTGAATAATTAACTAATGTTTGTAACACTTAGGTAAGTGCTAAGTATTCTTACCATTGATTAATCCTGTGCAAATATAGCCAATTTTTCATCAGGCTTCCTTAAATGTATACATGTGCAATATTTGGCTCCACACTTCATGCAGGTCTGGTGACTGTATGTGCAAATTCTGAATTGCACCAACAAATTGGTGTTTGAATAAGTACAAGTGCAGCTGCATCTGTAAATACTGCAGCTGTATTTAAGAAGGCCCATTGAGAATTTGATCCAAAATGGAATGAGTACCTTCCCCCCCAAAATCATGATGCAGTGATACTGGCAGCCTTGCCTAAATTCTGTCCCTGGTTAGACTCTAAGGCTCAGATCCTCAAAGGTATGGGAGTTAGGACCTAAATATCTTTGAGTATTGGGGTCTAAGTTACTTCTGCTCCCTACCTCACAACCTGGAGCTGGGCTGGAGCTGGGCTCAGCTTTATTTCTTTCCATTACTGACTGAATCCTGAAATTTGTGCAGCAGAGGTGGACACCAAACATAAATTTTTTATCTGGATTTTGAAACCCCCAAGCTGGTGGCATAGATGTCTGGCATAGGTTTGGCTCCTGGCCCATCTCTACTATTTAGGTAAATAAACCTATTGGATAGGGGTCTTTCGGCAAATACCCTAAAACCACAGGAACCAAATCAAGGAAATGGGTGCAAGGTTGGGCAGAAGTGACCATTTGCACAGTAAGGCCCAAGAACTGCTCCCACAAATTCAATACATGATTGGAGAGATTCTAGAAATCTGGCCCAGAATGCTTTGCAAAGTCTCTAGAAGTTATCAGCAGTCCTTTAAACCACTATCCCCTTACCACTTGTGTGTGGTGTGGTGCACTGCCTAAAGAACTGGGCTGGTCTAAATATGCTCCATTCAGGGTGTGTCTACACAGCAGTCAGGCGGCACAGTTGCCTGCACATGCTGTCCCAATGGCAGTGGAACCCACAGCATGCATGGTCCTCTTTGCTGGATGTAAAGCCAGAAGGAGTTCATCTTCCTTGTCATATTAACCCCTGTGCATTTCATGGCTGAATTATCTGCCTCAGGACAACTTGTTTTAGGGTCTCTCTATAGGTACACATTGTGAAGGGTTCGGTCACAGAGACCCCCTTGGGAGTGTCACCTGATGTGCTGAGATTACCTGCCAGCTTGGGACTCCAGAAGCCTGCCTTGTTGAGTCAGATACGCTAGCCTGCTGCAACACAAACCCAGGTCTGGTCCATGTCCCCAAAGCTGCAGACTTTAACCAAAAACTGCTCAACAGGTTACTTGCCTCCAGCACCCAGACACTTAGCTCCCAATGGGATCCAAACCCCAAATAAATCCATTTTACTCTGTGTAACACTTATACAGGGTAAACTCATAAATTGTTCACCCTCTATATCACTGATAGAGAGAGATGCACAGCTGTTTGCTCCCCCAGGTATTAATCACTTACTCTGGGTTCAATAATAAACAAAAGTGATTTTATTAAGTATAAAAAGTAGGATTTAAGTAGTTTCAAGTAATAACAGACAGAACAAAGTAAGTCACCAAGCAAAATAAAGCAAAAACATGCAAGTCTAAGCCTACTACATCAAGAAACTGTTTACAGGTAAAATCTCACCCTCAGAGATGTTCCAATAAGCTTCTTTCACAGACTAGACTCCTTCCTAGTCTGATCCCAGTCCTTTCCCTGGTACAGTCCTTGTTAGTTCCAGCAGACATCTTTGGTGGAAAGCAGGGGTGTTCTCATGACTGCAGCCTCCTTTGTTCTTTTCCACCCCCTTTAATAGCTTTGGCACAAGGCAGGAAATCTTTTGTCTCTCTGGGTCCCCACCCCTCCTTCTAAATGGAAAACTACCAGATTAAGATGGATTCCAGTATCAGGTGACATGACCACATGTCCTGTGAGACCCCAGCCTCCATTCTCCCTGGGCTGGCTTACAGATATACAGGAAGGCTTGCAGGTAAATAAACCATTTACAACCAATTGTTCTAGTCAATGGGAGCCATCAAGATTCTAAACCACCATTAATGGCCTGCACTTTGCACAATTACAATAGGACCTTCATATTTCTAGCTTCACATACAAGAACGATACATGCATACAAATAGGATGAACACACTCAGTAGATTATAAGCTTTGTAATGAGACTTTTTGCATGAAGTGGGCAGATTGCTTTCAGACACAGCAAGAACAAATTCAAGATTCTTGGTGGTGTTCACAAAGCAGCTGCAAACAGTGGAGCACTGCTTCTGGGCCTGAGAAACAAGCACTGACTGATAGGATTGCATCGTAATGCAGGCTTGGGTTGATGAGCCGTGGCTGCAGAATGTTCCGATGTGCAAGGCCACGTTCCTGGGTCTGTGTGCCAAGCTTGCCCCTGCCCGCCAGTGCAGGGACACAAGAATGAGAGTCACACTAACAGTGGAGAGTTGCATGGTGATCACCCTGTGGAAACTTGCAATGCCAGATTGTTACAGGTCGGGGGAAGTCATTTTGGAGTTGGAAAATCAACTGCTGGGGGCAATTGTCATGCAAGTGTGCAGGGCCATTAATCATCTCCTGCTACGCAGGACTGTGACTCTCAGCAATGTGCAGAACGTAGTGGATAGATTTGCTGCAGTGGGTGTTCCTGACCTGTGGTGGACTGAAAGACAGCACGTATAGTCCTATTTTGCCACAGAGTACACCAACAGTCAGGGCTGTTTTTCTATGGTTTTGCAAGCCCTGGTGCATCACCAGGGATGCTTCACCGACATCAACGTAGGCTGGTCAGGGAAGGTGCATGACTCTTCACATCTTTAAGAACACAGAACTGTTCAGAAAGCAACAAGCAGGGACTTCCTTTGCTGACCAGCAGCTTACCATTTGCGATATTGAAATGCCAATAGTGATCCTAGGGGACCCCGCCTACCCATTACTCCCCTGGCTCATGAAGCCATACACCAGCCATCTCGATAGCACCAAGGAAAGATTCAGCTACCAGCTCAGCAAGAGCAGTGGTTATCTCAGTGGTGATAGCTGCCTGCTGTGCCCTGGATAATATCTGTGAAGCAAAGGGGGGAAAGTTGCTGTTTTATTGAGAAACGGAAACACTTAAAGAAGTTCTGTGCAAGTTAAAAGCAAAATACACTACAGTCTGAATAAATTTATGGAACAGAGTTTAAAGAAGCAGAAGGAACATTCACATCCATTTTAGCTACACATACAGCAGTCGTAGCTCTCACAGATCAGGGTATGTGAAGCTGTGGTTGTCCTTAATATCCCCCGGTGTGGAGTGGTAGGGGTAGGGCTGCAGCCCTTGATGCCATGTGGAATGTTGGGGGGGGGGGTGTAGGGAGGTGCTGTCCTTGAGCTCTCTATGGACCACAAGTGTCTGCAGCATCTGTGTTTGCTGCCGGAGAAGGCCCATTACATCCTGATGCATCTCCCTCTCCTTTTCCTGCTGGGCCTCCTGGGCCTTTTGCCTGTCTGCTCTTTCCTTCTCCCTATTGACTGCAGTATTTATCCTCCAGGCCCTCTGCTCATGGTCTGATGCAGCACTGGCTTGCAGGCCCACTTGAACAAGTCCTCTTCTTTCTCCTCCGTATCTGGCTCAAGTGTTCCACGGGTGTGGAGAGGAAACCCTTCCAGGCCGCACCGTCAGCAGCTACAAATAAAACACAGAGGTACCGCAGTCTGTATAGTCCCAATGGAAAGTGAAAGTCCCTTCCTTTACTCCCCTAAAGTTTTACACAAGACTTGCTTATTGACACTTCTGCTGCAGAGTGCTTGTACATGCAGAGTATGGCCTGCCCAGGGGTGAGGGAACTGAGGAGGAATTTCTCAGTTGCATGAAACTATGAGTATATGGCAACGGCACCGTTTACCACAGGCGGTGGTGATTTTAGCTACATCTCACTCCTGAGGGTGACAGACAACAGAGAGCACAGCTGCTGGTGGAGTCCTGAAGCCACCTGGCCCTTAAGCTGCTAGCCTGTTTACTGCTGACATTATCGCCGAGTGGCATGGGAAAATGTCCTACTGTGGAGGAAGAAATAAGGCAGCCATCCCCAGAAACTGGGATGAGGGGAGGATTGCAGAGTACCTCCATGAAATTTTCATCGATATCTCTCAGGAGGATTCAAGAGACACCCTGTGTACATAAACCAATTGTTCTGCATCGCTTTCCCCCCACCCCAACTCTACAAGGGAATGAAAGGCAGATACAAGCTCTCCCCCTCTCTTTGTGGTACTGCTACTTCTTCTAGTATGAGTAAATGAATGAACAGTCAGTAGCTGTGTCCTGCTAAGTTGGCGGTACCCTCAGTACATCATTGTAATGGCATATCATTTACACACTTACCTGAGGTTCCTTCCCTTCTATCAGGCTTGCCCATTCTCGACTGCTGGGACTGGCTGGACTGCGGTCGAGTCTCAAACAGGTCCTGGCTTGTGGCATAGCTGGAGCCCCCCAGTCGCATGTCCCCATTGTCCTTCTATTCCTCCTTCACCGCCTCTTCGTCCTTGCTGCTCATGCCAGAGGCCTGTGAGTCAGGCTCCTGGGAGGTATCCACAGGGGGTGTGCAGGGTGGTGGGGTCTCTGCCAAGCATGGTATGCATCTCTTTGTAAAAGCGGCAGGTCAGTGGCTCAGCAGCAGAGCAACCTTTGTCCTCCCTGGCCTCCTGGTGTGCCTGCCGTAGTTCCTTTGCTTTCACCTGGCATTGCTGCTGATCCCTGTAGTACCCCTTCTCCTGCATCCCCCATGCAATCTGCTCATAGATGGCCACATTTCTACAGCAGGTCCATAGCTTTGCCTCTTCTCCCCACCAGCACAGGAGATCCAATATCTCCTGTCTACTCCAGGCAGGAGCATGTCTGGAGTGTGCAGCCAGTATGGTCAGCTGGGCAGTTGCATGCAACAATGGTGTGCTCGCCAAAGTGAACAATCAGGAAAAGGCATTTCAAAAATTCATGTGGTTTTAAAGAGGGCAAAGTGGGGGCTTCCAGTCTCTGTGACTTCTGAGCAGTGAAGTTCACAATTGTGACTAGAGCGGTCGTTGTCAGGCACTGTGGGACTGCTGTTAGAGGACTTAAGGTTGACACAGATAATGCAGAGTCTATGTTCATACTGTGTCCACCTCAGTGCACTGACCATGGCTTAACACCACTTGGGAAGGTGGCGTTACTGCATCACCATAATGGAGTGCTTCCATCAGTGGGTGACAAATGTAAGTGTAGACACGTGTACAACTAGGCTGACACAAGGCAGCTTACATTGACCTAACTGTGTAATGTAAACCAGGCCTCAGCTTCCTTCAGCCAACTTCTGTGTTGTCCTGTGCTAAAAGTAGCAGGAATACAATAGAACTTCAGATGACCTGGGTGATGCCCTCCTGTCCCTTCCTTGAAGCTGAGGAACATATTTATATCCATGGACATCATGTGCCTTTGAATTTTGCCTTTTTGATATTTTCTTTCATTTATCATTTTCTACTTTCCCTGCAAACCATTTGCAGCTGGAACTCTAGGCTCTGCTCTGAGGGAAGACTGACAACATTTATCACTTAATGGGACTTGACAGCCCTCTGACAACTAAACCTGTGCTTAACAGCATTAAGGAATTTGCAAGCAAGCATGCTTGAAGGGTATTTTACTGGCCACTTCAGCTCAGCATCAGAAGCAGTTGGAATCTTGTGCGAAAGTCGCAATGAGCAAACGAATTGCTGAAACTTAATTAGTGATATTCCTTTATTTCCTTTTAAACCACATACTGAAATTGGATCCAACAACAAACAAATAATTACAGTCAGAAGTAAACTAAAATAGTCAAACATCAATCTAAGTTGTGTCGAGGAACAGAAAATTGAACATCATAAAAACAGTTGCCTTGTGGTGTTATAGCTATTCAAGCCATGATTCATTTATGCTTGTGAATGAGTAGAAGGGTTCAGCCTTACACAAGATGCACCTATGTACTCACTCGCACTTTAGAAATATCCATAGTGTAGCTTGTGTAGAAGTATTTAACCACCGGCGGGCAACGGATAGTACAGGCAGGTATGACATTCAATCCAGCTGAGAGCAACATATACAGATTACATATGCATAGCTATCAGGCTAGCAAGCATTAGGCCCCCAATTCAGTCATTTTCCTCAGCTGTGCATTAATATTTTGAAAATATTGTAATCACACAAGAGGCAATGAAATGTCATGTAGTAACATTCAGTATCAGGGTGTGCCAGTCTGCATAGAACAACACGGGCAAACTTAATGGCTTGTAGAAATTAGTCTATTTATTTGGGCGATTGAAGAAATAAAGAGCCAGATGGTAAATTGGGATAAATCAATGGGGCTACACAGATTCACACCAGTTGAGGATCTGGATAAAGATGTGTAAGAATGAGAAGTACTGACGGCATATCTGCATTTAGACAAGTAGGAGGTTGTTATTTGATTTTCAAAGGCTGTGGAAGCCTGTCACCATCCCCATAAATAGCTGCGAGGCAGTGTGTGCAGTGGTTAAGAACAAGGGACTGGGTGTCAGGATTCCTGGCTTCTGGTTCAAGTCATGTTACCCTCTGTCTGCGTAAAGGGTAAAAACAGTACTACACACCTCCCAGGGGTGTTGGGACACTTCATTCATTAGTGGCTGTGAAGTCCTTTTGAGTGTTTGGATGAACTGTCCTACTTTATGAAAGGGAGTCTGTTTTGATCCTGATTCAGGAAAGCATTTCACCATGTGCTTAAGTCCCATTGAGCACAAGCTGGCCCCCTGCGGGGAGAAAAGTATCAGCTCTCCAGACTGCCACTAGCTGTCCCCATTTGACCCCTGAAGCAGTTGCTCTTGTCCTTAAACCACTAACTCCTGTCTATGGGACTGCAGGGGTCTCAGGCTAGTGCCTGTGTGTTTTCACAGCCAAAATCTGTATGGACCCTGGCTGACCAACTAGCAGCAGGGACTTTTTGATTGCACATCTGCATCTACAACATAGCCCTGGCATGTATATGGCACACGGTGTCACTCCTGCCACACACTGCTCTGTATTTTCCAAAGATTGGTTAGCTCTAGAGTGGACAGAGAACTATTTGTAGTCGGGGATGGCGGTAAAGGGGAAATAGAGCTATGGACTATACTGAGTAAAAGTATATTGTTTCCTTAAAGAACTAAGAAGACTGAGGGGGGAAATCCCTTAGCAAATGGAATGTAAGGTTTCAAGAATTAAACTTGTTTTTGGTGCCAAGTTTATTTTTCTGCGGGCCTCTCTGGAGCTTTAAAAAGTTAAAAAGAAAAAAGGCATTAGACAAAAGCGCTCTTGGGCTTGTCAATTACATTACAATTCTCTCACAGTATTTCCAAGAATACTGGATCTATATTCAAACGCTAACTTGTTCTCTCCCTCTCCCCGCCTCCCATGCTGGATCTTCTCTGCTACTAAATATAAGCACACCCAAAAAAGGGGTGAGGGGCATTAGCAGAAAAAGCTCAAAAGGTTCAGCTGAGATTTTTTTCAAGCCACCTATGGCATTTGGACATCCACCTCCCATTCCTTCTAATGAGAATTGGGTATCCAGATCCGGTTGGTTGCTTTGAAATGTTCAGGTCTTTGATCTCAGCTGGGGCCTCTAGGTGCTCCTGCAATACAAATAACAAACAATAATACTGTGATAAGCATCCCAAGGCCTGAATGCTCACCAGATCCCTCCCTCCATAAGACTCCCCCCATTCCATACTGAAAGAAAGAGCTTGCTCCTAATTTTTGCTGCCTGTAAACTTTTGCTGCCAGGAAGGGGAAGAGAGAAGCAAGAAATTCTTGAGTAGATTTCCTTCTAGGTGGGACACGTCGAAGGGCCAAGCCCTGCTCATCTTGCCTGTATCACTACCCTCCACAAGGTCAATGGGCTTGATCCTGATCCCGTGCGGTTACTCACAGGAAGTGAGCAGGAATTGGCACTAAAGGAATGTTTCAAGAATGATCACAACGACAGGCTTATGAGGGGTCTCATGCCAAATTTTCAAGAACAAACATGGTGCACAAATGGGAATGTGATGAAGTGAGCTGTGGCTCACGAAAGCTCATGCTCAAATAAATTGGTTAGTCTCTAAGGTGCCACAAGGACTCCTTTTCTTTTTGCGAATACAGACTAACACGGCTGTTACTCTGAAACCTGTCATCTTTGCCCATGGTTACAGTAGTTTCATGCATTGATGTGAATCCAGTGCATCTTTGGGCCTGGGTACAGCAGTTGCATGCACAAACTGGGTGCACAGTTGGCTTGTTAGGCTCATTTGCACATAACCAGCCCATATGTGCACACGTGATAATTACACATACACAACAGGCATGCATTTTGCGTTCTTATATCTGTTAACAAATCTTGCTCTGCTTTCCCCAAGGTTACTGAACCCTAATTAATCATTAACCGTCACAGACATTCAATCCGAGGCTTGCTCACTTAAATCTTTGCAGCGGTGGGAACAATTTAGTGTAGGCAAAGCTTTCTGGATTCTACTGCCTCCTTGTGTCCCTGGAATTCTGCCTGTAACTATTGTGACTTACATTCCAATACAGCAATATCATTAAGAGCCAGTGCAATTAGCTGAAGGGGCTTGAAACCCTGCCTGGCAGGAATTGTGTGTTTGCCATTATATCAACCACATGTGAATTGGGTTTGTGAGCTTGTTGGGATGTATTGGGGATACAGATCCACTCAGACCTGGACTGTTAGGGCTACCATAACTGGCCCTAATGGGCACCTGGTTTGGGCTGATGGCTTGGTCTAGCCGTTAGGGGAGTGGCTAGAGAATCAGGAGCATGTGGGTTCTATTCTTGGCCCTCCCACTGACGTGCTGTGCAACCTTGGGCAAGTCACTTCCCCTCCCTATGCCTCTGATTCACACTGCCAGTCTTTGTCCATCTTGTATTTAGACTGTAAGCTCTGCAGAGTAGGGACTAGCTCAGACGATGTGTTTTGTACCACACCGAGCACAATGGGGCCCTCATCTTAGTTGGAGCCTGTTGGCACTACCAGGGCCGGTTCCAGGCACCAGCATTCCAAGTACGGCAGTGATTCCGCCGCCGCAGCAATTCGGCAGCAGCCCCTCAGTGGCGCCGGCCGTGGCAGCAGTTCAGCGGCAGCTTCTCCCCTTTGCCATCCGCGGCGGCAGTGTTTTTCACTGCTTGGGGCGGCAAAAACTGTAGAGCCGGCCCTGGGCACTACCATACACATCACTCCTAGGTGCTATGGTAATACCAATAATAATACTAAACAGGTTCCCGCGAGAGCTAGAGAACTGACTAGGCCACGGATATAGAATCCCCTCTCACCTCTCCAGCTGTCGGTGCAATGAAGGCAGAGCTTGCATTTCTGCTGCAAAGGACTTCAGCCTCAGGGCTGTCAGTCCACGACCTTTCCCCAGAGCTAAATCACTCACAGTCTTTTTGAAGGATTTCAAATACCATAGCAGTGAAGCTGCAGGTCAGTAGCACACAGAAACAGAGACACCCTTTGGCTGTAGAAATGCAGATATGCAGCCGATTCACTAGTTGGTAAGAGGGTTAATGCTCAGGAGCAGGTCTGAAGGACACTGGGCTCCAGTCGTCAAAGGCTGACGCAGCTAGAACTGTATTCACCTCAGTGGAATTATTCTTGCTTATGTCACAATTGGACCTAATGGCTTTTCCCAGCCTGTAGTAAGGCCGCCAGGCAGCCGTGAACGCTGAAAGGAGGAGTAAGGCAGAAGGAAGGGGAGGTGGGTAGGGTTGGGAATGGAATGGAAAGGCAATTACTGCTGCCTTGAGTCCAGAGCGCCCCTAGGTACACAGTGTTGCAGAGGCCTGGTTTTCCCATTAGAGAAAGAGCTCCTGGAGATATGCCTACCTCTCCCAGAAGGGCTTTATCACAACTGATTCAGCAGACTGTTTAAAATGTGATCCATGGTCACAGGGTTAGGAGGAAGCAGTGGAGCCTTCTTAATGGTCCCCTTCCCACTCCTCCCGTTTCTGATACCTTCTCCCCACTTCCACGACAGCCTCTGTCTTCTCTCTGATGTGTCCTTGACCCTCACTGCTTCCTTTGCAGCTTCTCCCTTCCTTTTTGACACCATCTCATGTACTCCCTGTTCCTTCACTGACATCTTTGCTCACGTTCTGTGCTCTGTTCCCAGTGCTGATGGTTCCCATATCACAACCCATCCTCCCTCTTCAGCCCTGCTGAGGAACCAAATGGCAGCACAGCTGTTCTCCAACACAGCCAAGACACACTTCTATCGTGCATTACAGATGGGACCTGACTATGTTCAAAACTGCCCTGAAACAGCCCATTCCAGTTGTGATGGGATACATCACTGTTCCCAGGTTGACTTTTGTAGTATAGCAGAAGTTCAGACTGCAATCACCTCAGAATAGGGACCAGATCTGTATGGCACCAAACACAATCATTCCTCAGTAATTGATAACAACAGCTAGATCTGAGTTTACTCAACTAGCACTCACCTGGTGCATTCGCTGGTTGATAGTTGTTGTCCATCTTAACCAGATACCATGGTGACAGATCAGAGAGAGAAGAGAGAATGTTATCCCTGACAGCTCTATGTACATTTCATGATGTACATTCTTTTACCCACTTCAGGAGAGCTTACACAATTTTAATTTTAAAAGCTGCTCATAGCTTAATGAGCTTCCTAAAGACAAAGAATGGTTGTAGATCAAAAAAGTGGAAATCATATAGCTTAGTAGTTCAGGTGGCATCTTGCTGTGACTTGCAGGAGAAATGATAACTGGCTTCTTTTGTTTACTGCTTAGCTCAGTGACCAGAGCCGATAAACCAAAAACTAATTCTACCCCCTAATGCGCTACTTCTCAAATTAACATTCACCTGGCATTGCCTTGATCTTCAAAGCAGGAAAGTATATCAAAAGAAATAAAAGATGTGACACTAATTATTGCTGGATGCAATCCAATGAGTAAAGGTGGAGTGATTGATATTTGAATTGAAGGTAAAGGACATAAACACACCAGACATATCAAGGTCTATGAATAAATCCTTCAGTATATAATGGGTAGAGACTAAACCCATCAAGCAATGAGGAATTACCATTTAAAACATCCCAAACACATTCAGAAATGTTGGGTCTAACCAAAGAAATCACAACAAGAAACATTAAAACAGTCTTACCTGAAATTATTCACTGATTTACAATGCCATTTATTTGCTCTTTGAGAAAGCACTTTTACTAAATAAATAACAATACTGAAATAGTAAAATTCTGGATTTCATTCCATTTCCTCTTGGAATATCTGACTTCAACTTTTGAGTCTGAATTTGGAACCTACTGCTCCCGTAATTCTTTGAGCTTTTTTCCTGTGCTTCCACTATGCCTCTCTGAATGTGTCTCCTCATCCCAGCATTCTTCCAAACTTTTTGTTGTACACCAGTCCTCTGCATGGATGCCTTTCTCCTAATCTTCCCTGGTCTCATTCAGTGCTCTCACAGCCTTCTCTGTGCCCCTTCAGCCCTTTGGTCTTCCTCTGACTCTTTTTTGCACCTCTTCCATCCTTTGTGGACATTCCCATTGCTATCATGTACTGCTCTTTTGCTTAGATTCCCCAGCCATGATTTACTGCAGTTCTTTATGCAGTAGGGGACTAGGATCCAGAATGCCTAGGTTCCATTCTGCTCTCTACAGCTGACTTACTTGGGAAGCTCACAAACAGTCTTTCTAAAAGTTATGTCCTAGTTCATCCCACAAGCTATTGGGCTTAAATTTCATTTATATAGAAGAGAAGAGAAGAATAGTTCATCCACTACAGGTATTGCTAGGTGAAAGTCTAGAGGTCTGTATCGTACAGGAGGTCAAACTAAGGTCTGGTCCACACTACAAAGTTAGGTCGACATAAATCACCTTGCATCAACCTATTTGTGCATATCACAACAGAAAGCAAGATCTGTCTCTGGCTGACATAGGCACCCAGGTACAGTGACACAGTAATACCACCACCCCCACGAATGAAGTGGCACCATGGTCAACCAACTGAAGTCAACATGGTGTGACTGTAAACACTGCATGACCTGGGTTGACCCTAACAGTCCTCCAGACATTGTCCCACAATGGAACTGCGACTACTCTGATCACAGTTGTAAACTCCACTGCCTAGGGGGCTCATCCCTTTTTAAGCTCCTCCCCTCCCCCAGCATGTTTTAGAAATGCCTTTTCCTGATTGCTCAGCGTGGCAAGCATTCTTACCAACTCAACCTTGTTGTGCTCAACTGCCCAACCAACCATGCCAGCTCCATTCACTAGACACACTTCTGCCTGGAGTAAACAGGAGATATTGGATTTCCTGGGCCTGTGGGAAGAAGAGGCAGTGCAGCTGTAGAAACGTGGACGTCTACAAACAGATTGCTCAGGGGATACTGGCAAAGGGGTACAACAGGGATCTGTACCAGTGGCGTGTAAAAGCAGAGGAACTTCACCAGGCATACCACAAGGACAGGCAGGTCAACACTGGATGTGCTGGTGCCCAGTGGACCTGCTGCTTTAATCACAAACTGCATGCCGTTTTTGACAAAGATCCCACTAACACCCCACAGACCACCCTGAATACCCTGGAGAAGCCCAAGATAGAGATCCCTGCCATGAACAGCAAGGGGCCGGGGAGCAGGGAGACGCAGCAGCAGGCTCCAGCCATATCATGAGCTAGGACCTGTTCAAGACTCTGCCTCAGTCTAGTCAGTCCTACCAGATGAGCACGTATGAGCCTGATGAAGAAGAAAGGAACTTGGGTAACTGTGTGCACGCATTTTTCCTTACCATGTGTAAATTTAAAGAGGGCACCCAGCCCATCGCCAAGTTAACAAAACACGGGTATTGACTGTTCATTGTTTTACTCACACAAGGAGAAGTAGCAGTACAACAAATAGAAACAGAGTTGGCATCTGCTTTTCATTTCCCTGTTGGATTAGGCAGAGTGGTTGGGGGAAGGAGGCATGCAGAGCACTTCTTTTATGTACATAAGGAAGTCCCTTTTATCCTCTTGAGAGATGTTGATTGAAACTACCATGGAGGTTCTCTGCAATCCTCTCCCACAGGGATGGCTGCCTTATTTCTCCCTCCATGATAGGACACTGTCCCATACCACTCTGCAATGAGTTTGCCAGACACCATTGCAGTAAACAGGCTAGTGGCAGCTGAGGCTTGGAGGCTTCAGGATGCCAGTAGTAGCTGTGGTCTCTGTGCCTTTGTTGCCCTCAGGAGTTAGATATTAGCTCAAATCACCACTGGCTGTGGAAAACAGTGCCAGTATTCAGTGCCATTGCCCTGTGCTCACACCCATGGAATAGGGACTGAAATTTTATTGCTTCATGAAACAGAAAATCCTTCCCGTGCACTTAACTCTAGCAGGCCATACTCACCTGGCTGGGAGCTGGAGACCGGTGCTGTGGAGAGGCCCTCCAAAGCTAAAGTTTCAGTAATCATTTCTTATTAAATATGTTTATGGGAATAAGAGAAGGGAGGTGTGAAACTTATTTTCCCCTTTACATTGTGACTGTAAATCCAGTGGTACATCTCTGTGTTTTTATCAGCAGCTTCTTGCATGGTGGCCCTGAGGAGTGCCCCCACCACCTCTGCAGAATGCTTGACCCTGATGAGGCGGAAAAAAAGGAGTACTAGGGAGGACATGTTCAGTGAGATTCTGCAACCTAGTGCATCAGACCATGAACAAAGGGGTCGGGGGGCCAGTATGACCAACAACATGGAGAAAGAAAGGGCAGCCAGCAGAAAGGTCCAGGAGTCCCAGCAGGACAAGGAGAGGGAAAAGGGTCTTCTCAGGCAGCAAACCCAAATGCTGCAGACCCTGGTGACCTACAGATCCAAAAATCCCAGAATTCCTTTCCCTTTTCAGGCCTCAGACAGCTTCATGGTCACTGGTCCCTTTGCCCTCTTCCCCCCCTCCCCCCGGCCCCCCAAAATACCACATGGCATCACGGCCCACATCTTTATCCCTAGTACTTTGTGCTGGGGAACAGCAAGGAAAACCACAGCTTCCACAGTGAGATCACCACTTGCTTCTCAAGTGTCAGCTGGTGTCTGTGTAGCTGCTGCATTTGTGCACTGAAATGGACAGAAATGCTTGTTGCCTTTCCACTTCTAAAGTTCCACTCCATTAATTTATGTCAAAAGTTTGCATTACATCACCTGTAGTTTTTTGCACATTGCTTTTTTTTTCACGCAATAAAGTTCTATTTTGAGAGAATAAAATTGTCTTTACTAGTTCACCACATGTATTGCAGAATGCACAGTGGTACTCAAAGCAAAGAGTACTTGGACATGTACAACAAGTACCACATAACTCATAGCTCCAAGAAAACACCCAGTCATGTCATATTTATAAATGTACAGCAAGCACTACACAATTCTTAGCAGCACCCAACGCACCAGGCCCAGAGAACATTCCAGCACAGAGCACTACCGTGACTGACTGTTAAAGTGCTCCCTCAACTGCGTAGCTCCACGCTGGGCTCTTGTAGTGGCCATTGTGTCTGGCTGTTCAAAGCCAGCAGACAGCTGCTCCACCTCGGCAGAAGCTTTGCACCCTTTGCTTCACAAATATTATCCAGGGCACAACAGGCAGCTAACTATTGGGATACTTTTCTCACAGATCCAATCTAGTGAATAAACACCGCCACTGTCCCTTCAATCTACCACAAGTACATTCAACAGTTGTTCTACAATTGCTTAGTCAGAAATTAAATCTTGCCTTGGTGCTGTGAGGTGGCCGATATGCAGCTTCATGAGCCAGAGGGGTGAGGTCCCCCAGAATTACTATTGGCATTTCAATATTGCCAATGGTAATCCACTGTTTGGGAAAAGATCTCCCTGCTTGCAGCTTTCTGAACAGTTCTGTATTCTTAAAGATGCAAGCACCGTGCATCTTCCTTGACCAGCCCAGTCCACAGTGATATTGGTGAAGTGTCTCCAGTGATCCACCAATGCTTGCATAGCCACCGAACAGGAGCCTTCTCTGTTCATGTACTCAGTGGCAAGGTTGTCCGTGCCAAAATAGGAACATGTGAGCCATCTATCATCTGCTGCCATTCAGGAATCCCACTGCAGTAAATCATCCACTCTGTCCTGCACATTGCTGAGAGTCACAGTCCTGGGTAGCAGGAGATCGTTATTGGCCCAAAACTCAATGGCCTCTACAGTGGATTTTCTGACTCCAAAGTGAGTTCTCGCTGATCAGATGCAATCCAGAGTTTCGGGCTTCCACAGTAATCGCCACTTGCTTCTCCTCTGTCAGTGCAGCTCTTATTTTGGTGTCCCTATGCTGGAGGGCTGGGACAAGCTTGGCGCACAGATCCGGGAATGTGGTGAAAGTTCTGCGGCCACTGCTAGTCATTGAAAACCTGCATTACGATGCAATCCCACCAGTCAGTGCTCATTCCTCAGGCCTAGAAGCAGCACTCACCATCTGCAGCTACTCTGTGAATGCCACAAACCACCTTGACTTGATTTTTTTTATGTCCCTTAGCAAGTTGTCCTTGAAGACGTTGCCGCCTCCCCCATCGGTGTGGTATTTCGTGCAGGGCTACAAATACAGGAGAATTATGCGTTCTGTATTTGCAGCATTAATGAGAACAGTGCATAGCTCTGTGGGCTCCATGCTTCTGTCAGAGATGGCGAACACTGAGAAGTGCTGTGCGGTTTTGTGGGATTTTAAAAAAAGGCACCGAAATTATGGGACATAGATGGCATGATGGGATGGAGAAAGTTGCAGGCTGGGAATTTGATCCCTAGCACCCAGTGATCCCCATAAGAGTCATTTCTGCCTCACAACACATTGAGAAAAGTTCCCAAAAGGCATCACACTGGATGGCAGCACATGCCACGTGGGGCTACCTATCCGTGGTGCACACTGCACTTTCTGTACACTGAAGTAACTTGCATCAGCTAAAATCTGTAGTTCAGCCATGGCCTTAGTAGTGGTCCCTTCTGGCCTTAAAATCTGTCAAGTAGTGCCAAGTCAGAGCTGACACTGAAGACATTATCTTCTCGCCAACTGAGGGTTCATTTTTTGATAATTCAGTGTGCCAATATTTTTGATCAAAATGTTTCTGTGAAATTTTCCTCCACTTGTCACCGCCTTGTTCACCAAAACAAAAAATTAGTTGTGTATGGGTTGGGGTAGTTTGTTTCTTTTCTATTCCTTGTTTCTTTTCTGTTGTTCATGGTCTGATTGTATTCCTGATTACCTCTGACTGGCACTCAGTTCACACACCTATTTACATTCAGTTCTAAGCTGTTCCTATTGGTAGTTTGTCTCTAGTGACTCGTGCATTTCCATTTCTCTAACAATAAAGTGATATTTAACAACAGTAGAAAGAAATACTTAGAAAGGGGAAGTTTCCTACCTATGTTGCCAGTAATACCTTAGTTACTGATAGTGGTGGAATTGTAAAAATCCAATATACTTTTCGCCGTTTGTTCTGTTGATTTGTTCCATTTCACGTAGTTGCCTGGGTTACAAAATTTACAGGGGAGATTTTTTTTTTTAGCCAATTTAAAAAAAATGTTTTGCATTACATTGTTTTGCAAAAAGTCATGAAAACTTGTAAAAATTACAAAAGGATGTTCTAACACTTAAAAAAAAAAACGCAAAGAAATTTACATTTTTGAGCCAAAATTACCTGGCAGTGCCTCTTTTACCTGTTTATTTTCAAGGCATATGTAATCTACGTCTGTTCCAAAACCACAGCTGAAGTGTACTGCATCAGCCCAACTCATGCAATGCCTCCAAGCATTGCAGAACACATCCACTTTTCACTCCTTGAATAAGAGTCAGGTGCAGTGTGTGCGATTGAAAATGGGTGCTTCTGCGACAGCAGCAAGAGTTTGGGCTGCACAGTGTTCCATTTTAGCTCTTGTCCATGCAGGTGGATGTGTTCAAAAGCTTGGGGCATCCTGATTGCTCTGGTATTTGCACTGCTTACAGTTGAAAATGTGATTGTTTCTTTCTCTAATGCTCCTGATGGTAGTTCTTGATGCTTTCGTATTGACACTGGTTTAACAGTGTCATTGTCAGCAAGGCTAACATTTCTAACAAGTCAAATTGGCGGAGGAGGTGGGTGAGGGAAGGAGGGAGTTCTTTGTCATGTTTTCAACTCATTGTGTTGAAGTCCTGCCATGGGATTTTATAATTCATTGTATACTGTGGTATATTAAGCCAATGCAGCTTTTGACTTTATGTTGTTTTTAAAGCAGGGCAGCAGAAAAGTAAGCATAAAGGATCACCTTGCTGCACAATGAATAAAAAATAGTCATCAATATGTATGTTTTAAATGCACATCCATATTTTGCCAGTAGCCCAAGAAACAAGATATCCTCTCACCCAGTTAGCAAGCAGCAGAATTAATTCATCACCAAAAGAAAGTGGATCTCAGATAGTCGGTCAACTCTAGAGCATCCCACAAATAAGTTAAAAGAAAATGTCATCAGATCTTGAAAGCAGGGAAACCAAAAAAAAGTGAATGTAATCTATTTTAATGCCTGTATACAACTGCTATGGGTGGACAGCTCAGATACACAATCTTAAGATGGTAATGAGCATAGAGTAATCCAGCACTCTACCACTTCCTAGTCTCTTCACAATCAGTGATTCAGGAACAGACTTTTTTTTCCCCATGCCATTTTCTTCTTCTCATTGCACTCTGTCCCAAGAATGGGTTTCTAAAGGCTGGTGTGCTCTCTGGAAGTGGGTGCGGACCTGACCTGATGACCTCAGAGTTGTGCAATTTGATTTTCACAGGCAAGTTAGCTGTCTCCCCAGGCTATGATGATGAGTTCGAATAGCTGATCAGGCAAAATATGGAATATTTTGGAATTCTAAGATCTCTTTTAAAAATCTTGGGAAAGTTTTATCAGCTTTCAAATCAGTCAGGCCAGTTTTCCATAGGTTTTAGTCATTCAAAATGTGGCATATATGGTATAATTGTGCCAGTGTAATGCCGACAGACCTCGGTTGTCGGCGGGTGGGATCAAACCTGAGACCTCTGGAGCTAAATGCATGAGCCTCTACTGCATGAGTTAAAAGCCACATGGCCCTTAGCTAAGGCTGTAGCAGATTCATTCATCTCTAAGTGGTTTCAGTGCCACTGGAGGGGACAGAGCACTACACCCAGGAGGTGTGTGGCTTACACGTGCAAGTGAGTATTATTAGCCATATGCACATGCAGTTACCAAATGAACACAATTATGTTATCTGTACATTAAATGGGGTACACTACTACACACACAGTTTGCATCCCCAAACTGGATGGAAATCTGGCTCTCATCTACAGGTGGACTTTAATAGGTACCTTGTGGATGGCTAACACAAAGCTACTCCTCTGAATTATCTCACAATCCTCCAGACAGTTTAGCTATCTGATACAAGTGCCTTGAATAGGTAGAGATGAGCAAACTGGTTTGGAGTATCTGTGTTCAACCTTCTTTGTATACAAGACACATTTAAAAACAGTTTGCAGAGTGAACACTTTTAAGATCATATTTTCTTATGTTGTATTTATGGGAGCTGTACTTGTATAACTAAGGGCAGAATTAGCCTGAGATATGTCAGTGAAAATATCCTGTATATTATTAACAATGATGATAAATATTGGAGCATATCTTTTGAGATGAACTAACTAGTTTTTCTTTTATTTGCAGATTTTGGCCATCATTTCCATCATGTTCATTGTATTATCTACAATAGCCTTGTCACTTAATACGCTTCCTGAACTACAAGGCACGGATGAATTTGGACAAACCACAGATAACCCTCAGCTTGCCCACGTGGAGGCAGTGTGCATTGCATGGTTTACAATGGAATACCTCTTGCGGTTCCTATCCTCACCTAAGAAATGGAAGTTTTTCAAAGGCCCCCTGAACGCTATTGATTTGCTAGCTATCTTGCCCTATTATGTCACTATCTTCCTCACAGAATCAAACAAAAGTGTACTTCAGTTCCAAAATGTACGCAGGGTGGTTCAGATATTTCGTATCATGAGGATACTCCGAATTCTAAAGCTTGCCAGGCACTCAACTGGTTTACAGTCCTTGGGTTTTACACTAAGGAGGAGCTATAATGAGCTTGGATTACTCATCTTGTTTTTGGCCATGGGCATTATGATCTTTTCCAGCTTAGTTTTTTTTGCAGAAAAAGATGAGGATGATACAAAATTCAAGAGCATCCCAGCTTCCTTCTGGTGGGCAACTATCACCATGACAACAGTAGGCTATGGAGACATCTACCCCAAAACTCTCTTAGGCAAAATAGTTGGAGGGTTGTGCTGCATTGCTGGAGTGCTGGTGATTGCTCTTCCCATCCCAATCATTGTAAATAACTTCTCTGAGTTCTACAAAGAGCAGAAGAGGCAGGAGAAAGCCATCAAGCGCAGAGAAGCACTTGAAAGAGCAAAAAGAAATGGCAGCATTGTCTCCATGAATATGAAGGATGCTTTTGCCCGTAGTGTAGAACTGATGGATATTGTGGTTGAAAAAAATGGAGAAAGCACGGGCAAAAAGGATAAAGTTCAGGACAATCATTTGTCCCCCAGCAAGTGGAAATGGACCAAGAGAACACTCTCTGAAACTAGCTCCAGTAAATCTTTTGAAACTAGGGAACAAGGATCTCCAGAAAAGGCCCGGTCCTCTTCCAGTCCTCAGCACCTCAATGTCCAACAGTTGGAGGACATGTACAACAAAATGGCAAAGACTCAGTCACAGCCAAACCTCAACACTAAAAACACAGGTCACCCTGGAAAGCAAAAGGAAGAGCTAGAAATGGAGACCATTCCTGGCCCTACGGTCCCTTTATTGACCACCCGTGCTGACGGGATCATTGACATGAGGAGCATGTCAAGCATTGACAGTTTTATAAGTTGTGCCACAGATTTCCCTGACTCTGGGAAATTCTCCCACAGTCCACTTGCTGCACTTCCCTGCAAAGGAGGTGTTAATCCAGTTCAGGAGCAAATCAGGGCAGAGAGAAGTGGAACCAGGTTCATGGAGATAAACCCAAAGCCGGAAGGCAGCCATCGCTCTACATTTTTCATAGAGAGTCCCAACAGTTCCGTAAAAGCCAGTAACCCTTTAAAATTAAGATCTCTGAAAGTCAACTTTATGGAAGATGACAACAGCACATTAGTACCAGCATCAAATGTACTCAGAATATATCCAGATGCTCTCAAGGACAGGGGAGCTGCTGCCGCTGCAGACAGTTCCTTACTCTCTGATCGATCTTTAGTCAGTCCAGAAACCTCTGTCTACACAACAGCGAGTGCTAGAACACCCCCAACATCGCCAGAGAAGCAGATAGCAATAGCCTTCAACTTTCACGATGCCAGCATACATAAATATATAGATGCTGACACTGATGATGAAGGTCAGTTGCTTTACGACTCAACCCCTCCAGGAAATGTAAGTCCCAAGTACAATATTACAAACAGTGCTTATCTAAAGCAAAAAGATAACATTTATAGAATGGAGAAGAACCATCTAGAGAGTGCTGCTTTACCCACCTCATCGAAGTTTATAGGGCAAAACTGCATTTACTCCATGGAAGGTATCACTGGAAAAACCCAGGGCAATCAGGAGACTGTCAGACTAGAAAATCACATTTCACCCGAGGTCCATATATTACCAGGTGGTGGAGGACATACTAACACCCACGATCAAAGCATCTGACATGTGCTCCAAAAAGTTGTTGAACGTTAAAAGGAATGTCTTTACAGTCAACACAACGAAAGAGAGCTTCTGCATGGCATGAACTTTGACTGAAGCAAGCCACTTGTTTCTAAAAGTCTGAGGGGAGGCCTGGTGTGGGTTTATGAAAACATCCTTCTCTGGAACAACTATAGGGATGTTGCCCAATTCATCCTACAAACATCAATGAAAATAAAGATTGTAAGTCTTGCTCACGCTTTGATCTCCTTTCATGTCCTTCATTGAAGTCAGCATGACCAAATATATATGTCCACTCCCCTCGTACGATGGATCTCCTTTTGGAAGTGTTAACATCTGATTTGTGTTACTTCCATAGAAGAGACCAAAGGCAGCCAGATTTGAACTCCGGAACAAATTACTGGGGTTGGTATAAAGTTATTAGAAACACAATACTTGCTGCTTCAGGGCAGCTGTTCCAGATAGTCCCCATCTGCATCTTTCTTTCTGATGGATACAGTGTCTAAAGGTAACAGGGAACACTTGGGTAAATCTAAGCTTATGTCTATTTAAAATAACAGTGGTCGAGAGAAATAAATTATTAATATGCCCTGTGTGTGTTTAATTCTTCCAGATACTGTAGGACCTGATGTTTTATTTTGAAATCTAATCAGGGTGAGTTGCACCACTTGTATCTAATTTAAAACGCCCCCTAGAAAGTAGTGAAACTTGCACTTGCCCACTGCTAAAACCAATACCTAATCTGGGGCTAGAGAGGGGCTTCTAAGCCACAGCCCACACTGGGGGAGTGTGAAGCGACCGTGCAGAAGTAAGACTCTCCAGGGGCGCTTTGGCTGACTCAGCCAGAATTTTTCCAGGGCTCTGCAGGAGAATGCACCTGAGTGAGAGCTCGACACATTTACAGGGTGTAACATGCTCCCTCTTACTAGGAGTCCGGTACCCCATACTGCCTGTTCTGTGCAGAAGGCAGGGGCCCAGGAGCTGCCCTGTTTGGAGAGTCCAGGCATTCTAGGCTTGTGACTCCTTGTGTTGCAGCTGGCCCCTACACCAGAGTGTAAAGAGTGGCAGTGATGGCTCCTTGTACCCCTCCCACTCTGACTTCCATAGTCACTTAGGGGTCAGCTTCAATCTAGCTCATAAAGTAGGAGGAGAGGAACGAGTCAGTCTGAAGCATTTTGCACTCAGTCGATGTTGAATGGCTAGATATGCAAGTGTTAACTAAATATGCAAAAACAGGACTTATTTAATTATACACATCAGGCCTGATTGTGCTGTCACTTCCAATGGTGAAATCAGGGGTGACTCCATTGAAACCAATGAAGTTACACTAGCATAAAACAGATATAAGTGAGAAGCAAATCAGGTCAAATAGCTTAATAATATTCAATCTTTTTCTTAAAAATGACCATTTTAAACAAATGCAACTAACAGCAACCAGCTTAGGTTTTAAACATTGTCCTTCTATAAAGTTATTTTGACTTGTGTAGAAAATATTTTTCTTTCATTTGTAATATTAAAAAAAAAAAGCACTTTCTGTTGGGGGGGGTTGTTTTTATTTTTGGATGTTTTTATGTGTGAAGGTGGAATAACAAACCAGAGTGTAAGAATCTAGCACTTTAAACAAGCACTGTCTTCATTTGTGCCTCCTGTTATGGCTGTGATTTGTTACACACATGTAACAAAACACAATCCGTCCTGTGATAACTGTGATAGTAACACTTTATGTTGTCTGTTTCTATTGTAAAGCTAAACTGTAAATAACTTATATCAATAAGAGTTTGATGCATATTTATGAGTACCTGCTGTGATGTGTAACTATTTGCATGCAACAGGTCTTGGTACATAGTGTCACTTTATAAAGAATACGTCTCTAGGAAGATAAACTATCTGGGTCTGGTGCATTTTGTTCCTTTCTATTACAAAATAGCTGTTGGTTGGTCCTGAATGTAACTGTCTGTCCACTCTATATTATACTTCTGTCTATCAGTAACAATGAATGCAGCACGTACAGATGAAAGCAATAAGCACGTGTATGTTTTAGGAATTGTTATGGGTTGTAACTATAGCTTTGTTAGGTCTGTACTTGGAACAGTACTGTACACATATTTGGATCTATTCTGCCCTCAGTATGCAGAGCAATTATCCAGATTACTCCCCTCATGTTGGGTTAAAGCTTGAGGTCCTTCCTCAAAGTTTTTACTCACTTCTTAATAAGGCTGAATCCTGGGAAATTTCCTGAAAGAGAAGACAGAAAGAACAAACTGAGTAAGGACCTCAAGAATTAGTCTAGTGACAGGAGAACAGACCTCATTCCATGCAAAGTGTTACACAGCAGGTACTCAAAATAAATAAAAGTACCTGTCCATACAGAAGCATCTTCAGAGCACTTATATAGGGCCAATTCCTGAGGGTCATTAGTCAGTTTTTACTCAGTCTTGACTCAAACAAAACTCATTCATTTGAATGGGCATTTTGCCTGATTAAGGACTTCAGGCTTTGGCCCATTGTACATACAAGTGTACTTATGGGAACTAATGTAGTGTGTTGCTGAGATACTTGTTAAGACTGAGTAATTATTAGAAAGTAAAGTGACTTTCCAGCAGATAAAGCATTAAGTATTGATTGAGTCTATGGTTTGCTAGGCCATAGAGTGGAAATGAGAAATTTTAAAGAGAGCAGTCTCGGCATAATCTCGATGTTTCAGTCATCAGCCATGTCTGCCATCAGCACAAATGTAAAAAATTAAATAAAAAAAAATTAATTCAGGGAAGATAACTTTTTTATAAAGTAAATAATAGTGATTTCCAATTTAAATATTTTTAAAGCTGATGCTTTCATGTAAAAAAAAAGTCATATTTTACATATCAAGAAAGTGATCATATTTAAATATAGCCATACACTGTAGTGTTGACCACACATTCATTTAAAGTGATGTATTTGGTTTATAGATGGCACTGACAAAAATGTATAGATCAATAATTGTCATTTTTTTAATAAAAACAACTGGTGCAACTCTCCTTGTAACCAAAGGCCCTCTCTCTGCCTTGTGTGATCGAATCTGACACACACTTTATCTCATCTATTTAGTCTTACCATTAAAGTAGCATTTTATTGAATCGCTTTTGAACTGGCTGTCAAAAGTATCATTAAATTTCTACCTTTTAAGTCTTAATGGCCAAAGTCCTATAGATTTCTTATAGAAAGAGAATAATGTACAATTAAGCATATAATATGCTTGAAGAGCATTTCTTTCTTATTTGTGCGTGAAGATGTAGCTCTTATTTTGTGCCCAGTTAAAAAATGAAATATGAGTAACTTATTTTAACGAAATAAAGTCTGAATAAGAAATATATATCTATATATATGTGTGTGTGTGTGTACATAAGACATATATATATATGTAAGCACTGGGAAATCTACTGTCAAATGAAAAGCTACGCTAAACTGAGAGTCTGTACTCATTACAGAAGAAAAGGCAGTGCTTTGAAAACGTAATGCTCACCAAATCCCGTAGGTATTTAAAGGGCAACTTCATTTTACAGTTCATTTGATAAATGTTTCCCTAATCTTCTAAAATTGGAGGAGAAATATGTAATATCTCTTGCATCAAACTAAAGTCTGCAGATCAGTCGCTAATATCTGGCATTCAGGTCCTTTACTGTGTACCATGTGTCAAGCAAGCTGATAGAGTTTTATCTACTGCAGCAAAGAGCATCACAATCGAAAGGACCGTGTCCACATGATGTCTGGGTTCTTGCTTGTCTCTTACGCAATCTACAACTTTAAAATATATGTATATATATATATTTGTGGAAGGAATGGGTGCAGTTTTCTTAACCAGGAGGCAAAAGATTTTTTGACTTTTAGCTTTATACAAAGGAAAACAACAGTAATTTATTGTAGTGGATTTCTCAGTGCCTTTTCTTAGAAACTTCACCTGAGTACATTTAAGGGAAAACAAAAACAGACTCTCCTGTGAAACCCACATTTTATGAAAGATTCAAGAATCAATATGAGAAAAGAAGAAGAAGAAAGAATGCCAATGGAACACATATTCTCCTTCTGATCATACTGTGTCAAAGGCCTGGGGAATATTAATCTGTGCATGTCACGTAGAAACAAACCCTATGCGGTTGGTCTCTTTGGCAACTATGGCTGTGATAAACTGTAGCCTTTTCTTCCCTTGCAGCTAATATGATAAACATTTTTAATGAAAAACAGTATTCTCTTCTGTAAAATTGTAATGTATTGTTAATATTTGTATCTATTGTATATTTATGTTTTGACAGAATTATGGCTGGTACAGTTTATAATAAATAACTGGGGTATTTAAAACTCATTACGAAAACAAGGTTGCTAATGCCAGGTTCTCTCTGTTGATAAGTTCCGCATAATATTATCTCCAGTCATTTTTACCAGACTTCTCAAACACCTCATTTTAAGCAAATAGTAGAATTCCTGGGTAAGGTGATGAAACAATGGAAACTGTATGGCATTTACATTGTACAATATAGCTCAGTCCACAAAATGTGGAGGTGGAGAATCCCATATATCTATTTCTTTAGCAAAGCTCTCATATTTTATCAATTATTACACTTATGGTAACCAAAATGAACCAAGCATTAGCTTAGATTGCTTTAGAATCACCCAGTTGGGCAGAATATGGCTTTAAATAATTCTTGATTAAAGTACAGATGTTCTCTGTACCGTCTGTTTGCCATTGTGTTGGCTCTATAAGTATCTGATGTATGGAAAAGTCTATTTTTCTGTTCAGATTTTAAATATTATATATATAAAATATAAATATATATCTGTATTTTTAGCAAATTTATAATAGGGCAAACAAGTCAAATTTCTTCTTTTTGTATTACAGAATAATATATTAGCAGCTATTGTTGTTCATTTACATAGCTGATTTCCTGAGTGTTTTTTGTTATGTCTCTGTTCTGAGAACACCAGAAACATCCCTCCTGAAATAGGTCTGTGAAAGGTCACAGAATCTCTTTGATGTCATCATGTATTTGTATTTTCCTGCTTGTTGTCCTTAAAAATAAACAAAATACAAGGACAGTACACGGAAACTAAGATGTGTTTTCTTAAAAAAAGAGAGAATGGGCCAGACAGTGATCTCAGGTTCAATGGTGTAGATTTGGAGGAACTCCACTGATTTCAACCCTTAACTGCAGCCTTTGACTTCAGTGGAGTTTTTCCAGATTTACGTTGATTAAGCTGAGATCAGAATCTTGCCCAGTGTGTAGAAGGGACTAGATTTGGAAATCACCATCACCATAATAATTAGTGATGGAGTCAACTACAAAAGTTTTAGGGATGGAGTTGAGATCAGCACCAGAACTGAAAGTTCAGGCTCTTATCCAACCTGAATACCTGATGGTGTATTCTTTATTTAGATAAAGCTCCCACTGAAATTCCAAGCCCAGTGGGAGTTTTGCCTAAGTAAAGACTGCAGGGTCAAGCAATTGTTGTATTTTGATATTGCCACCTTCAGTCCTGGGCAAAACCAGGAATTGTGGAGAACATTTATTTATCCAAATTCCTAAATATACAAGTTTCAGAAAGGGACTGGATTTGGGTTTGGTGAAGGCAAAGATTTGTCCATGTACTTAGTTCTTCTTAATCATTTTGCTGCTCTCCAATTACAATGTCACCTACAATGAAAAAAAAAATACAAGAGAAAAACAAATGCCTTGATATATACCATGTCATGGCCCTATGAAGTCAATGAGGAGTTTGCCTGGATAGCTTTGACCCTAAATCTATGCATAAATATTTCTTTTTTGAATTGGTCCAAATGTTTAAACATAAAATTAAGAAGAGGTGACTGGTTGCACATGGGCAGTTTCTTTCCAGAGTTGAAATTCTCGCGCAGTACCTTCTGTTAGCCCAGCTCTATATTTACACAGCTATGGTCTCTTTGTGGAATTTTCCTATATGTCTGCAACCCTAGAGAGCAAACCTGAAACATGATTTAATTAGAAGTCTGTACATTTGAAAATGTATAAATAATCAGCAATCACAGTAGGAACAAGCTTGTAATGACCAGCAAAGTTTGCTTTGCCAATGATTTATACATTAGCAAGGCTCAGCTACCATGTGAGGAAATAAATGAATGGAAAATGTGTTTCTGTTTCTGAAAGGGAGCCACACCTCCAACTAGCCAACGCAATAACCCTGCACATCTGACATCTCCAGTCATATAAAATGCCCTTCAAAAGGGCATACCAATAAAATACTTGGTTTACTCAACATGTTATGGACCAAATTTACCACTGCAATAAGTTGTATTTGCTCATTCCAATGTTACATTTGACCCGCTGCTAGCTCGCTTGCATTAGGAAAAAACACATCCAAACGTCAGTCATCTCACCAATTAAAAGGTGATTGATTTCCAGCATGTGTTTTGCAGCCATGTACCAAGATAATTAGGCTTTGGGGCTTAAAGAAAAGGTTTTTTTTTCTGCAAGACAAAAGAAATCTTCTGAAAGCTAAAAGTTCATATTCCCCTTTGTTGCTGATGTTACCTAAACCACCACCAAGTGTCCTTTGACACCAATGGTCAGGTGCCACAACTGTTCATATCTGTAAATATGGCTCAGTTTTGCTTTTCTTGATTCTGGCTTCATCGCACAATAAATCATGTTATAAGCTTAGAAAAGAATACTTTTCATTTTTAAATAGAGAGTAATACTATTATATTGATGTTCTGGAGGTCTGAGCAAGGCTAAACATTTGAAATTTTAAAGGGATGCTTATAACACTGCAACTATGCTGCATTAAACAAAATAAGTAAATTTGCACTCAGAGCAAAGACCCACTGTATTCAGATCTTTTGGACATGCCAGCAAATATATTTTAGGGAAGACTAAAGGCTTTGTGTGATCTCAGGGATGGAATACAGCTGTCCATTGCACCTGTTTGAAAACCGTCTGGGCAGGGGGAAGTGAAAAGCAGTAATAATTAGATGGAAGTGTGTGAAAGAGAATGACAATCATTTCATTCAGATTTGTTGGTTTATGATCACTCTATGTTATTTCTCTTTAAATGTGCAAGATCGTCTTGGGTGAACTCTTGGCCCCATTGAAGTCAATTATAAAACTCACATTGACTTCAGTGGGACTAGATTTCACCCCATATTTTTATAATTTATCAGGGCCTTAGACAAGGACTTGTTGATTTGTACAAGTAGTTACCAACAGATATTGTGTCAGTTACTGTGTCACACCTTTCAGTCTCCTTGCTAATCTGCAATTAAGACCATGTGAGGACACACCAATTCTGATCTATGCGCGGTACTTCATGGTTATTGTACAGTATTTCAATTTTGATCTGTCCCCCTGACATGTCTCTTGTCTTTTATCCTCCTCTATCTTGTTTCTGAAGTACTGCTGAGTTCATGTTGCCTCCTATGACCACCAGCTTTGTTTTATATTCTGTTGGTTTGAGCCCTGAGGGATAGGACACTTTTCAGTCCTTGCCAGCTTTTTTACGGTTGGTGTACAGAGCTGCTTTCACAATAAAACATTCCCTGCAGGTTTGTCATTGTGGCAGATCCTCCATATTATGTTGAACTTTGAAGCCATGATAAGGAGTGATTCTTAATACCTAAGCCTAAAAGGCCAGCCACAGGTCCTAAATTGCACCAAATCTCAACCTTTTTATATATTATTGGCATTAGAAGATTTTGATCTGCTGTACCCAACTTTAACATGGAAGAGTCCTGCTTTTTAATCAGTCCAGTGAAGTGGTTCTGGAATGGAGAGAAAACATCTAAAGGTGTGCTTCTCTTTATGCTCTTAAAGACATACCGTGTTGTAACAAACTTATGACTATTTCGGGAAGTCACAGCTGTCTTTCACTATGCTATACATCAGACCCATTCAGAATTTCACAGTGCCTGCAGGAATAGAACAAATACCTTCCTGCTCCAAAAGCACAGGCCTCCATCGTGTCAGCAAACACACTCTCCGTTAGAGATATAGGGCCTATGAGCCACAGATGAACAGTTCTGATGATATTTATTAGAGGGTTGGGGGGTGGGGGGGAATACACACTAGCCAGTACATTAGTGCAATAAAAATGGTACCGGTTTTAAAAAGCATTTAAACAGTAAAGCCGGTATTTTAACACCAAATATAAACTGGAAAAAATTCCTGGGACTCTCCTGGCGGATTTGGATGGAATTATAGTGAGAAAGGCAGAAAATATAAAGTCTGGTGCTCCACTGCTTTACACCGTGTTTTGTCATTTTATACCTGTGGAAAGTGGAGGCACTAGGAAATCAGGCCCAAAATGTATAGTGAAGGGTAGTTGTTGCCATGCATGTCCTGCTGCCCCAGCAGATTCAGCACGGCCAGCACGTGTTCTTCGTTCTATTAGATTGGGTCACACTAAGGGACAGCATGTCAGAAGATGTTTTTTCACCGTTTGAGCAATATCTACTCGACACCCTTGTGTTTTGGGGTAACTATGTTCCATTAGCCATACACTAGTGCACTTAGAGTCTTACGTTTTGGGAGGTGAGAGGGAGGGTTTGGTGCGTTCTTGTTTTTGTTTTGTTTTTTTGGTAAATAGTCCTCCTTCGTTGAAGTTTATTGATCACTCCAGTTGTTTCTGTAAAAAATAATTTAAAAAAAATTTAAAAAATCAATGTCTTTATATGCATGTAGTGCTATGAAACTGTGATCAATGTGTGACATTCAGAAACTGTACTGTCTTGTAAAATATGTCCAAATGTCTACAGATTTTAAAGCAATGGTCCCCTACTGCAGAAATAAATAAAAAGGTACGGATAAAACTGAGCCTTTGGTTGGTTTGTTTTATGGTCATATTTACTGGCCAACACGACAATAACTATGGTCAATTGGCACAGCGATTCAGGCTACTTGAAACCATTGTAACTGACAGCAGATGTTACAGAGTACCCTATTTTCCCATATCTAGGGCACTGATTCAGGAAAGCACTTAAGTGCATGTATTTATGTCCCATTGACTCCAAAGGGACTTAAGCATATGCATGAAGTTAAATGTGTGCATAAGTGCTTACCTGAATAAGGATGCTTTTTCTGAATCAAACCCTAACGCCCAGATCCTTAAAAGTATTTAGGCACCTAACTTCCTGGGCTTAAGTGTTTTAGAACTGTACATTGAAATATACATTGACCTAATTTAGCCACAACTCATCTCAGTGAAACAGAACACTTCCCAACAATATTCCGTTCTGAATGTATTTACAGTGATGTATTTACTGATATCAGACTGGAGACCATAATGATGAGAGCCTTGACCTTGATGTTAGGATTGATCACATGCAGATGGGATGACAGCAGAGTTTGTCAGATGAAGAGCTCTGGATATGGAAATTGGCTAAACAGGTTGCATGTATAGTTACTGGGTCAAGAAACTGGATTTTCTGATTGATCAATTGCATTTTTCTTCCCCAGAAAATGAAATAATGGGGTGTTAGTTAAATTGTGCAAGACATCAGAACAAAGGGCCTTTTGCACTACTCAGTTGTACTTTTCTTTCATTCAGTTGGTGAAACTAATATTTTTTAAACTGGCATGCAACTCCAATATAAGATGAGTCGTCAGACCTCCTGATTTCTAAAGACAATTAGCTTTATTTAATTCAAACACTTTAATTGATGACCAAATTCAAAAAAAAAAAAAGAAAAAAGAAAAGAAAGCACACACTTTAACTAGAATTGGCCATTTGGCCACACATTTCCCCAGTCTGCACAAGCACTCACAGTAACCACATACACAATTTTTGTGCAAAAAGGTACACAATACATGCACAACTGTGCACCTAATTTATCCATGCAGCTACCACATTTGTAAATCAGATACATATATGCACAAATGGTCAAATCTGGTCAAATTATGTGCATAGGCATTTTTGAATAGCTTCCCTCTGTTTTTTTAGTTTCTTAAGTTTTTTAAATGATCTTTTGAGTATCACAGTAGCTGATAATATCTAGCATTATTAGATCTAAGGACTAGGACTCAAGAGAAATTTTACAGATTTCAGATAAAACCCCTAATTCCAAGAAAAAAATTCTGACAGAATTTGGCTACATTTCCCATTGATCTTTTTTCTTTCTTGTCTAATAATCTGAGCACAGGAATGCCTGAGCTCTGAGATGGGCTCTGGAACTGACTTGTTTTGTGATCCTATGCTAGTCTTCACTCTGCCTCAATTTCCACATCAGTCAAATTGGGAGCATGCCTATCTCGTGGGGTTGGGCAGATTGTTTGTCAAGTCCTTGAAGATAAGAAGCACTAAGTATTCTTTTACCCTAGTTAAAGCCAATTTACCGAAATCGTTTGTTTTGCTTGGCAAAATCCAGAGGCTAGACCACAACGCTGCCAGACCTATTACAGTCTATTGACACAAAAGACCAGAACAACTTTGAAAAGCGCATAAGGAAAAGGAGCTGTTGGTGGTAAGCAGGCTGTGGAACTTTGGATTTAATTTGTGGCTCATTGATCATTACAATCTGCTTGTGTGTGTCC
Source organism: Eretmochelys imbricata (assembly GCF_965152235.1). Classification (NCBI taxonomy): domain Eukaryota; kingdom Metazoa; phylum Chordata; order Testudines; family Cheloniidae; genus Eretmochelys; species Eretmochelys imbricata. Next base: position 17,336,903 of record NC_135584.1, read on the forward strand.
TGTTAGGGCCAGTTTTACCCAGGCTTGTCTTATGTTTATCAACATGCACTCAGCTGGCCACAAACGTATGGCTAACATACAAAAGGACTTAGGTGCTTTCAGAGCACTCTCAATATTTTAGGTATGTCGTATGTGTGATGGGTGGTATATTCCCCCCACACACACGTGAAAAAAGGGTTAAAGTGGCCTAAGAGGCCAATTAACCCACCAAACTGCACCTAGAGGAGTGTTTGGCCTAGTTGATGATCAGACCTGCTAGGGAGGGACTGAGTCTTCAAAAGGAAGGAGCAAAGGGATGCTGGAAGAAAGGCCAGGGAAGCGAGCCACCTGAGAGGTAGATGGACACTTTTGCTCTTGGGCTGTGGGATGATTGAAGCCTGGGACACTGATCCCTGAGTTGGAACCCCCAACTGAAGACAGGAGCCGATCAGAGAACTGCAACCTTCATGAAACCCTGGGTAGAGGGTTTTGCTATTTTCTGTTTTACTGTAAATTAAGGACTTTGAGGTCCTGTGAAGGGTTGCATCTGTTACCTGGCTTGGCTGGAGGCTCAGGTGATACCAATAGGCCAACAACTAGATGGGGGAAACTGAGGTACTGCCACTAGGAGGGCATGGTACAGTGGCAATTTTGCCACAGTATGTCAAGGCAATGGACAAAGTAAGGAGTTAGATCCCAGCAGAAAACCAGCAGCCATTACACACTCAGCAATAGCTCAGTCCTAGCTTCAGACAATGGCACTGAGAAAAGGAATGTTGGCCAGGACTGAAAGAGATTTCACAGCTCTACAGGGAACCCAAAGCACTTTACATATTTCATACATAGAGCACAAACAGAATGCACCCTCTTCTTCTCCCTGTCTTTCTCTGCCAAGCATCCGCTCTCGCCTCTCTCAAACCCACTTCTCCAGGCAAGCCAGCCTCCCGTGTTCTCGTCACGACTAGTCTCACTGTCCTCCCACTCCTGACCCATTGTCCTGTGTCTTGTGCTTAGCTATAAGCTCTTTTGGGAAGGGAACGGGTCGCTTTCTATGCATGTGAGCTAACAGAGCTAGATAAATGATGTTGTAAAGTAAAGAATTGTGACCAAATAGAGCGTGGCGCACTTCACACCAGTGGGGGGGATGGTTGGTTGAGGCCATTGCAAGAGTGTAAACTGAAGCCTACGCTGCTGTGCTGCATGGATATTGCTGGCACTTTAAGAGCACGGGTTCTTGGTAAAGACGTCTTAACACTGCCTCCCCCTGCTACACACCCAATAATCATCTGCATCAAAGGACTGCGTCAAGCCCACCAGGATCTGAACCTTGCATTTCAGAGAATCTGTATATTTCAAAGGTGAGGCGCAGAGGGATCCCCTTTCATTTGTGAAGGGTGGGCCTTTGCTCTAGAAGACTGGGGCAGTACGAAGGGTTCCTGATATAACATCTTAGCTCCAGGGTGGTGCCTCTGAGGATACAAGGCCCATTTTTGAAACATGTTAACTAGCAAGTTAGCCTGAGGAGTCACTGTCCCGCCCACTGCGCCATGGAGAGATTAAATTGCACTGGGGCTATATCTGGCACCCGGTTTGTGCCTGGCAGACCAATGTAACTAGGCTACCAGAGGCGTGGGATTGTGCGGGGGGGGCGGGAGCTTTCCCAGCTCTCCAGCACACTTCAGTTAAGTGAGCATATGGCAGCTCTGGCGAGTCTGCTCCTCGCAGTGTGCTGGCACGGTGGTACCAGTGCAAAGGCGTGAGAGAACACGTTACGCCCCCTGAGCCAAGCAACAGATAATCTTGCCAATACTCACCAACGTTTGTCAAATGGATTGTTAAACTGGAAGCTTATTGCTAGGCAAAGCACATAACCCTACCCATAACGAAACAAGTGAACTGAACCGCTTCAAAGCACTAGTGGCTCAGTGCCAGCTACTCCTAATCATAATTTATTGCAGAGGGAGGGAGGGAGAAATCAGCACATATGGTAATAAAAGCTGCACAGTGTTTTGGCAGCCTGTCTATGGGGAAAGAGCCTAAAGTGTATAAAAGCTCCTTGTAATGGTGCCACCAGCAATCCCTGTGGTCTGAAATCACTGTATTATGTAAAGTCTTGCATAATGCAATTATAATCACGCATTAAAAATGTAATCTGGGTTCAGGGCCTGGCACACGCTTTCCAACGGAAGGGTCGCAACAGCAGGAAGACCATCTAGCAGGTAAATACTGAGTTCTAGAGGCCAGGGGGGCATTTAATAACCTCAGTGGTGTGTACTACTTTTTCTTTTACCCTCTTAGTGTAAAACCACTACTGCAGTCAATGTGATTTCCACCAGGAATGAATTTGGCCTGTAGCGCCTGAGCCTGGGGTTGCAGTACAATGCAAGTGAAGCACTATGGACCCCATTTTGAGGAATAACTAGCTATTTAGCAGGAGGAACCAAGCAGCCAGTCCAGCCCATGTGGCCATTGTTATTGGCTCAATCGCCTCTACCCTACCACGCACTCCTTAGCATCACAGGGACTCATTGATTAAAGGCTCTTTGGAATGCACCTTTGCTCCCTGACTGAGGTGGCGCATAGAACTGGAATGAAGAGCAGGCAGGCTTTACTCTGACTGAGCTTTCTCATTTGCGGTAAGAGAGGTCTGCAGTGGCAGAACCTCCAGCATCCTTGGGTTCGCCTTACAGCCACGGAAACCAACCAAAGGCCTTTGGATCAGCCCGCAATTCCATCAAACTGGTTTCTCAATGGGAAAAAAATTTTTCTTTAATTGAACTGAAATTTTCACAGACAATGTCTGGGTTTTTTTACTTTTTTTTTTTTGGCGCAGAGTGGTTTGTTGACAAACAACAACCTGAAAACTTTTAGCAACTGAAACCCACATAATTTTCTGGTTGTGCAGAAAAAAGTTTGGTTGCCAAGAACTGATTTTTTTTTTAACCCAGGGTTTTTTGGTGGTTGTTTTTTAATGAAAACCTGAAATTATTCAACAACGAAAAAGAATTGTCAAATTTTTTCCTGAGGGGAAACTCGCTTGGCGTGGGAGGCATGCATTTTTAATATGGGAAACTCTTCTTTCTTTCTTTTCCTTCCTTATCCCAAAGGCGAGCAATAAAAATGAGAAGCAAGAAGCAAATTGTTTAGCAGGCAAAGAATTTGTTCCAATGAACTAAATGTAACATCAAAGCAGAAAGTGAGTCAACCATGTGGCTGCAAATTTTGCCCCTTACTTAATTCAACAATGGATCCACATTCTTTACCACAGACAATCTACATTGTGTTGCTGCTTTCTACTGTCTTTTAATTATATTTGACTTTATAGGTAGTTATGCTGTTAATAATACTTAAATCAAATATGAAACAGCATGTTACATGTATTAAGATAGATAGAAAATAATTTTTGAAAGCCTTGATAATAATTACTCTACAAATACTTGGGACAGTAGCACGGCATTTAAAGGAAAAGAGTAAAGAGAAGAAGAGGGAGCATTAAGATGAAGTTCATCCAGACACGATAAAGTGTAAATTTATATTATTTAATAAAAATGAATTCCCATCGGCTGTGTTCACTATCTCGTTTTACTCCTCTTTACAGACACATTTGATAGCCAAATAAATGCAATAAATTGGCAAGACTGGGATCTGAGCCACCAGGGGTTGAGAAGGCTACAGAAGGCTCTTAAAAATTAAGTCCCTCAAGCGTGGGAGGCCAGGGCTTGCCAAGCACTTGTTGTGATCCGCAGAGCTGTGCTTAACTTCTCAAAACTATGCATCCGATAAAGTGAGCTGTAGCTCACGAAAGCTTATGCTCAAATAAATTTGTTAGTCTCTAAGGTGCCACAAGTACTCCTTTTCTTTATTCAGTGTGTGTATTTCTAACTAGTAATCCCTGAAACGTCTAGTTAGGCTGACCAGATAGCAAGGTCAAAAATCGGGACAGGAGGTGGGGGGTAATAGGTGCCTATGTGAGAAAAAGATCCAAAAATCGGGACTGTCCCTATAAAATCGGGACATCTGGTCACCCTACTTCTGTTGTCCTTGCCTAGACACAGTGCTTTATTCTCCGTGACACACACAGTCCTTGTCTACACTGGTAGCAACATGTAGGGGACATGTAGCTGCAGATCTGCAGTCAAAAGCAGTCTGTGTCCACACTGTACTGTGTAGCTACATGCGGCAGTGAAGGCTCTGGCAGGGTGAGGCAGACAGGAGCTGTTGGAGTCTTTCTCTGCTGCCTCCCCCTATCGGAGCTTTTCCCCCACTGCCAGAGCCTTTCCCCAAGGCAGGAAAAGGTTCTAGCAGCAGGTAGGCAGCAGGACACTACATTGCTAAAAATAGCCGGGTAGACGGGGCAGGCACTGCTTGGGTGTGTAGAGACCCATGTAGGGAACCCATCCAAAGGTACTGGCCCAGCTGTACTCAATTCACCAAACCAGTGCCTCACTGTTTACACTGCTATTTATACCCGTTCCTAGTGGGTATGCAATGTATGTACCAAGTGTAGCCATAGCTAGAGTGGGCCCAATTCAATGGTATTGCACCAGGCATGTATCTGAACCCATGATTGATTTATTTAATAAATGTAGTTAATACATCAGCCTTAGTAGATACAGTAACTCCTCACTTAACATTGTAGTTATGTTCCTGAAAAATGCGACTTTAAGCAAAACGATGTTAAACAAATCCAATTTCCCCATAAGAATTAATGTAAATGGGGGGGTTAGGATCCAGGGAAATTTTTTTCACCAAACAAAAGACTATATTATATATATATACATATACACACACACACACGGTATAAGTTTTAAACAAACAATTTAATACTGTACCCAGCGATGATGATTGTGAAGCTTGGTTGAGGTGGTGGAGCCAGAAGGTGGGATATTTCCCAGAGAATGCCTGGCTGCTAAATGATGAATTAGCAATCAGTTGAGCCCTCAAGGGTTAACTCATTGTTGTTAATGTAGCCTCACACTCTACAAGGCAGCACGAATAGAGGGAGGGGAGACAGCATGGCAGAGAGAGACAGAGATACACACCCTGTGTGTGTGAGAGAGACACACATTGCCCCTTTAAGTACACTGACCTCATTGCCTTTTTAAGTAGATCAGCAAGTTGAGACAGAAGTTGCTGCCAGGAAGCTCCCTCCATTCTGAGCCCTGTCATGTCCCCTCGCCCCACTCTATGGAGATATGGGGTAAGCGGGGTACAGGAGCAGGGGGGAGGGGGACACCCTAATATTAGCCCCCCTCTTCCCCCACCCCGCACAGCAAGCAGGAGGCTCCGGGGAGCAGCTCCAAGGCAGAGGGCAGGAGCAGCACATGGCAGTGGGGGGGGAGGAACAACGGAACTGCCTGGCAATTGATAGCCTGCTGAGTGGCTGCCACACAGGGAACTTAAGGGAACGGGGAGCTGATAGGGGGGCTGCCGGTCCACCCAGGTTCCAAGCCCCACCAGCTCACTCCAACAGGCTGCCCTTCCTGCAAGCAGTGGACAAAGCAGGTGGCTGACAAATGAAGTTATAAGGGAGCATTGCACAACTTTAAACGAGCATGTTCCCTAATTGATCAGCAATGTAACAATGAAACAACGTTAACCGGGATGACTTTAAGTGAGGAGTTATTATATTAGATACATAGGATTTGCTACATTACATAGCAGCCCATTGATCCATTGTGTCTGGCATCGTGCCTCAGACAATGCCCAGCACCTGGGAGGCAGCTCCTCTGGTGGTGCAGATTGTCATAGTGACTTTGTCCAATGACCATTTACCCAGCTGAGCATCTGCCCCTTGATGCAAAGTTAGCAGGAAGGTGATAGTCTCTCCCATAACCTATCTCACCAGTTGTGCAGTGCTGTAATTGTGTGGTTGTGAGTTGGGGAGGAAAATCCATTCCTGCCCTCTTCAGAGCATTCATTTATGCAATGAAAAATACGATCCAATTACAATTAACTACAGTATTGCTGGCAGGATTGTGTTGGAATATTCCACTGGGGGGGGGGGGGGGGGGCTGTTAATTTCACAGGCCTCAGTGCCATCTTAAAGGTGAAGATAGCTCCAAGTGGCTATTCCAGTTCTCTGTGGGCCATCAGGCTTCTGGGAAGCTGCTAATATGCCTCTCTGCTGGGCAAAGATTGGACATTCCCAAGTGCTTCAAAAAAATAGTAGACATATATGTGGATAATAAGAGCATCCACAGTTACATGCAATAGAAAAAAACTAGACGGTACATTGCTTCAAGGTAAACATCAACGGACAGCGTTTAGGGAGAAGCTTCCCTTAGTGGCAGGTAATTCCATAATTGGCCAGTGTGGGTTTTCTTGCCCGTTCCCCTGAAACATCTGGTGCTGGCTATTGTCAGACACAAGACCAGAAGAACCACTGGTCCGATCCAATATAGCAATTCCTGAGTTCCTATGTCCCTGCTCATAGCAAGCTGATTTAGCATTTGCATGTTTAGTCTAACCTTGTTTATTCATTATGAATCATTAATATAGCACTCTTGCATGTTCAGATGTAATAAGTCACGATGTCAAACAACTAACTCAACTGAAGTTTTACATAAATAAGACAATCAAGCAATTCTTAATACTGAACTATGCAGAATACAGAAAAAGACACCGACCTACCAAATCTGAAAATGGAGAGATGAGGCAGCCTACCTGAGTTCAATTCTAACTCCCTAAAACTCACCTCTTATATACTGTTTAAAACAAAGAAAAATCCTTTCTATCTTGATCTTATTTTGAATCACTAAGCCAATGATATTTGCAACTAATTTATCACTGCTAGGACCATCTATATCACAATTAGCTCTTAATACTTAGACATTACTCCATACATTAATATCATGCTGATATATTAATTATAGAACACACCTGCTATACCCCAGGTTCCTTGTCCATTTTGTCATTTACTAAGTTCATCAATTACAGAGCATCCCTTATCAAGTTTACCATTTTCTCCAATACAACATACATATATAATAAAGGCATCTCTTTATATACTACTATACGTGTTCACAGAAAAGAGACAAAGAAAATGGACTATTGCTCATAACCTTCTTTCATGGTATCTGATTTATATAACTGATAAGCTAAAGACATGTGAGCAACCATCTACTTTATCAATTACAAAAGATATCTTATAACCAAGCCATTCTGACAGAAATAATGTTAGAGTAATTCCTGATAAGCTAAACGCATCCTTCAATTATTATTATCTTATTAATTACAGACCACGCCCGCCCCATGTAGGTTACAAGTGGTTCCTTTCTGGACATTTCCCTAAGGGTCAAGAGTATAGAGTAAAAAGGCCACGCAATCCATTATTTACTAACATGCGACCGTCCAGGTAAAATTCAGCTCACTGATAGCACACCAGATCAGCTAAAGTTCAGAGTAAAGCAGAGTGGATAATAAAGTACAGGCCTACTACGACAAAGCCATTCATTTATTCAAAACAAAACCCTCTTTAACCTTAGAGTTTAGACGCATTTTTGGTTAACAGAAAGGATTCTACAATGTCTGATCAAGAAATCACGAGCATTTACTTTTAAAAGCACACCAAAAGATAAATATTTACTAACAGCACTGTAAATATACATGATGCTGGCCACTGGAAGACAGATACTAAGTGGGCTGTCCAATGATATACAGAAAATAAGCCCATTTCTTGAAGGTCCTACTGTCCAGCACACCTGTGGCTTTCTCTAAAAAATTTCTCATCGGGAAATATTGATTTACACTGATGTGAAACATACCCTAGCAAACAACATTTCAACAGAGTAAAGAGCTTCGCTAAGGCATGTGAAGGTCAACACTTTAAAGGGGTAGCCCCTCTATCTGTTCTGCTGGGAGCCCTGATAAGAGGAAGAATTGAATTCTTATTAATATAAATGAGCTCATTATCTGGGGGAATTTCAGACTGTGTTCAGAAGTTCGACGTCTCCATTCCAAGAAATATAAAATGTATGTGACAAAAATTAAAAGGCAAATGAAAGTAATATATTGTAGGCATCTGTTTCTTAACTAAGTGATTTTGGTATTCTGTTTCGATGGGTGATAACTGTAGGATGGAATCTGAGACAGTACTGACTGGACCATGCCCAAAAGAGAGACTGGTTACAGGCTAGCTATTACTTACATGGGATGCCCTGTGCCCCACAATGCTTTGCAAGTTCCCTAAATAACCACCATTTCTGTCCTCCAACCCCTGCCATCTGTGCCAGGAGCTGAGACTGCGGCTTTTAGGGGAACTCCAGAATGAACTAGTACAGCAGCAGCAGTTTTTAGGATTTTCTCTTTTCGGATACAGCAAAAGGGTTTTAAGGATAGTCACATAATTCATCCACTGTTACAACAGCTAAGGAGAGATCAAAAATGCTTTGGTAGTCTTAGCAAAGCACTGGAACCCAAGAACTCCTGAGTTCTCTTCCTATGTCTAACAGTAACATTTTCTGTGATTGCTTGATTATTTCTTGGCTAAGTTAGTTACCCCTTCTGCCTAAGTTTCCCAAGCTGTAAAATATGGATAATACTACACACCTACTTCAGAGGAGTGTTGTGTGGAATAATTGGTTAATATGTAGTAAGTCCTTGAGACTGTAAAGTGCTCAGCATTATTAAGACTGCAGTGTCAGATAGATTCTTGGTTTCAGAATCGAAAACTGGCTACAGTAATAAAAGAATAAATGAAATATGCAAATAGCCTCCTTTTTTGCTACAGTTTTTTGCTGCGGTTCAATATGCTTCTCTGAAATTGTTTTCACTAATTTATTCCCAAAGCTTTTTCGTGGAATCTGTAAGAGATCCCAGAACACCCAGCCATTTCCTTACAGATTGTTAATTTTTGCCTGTGGTGGGTGGGCTGAAGTTCTGCACACTCTGAGTATGTAGGTCACCCAGCAAAGCTAGTCTTATATTAAAAACAAAAAAAATCTGTGTTAAAAGACTGTTATCTAGGTTGTAAAGTCAAACAACAGAAAATGAGGACATGCCAGATTAATGGTTGTCCATGCAACCTTGATTCTGTCCCCTTGTGCATCCATCATGTGCCCTGAATGATGCAGGAGTCCTGTGGGAAAAAATATCATGTGATTTTGTAATTTAAAACTGTATTAGAATGTACATGCACAAGGAGACCAAATTAAGGTTGCACAGACATCCATAAAATCTGACATTTCAGTGCTAACTTTTCAGTTCTTGACTTTACAATTTAAATAATATTATTTTATGTGGATTTTTTTTTGTATATAATTTCCTAGGCTTTTTTTAAGGGAAAAAGGTAAAAGTCCATTGCGCATATCTGTAACAGTTTCCCTATCCCCATGATGCAAAAACAGGAACATGTGAACCCTGAACCTTCAGCACAGACTGCTACTGCTTGAGCTGTAGGCCTCAAAACATTAGGTAGCAGCAGGAGAAGGATATTATCCCATGGGCCAGGTGCTGGGTCCTGGGGGAGCTGAGCCCAGTTCTCTCTCGCTCTTCCTCTTTCCCTGAGGAGTTGGGCGGGGGACTCCAGCACTTGGGCTATGGGCCGGTCCAGGTGTGGGGAGCCCAGCTCAGCCTTCTTACCCACCCAACTGCTCCAGCAGGTCTTCCCAGAATAATTGCATCTGCTTATGCTGACAGCCCAGCTAGCTCAGTTGTAAAGTATGAGACTCTTAATGTCAGGGTTGTGAGTTCAAGCCTCGAGTTGGACATGTGAGCCTCTTGCCTTGGCAGCAGTGTGACTCCAGCACTTCAGAATGTTAGTGTTCACTTATTAATTTGGACTATAACCAAAATTTGCTTGACGGACACAAGCGAGAGAAAGGAAATGGTGATTTTAACAGCTCCTATCTCAGCGAAAGGTGAACAGAATTTCACGGGGAAAAGAAAAAAAAATACCTCTATAACTTGAAGACATTCCCCCTGCCAAATATTAAAGGGCTGCTGCAAACAATGGAGCAGTGAGCACTTCTGAAAGAAAAGATGCCAAGAATCCTTGGAAATTGAAAGTTTAGGCAGTCTAAATATAGGGGGCACTACCAAGTGCCCCTATAAAAATGAGACAAAAAGGCATCATTGGGATGGTGTGACAAGTCATCTTACTATGGGTGAATGCTGTGGTGGTTCTGAAATAGGGAGGAAGCAGGTTATCCTTGACCTTAATGTTGATAACTTCAGAATCAGAAATCCATGGGGGTGATTTTACCGAGTAGCCATTATTGTTGAAAAAGGACAGAGCCCCTCCAAGTCTGTGTAGGAGCAGACACTTATACTTTGGTGCTGGTGAAAGCCTCCCAAATGGCTGGCAGCTGCCAAATGCTTCCGAAACACAACTATCATGGTGGGTTGTGGAGGGAGATTTTATTCCCTGATATTGTCAAGGAGGGTTTTGTGGGTTAGCACGAGGCCCTGGAAGCAGATCTTGGACTGAAAAGGCATGCAGCTCGTCCAGGACCCATCTGAAAGGGAATGATGAGTTTTTGCAGAGAGCTGTGGTTTAGGAGACTTTGGATTCCCATGGTATGATAGACCTGCTGCTTTGACCCTACGCCTTCCTGTGGCAGGAGCTTGTTCCTCTCTGTTGTTCTCTCGGTCTTGGCTTGCAAGGACACAGATGAAGAACTCATAAGGGGGAAAAAAAACTGCTGAAAAAGTTACTCAATGCCAGATTAACCTACTGAACAAAAAAAAATGTAGAACCAGTTAAAATAAGTAGACAGCTGTGGTGTGCCATCGACTGGAAAACCAATCCAGTCAGATACAGGATGCCCACATAACAAGGGCAGTGTCAGCCAGCACATGGGTCAGGCTTTTGCCAGGCACGTAAATCTACCCATCATGAGCCTCTGTTCTTACAGAGACAATATCCATTGTTTCTAAATCCAGTTTATCCCCTAACACTGCATGTGCAGCATTCCATGCAGTGGGCAGTCTTCTTTCTTCAACCATTTCACAGCTACTGGAAGCAAAGAGGTTGTGCCACATGGCTGCAGTTCAATATCCATTTGAAGGACTGTTATACCACTTCCTATCCTGTGGTCCAGAGACTACAAGTGGCCTGCAAAGCACTTGCACTCCACAGAGAGCTGGTTCCACCTGGTGCTGACCCTCCTCCCTGTATGCAGCAAGTAAATCACATTAAAAGCAGTTACAAAGACATGGGTTGAAACCCTGGGCCTATTGAAGTCAAGGGGAATTTTGCCATTGACTTCAATGGGGCCAGGACTTCACCCCGGTCATGAAAAATCCCACAAGTTTCCAAAACACTACATGAGAGATATAAGGTCCTAGTCGCGTGCTAATGTGCGCTATTGCATTTTGCCTCCCTCAAATTCATGCTAGTGTTTCAGTTGGAGAGCAATTCATTTCCCCTTCTGAAATCTGTTGTGCAAAATGTTGCTGGTGAGAAGATCTGCCCCTTTCCACGAGTAGATGAGAGACCTTTAAACACGCAGCGAATAAAATATTTAAGGATCAGAGTGAATGAGAGGCACCATATGATATAAATCTAATGTGCTATGGAACAGGGGTGGAAATCAAAGGTCAGTAAGTAAGCCAAAGGACTGAGAAATGGACAGCTCAGAATTGGGGAAACATGGTTGTACATTTGGGTCTTGTGCTGAATCTGCCACGGTAATAATTCTTCAGCATGAAGAAATGATGAGATTCCAAGAGAGAGAGAACGCTCTGGGACCAAACTATCAGCATTACAGCTAAGGAAATTGCTGCAGGAAACTGCAAAGGTATTTTCCCTCGAACCCCTCCTCCTCTTTCTCCTTCCCCAGTCCTGCAGTGCACAACAGCCCAACGATCCAACAGGTGGTTGCTCTGAGCTGCAGTGATAGCTCTTGGACAGGTGAGATTGATTTAAGCTTGGATGGCTGCTAAAGTTCATTCCTTAGACAGCATGGCTTGTGACCTTCAGGGAACAAACACCGCTCCTCACTCTCTTAAATGAAGGGCACATGTCTGTATCTGAGCAAAAGAATTAATCTGACCCTTAGGAGACAGCAAGTTCTAGAGCATTCATCCCTGGCAGTGAAGAAGACGCCTCTTTGTTGACTCAGTTTCAGGCCAACTCAAGTTGCAAATATTTCACCCTGCCTCAGTTGGAGTCAGTGCCAATAACAGGCCCAGTCTTCTTGCAAGGAACTGAGCACCCTCAATTCCCAGTGGAAATGAAGATGCCCAGCACAGTACTTCACAGAAGTGGGCCAAATCCCAGGGAAACCCTGCCCAACCCACATCCAGGAGATATTATCCCACCAGACTGTCAACAACTTCTGAAAGACAAATATTAGGGGCCAAAGCTTATAATCTTTGCACAGGCTGAACTCCCATGGGCTTCATGCCTGAATAAGGACCACAGCCCACTCCTGAAAGGTTCTGGACTCCTGTAATTCCCATCTACTTCAGCTGGAGCTGCATGCTCAGCAGATACTGAAATCCCCTCAGGGGCTGGCCCTGAGTTAGAATGGCAGGACTTGACCCTAAATAACTAGAGGACAAAGGGACTGCCGGGGACTCTGCCTGGCATGACTTATTGATGGGGCTTAACAATGTATTTATCCTTCCAGCAACAAGATGAACCCATCTCAGCTCATCCTTTGAATCAGGCTCCTTGCTTTTGAGCATGAGTATGAAAAGGAAAGAACTCACAATGGCAGACACTCCCAGTCCTTCATTTATTCTGGCTGTAGAGTTCCTCCCAGCACATGCTGCAGATCCTTGTACTAGAGGGATCTCTTGCAGCTTTCATGTCACACTTTTGAATGCCAGATGGGATCTAGCCTGCCAGGTCTCTTCAGTTATGCTGAAAACAAATTGTAGTTTATTTATTTAATTGGCTTTTCTATGGTACTCAGCACTAGAGTATCCGCCCATCTCAAAAACATCAATGAATTTAGTCTCATGACCCAGGCAAGGTAGGAAAGTCACTATCCCCATTTTTGTGGATGGGGAAAGTGAGGTATGGAGTCTTCATCTCACTGACGTCAATTAGAGTTGTTAGTGCTCATAGCTTCTTAAAATCAGGTCCCTGGTGTCTCAGTTTGAGCAGCCAAAATCTGAGGCACCCAAAATGAGTGGCCCCTTTGGAAATTTTTGGCTTAAGTGACTTGCCCAAGAAGCCTGTGGTAGAAAGAGGGTCTAGAACACAGATCTCCAGGGTCCCAGTCCAGTGCCTTAACCACAAAACCATCCTTCCAGGAAAAAAACTGCATAGAAATAACAAACCTTATTATGGAAGCAGCTAATCTACCTCTCTCTCTCTCTCTAATCTACCTTTTTTCTTGCTCAGTCTCTCTCCCTTTCTCTCCCTTTCTCCCAACAAACAGAATCTCTTGGAAGTTTTGAGAAGATGCCTCAGTATCAGTCTCTAACTGAAAAGAGAATGTTCGTAACCCAACCACAGGCACTAAATCGGGTCCTTCTCTTTTCCTGACAGTTAGCCAGGGTGCAAGATAGAGATCCATGCCACAAGCCAGGCTGGGACTTCTAATTGGGTTTTCCTCCCACTATAACTCCCATCCACCATCTGCTTCTCTTTTTCTCTCCTATGACACATACCTCAGTCTCTTAGCAATACCCCTGGATTGCCAACCAAGAGTCAGAGAATTAATCAGAACAACTGCCTCTTTCATTCTAATCTCCCCAATTATTCACAAGCCTCAGAATCCAGGTGTGGGTCTGGATTCCAGCCCTTCTCTCTCCCGCTTATGGGGGTGTTCAAATTCAAGATTCCAGGTTAGCCAATGGTCCAGTGGACTCAGATTCATGCTTCTAGTCTGGGTCTAAGTTCAGTTGAGTGATATAACTTGTTGGCGAGATAGGATGAAATCCTGGCCCCACGGAAATCAATAGCAAAACTCCCATTGATTTCAATGGGGCCAGGATTTCACCCATGATGTTTAGATCAGACGGTTTCCAGAGTGCACTTGATCTAAGATAGAATTAAACTTTTTAAAAGTTATTTCAGGTGCATTATTATTATGAAAGGAAAAATAAATAAACCCTGGTGAGGTGTCTCCTGCTGAGTGGATCAAGCATCCTAAACCTCCTCATTGCTAGAGAATCATTCTGCTACAACAATTTGCCACCACCGCCTTGTGCAGGATCTGTCCCCATGCCCAGAATTTGAGGTTCACCCATCAGTAATTATTGCATATGCTTCTGTTTCTTGATCAAAGAGAGACTCTTCCATAGCTGCCAGTAACATAGTTCTTTTTTGCCTCCTTCAAACCCTAAGTCGCATCAGGCTTAAACTGCTGCAAACCACACTATATCATCATTTTTAAATCAATGAATAAGTGAAACCTGCTCATTGGGAATCATGAAGATAACGTTGCCTGTAGCTACTGCTGGTGTGTTCAGAAATTAGTCAGTGACAGCAAAAATCCTCGATATCTCGGGAGATGAAATAAAAATTGGCAGTTTTACTGCTGCTGTTAACGCTTTCCCTCCCATCACATCCTGCTTTTTTGATCTATAAAGTCTGGAGATATGGCTAAAGTAAAACCAGGGACATGTCAGAGGTTTAGGGATATATTTTTATTGTGATGCCCTAAGATGGCAACTTTCGTTAGCCACCAAGATAACTATTTACCCCCAAATACTTACCTTCCTGAGCACTGTGGGGAACGTGAAGCTAATTATGCTCTGTGTACACAACGCTAAAAGGGTTTTTCTGAAAGCCCCTCAGAATGGTATCCCTGCAGAACACCAAAGGACTGAGCCTTTGTAAAATGGATCCTGAAACCACCCCAAATCAGGTGGGTTCCAGTTCTAGTCCAATCAAAAAGAAAAAGAAAAAAAAGATCTCCAGCCCAGGGTCCAGTTTGTGGACTTTTGCTAACACCATTCACCAAGCCCTTGCCCCGTCTCTCCCTCGCCATGTAAACAGAGCCCTACAGTTTGCTCATCATGCCCGCATCCCACGACACCACCAGGTGAAACTGCCACGCTGGGTGCTCCAGACGGTTAGACCTTCCCCCACCTATTTCCACTGCAAAGCTGCCTTCTTTGTGCTCAACAGACTCCCTAATGCACAGCTCGATCCTGGCACCTGTTGGCCAACCAAAGGAACGCCTCTTCTTACAGCACACAGAGAGGATCCAACACTTAAGCAAAGAAAGAAAAGGACACGATTGATTTTATTGTCCTAGAGAACATGTGGCTGAATAGCTCGTGCCCAGCAAAAATGCCATCTGCAGGCTGCGTCATTCAATGCTGTGTTTTCCCATCTCATTCCATCTCAAGGGGAGGTAGCAGGATGGATGCACAGACTTGCCTAAGATAATAACATCCCCTTTTCTTTCTCCAGTGTGCTGATTGCCATACTGAAGTGGGCCCTGGTTTTTACTGTGTATTGCTGAGTTCCTTTCTGTTTTCCCTGGCACACCCATTCAATCCCTAAATGCTATTTCTTGCTTCCATTGCCTAATTTCCCCCATTAAGCTCTCCACATGTGTCAGATGGCATCAGATGGGGAACTAAATTTTTTCCCCCTTAGCAAGTTGACACCAAAATTAGATCAGGTTAAATTTCTAGGATTGGACCATCTGTGCTAACCACCAAAATAACCTTCAAATGCAAAGCATTATGCTTTGAATATAAAAAACTGCTGCTGTCTCTTTTAATTACATTTGCTTTCCTCCATAAGACAATTATAAGGATTTCAATAGCTCCCAGACATCAGTCTTTATTGTATTATAACACTGAAAAAAAAAAACCTCATCAGCCATGTTCTTAGTGAAATCCACAAGTGTGTCATGTATATTTGTTCTCAATTTGGCAGAGATCCTAGCATCACTGGAATCTCTTCAATCTTCCTCATGTATCCATTTTATTATTCCAGCTGTTACAGAGATAAGGCCACCGTCTGATCTCAGTCACCTACTTGCAATCTCAGTAGAGCTACATATGTGTAAGGAAGAGCAGTACTGAGCCCCTATGCATTTAGAACAGACCCACTTAACATCCACTTGTGCATTAGTGGGATTTCAAAATGGGCTTTTTATACTAAATGTTTGAAATGTAAAATATCCTTGGAACATAGGAGCTGCCAGACCAGATCAGAGCACGTCCACCTCTTCGGATATCTTTCCTCTGGCAGAGGACAGTATCTGATACTTCAGAGGCAGGCAAATTAGCTCTAATGTCCTTGGTGAAGTGAGAAGTACTATGTCTGAGGCTGCACTTGTGGATTCCTTCCCATTCCCAGCTAGAAATTGTTTTACATTCTGAAACTTGATCCGTTTAATCTAGTGAGTGTAAAATGCTTTTGTAACATTTCATGGGGTTTGCAAATAAATATTTAACATAACCAGGCAGCCAAACACAAAGCTCTGGTCAAAGATTGTGGACTAAGTTTTATTGCCACAACATAAGAATTGTATATACTTGGGGCCAGGTTTTCACATGCTTCAGGCACCCCTTTTCTTATGCATTTTTGTAAGTAGAAAGAAAAGGAGTACTTGTGGCACCTTAGAGACTAACCAATTTATTTGAGCGTGAGCTTTCGTGAGCTACAGCTCACTTCATCGGATGCATACCGTGGAAACTGCAGAAGACATTATATACACACAGAGACCATGAAACACTACTTCCTCCCACCCCACTGTCCTGCTGGTAACAGCTTATCTAAAGTGATCATCAAGTTGGGCCATTTCCAGCATTTCCATTTCCAGTGAGAAAACCTGGATTTGTGCTGGAAATGGCCCAACTTGATGATCACTTTAGATAAGCTATTACCAGCAGGACAGTGGGGTGGGAGGAAGTATTGTTTCATGGTCTCTGTGTGTATATAATGTCTTCTGCAGTTTCCACGGTATGCATCCGATGAAGTGAGCTGTAGCTCACGAAAGCTCATGCTCAAATAAATTGGTTAGTCTCTAAGGTGCCACAAGTACTCCTTTTCTTTTTGCGAATACAGACTAACACAGCTGTTACTCTGAAACCTGTCATTTTTGTAAGTGTGACTCTTACTCTGAAAAGCCACTGGGGAAAAATGGCACCTTCTTCACCATCTTACTTCCTGGACTGGCTCCTTGTGGGCATTCGTGGTGGAATCTGCTGACAAGAAGGCTTCGCTGCTTTTTAACTCCTGTTACTACTGCTGAGCCTGAACAGGGAGTGGGAGTCTAGTCCTTCTGGTCCATCCTCACCAGAACTAGCTCCTCATTCCCAGTCAGTTACACCTGTCTAACCTTGCTGAAGGCACTGAGATGGCACAGAGTATAGTGTTGCCTGCAGAACCTTTAGTTCTGGTGAGAAGGAAAGAATGCAGCTTAATTCCCAGCTCCCATGGCCAGATTGTAAGGCCTGCACTTAGGGTAAAAATCTTACATATAAATAGAAACTTCAAACTGGAGTCCTTGCTACCCAACAAACAGAACTCTGGGTAGGAGCTAAGACAAGCAGAATAAACTGAAATTCACATCAAATAAGGGGACTCCTTTATGTGTATCTACAGACACATTTTGGAGGAGAGAGGCACTTGAAATGAGCAAAGGGCCCTGACCCCCCCCCGCCCCCCCCGGGCCAGTGTGCCTGCCTTGAGCAGCCCTGTGCTTGTTAAACACTGCATTTCAAATCGTGGATTTTAATCCTCAATAAAGTCTGTTAGAAATGGGTCAGAGCTGCATGCCCAGCCAGGCATCCTTGACAATAAGTCTGATAGCGCGAGAGAAAACATGGAGTGCAAGGGAGTGTGTGTGGGGGAGGAAGGGGGGTGTCTGTATAAAGGGGAGCTCTGAGAAAATGGAGTGAGGGTGTGTGAAGGAGGTGAGCGATAAAGGAGGACGGGGGGGAGGGGAAGAAGGATAACTCCATGGCAGAAGGAAGGCGAGCTGGCGGGTAGAATTACCTGGAGTCCAAACCCACAATAACAAGCTCATTCTGGAAACCTAGAAAGCATCTCAACAGCTCTCTCCTGCTCACTACTCCATGGCAGTAACTGAGCAGACGAGGACCTGGCTGCTGAAAGAATGTGCTGAGTGTCAGGAAAGTGAATAAGGAGTAGACTCATTTCCTGTCAACAGCTGCCTGGCTCAAATGCCCCTTTCCTGCAGCCCTTCCTCTCGGACCACCCTGCACATAGCACACGCATGCTTAGCAGCCCTCTGCTCTTCTTGTCCCAGTGAACACACACCGCACACCACACTCTCGCTCAGAGAGCTGGGTGAAGCAGGCTGCTGGCCTGGACTTCCTGGGAACGCTCTCTCCTCTGGAGAGAAGATGGAGAAGGCCTGAAGCAGGGACCAGATGGCAGGCTGCCATGCCAAGTGCTCAATTATAAAGAAGTTTGAAAGGGTGGGGCATAGAAATGGAAGGATCCCGGGAGCTTGTTGAGGGGTACAGGAAGGAGGGAGAGGTCTACTGGGGCCTCACAAGGGTTAGAGGGAGCCAGGCTGGAGTCTTTTTAATAATCAATACATGAAATGTATGCTTTGCATTTTTATAGCTATTTTCCATCCAAAAATATTTAAGCACTTGATTTTAGACATGGGGGGCGGGGGTTGTTCAGGGATTGGTTCACAGAAGGGCTGGGAGCCTGCTGAGGTTACATGGAGAAGGCAGGGAGGTGTCTGCTTGTGCCAGTGTAGGTTGCTTCAAAGCAAAGATTAAGATTCAGCCTCGTTCTTATTTGACCAGAACCCTGTTTTCATCTCCTTAGTTTTCACGGCAGCCTCACACCTGATCACAGCCGCGGACACTTGCTTGCCAGCTCAAGTGTGTGACTAGCAGATGGGAGGAAGACCTGGCATTCACACTCCTCTCTGGCTGCCAACAAGACAGCGTCAGCTTGCAGCACGGAGGGCAGTGGAGAAATGCCTCTCAGCATATCTAAGTGTTGGCAATTTACAATCCGCGTGAGGTCAGGGGGTTAACAAGATGTTCCACTAAATGGCAAATGGCGTTGTAATAGCGTCCTGTGTTTGCTTTATTATTTCAATCAATATTAGCTCCTATCTAAAGCTTTGTTTCATTGCATTGCAGCTATCCCCGACTGGATTAGAAGGATGGCCTTGTGGATGAGGCACCAGCCTGGGACTCAGGAGAGCTGGGTTCAATTGCTGGCCAAGCTGTTCGCTTCCTGTGTGATCTTGAGCACATCCCTTAATCCGCCTGTGCCTCATGAACCTGCCTGGTAAATGGGGATAATGGTACTTCTTCCCTCCCACCGGTGCACAGGGATGTGGGTGTCGCATGCCCCTCCATCCAGCAACATATAACTCACATCAACAGGGAGGACACAGCACAGTGAAGGGCAGTGCCATGTGTTTGGAAGGGACAGTTTGGTTCAGAGGCAGTTGAAGACTGGCCCCATTAAGGGTGCGGGCTGTGGTATCAGTAAGGCAAGTAGAAGGTATGCACTGTTATGTGGCTTAACAGTACCTTTCCTTGCTTCACTGTTGGTGTCAGGTATGTTGTGTGTGTAGCAGCCCTAACTGCTTCACAAAACAACAAAGTGTCAAGTATCAGAGGGGTCGCCGTGCTAGTCTGGATCTGTAAAAACGGCAAAGAGTCCGGTGGCACCTTATAGACTAACAGACGGATTGGAGCATAAGCTTTTGTGGGTGAATACCCACTTCATCGGATCCCTCTTTGCCACAACAACGAAGTGTGTGTATTATGGAGATTAGGGACAAACATCCTTCCAGCGCTGAGACGACAGCTCAGCGCCATCCCAGATCGGGGGTGATTAAAACTGTTAACATCTAAGAGTTCAGGAGGTTAAATGACATGAGTTTGGTGGGATCGCTCTAGTGCCCAATGAACAGGGACATACTAAGAGGGCAGACTGCTTAGATGTGCATATCACAAAACCTGGTACTATCTGGCACCCTCAATTGCAGCCTCAGAAAAGAATCCAATGATTGAATGGTCAGTGGAAGCTGAATTCTCCTGTCACCCTGCAGGTCATGCTTGGGATATTTCAGCAGGAGAGGAGCTATTGTCTGCATAAATAGAAGTAAATGCTGTTCCTATTATCTGGATAAATAGACGACTGAGGTTTAGGGCTGTCAATACAGTAACTTTCCCCAACCCTGATTCAATTAAACATAGAGAAATAGCAAAGATCTATTAGGTCATTTAGTCTATCTCCTCATTCCATGCAGAATTGTTCCCTGTAGGATATTCTCAAGTGGCTCAGTTGACCTCTCAGAGCACAAGCAAGTGTGGGCTGTATGGTTCATAGCTCTGGAAGGCATGAAGACAACGTCTGCTTGGGAAGAATCAGCCATCTCAGTTAACTTAAATAATAAAAAAAGTAATGGAGTTCCTCTAACCTATTCCTAATTCCTTCCACAGAGCCATAGATCTTCTAAATAAAATATCCATTGCAGAAAGCACTTGGAACAAATGGTCAGCACCACCTGACAGCGCAATACGCAATCTTTGTTCTGATAAGCCTCCAGCAAAACCGCAGCAGCAAATAAATTTATGTACTGAAACACAACCAAAAAGCAGTAGGAGTTGCTCTGAAGTCAAGTTTGCTCAGGCCAGTGCTGCTCTGAGCCAAGTTTTTTTTTTTTAATGTATTTAAGCTCTAATGTGTCAGCCAGTCAATATGAATAAAATGAAGCCATTTTCTATGCCAGAACTAGGCACACATGGTAATTCTGTGCACAGTCTTTGTGCAGAACAGCCATTGACAACAACAGGTTTACAGAATGATCTCAGGTAGAATATACAACACAATATAAAATAGATTTGGTTTGTACGGAGGTGTTTGTGCAACATGTAGACAAAGCCCTTACAGAGTTAAAAGGCACAGCACAGTTACAAAGAGATACAGAAACTGAAAGGGGAAGACATTCAAAAGGGTTTCAGGTCTGATGTGTAATGGAGTGGAGAGCTGCTAAGCTGGAGAGCTACTGGAAGATCCAAGATACTGGATAATCCAAGATGGCTGGAGGGTTAGATCTCTGTGCTGAGTTCATCTCTGTGCTGGCAGAGGCTGATGCTGAGACAACTGGGGTTCCCTCAGCACAGTCCTGCCAAGGGCCAAACCAGCCCCTGGTCTTTGTTGGGCAATCTTTGTCTTGCACTACAAGGCCCCTGTGGACCTTGCAACAGTCATGGAATAGCTGGGGGCCAGACTGCCATAGCGTAGGGAGCCAGGGTGGCTCCCCTCCGAACCAGAGGGTAAAGAGCCACCCTTTCAGCCTGATTGGGCGGGGCCCGGCAAAGCTTCCGCCAATCCCCGGAAGGGGAAGGGTGGGACAGGAAGTACAAAGGGCAGGGTCCTCTGCCCAGTGAGGAGAGCACCAGGGAGGGAGACAGATACAGGTGGCTGACTGCTCCCTTGCGATCCTGCTGCTGACCCAGGCGAAGCCCTGGGCAAGGAGGAGCCTGACTGGGAGGAAAGCCTGTGGCAACCAGGGCTGCCAGCCACTGAATACCCAGAGGACCTGGAGGGGCCTGACTGCAGCCTGGGCCAGCATGAGTCTGATACCGAGGGGGAGCGGGAGTGGCCCGCAGCGGAATACCCGGAGGAGATGGAGGGACCGGAGCTGCCCGCAGCGGAATACCCGGAGGAGATGGAGGGACCGGAGCTGCCCGCAGCGGAATACCCGGAGGAGATGGAGGGACCGGAGCTGCCCGCAGCGGAATACCCGGAGGAGATGGAGGGACCAGAGCTGCCCGCAGCGGAATACCCGGAGGAGATGGAGGGACCGGAGCTGCCCGCAGCGGAATACCCAGAGGAGATGGAGGGACCGGAGCGACCCGCCTGAGATACCGGATAGGAAGTAGCCCAGGGGCCGAACTACACCGTGGGGTGGGTGTGTTTGGTCAGTGCGCACGGACGGCCCCGCTGACCCAGCGGCGGGACTTTCGCCTCCCGCCACTGTCAGGGCCCTGGGCTGGAACGCAGTGGAGTTGGGTGGGCCTGCGTTCCCCTACCCCGGTGCTCCCCTGCCTGAGGGGCGCGCTACTGACTCGTGCCGGCACACCTTCCCCGCTAATTCCTCAACGCCCGGAAGGTGTGGCTGAGGCCTGCCACGGAGACCACAGCTCTCCATCGCCCCTAGGGGCTCGGAGGACCGACCGACACCTGTCACAGTCACACCTCTTCTCGCTCCCAGAAAGATCCCTGCCCACTCCCATTATGCCTGAGAATGCCCCATGTCAGGGGCTCTGGTGGAGGATACCAAGAGCTGTCTGTGTGTCTGGTAGGAGGCCTCCTGCCTGAGGGTATTGCCCAAGGGAGGGCATGCAGATGCTTGCATGAAGGGGTCACAGGGCATTCGTGGGGCAGGCTGCCTGTGAGCACATGCCACCTCCTCAGCTATAACAAAGAATTAACATAACAGACACTCTCTAGCTGGAAGAGAGAGAGAGAGGGCTGCAGACAGCAGCTACCAGTTGACAAATGGCCACTTAAAGCTGCGGCTGCTCGCCCAGCATTTTTTGACCTGTTCTAGTCCCAGGTTCAAACCCTTCTGAGGACCCAAGTGGGATCAGTTACAAAGGCACTTTCTTAACATTACTATAATTCAGTAATAAAACTTACTGAAAGCTTGCAACTTATCGATGTTCATAATCATGGCATGATGTGTGTATGAATAATATTTAAGACATAAAGTAACTATATTGAAGCTTATGCCTTCATGGCAGTAAAGTTGGGAGTAAACTACTCAGTGATGGCCTATTCATGCAGGAGTTGACATCCCTCCCTGCTCAGCTGGTGACGTAATGCCAGGTTCTATTGACTACCATTGCCCCATCACAGAGCAGTCATAGAAAACCATCAGAGACAACTGCAAATGATTGAAACCACTTGGAGGGTTAAAAAGGAACATTATAACAGACAGTGGGAAGTTCCTGTCTATGAACATACTGTTTTATTATAACCCAGAGTGGGGAGAGGCACTCTGTATCCATTCACCGAGGATATATCTTGTTGAGCAGAGTGTTTTATGAAAGACTGGCTCCAGTGAAGCCAACCAGCTAGCTCTGCAAAAGACTGAAGGGGGGCAGGAGTGGTGTACTTTATTAGATAGGAAAGGTAACTATTAATAAGCATAAGCACTAGTTTGCATTTTAGGATTTTGTATTGTATCCATCAGTCTGTCTTGTTTCTAATGGAATCTCTATTCTTTCTTAAACAAACCTTTTTTGTTTTATTATAAGTGCTGTGCATTATACAGAGTGGTGATTTAAGGTTAAATTGGAGTACCCTGTTCCTTTTTGGGGCAGAGGAGCTGGATTTCTGTGGGTAGCTAGTGTCAGGGGCTGGATATGACAGAGGAACATTTCCTTGGGACTCAGGGACTGGGGTGCACCTACTGTTAACCTGCAAGGCTAAGTCAGGGCTGGCATCACCCATAGGAGAGTGCTTGAGTAGCTAACAGGCTGATGGTGGTAGCTCCTTAACACCTGGAGGCAGGGGGCTGATTTAGTATCCTGGGTACCCCAAGAACTGTCACAGTGGTTGCCACCTGGAGATTTTAGTGAAGAAGACTGGAGTTGTAGATAGTGGGAAAGCCTGGCAAAGGATGCTGAGTGAAGAGAGGAAGAGTATATCACTTCTGAGGAAAGGGCAAGCAGGATAAGTTGATTTATCACTATAAGAACCAAAATGCACCACATGGGAATCCAACTCTTCTTTGACGTTATGGTTGTCCAAGATGTAAGCAAGAGAGATGGCAGACAGACAGACAGGCAGTATTAGTATTATTGTGGTAGCACTTACAGGCTATCATAATGACTATCCCATTGGAGCTGGTCAATAAACAGGGCAGGAAATTGTGGAAAAAAATTCCTTTTTTCTTATTTAAAATATCTATGACATTTTTTCATCAAAAATTTAAATTTATAAAATTTTGAGCAGCTCTGCTGGAAACAAGAGTGAGACAAAACATTATCCCTGTTGTAATTCACTGATTTCAATTGAGTTATAAGAGCAATGGATTAGTCCCAGTGCATGCACATGGAAAGAGGGAAGGATGAAGATAGTCAACATGATCCACTGATCCAACTCTGTCAAACCTATGAAGAACCACCCAGCAAGAAGGCTACATTCTAAGTGCATGACCAGACAGATAAAGCAGTTGAGTTAATTAGAAAAAACAAACTGTGATTCCATCAAAGCCAGGGAGAAAACAATGGTTTTGGCTGGGAGGGGGTGCAAGGAGGAGGGTGTGAATCAGCCTCTGTGGGGTTATTTTTTTAAAAAAACATCTGCAATTTTGGAATAAATTCCAAGGCAATTTGCAATCCTAAACTGGTATCCTCCCAACCCTATTTACCAAGGCAATGAGAAATTACACTTCCTATGGTACCCTGGGCACATTATTATACTGTGTAATTTCCTTCTGAGAAAACCCAATTAACTGTGCATGTCTGGGCCCATCCTGCCAACCGTCTCATTCTATCATTTCAGAACAGCAGCAGAAACTGCCAATGAGTTATCAGTTAGAACTGTTCCAGAATAATTAATAGATGTGAAGATCAAGGCAAGGAGCATATCAGACGAGTCTTTATTACCATAGTTTCCTTGTAAATGGCTATCTACATGCCTGGGATCTTGTCTAAAATTAATTCTCATATTAACCTTGACCATCTCAACCTGGTTCTATTACAAAGGTCATGCAGAAGAATGGATGTAAAGGCCAAGTGAATAGAGGACTAGTCCTGATCTCCAAATCTCCAACTATTTGTTTTTAAATGAATTTATCTGTGACTTGAAAGATGACATGCTGGATAGTAGTTCGGGATATTAAACATATTAGATTTTGGAAAGCCTTCTACCTCACCTTTAACAAATATTTGACTATGTGATATTGACTGTGTGTGTTGGTGCTTCTCTCTCACTCTTGACTCCACCTTTTCTTTGACAGCGTCCACTATGCACCGATCAGCTTCACACTTCCCATGCACTGAGTCAAATCCTAAAACAATTCTAGTCAAGAGGGTCTGGGATTTTTAAAGGAGCCTAAGGGAGTTAGGTACCCAACCCCCATTGAATTTCAATGGGATTTGAGCACTTAATTCCTTTAATCTCCATTGAAAGTCCAGCGTCAGGGTCTCTCCATTGCTTCAGTGAATCAGATCCAGTGCACTTATCCTCTCCTCCAAATCCCTCCTCAAAATAAACTTCTCCCATAAATTCTTCTGTCGGAGGCCTGTAGGCTCTATCCCAATATAAATAAAATATTAATAATTTTAATTCACTTCATCACCAAAGTCTCCCCACTGACTGGTGCTGGAACAGTTGTCCGTATATTGTTATTTCCTCAAGTTACATTGTTAGTTTTTTGGGGTAGGGACGTTTTGTGAAGTGCTGTGTGCACTTACACAGTGCAATAAATCATAGTACTTTAGTATGGAGAAACACTGTTCTAAATCAGGGCCTAGACCTGCAAACGCTTATACGCTAACTTTATTTAGGTGACTAGGTCCCCACAGAGTAGATCAGAAAGCCCCACAGCGATTAGAAAAGATACGAGTCAGACAAATTTTCATAGACCATTTTCTCCTCCCCTAGTAATCCCTTACCAAGTTTGTTACTGCCCCATCCAAGGGTCATCAGGTCTATTGTTGCTGACTCATCATTTATCAGGGGAAAAAAATCCTAGTCGTTAGTGGGAATGAGCAACAGGGGATGGATCCAGTGATGCACTGCCAAAATCTTAACAACTGGTTCCCTCCTCACCCCACGAGGTGGTCGTTGCCCACCTCCATCCTCTGGGACTCCTGCCCCATCCAACCCCCCACGTTCCTTGATCCCGCCCCCAGACCTCTGCCCCATCCACCTCCCTCTCCTGTCCCCTGACTGCCCCTAGAACCGGGCAGGAGGGTCTCGTGGGCCACCGTAGTGGGTGCCCACCCCACCCCTAAGAGCCAAAGGGACCTGCTGGGGGGCGAGGTGGGGAGTCCCTGCGGTGCTTACCTGGGGCAGCTCGCAGGAAGCATCCAGCAGGTCCCTCTGGATCCTAGGGGTTGGAAAGCGTAGCTGAGGGGGAGCGGCCGCTTCCCCCACTGATCACATCAAAAGTGGCACCGTAGGCACCGACTCCATGGGTGCTCTGGGTCTGGAGCACCCACAGGGAAAATTTGGTGGGTGCAGAGCACCCACTGGCAGCTCCCAGCCCCACGCCCGGACCCAGCTCACCTCCACTCTGCTTCCGCTCCTGAATGCACCCCACCCCCCTGCTTCCCATGAATCAGCTGTTCGGCGGGAAGCCTGGGAGGGCTGAGAAGCAGGCGGTGGCTTCCCACTCAGGCCGAGGGTGGCGGAGGTGAGCTGGGGCGGGGAGCGGTTCCCCTGCATGCCCCCTTCCCAGGTTACCTGCTGCGGCGCAGGTGGCCCTTCTTGTGGCCCCCCCCCCCCCAGCTCACCTCTGCTTCCCTGGGCCTGAGTGCGAAGCCGCCACCTGCTTCTCAGCCTGCCCCAGCTGATTCGCGGGAAGCCTGTGGGGGGCAGAGAAGCAGAGCGGGGCGGCGCGTTCAGGGGAGGAGGCGGAGCAGAGGTGAGCTGGGGCTGGGGGTGGGGCAGGGAGCTGCCAGTGGGTGCTCTGCACCCACCAAATTTTCCCCTTGGGTGCTCCACGGCTGGAGCACCCATGGAGTCGGCACCTAAGGCACCACTTTGGGCCGGTTAAATTTAGAAGCCCTTTTAGAACCGGTTGTCCCTCGCGGAACAACCGGTTCTAAAAGGGCTTCTAAATTTAACAACCGGTTCTAGTGAACTGGTGCGAACCAGCTCCAGCTCACCACTGGATGGATCACTTGATGATTACCTGTTCTGTTCATCCCCTCTGGGGCACCTGGCATTGGCCACTGTTGGAAAACAGGATACTGGGCTAGATGGATCTTTGTTCTGACCCATTACGGCCGTTCTTGTCTTCTTATATTCTTAATAGATATTTGGGATAAGATTTTAAAGTGTGCCCAAGTGATTTAGGTGTCAATCTCATTTTCAACAGTGACTTCAGCACTTAGGGCCCGATATTTAAAGGTATTTAGGCACATAAATATGCAAATAGGTCTCTAGTTGGATTTTTGAAAGTGCCTAGGCGTCCACTGAAATCAATGAAGTTATGAGCCTAGGTGTTTTTGAAAATTCCACTAGGTACCTTTAGGCTCCTAAATACCTCTAAAAATCTGGCCCTTTGGTACCTAAGTCTCATTGAAAAAAATATCTGTGTGACTGAGGGTAAGTCTACACTGCAGTAACATGTCAACTGACTCAGGCTTGCAGGGCTCGGGCTGTAGGGCTATAAAATTGCAGACTAGATGTTTGGGCTCAGGCTGTCACAGTCACAGGGTCCCAGAGCTTGGGCTTCAGTCCAAGCCTGGGCATCTATGCTGCAATTTTATAGCCCTGAAGCCTGAGCCCCATGAACCCAAGTCAGGTGACATGGGTTAGCCACGGGTATTATTGCAGTGTAGACATATCCTAAGGCTCCTAAATCCCAAAGCTGGGATTTTCAAAGGCACCCAAGGAAGTTAGATGCTCAGCTTTGATTGAATTCCAATGAGAATTGGCACCTAATTCCTTTAGCATCTTTGAAAATACCAGTCTGAGTCACTTTCAAAAATTGGACTTAAGCGCCTAACTCATTTAAGTGCTTTTTAAATGAATCTACAGTGGACTCTTCTGGCAGAAAATGGAAAATTACTTTAAAGCACAGTTCTGCTGTGAAAGGTACTTCTGTAAGAAGTGTCTCAACTACTCCAGCTGAGACTCTTCCAGTTTATCACTGCCTCCACCACAAGCTCACCCTGGGAACCTGCAAGACACTACAGTCATGGGCCTGCTATAAAATGTTGAATAGATTAACTGAGTAGATAGACAAGTAAACAGAAGTCAGACTTGCTGCTGAACAATATCCAGATCTTTCATGTGAACCCTAACCTTGTTTTGCCCTCCAGAGCTGCTGAAGTTGTTAGGTTTGTGTGAGGTGGGTTTTTTTCTTTAACTGAAAGGTATGCATGTGTGTTAAAGTGTAACCTAATTATCTACAACTCTAGGGCCCAAATCTGCCATTTTTCTTGTGTGTACTGAGATTACTTTCCAGATTGAAGAAAACTATCAGGAACTTTATTTTTCATATTCATGATCTATCGGGGTGCTCCATATTTATACTCTACCAATATGCTTCTTATCAATAGAGTACAGGTTTGAATACATAGCTCACAAATAGTCTACAGAGTGTACAGAGCACAGTACAATCATAACTCTGGAAAATGCATTTACTTAATTCTAGGGCTTCCGCATTTCACAATAAATGACTTGAATACATTCATTACGCCATTTGCAATTAAATGGGCAACCATTAATATAAAGCAAATGGCTGTGTAGTGCTGGGTGCTGAATGATAACTGTTTAAGAACCATTCCTAATAAAATAAATGTAGGTACAACTGTTACATCCCTATGTAGTAAGGCATTTAGGGGGAGACGTGCAATCTTGAATGTAAGTGCATTTGGACTTATTGATTTAAAACACAGTTATGTCGATAAACAAATGTGTCATCAGTTTCCTTCCTCTATTCCTCCTCATCAACAAGATCAGTCCCACAGGGATGGAGCCTCCTAGCAGACCCATCACTAGCTAGGTGTTTAAGATCATCTGGCTGGCTATTCAGTGTATGTCCACCATTCCTGCTCCCTCGTTGTAACAGCTCGTCCCTGATTCTTCCCATGTCCAGGTAGAGCATGCTTTCCAGGCTGTGATTACCTGCTTGTGCTGCTGAATATTCCTATTTCAATTTACCATCCCACTGAATTCAGTGAATGGAAGGACAGTTTCTGAGTGGGGGGAAGGGGAGACCAGGAGAGAGCTGTGTTATTTCTGCATTCGCTGCAGAGAAAGTTTCCCTAAGGGCCATCGGCATGGAAGTGTTTTGTGTTTAAAGAGGGCTTGCTCACCAGCTTCTGCCTCTCACCAGTTCTTATCAATAATCTTACTGTTCCTACCATCAGCCCCTTCCCCTACACTAAGCAAGTGCCACATCTAGGTCTTTGCTGTCCTAACCCAACATTTAATATTTGATCAAATCACTTGCTTCAAATCCCATCCTAGCCTTCTCTCCCAAAAGACGGCACTGGACGAGGCTGCGATTCCACCTAAGACACATAGGGTGCGCGGTTGTCTTTATACTTGTAGTAATATTTGTCTCCATCCTCCTCGCAATTATTGTCCTCATTCCATTATTCTTCACACCCACCAACATATCCATTTAGGTCACGTATTTGTTTTCAAGTTGTCATCTTTGTTTCCAGGAAACCTGTATTAACCACCATTAATATTGCAATTCCGAGTGTCGAAAAGCAGCCTAATGGAACTGAATGAATTCTCAAACCCAAAGCTCCCATCTGCCATCCGTCTGTTTGTTGTATGACACAAAACCAAGCCACGCAGCTGGTGTGCTAAGGGAATATTTACACTTGCCCTGTGATCAGAGGAACTTCCCTACTTCCAAGGTTTGAGGTATAGTTTTCTGTGACACATTATGCCAGTAGAACTATAATCCACATAATAAAACAGTTTCAGCCTAGAGCATTGTTTGTGTTTGTCTGGCCTTTGACTGTACTAGAAGGAGACTCCCACCCTGTAACAGTGGAGAATTCCTGTTAGCCACAGCTGTCCTACACATCCGCCTCACAAGCCTCAGCATGGGGGTGTGCCGTAGGCAAGAGCGAGCATGTGGGAAGTAGAAAGGGATGAACTTCTTGTGATATGGAAATTCTGGATGAGCTGCCATCCATGAGCAGGAGGGGACGGGCTGCTGGGCCATTTCAGGCTTTAGAGCAGCCCAGAATCAGGAGGGTACAAAGCTGGTACTTTTGCCTTCCCTTCACAGAGGCTGCGAGTTTTTCACCAGTATATTTTAAGGCCAGGAAATGCCAGTGTGAACGTCTAGTCTGATCTCCTGCACAACGCAGGCCATAAAACTTAACCCAGCGATTACCACATCCCATCGAATAACGGGATTGAACTAGCATGATGGCTCTCAATCTTTTCTACAGTGATCCCATGTTACAATAAAGAAGTTTTAGGATCCTCCCTGCTCCCCCACCATCCCAACTAGCCATAAGAAAAGGGTGGGTGGTCCCACACCAATTTGATAACCCAGGAATTAGAGCATGTCATTTAGAAAGACAGGTAACAGTTCCTCTCTACATGGCTCTGGGGTGACCACACCTGGATAAGTGCCTGCAAAGATCTGAACAAGCTGGAGGGAGTTCAGAGAAGAGCCAGGCCACTGGAGGATTGCTTTGTGAGGAGAGATTAAAGGAGAGAATCATGTATGGTTTGATTAAGGGCTGGAGTTTGCAAACACCAGTGTTAGAGAGGAATAATTTCATGTGGTAGAGGAGGCTATAAACTAGGAGGACAAGGAAGACATTCAGACGGGGAAAATATAGGCTGAATTACAGGAGAAATTTCCTGACAATGAAATACAGCAGGCAGCGGAAGAGACTTCCCAGGAAGCCCTCTCACTTGAAACATTTAATACCAAACTGGACAAAGCACAATAAAATGAGCTTCGGCAAACACGGCTTCATTGGGCAGGATGATCTAATAGGTCTTTTCCCTCTCTAGAGCCTATGATAAATGGAAAAAGCCCTGGATAATCGAAGTGGAAGCAGCAGCAAATTGGTCATTTAGCATCTTGTCAGATAAAAAGCTGCATAGCTCCTTCAGAGCACAAGAGATGTATGTCAGACACAGAGTGCATGGGACATGGCAGCGTGGGAGTGTCTAGCTCAGTATTTCCAGATTATTGAATTTCTTTTTATATCTTTTGTCTTTATTAAAAACAAACACGGAAATTTAATTTGTTTAAAAAATGAAGTTAAAAGAATGGTATGGTGTCATCAATACACATTTAAAATTCAGAAAATGACCTAGTTAAGCTCATACACGTCTTAGCCCTGCCACTGTCTGCATGTGAGATAGAGCAGGTGGGGGATGGAAATTAATTTTATTTTCTGATTTTTATCAAAAATTTGCAACCAGCTCTACCAGACAATTTTTAATTAGATGACCTCACACTATTTCTCAAATAGTACAGAAAGACGTTTTGTTTTTAACTGTAGAATCATCTAATACTCTCGTGTAGGCATATTTAAAACAGTAAGTATGAAAAATACACAGTAAACTATGCACAGCACACTACAGATTAAGTGTAATATAAATAATGAAAAATTACTGGCATATACAGACCGTCACAGTTTGTTTAGGACAACTGCACCTGGATTTCCCCATCGTGATCCCTTGAGGGCACCCATTCTTGGCTTCAGTCTCCTCAGCTGTCACGTCTCTTGGATAGAGAGTCACCTCTCTCTCCCTCCTGACCAGGTTTTTTTCCAGGCTGCACAGTTCCCTGTCTATACTGGTATATCTCCAACAAGCCAGATGGCCTAAGCAGGCCTGCTTTGCCTTCTCCTCAGAGGCTATGAACAGCTGTAATTGTCCACAGTTAAGTTATCACACAGCCCTTTTCAAGCAAGCACATTTATTCTTAAAGTGAAAGCATTACAGAAAAAACATTAAAATAATAGAAGAACCTACACACATGCTGAGAATCTTACCAGAGACTTTTCCTTCACCCAACCCCACCTAGTTACAGCAGGGGATCTGGTAGGAGTCAGTCTTTGAAACCTGAACAGGGGTTTTTCTGTGGCTACAAGTTCAGAATACCCTTTGTTCAGAACAAGAACCCTCCATGATTAGGTCAAGTCCTTCCAACCCTTCCCAGGAAGGAATGAGGCCTCCCTCTGACAGAAGGTCCTGTCCATTTGCTAGAAAGAAAGCAGGCCCTGAGTCAGTTTAAACTCAGGCTATTTATCCAAAAGTCCTTTCTTTGTCTGCTGGTCTCTAGAGAATCCAGTGTGAAGCAGGACATGCAAGCCTCTCCAGCTTGTGGTACCTCTCTGGTGTTACAGAGAGGTGTTACAACATGAGTGAATTTGCCTCATCACCCCTAACCATTCTTAGGTAGTTAACTGCTGCATCTGAGGGAGCCATGCTGTGCATGTGTGTAGAGACTAATGAACTTGGTGGTTACCTGCCTCATTCCCTGAACTGCATCTAAAAAACGTTACGCTGCTGACTGGAAAATAAAATAAATTGCACATGGTTGCTGAGTAAAACCCCTATCCTGCAAACACTGACATACATGCTTAACTTCAGCACCAGTGCTGAGCAGTAGTCTGAATTTGTGTAGCTCAAAAGCTCCTTTTTCACCCATAGAAATTGGTCCAGTAAAATAAATTACTTCACCCACCTTATCTCTCTAATATTCTGGGACCAACACAGCTACAACACTACAAATATCTTTACTAATGAGAGTTGTTCCATTGATGCCAACAGGATTACTTGTATGAGTAAAGTTAGCATGTGTACAAGTGTCTGTAGGATAAGGGGCCTTAATTATTGAAATACATCCCTTAGAAAGAGAAGAGTGCATATAAAATGTCTAAGCCACTAAAGATCTATTGAGCTGTTATGAGAATGAATATAGACGGAGAATACAAGAATAAATAGGTTTTAGTGAATGCTACATAGTGCTATCTAATTGTCTGCTATGATACCGTCTTTCAAGAAATAATTATGCAATGAATAATGGGATAGTGTAATGAAAAGTGCAACGATGTGTACACAAAGGGGCAGAGCGAAGGCTGGGCATGCTACCATAAGCAGAGGCCACTCTAGTTATAGGCAAACTAGCCAGCTGTCTGGGTGGCACTGCAGAGCGGTCTACAGGTACATGAAGGGGAGAGCACTCTAATGTGTAATTCTCTACCTGCCCATGTAGACCCTGGTGTGAACCACTTTGGTGTAGTCTGTTCGGATCAGGCAAACTGCATGGCTGCCTGGCTTGGAGTGGTCCCTGCGCACATGCACTGCAGGAGAACCAGATTTGATGGAAGAGGCGGCGCCTCCCATCTCACTGGGTTTGGCAGGTAACAGGGAGTGGGCACTTGGTACCCACTCCTGACAGATGTGTGCATGGGGGAGGAGGGTGAGAATGAACTGGGATGTTCCCGCCTGTCCACCTCCCGCAGGCACCCACCACCCCCAAACCACAGGCATCCTCCCAGACAGGCCCTTGCCTCATTCTCCCCAGCATGGCCAGTTTAGCTGGCTGGGCTATCCCTCTCCTGTCCTCTGTGGCTAGGGGAGAGAAGGGGCTTAACCCTGCTTCCCCAGTCCCCCCTCCCCTTTCACAGTCTCTGGACCTCAGCAGCTCAGGAGAGCCCCTACCCTGCAACTCCCCACCCACAGTCCCTAGCTAGCACCTCCCCACACCTCCTGCCCAGGTCTCAGGAGAAGGGTATCCTCCAGCTCTGCTGGTAGGCGTTGTGACCATAGGTGTGTCTCTTCCTGACCTCTAGGAGTGGAATTGTGCAACTTTAATCTGCTACCACAAAAGAATCTGCAGTTCATTATGGGATTTACCAAACAGATCTACGCTAGCACCACCAACAACAAAAAGTTAGAAAACATTAAAGTTTTGTGAATTTTCTTCCATTAGG
Source organism: Eretmochelys imbricata (assembly GCF_965152235.1). Taxonomy (NCBI): domain Eukaryota; kingdom Metazoa; phylum Chordata; order Testudines; family Cheloniidae; genus Eretmochelys; species Eretmochelys imbricata. Next base: position 17,370,383 of record NC_135584.1, read on the forward strand.
TTTGGTTTTTCTGCATGCTCATTTTCTGTCTCAAAGAATGGTGTAACACCAGGAAGCCTTTCCTTCGGATTCCTCTGTTACCTGCCAGTCACTGCCCCTTTTAGTCCAGAAAGGCTCATTTTGTCCATTTTTCCCAGCAGTCAGAAGTTTCTGAAGGAAAGAATCATAGCCCACCAGGAATAAACTATGTCATGTACCTGAAACGTTTGTGTTTTAACGTGCATTTCAGAGCCCTTTGCTGACGGCCCCTTGTTGTGCAAGGACATTCCTGACACCAGCATCCTGAAGGGAGCCAAGTGCAAAGACTGCAACTTGGTGACAACTTAATTCCTAGGGGTACCCTCCCTGTCTGACTAAAGTCCTGATGCTCCCCCCACCCCCCAGTTCCCTTTGTGAATAGTTTCCAGTACAGCTCCCTGACATTTGATTTAACAATTAAAGGCAGAAAAAAGATTAGCACCATTTTCACCCTCCTCTTCATTCACTGTGTGCGTCTCCACATGTGTCTGTGCACATGCACGCACTTTGTCTGGTTCACTGTCAGACCTGCAGCACGCTGTACAGTTGGGACTTTCCAGTTTGCCCAGTGTGATAAATGGTGGCACTTTTCTTGGAAATATTTCAGCTCTTCTGCCTTAGGAAAATGAACAGCTTTTGACTTTGTTCCTAGAATTGGGAGATGAGATTAGTACACAGAGTGCTCAGGAGTTTAGCACACAAAAGCCATGCACTTTCACAATTTGGAACCCATCCTTAGCCGGATACATGTGGCAAAGAAACTCAGCAGAATGCAACTCTAGTGCTGCCAGAGGTAGCAAGCACATTGCAAGGAGTTATTTCCCTTTAGTGCTCCCGGCGTTACGTTTCGATGGGGTATCATAGCTCTTCTCTCATGGACATAGTCTTCTGTACTCACTTAGGCAGCTGAGTAGGGGTTAGGTATTTTATTGTTGTCAACTGTGCCTTTAGTGTCATCGGTGAAACGACACATTTACCTGTCCTCTCTGCATTAAATTCCTACCTCAAATCACATTCCAATTAGTTTCAGAGTAGCAGCCATGTTAGTCTGTATTCGCAAAAAGAACAGGAGTACTTGTGGCACATTAGAGACTAACCAATTTATTTGAGCATAAGCTTTCTTATGCTCAAATAAATTGGTTAGTCTCTAAGGTGCCACAAGTATTCCTGTTCTTATTCCAGTTAGTGCATTTCACCCAGGTTCCTTTCTGTATTGTACAAGCCTGGTGGATTCACATTGGATTTGAGTTGAAACAAACATGAAAAATAGGAGCATCCTTGAAAATCCAAAATACACTGAACTCTTGGAACTAGCTTTGTTCTAGTGGAATGGCAGATTATTTACAGAAGCATGGGAATTGTCCAACCAGATCAGACCCTCCAGTCCAATATCCTGCCCTCAGAAGTGGATAATAGATTGTGCTTCAGAGAAAGGTTTAAAAAAAAAAATCCAGAATGTGCATGGCTAGTTGTTCAACACTGTACTTCCAGGGAGGAAAAATAAGAGCCCTACTGAGTCTTATGTTCTGAAACATGAGCTCTGGTTCCTCATATGATTGAGTTTGCAGCTCTAGTAAGACACAATAAATTCTGTCCAGATCATAGAGGTGCCAGTAAAGTAGGTCTAGTTCCCTCAACAGATTTTCACAAGAAAACAGTGTGGCAGAACAACAGCACTTATGGGGAATACAACTGTGCCGAGCACTTGGCACCATGTACTGTTCCTGCATTTTGCAGACAGCATTAGCTCCACCTCAGGGGTCAGGGTCTAAAGTGCAGAGTCAAGGAATAAATGAAAAATGGGCTGAGGATTTGTTTAAAAGCAGAGAAAGCTAGAGCCCATTAGCGCAGACATTCTCCCACACCCTAATTCAATCACACATAGTCATTGGTATGAAAAGACACAAAAAAACTCAAGTAAACACGCACGAAGCATAGAAAGTAACAGCAAAATCAAATTCACTGAAAGATAGTATCACTGACCTGAGAGGCAAGACCTCATTGTGGAAACACTTTCTACCCTGATGACTCAGAAGTGGGCACTTAGTGGAATTAAAGAGGTGGTAAATTTACAACCTGTAATGGAAAACACCATACTTCTTTATCCAATGCATGAGTGACCTCTGGAACTCACTGCTGCATGAAGTCATCAGATCAAATACCACGGCTAGATTTAAGAAAAAAAACTGGATAATGTTATGATCATTCACTACATGCATGTGGATTGATGGTACCACATTTTCAACTTCCTGCCTTCCCTCTATTCTTATAGCATGGAGAACACTTTTAACAAGCAGCTAAGCAAATCCTGCCCTTGGTATGCACGTGCTGGTCCCACTGAGAGTTGTGTGGTTATGTCACAGGACAAAAGTTATCCTTGACAGCATAGACTAACTACTTCGAATCCCTGAATATCCTGGTCTCCCCTAGATTTAAAAAGCCAGTGACTAATAGAAAACACTGAACTCAGTTTAGAAATCAGTCTATTTCTCTCAGTCTGGAAATGGGGAGTGAAAGAGTTAGTTTCTCCTTTGTCAGGTTTTTTTTGTGGGGGTGGGGGGTGGAGGTTGTTAATTGTAAGAGATGTATATTTACAGAACAAAATAATCTTTGTTGGTTAGGAATCTCCTCTACTCCCGACACTTATCCTCATAAATTATAATCCTCTGTTTGCAACATGACAGTCATCTCCACAGCAACTAATTGTACAACGTGAGTCTAAGGCCTTAACAGTAACAGTTAGAACTTTGTGTAATGCTTAACATTTTGAAAGTGCTTTATAACATTAACTAAAGGTTTCAGTAACCCAGGAGATTAATCGCCTGAGCAGCTGCCACAAGGCTCATTACCAAAACACAAAGCCCAATCTAGGAGGGAAAATTTAATCCAAAACAAAGTTTCCAAAAAGTTTTAAAGGACAAAAAAAGGGTCAAATTCTCAAAGCTAGCATTAGCAGAGTGATTATGAAACCTTTCCACACATGAAGCAGTATTATCCTTTACCAACCGTCTGTCCCACCCCTCAAAAAAAAAAAATCTTGAATTACTTTAAAAAAATACATTTGGAGTTCTTTTTATTTACCTTCCAGCTTCTGAGCCTTTCGCCTGCAGTTGGGTCACATTTTCAAACTTTTCTCCACAACCATCAGGGCTAGAAGCCTACCTTTTTCCTTAAAAAGAAAGCTGGTCTTCTCACATTCACATGAATCCAGACACTGGGGCATTAAGAAAAACAAAGTATTGTGAGACTCACACAAGAGTTGGCAACACTGATGAAGGCCCCATGGTAAGGTGTGATCCTGCTCTGCTTTGTGTTTCAATACTGGAGAAGACTGGCTAAATCACAGACTATGCTACAAGAACAGAACACAATGCACATGACAAATTCCCAGGGCCTCTCTTTCTCACCTGCTATCTGCAGACCCCCCTGTCATAGAAATAACCTGCTGGCCTCTACGCCACTCTGGTAAATGGCCTGTGGTTTTGCCTGGCTTGTCACTGTGAGGGAGTTTCAATTACATGAAAGTATTCATGCAAAGTGTCTGCTTCCCTTATACATTTTTAGCTTTTCACTAAAGCTAATCTTTTCTGGCCAAAAGGACAGGGGGGCGCGGAGGGAAGGGAAATCAGTTTAGCCACAAGCTTTCAGTTTTTGGCCTTAAATTTTTGGTTTCCAGTTGCCAAAAGCTGGAAAGTTTTTGATGAAAAGCTGAAATTTTCAATTAGGAAAAGCATCCTCAGCCTTCCACTGAGGATGTCCCCCTACCCATTCCCCTCAGCCCAAGCACATAGAAAATTCAGAGGGGAAAAAGCTGGGGAACAGGCAAAAGAACGTGGTTTTTAATCAAACATCTTAAGGTGTCACTGAGGCTTTTATTTTTAACTTTGATAAATTATCTGAATTCTTGTGGTTTTTCCCTTCATTCGTTGCTCCAACAATGCTCCAACACGAACCCTGCACACGTACACAAGAAACAGTTCCTGATTGTCTTGTTGCTCAAGAACAATTTGAGCTATTGGGCTAAGGTTCTTGGTTTCATCCATTCACTGCAGGAGCTGTTTTCCTGTTGATACCCAATGGTGAAAGGCTCACAGTGTTGTCAGGGGAACAACTGTCATCTCTAGTAAACAGCCTTTTGCTCAATACGAAGCTGTCTGTCTGTTTTTACCATCTGAAGCCATTTTTCAGCAATATTTAGCCTGGGCTTTCCAGTAGCTTTGTCTTCCCTTAGATCCAGGCTCTAAGATGTTACAGAAATTATGATGATGGATGGTGATAAAGACCCCAGGGACAGCAGGCAGGACCAGGGATTCATTTGTCATTGCTGGGGAAATTGGCCCATCACCTCCATTAACCTCTCTTGCTAATGGGATGTCTGTCTCTCTCTCTCTCTCGCTCTCAATATTTGTGCTTTCCCCCCACCGATGGGTTTATTTGAGTGAGTGTCTCAGGGGCAGCATTTAAACTAGTGCCTGGTGCTGCCCTCTTCTGGGACATGTTGATGCATTTGCGGTGGTACCATCACTATGGAATATAGCCTCGATGTAGCTTTGCTTGAGATTCAAAAACGGAGGAAAGCCAGGGGCAGAGGATGGGAAACAGTCCCTTCTTGGTTAACCCTTGTGTGTGTGTGTTAGTGTTGTGGTGCTAGATTGACAGCCCTGTAGATCTGAAGTCATCATCTCACCAAAGTGCCTCAGTCATGAGCTGAAGGTACCATCTCGAAGGTAAGGATTTATTCAGACTTCAATGGATCGTGAGTCATTGCTGTCTTCACGGACTGCCTAGAAAGCTGCCCCTTTGGGCCCATTCAGGTAGTGTTTCATACTGTAGACACCTAACACTTCACCTACCCACTTCATTTCACATAGGCCACTGAACGGCTTTCAGCTGGTGACAACTTCCAGAGTTTCACTTGAACCAGCAACATAGAACTGAAAGGGCCCATAGCCCATCACCACGCTCCTCCCACTTGCTTAACTGGCTGATCCTGCAAACCCTCCCTCCATGCAGGGAATCACATTGAGGCCAGGGGGAGTCCCGTAGAGGAAGGACTTGCAGGATCAGGTTCTTAATTTCTCAGCACCTCTTTGCAACCTCACCTCTGCCAGAATACACGGTACCACAAGACAGCTGTGCTCATGGTTACTCTCACATAGCTGACACAAGGAGGTATTATATGCCTCTGTCCATCAAGGTTTGCTTGTCACTTGTCACTGTGGCATGTGGCAACCACCAGATCCTGAAAAAGTCTCACAACAAAGCCCACTGGCCCACACGAGATTTCTAGTAATAAATGCTTAACAGAGTGTTTTATAACAACCTCTTTAATGTGTATTCTAATACACAGACATAGTACAGTTAACGTATGGGCATTTGGTAAATGGAGCCACTATAGAGTGACATCATTTCATTAACGTTTTTCTAACCATAATCTAAACTGTGTGCAACAGACTACTTACACTTGGTTGGCTGGGGGGTGAATTTGTAGGGGAGGGGTGCTTTGGAAGATTAGAAGTTCGGACTGAATAGAATTTTTGTAGAGAAAGTTAATTAGGCCACAAGTTTTATATTGAATGAATGCTGAGTCCACTACTGCACCCACTGAAGCCAATGCGAGTTGAGGGCTCCCAGCAGCCGGCAGAGGTGGAGGTTTAGTCTCTCAAAGGACTGGACACACTAATTTGCAAGTGAAAAATGCTTCTGACATGCACTTGAGCCTGCTGCCACTGAAGCTAATAGCAAAACTCCCTTTGGATCCATATGGTGCAGAATTAGGCCTCTTTAAAACCTTCCAATTAGAGTTACTATTATCACATATCTCCAAAGAGAGAGACATACTTCTATATCCAGAGAAATTCCTCGCTGCAAAAGCACAAATGCTGCACTCTGGTTATTTATTCATACGCCATTCCTCAAAAGGAGTACGTCTTTGTCCACAAAACAGAAAGGATCTTTGAGGAGGCCATAAAGACCAGTTACTCACGGATGATGTCAGAGACAGCAACGCATAAGCCATTTTTTTTTCCACCTTGCTACACTGAGATGAGGTCATTTCACTGAGAGTCGTTAGTCCACTAAGAGAGTCTGTAATGTACAATTAAAAAGCAGAGGCCTGCTGTACTGTCTGAGTTTCCTGTGTCACCAGCTGCACAAAGAAGTTAAACAGAGCAAATTCCTAAGGCAGGCAAGGGGAAACCCACTACTGCGGGGAAGTCCGAACAATACCTCATGCCAGTTTGAGTGACTCTAAACAGGACTTGGGAGGCAGATCATAAACAAAAGAGGAAGAGAAGGGCTGCTAGAGGCTTCAAATAGACCCAAAGGTAAAGATCCTGTTTTCACTGCAAGAAATAGGTGTGTATTTTCATGGAGATAGCTTTCACGATGAAACCCTAGTGGAGAAAAGGCACTGTGGTTTTTACCTCGATGGGAAGGAGGTTTAGGGTTGGCCTCAACTAGCTCGACTGAGGAAAGACGTACCTGTGCCTTGTCTCCACTAGGATTTTATAGTGATATAGCTAACTGGAGTCAGCTCTCTTGATGTAAATACATACCTCTTTTAGCAGCGAAGACATAGCCACAGAGATCACAGGACTGAGTATAACTACCCCTGAACTCAACAGCCCCAAAGCAGTGGATAGTTTTCTCGATTATCATTTACTGTGAGACTGGAAGTAGACCACTAGCGCAGTGATACATGTACCCCTGGAAGTACACAGAGGTCTTCCATGGGGTACATCAACTCATCTAGATATTTGCTTACTTTTACAACAGGCTACATAAAAAGCACTAGCAAAGTCAATACAAACTAAAATTTCATACAGACAATGGCTTGTTTACATACTATCAACTGAAATATAAATATAATATTTATATTCCAATTGATTTATTTTATAATTATCTGGTAAAAAAGGAGAAAGTCAGCAATTTGTCAGTAACAGTGTGCTGTGACACTTGTATTTTTGTCTGATTTTGTAAGAAGTCGTTTTTAAGCGAGGTAAAACTTGGGGTACGCAGGACAAATCAGACTCCTGAAAGGGGTACAGTAGTCTGGAAAGGTTGAGAGCCACTGCACTAGACTAGAGCATTCCATCTGCAGGCAAAATACAGAATTTCCCTTTATCCTATACAACTCTACTGTATACTGTGTTATTTAGGTCCATCAAATGAACATTAGCGCATGTAAGTGCCACTCTGACTGTCCAAATGAGGGATCCTATCAAGGCAAAGCTAGAAAGATGGGCTTTTTATTTTATTATATTTAGTTTTTTGATTAATTAAATTTAAAAACAAACTGTATGTAAAAATGTCATGTCCGCTTCTCGGGGCCATTCATGCAAGGTGCTTGGGATTTTTTGGAAGTTCTAAATGGACTAGGGATTGGATATCTGAGAGATCCATCCTTGTCCTATATCCTGTGGTAGAGAAGTGGACAGTAAGATTAGCTGGACTGAGCTCTCAATGGCCAACTGCTCAATGATGGCTCTATAGAAACAGATCAACAAACACCATTAGAATGTCTCCAGCATCTCTTTATTTACTACAAGAAAGTGCTACAACAAAACCCAACCATTATAAAGAAAATACTTCAAACAGTTCCATGTGCAAACAAAAAGGAACAGTTATCTCCCAGCTGCACACGAAATGTCTACGTTTTCTATACACCCCAAAGGTGTTCTAGGGACTTCACAGATAGTGGAGATAACATGGTCCATGATCCTTGAAGCCTGAAATCAAAGGACTCCATCCTCCATGGCACCCTCAACTCCCATTGGGTTCAACAGGCCTGATCCTGAAATGGAAATTTTGCACAAATGAACAGAACTGGAAGGGATGGCCTGAGTCATCGAGTCCAGTCCCCTGCTATCGCAAGCAACCCTCTCATAAATATATACCTCAATGGAAGCAGGATCCAGCCCAATGGGAGCCGAGGGTGCCCAGAAACACCCAGGAGGCACTCAGCACCCTTCAGGATCAGTTCCTAAGGGCTCAAAACGCCTCTCATTGAAGTAAATGAGAGCTTTGCCCCAAATTTCAATAGGGGCCAGTGCTGTACCTACCAGGAACCCAACATAAAATAGCAAAAGCATGGGGGGGGGGTGGCGATGGACTGCCCTCCAGGCAGGGGGGTTATCTGTACAGAGAGGAGGCAGTTTGCGTGGACTCATTTTGCATGTCTCTTGTTGGCTACTTAGCTAGGTTTTTAAACAACACATGTATTGTAATTCTTTTTTGAATTCTCTTATTTGGTGGCTTCTCGCTGGCAAGTCTCAGGGAAGGAGGAACTTGGAAGTAGAGAAGGGGACTGACTGATGGCCCAAGTCAGGGTGGCTGCTCTCAGGCACAGGGGACATTCATGGAAGGAAGTGTGGGGAAAAAGACTGAAGTTGCTTTGTCAGCTTGTCTTCTTCAGACAGCCAGGAGCATGGGTGGATATGAAGGGGTTTTCAGCCGCAGCCTTGGCAGGTGGCAACCTCCTTTAAGCAGTCCAAGAGGGGCTTACTGACTGATCAGCAGGTGGGGTGGGGTGGGGTGGGGTGGGGTTGTTACTTCAATCTTTGTGCCAAAGCCACGATCATGTGGCTCAGGCTTGGAGGCGCTGGGCCAGTTCAGAAGGGTTAGATGAACAAGAAGCTGTGAACGGAAGGACAGGAGCAAGTGTCCAGCTGGCGAACTCTCCTCCAGGTTCCTCTGCACTGGGGATTCCCCATGGCCTGCCAGTGCAGCAGCTGATTCCTGGAAGGAACAAAGCAAAAGTGGGGGGAAGGGATTAGCGTATTAACTCCTTCAAGGACAGTACCTGAGTGCATAATGCACCATCACTAATGGGGACTCCAGCAAGGCTGCTAAGCAGGAAGCTGGCTGCTTTCTAGAAGCAGCCAGTCACACAGCCACGGTTTGAGATCAGCCAATAAATCCTGAAGCTTCTGTCTTTGACATAGTCTGCATCCACCGGGCCTGATTCTGATGAAACACTGGTGAGAATCAGTATCAACTCTATTGATACCAATGGGGTTACATCAGTGCAAAAGTAGTGTAAAGTGAGCTCACAATCAGTCCTCTTGTACTGAAGCAATTGATAGTTGCAAACCACAGGCAAAATTCACCTCTTCAATGCACATCACCAGTCTCTACTAGAGGGCGAATAAGGGATTTTTTGGTTCACTGGTAATTGAGCGGCCGAGGGAATAAAATAATTGTGACACCTCAAACCAAAAAGTTTTGTTTCAATTTTTAGCATTTTTTTAATGTTTTTGATTTTTTTTAAAATAAATTGAAGGAAATTCTGAAACAAAATGTTGTTTCAAACAAAAAAAACAAAATATTTTTGTTTCAAAAACGTCAACATGAAATGTTTTGATTTTTTTTGTTTAAGTTTTTTTCCAAATCAAAACAATTTGGTGAAATCTACAGGAATTCACGAAATATTTTGGTGTCATCAAAAAAAGTTTTGTGCAAAAAAAAAAAAAAAAATTCACCCAGCTCTAGTCTCTTCTGTATCCTGCCCTCTTTCCTTGGGCAGAGCTCCCACTGTCGTCCATGAACGCTGCAGACACTGAACGAGTACGTGTTACACAACACTGAGTCATGGAGTACAGCTCTATTTGTAAGGCAGGAAAAGAGCAGAAACATCACCGTCACCTTCTAAACTATTTTCTGCCAGGTTCTGAATGTTCCCAGCAAGTTACTGAATGTGTTTATCCTGAACGGACTAGAGAAATGTTCCATTTTAAACAAATGCTTTTAAGCACTTGCCCCGATGTGTAGATGTAGACTTTGTGAGTCCCCGCTCACATTAGACATACTCACACTAGCTTGCTAAAAATAGCGCTGAAGCCAAGGCAGCGGCAAGCAGCGGCACAAGCTAGCCAGGTCAAGCACATACCCACAGGGTTCAGGCAGACTTGTATGCCGCACAGCTACCCTGTGCCAACACTTGCTGCTGCCCAAGCTATGCTGCTATTTTTAGCATGCTAGCTTGAAGAGAGCTAGCAAGAGTATGTCTAACATGAGCTGGGAATTACGCCCTAGCTCTTGTGTAGGCGTACCCTTAACGCCTACACAAAAGGTGCTGGCCAGACAGGCAGGGAGCTTGAAATTTAGCCATAGAAAAAGGTACGGCATGGGCAGCAGCATTGCAAACTTCTTCTCCCATTACACATTCATGACCTCGTGCCAACGGGGCTGAGCCCTGCCCTTTCAGAGAAGCACAATGGCTCGTTCAGTCCTTGCTCCGGCGCCAAGAGCTGTCAGCAAAGTAGCCAGAATGATCTGTTGCTCCTGTTAACTTCATAATTCTCTAGAAGCCTGAATTATCACTGCCAATTGTACAGAGACAGCAGTGCTGCTGGTTTAATGAGGTGCCATGCTCCAGGGTGCAGTTTTATACATCACACGTGGTTGGGGGGAAACGAAATGTTCTCTCTTCTAGCTTTGGGTCATTTCAACGCACCAGGGTTTGCACAGGAAGAATCAAGATCCTAGATCTTACAGAGCAGGCTACATAGATAGACAGGTCCCACATGTTGTATGGTTCTCCTCCTCCCCGGGCCACAGCTTTATCTTTAAAAGGCTTGATTCTTTCAACATAAAGCACACTTGCCAGCTTTGGCCCTGCCGATAGGAAATGCAGCCTGTGTTATGTTTAGAGGAACGTTCCCCGACTTCCCTATCTGGATGTCCCGAGTGAAGCTGTTTGTGAGCTGCAATCACCACATCTTGCTTAAGACTATCAAGAACAGCTAATCCTCCCAGGCACCGGCCCCCAGAGCAGTTTGTAGAGCATGCTCATCACAGACATCAGTGCTTGTTACTCAGTGTTCCGAGGTCTGGTACCATTTCAAAAATACCCACCACCACCTGTCCTAAGATCGCTGGATAACTTTGCGGCCCTGTCACGTTGCGCTTCTTACCACTTACCCTTCCAGGAACAAGGAGGCCAATCAAACTCCTTGGAGCATCCCAGGTGTCCCCACTTATGTGATGGCTGCTACTTGGCCATCACACTGGGGACCTCCAGAGCTACAAGCAGGAGATGCTACATCTTGGGTCAAAGACCCAAGGCTCCCTAGCTGCGACTATGACAGATTCACATTCTCTGCAGGTCAGGCAAGGAGAAGGAACCACTCGCTAACAGGTTACATAGGCAGCCTTCAGAATCTCCCGTTAGTCTGCACTGGCTATTCAAATGCTTGAATTGCACCAGACTAGGCTGAGAGAGAGACAGACAGACAAGCAGGAAATATTCAAAAGTACAACACTGCTGCTGAGTTTATTTTAAACTCTCCCCAATGTTTCACTGCCCGACAATCATTCTGGGAACAATAAGTGAATTAAATGCTGGTGCCAGCTGCCAAACCAACAGCATGAGAGGACTGAAGTGTCAAAATGGAATGGGTGTGACCCAGTACTAGCTATGCACGTTTCCCTCGCAGTGCCCAAGCAATGTGCCTCAGCCAGGAGCTGCAGTGACCCCCTCTAGGAGTGGCAGATAGTTCAGCCTGTATGATCACCGGCAAATTGATCATATTTATCCTATTAGCATAAGTGGAACAGGCTACAGCTTGAAACCAGTGTACTTTGTGGGGAAGGGGGGTTGGATGTATAGCAGGAGAGGCCTACGTAAATCTGACCAAGTGCTCACTAATACTGCAAAGCTGTATCCCACCCCCTGCCAGCTGCCGCTGCCTGCTTCATCCTCTTCACCAGGGCTTACAGATTCTGGCCTGAGGAGTTTAGCAGGACAAGAGCTCCCCTAAAATGTTTCAAAACTCAGTCAATACTCTGATAGGTCTACTCTACTCTACTGGAGAGGCAATGCTCTCCAACACATGTGTTTCTCCCATCCCACCTGCTCCCCTTCCTTCTCAGAGATCATGGCCAACCAGCTCCATATGCCCCCTCACATGCTATCCCTGCCTCCATCCTACTTGGCCAGTCCTTAAAGCCTATTTCTGGAAGGAAGTGAAAAGGGACTATCATGCACCAGCGCAGTACATAAAACATGCCCATATACGACATTCCAAACATGGTTCAGGTCCATCTACAAATACTTTGAACTGCACACAAGACAGCAATTAGAGAAATCATAAAACCGGCCTCCATAACTTGCACAACATTTCGTGGTAGCTTTAGGGAGAGTTGTTATCTAATGTGTGAATCATAAAAATACTTCCCACCACTCCAAAGGAGATCCAACTCCCATTACTCCCTCAAGAATGTAAGGCCACAGATCCAGTTGAAAGGAACAAAAGAACCAACAAAATCTCTTACCCTGAAGTAAAAGCTAAAATGGCTCAGAAACTTGATGGGAATTCTCTTTGCTTTCAAACAGCAGGGGGACTTGTGGTGGGAGATGTAAGGATTGAGGTGGTGGGGAGCAGAGGAACGAAATGAATGGAAACAAGATGACTGTCAAGGCTAGGATTATTCTAACCATTCAGGGATTTTAAATTTATTGGTGTAATCAACCCATTAAGATTCCCCCCCATTAAGGATTTCATCACAGATGGTTTGCCATATTAAGGGCTAGAGTGGTGCCTTGCCCTTTAGATGATTAAAGGTGAATTAATTTTAAAATTTTCTATCTCTACAGGGCTTCCTATTCACTAGTCTCTTCATCACAACTCTGCAGTGCACAGCCTCTGCACTCCCCATAACAGGAATGGCATTATACACACTGGCATCCAAATGGATTTTTAGGCTGCACCATCTTGCCTTCAGTTGGCCAACTGCACATTCCACCACCAGCCTGAAACTGATCAGGGTGTAATTAAGCCTTCTTCTGCCAGGTGCTCGCACATCAGAGTAGGGCTTCATGAGCCAAGGCAATAGAAGATAGGCTCCCAAGATAAAATTAGGCACAGACACCTCACCAAGAGCTATATTGGGTCAGAATAAAGTCCCAGCTTGTCCAAATTTGAAAATGACAGATCGCCGGAATAACCCGGCATCATTCACCCTACTGGCATGTCCCACGTTGGTGACCATGATCCTCTATCCATGGTCAACCAAAGCCTGCAAAATGATTGAGTAGTGTCCTTTCTGATTTACATATTCATGTGCACTGCATGGAGGCAGACAATGGGCATGTGTGCCATCAGTGACCCCAGCACACCTCAGAAAGCCCATTTGCTCAAAGCCCATGATAAAGGCTAATATTTTGTCACAGATATTTTTAGTAAAAGTCAGAGATCAGGTCATGGGCAATAAACAAAAATTCACAGAAGCCTGTGACCTGTCCCAGACATTCACTAAAAATATCCCTGACAAAACGGGAAGGTGGGCTTGGCACCCACTGCTGCTGGGGCTCCGGGGTCCCTTACCGCTGTGATAAGTGAGAGCTCTGGGATCCCTCTGCAGTGAAGACATAACCTAATGATGTTAGGGCTGGTGGAAGGTGCTGGATTGACAGCCCTGAAGGCTATCCCCAAAACAGATGTCACATAGGCAGTAGCAGTGTAAGCTTCCCCCACCTGGCCCCATACCTATCTGGAAGGACCATCTCTGGTGCTGCAAGGGGCATTCACTGTCTGTACCCCATTCAACCCTTGGTCTCCCTGACAAGGCAGCCAACTGGTGCCAATTCCCATGAGACTTATTTGACTCAGCTTGGTAGCTAGACTGGTCAAGTTCACTATGTTTTATAATCTGTTTCACTTCCCAGTTTCTCATGCACCTGGAAATGGATTAACTCAGCAACTCATCTCACATACACCACTATACAGCAAATAGATGGGAACAACTTCCATCTCTGCTGAAGTAGAAAGGATTCAGACCAGCTCCTTAGAGATGAAAGGTACCATGGGTGAAATCTTGACTCCATTCAAGTCAACAGCCACACTCCCACTGGCTTCAATGGGGCCAGAATTTCACTCCATATTCACAAAACATTTAGTTCAACCCAAAATGACTTTTGCGGTTTTTTGTTTTGCTTCTTTTGTTTTCAGGTGGCTTTTTATTTAAAAAAAAATAAAAAACAAAAAACCACGAGCTAAGTTTCTAAGCAAAACATAGTTTGAAAAGAAAAAAAAAGGCAAAATGTGTCATTTCAAAAGTACTGAAATGAAACATTTTAGCTTTTTGGCATCCTCCCCCCCCGGCAAAACTATTCACTGAGTTTGCCCTGAATGTGCAAATAGTTCCAGTCAACCCATGAATTTTTCCATGATTAAACTGTTCAAAAAATTTCACTCAGTTCTATAAAGCTATGAATGTAGATGATGTTATTCACCAGACAGCCTGGTAAATGAGGGAGGGTCTCTTTCCACATCCCTGGGAAGGAAACTGGGCTGCAGATATTTTTCATTTCACTTAGTGCGATGCTCTTCTCTGGCTCCAGGATTTCCAACAAAATAACGTTATTTCAAGCTTTTACATTTTTATTACACTTTTTAGCCTCCGCTGACCGCATCAGTTGGGTTCACTGCTCTTTATCTAAAGATCTTTGCAACCTTCATACTTAACAAGCAGGGGGACGAGGGGGAGGAAAGAGAATCTAACCTGACTTGTTCTCATTAAAAGCCATGGGCAGCCTCTACCTAAAAAGGCTATTACTGGTGCGGTAGTCGGTATGTAATATATAACATGTTTTATAATCCTTGTTTATGGTTAGTATCTAAAAACAGAGCTATTCATTTCAATATTAAAGTGAGCTACAAGCAAAACACCCACAGCCCTGCCACGCAGTCATTTCCAGTGCTGGATTGCCCTGCAGTTCCACAGTGGGTTCTTAAATGTTAAAAACAAAACTACATTTCACCTGTTACACAGACGTAACTAGGAAGGGAACTGTGTGATAAAAAAGTGGAGGGGCAGTGTTATGTAGCAGCTACAGCAGGGCACTGGAGAATCAGGACTCTATTCCTCCACTAACTTGCTGTGTGGCCATGGGCAAGTCCTTCCTCCTCTCCTTTGGCCCATCTGTAGTGTGATTAATGCTTGCAGAAGCAATCTGAGATTCCTGGGGGAAAGATGCTATAATGCAAAGATTTGTTTTGATCTCCAGTTACACTGGCTACCAGTCTTCAGCACCAGAGCTTACAGTGCCTGGGGTCAGGGAGAAACACACTATTCTGAACCAAACAGTTAAGCTCACTTTTGGAAACACAGTACCGATCTAGATGAGCCATAGGTCCACTCAAGTGAAGTAAATGGTTCTTACAACCAGTGACAGCCTGCAGAACAAATTTGGTTTTATTTTCCTGCTGGTGGGAGGATGGTCAGACAACAGGGGAGCCTTTAAAAAAAAAATCATGACTGTGCTACTTAAATTAGGAGGCAATGAGATTTAACGGACTAAGCACAGGAGGTCCCAAGTTCCCATTCTGGCTGCGCCACTGGCTTACCATGCAACCTTGGCCAAGACCTTTCATCTCAGTCTCCCTCTCTCTGTCAAACAATTATAATATCGCCTACCTAACTCCTAGTGTGCACTGAGGATTACTTAATATACGTACAGGGCTCTGAAGATATAAAGTGAGAGGTGAGCACAGGGACAAATCTCTCCAAGCAGCTCAAGGGGGAGGAATAGAAAAATCCAATATGAAAAGACACTAACAAAGCAGCATTCAGGGCTCTTACTTTTTGCTTCCACTGCCATCCCCGTAGCAATGCAGACTCCTGGAATCCAGGGCCGGGTGCTGGCACTCCACGCAGACTGTGTGCCCCTCGCTGAGATATCGCATCCACTGAGTATAGGAACTGTTCCCCTGCAAACAGCCTTCCATGATGGCAGTGATCTGGAATTCGACACAATATCTGCAGCAGAAATGACAGTCTCAGCTAACTTAACAGCAGCATTACAGACCTACTAGTGACCGAGCAACCCAGAGCAGACTGGGTGAACAAAGATCATTTTAAGAAAAGGGAAAGTGCATCACAAAATACACCGTGCACATTTATTCTGATGAGTTAGAGCTGAGTGTTGCTATTCAATAAAACATAGGTGCTTTCAACCTACAGATACCAAAGTGCTTCTCAAAGGAAGATATCACTGATGCCCCTTTTACAAATAGGGAAACCGAAGCACACACAGCAAGTAAATGATAGCTCCAGGAATAAAGCCCAGGTCTGCTGACTCCTAGTCTGGTTCCCCAGTTCACTGGACCGTGCTGCCCCCAGTGCTTAGTTTTGATTATTTATGGTAATTCTTCATAGGAGACTAAGACCTGTCTGATAGAATAATTCATAACAGCACCCAAGTCTCAAGTAATTGGAGGTCTTTCTATGGCAGTGTACTTGCTTGGAAGTGGGGTGAAGCTGCCAGCTTTCTGATCAGGATTATCAGGCTAGCAGTGAGACTTCGCCCTCTATTTGTGCCATGCTCAGATCATGCTGTACGGGTGTTTTTAACCAAACCTTAGAGGAAAGGCTAAGAACTGGCCTTGTTCAGGGAGGAGAATGGAAGTTTGAGGTGGTAGTAACTGCCTGCAAACATATCACAGAACGGGGTTTTGCACAAGCAGAAGCTCTTTCCCTGCAGAAGCTTAAATGAGGGTGAAGGATGCATGTACATTACGGAAACGTGTGTGCGCGCAAGGGTGCGGAACCAGCAAGTACACAACTGCCATATGGTGCCAGAGAGGCACCAATATCCTCCCTGTGACACTTACAGAATGGCAGGTGACAACAAAGAAAACCCCTCCACAGGAGCTTGAAATAAGATGCCACAGAGAATCACCAGCCTGCAAAACGGAGTAAGGCAGGAGACAGAAAAACACACAGGAATCCCCCTTAGCGATTTGCTACATGGGCCTGCATCAGCAACGGCAGCCCCTACCAGAACGAGAAGCAGGAGGCAAGGCCAAAGTCAGCACCCTCACAGACCTTAGTTCTTTAAGCGGAGCATAAAGGAGGAACGTTTGCCAAGAACCCCACCCTGGCAACTGATCAGCACTTGCACATCTGTCTCTCGCAGGATTTAAAGTGCACATGAAAGCCATATGCAGAACCTGGACGTCTGCCAGTACCTGCACCGTCTAATAGTGACATTGGGAGGAAAATGCGCAGCAGCAGCTTAAGGGAGCCAAGCATATCAGGTACCCCCTCCAGCTCTTGATGCAATCAAGCCAACCAGTACAATAACCTGCCTCCTACACAGCAAGGATGCCCAAACTCTGCTCTGCTGGTACCCAATAGGGCAATTTACCAGGATCCCAAAGGGCAAAGCTAATTTGCATAAAACAGAACCAGCTGCACCTGGCTTCACCTTTAATACAGAGGTGCTGCCCACAGAGACTACAGCTTCCAGCATGCTGGAGCTGGAGTCTCCATAGTCCATGCTTTCCCTTTAATGTAGAGGATAACTATGGTTCACACTGTAACCCAAGAGGGGAGTGTAAATGGCTACCCCTATTATAAAGCTGAAGATCAATGCTAAACTGCAAACAAGTAACAAAAACATAACACACACACAGGAAAAAAAACAAGGGGTCCACAAATGCACTCCTTTTTGACAGCAATTAATAGGCATCAAGGGCCTATACAGTTGAGATAAGAAGTTCCAACATCAGTGATTGATTTATTCTAAGTACCATGACAGTAACACTGCATACACGCACATTCTTCTGACTATTTAGGCCACGGTCTATGCTGGAAATCTATTCATGGTGCAATATAAACAGCAAAGAGCACAGCGAGACTGAAAGCTACCCTGCCAGCAAGCCCATCACATGATGATGGGAGAAAAGGGCACTGGTCCCAGAGAGAAGTAGGTCAAGGGAACCGGATGAAATGACCGCTCTTTGCTTACGGGATTCTAAATTGCAACATTATTAAACAGCTACAACTCAATTCTCCCCATCAAGCAGAGTCAAGCCCTCTATTTTGTGAAGTTGGTGCTGCACTGGAATCAGGCTTTAAGGGTTTGTGGGACCTGGACTTGTAGATTCAGTGTTTCCAAGCTGCACTTTAGCATCCACACTAAATTGTAAACCTGGGTTCACACTTACTGAACCTGGGTCTCACAACCGTGCTAATGCATCCATACTGAACTACGCAGACCTTCTGACTTGGGTCTTCGGTTTGATCTGTGACCACGCTGCAAAATTTCACGGAGGAACTCAGGTTTAGACCCACCCCCCCCCAGCCAGGTCATAGGACCTGGGTCCTCATTTATATGTGGACAGAAGGGAGGTTTGGGCTCAAATCTGAGTCAGAGCCCAGGCTTAGCATGCCATGTAGACATCGTCTAGAAGTCTCCATCCTGTTGAACATCTGCTCTGATAAGAGCAGACCCTGGGTGCAATCCTGCACACACTGAAGCCAATAAGAAAAGGTGCGTGAAGTGTGATTACACTGCAGCACTCAGCCCCCGACTTACCCTGCTCCTTCATTTTCGCTGGACGCAGCTCTCTTTTTCCTTGCTTTCCCATAACCTCCTGTGGTTATTAATGCTGGAACTGAGCACAAAGAGAAATTGCACACATGGTAAGTGACGCTACTGCACCAAGGCCACTTGTGCCTGTCAAACAATAAAAATTGGGGCTTTGATGGTCTTTAACGGCACATATTTTTTACTCTGGCAGGAAATTGAAGACAATTCCATATTATCAGTGAATATCCAGCATTTGATTGGAGATACATTTATATTCATCCCCTTTTACTGCCTGAGATGGAGGCTGCTTATCAGAGCCGTGCCAACCAACGGAGAACAAAATCACAGTTCATTTAATACCAACTCTCGGCATGTTTGAGAAAGCCGATTTAAAATAAACCTGAACTCTTAAATCCACACTAGTAAAGAAGTCAAAGCCAGATTCCGGTCCCAGAGACATCAGCAAAAAAAAAAAAAAAAAAAAAAACAGAAGTAGTCAGTGGAATTACACCTGTGGAAAGTCAATGTATTCGAGATCAAATCAGCCTTTACTCCAGATTTACATCAGAAACTGGCACGCAAGAGAAACTGGATGGGGAAAGGTGATACCTTGTCTCTACTGGGTGCCATTCCTTCATGACTGTTGCAGCTGATTTATAAAAATACTGCTCAGCACCTCCTAAGGCCAAATTTTCCCTCCTACTTACAAGAATTTTCCTCATCAACTTCACAGGAATTACTCCAGTTTTACAATCCTACATGAGCTCAGAACCAGACCCCTGGTGTGTTACTTTTGAAACATACCAGATTCCACTAAACAGCATGTACTATTTAAAATAAGTTTCCCAGAAAGGATGCCCATGAACCCCATATAAAAGGTTAAATTCGGTTCTCAGTAACGCTGGTGTAAATCCAGCGTAACTCCGCTGACTTCACTGGGGCAACTCCAAATTTACATTGGTGTAACAGAGCAGAATTGGGCCCAAAGGCTTTATCTGCAAATAATTCCAGCCCAACAAACCCTGTAAAGAAGGTTTAGTGGCCAGGCCCCTGGATTCAACCAAGCTCTCTTCAGCCCAGGACTCAGCCATGTTCCCAAGAGGTTGCGTTTTCAATGTACTTACTAAGGGACTGTTTGCACTCAGCTCCTTCCTGGTTCCAGTACTCCACACAGCCAGCCTTCTCCTCCAGAGGAGGACACGCCTCACCTCCATTTCTAGGCTCCTGCACGACGTGTCTCCTCCGAACTCGGTATGTTGCTTGGCAAGGCTCTGCACAGCCACTCCAGTCGCTCCACTCAGATACAGCACAGGAGACCTCTGGGAGTAGGGTGAGAAACAACAATGTAGGCTGCAGAAATCGTGTGCATGACACCTTCAGAGATGGATTGGGATCTCTGGCTCAGCTCAGTAAAGCAACCTTCCCCCGACTAAAGCTGCGGGATGCGGAGTTTGCAGCCAACCCAGACTGCCTGCCGTATTTGGTCACACAGAGCACTTCCCAATGGTTTCAGTGGAAGGCCCCATACACTCATAGCTTGACCCTGGAGGAAGTTTCAACAAACTCAGGCTGATCTGTGTTGGGGGTTTTGCACCCATGTGGCCACACTGCAGCAAAGAAGCACTGCTGTAAAACAGTGCCTGCACTTAGTCCAGTTTGAAACCAGAGTAAGTCACACCAGTGTAAGACCCTTTTTATACTCTGCAGCACATCTACGCTGGCTGGGGAGGGTGGGAGGAGAGAGTTGCAATGGTGTAACTACAGCCATGCAAACATCCCTAATGTAGACAAGCCCACAGATCCTTTATTCAGACATCATAGGTCTCTCCATAAACAGCAGGAGAATCTCTCCCACTATGTAGCAATGTTTTAAACGGCTTATTTCCCTTCTCCCACCAACAAACCACTTTCTTATCCAAATACCATGCCCGCAGGGTGTGTGCTCAACCCCAAGATACACTCTCTCTGGATGTGTGAAGGCATGAACCATGTGTATTTGCGATGTGGAGTATCATGGGGTAAATAGCACAAATACATTTTCCACTAATTTTTGATTTTCTAAATAGATTTTGAGAGTTTAAAGCCAGAAGGGACCACTAGATAGCTAGTCCAACCTTCTCTGGATCACAGACCATTAAAGACTGAATGCATCCGATGAAGTGAGCTGTAGATCATGAAAGCTTATGCTCAAATAAATTTGTTAGTCTCTAAGGTGGCACAAGTACTCCTTTTCTTTTTGCGAATACAGACTAACACGGCTGCTACTCTGAAAACAGACCATTAAATGTAATCCATTAGCCCTTGCACTGAGCCCACTTATTTGTGTTTGAATAAAGCATCTCCTCTAGAAAAGTCATCCAGGCTTCATTTGAAAACATCAAGAGATAAGAATCCAACACATCCCTGGGTAATTCGTTCCAATTGTTAACCACCCTCATTGTTAAAAAAAATTGTGCCTAACATCTAATTTGGCTTTATCTGGCTTCGACTTCCAGCCATTGGTTCCTGTTATGCCTTTCTCTGCTAGATTAAAGAGCCCTTCAGTATCTGGTATTTTCTCCCCAGGAAGGTACTTTGTAATCAAGTCACCTCTCAATCTTCTTTCTGGTGATCTAAAACAGATTGATCTCCGGGACTCTCGCCACAAGGTATTTTCCTCCAGTCCCTGAATAATTCTTGTGGCTCTTCTCTGTGCCCACTCCAAATTTTTCAACAACCTTTTTAAAATGTGGACACCAGAACTGCATGCTGTATTCCAGCACCAGTCTGACCAAGACCATATACAGAGGTAAAATCACCTCTGTACCGCCACTCACTACTCTCCATGTTATACATACAAGGATCGCATTGGTGCTTTTTGCCACAGCATCAGACTGGAAGCTCATGTTAAGTTGCTTTTCCACTACGACCTCTAAATCCTTTTCAGAGTCTCTGCTTTCCCACATCCAATCCCCATTCTGTAGGTATGACCTACAATCTTTGTTCCTAGATATACAACTTTGCATTTCAGAGTAACAGCCGTATTCGTCTGTATTCACAAAAAGAAAAGGAGTACTTGTGGCACCTTAGAGACTAACCAATTTATTTGAGCATAAGCTTTCATGAGCTACAGCTCACTTTCATCACGAAAGCTTATCCTCAAATAAATTGGTTAGTCTCTAAGGTGCCACAAGTACTCCTTAACTTTGCATTTGGCGGTACTAAATGGTATTCTGTCTGAATGGCCGCCCTGTCTTCCTCATTATTGACCACTCCAACAATCGGTCATCCACAAATTTTAGCAGCAGTGATTTTATATTTCATTCCAGATGATTGATGAAAATGTTGCATGGTGCCAAGCCTAGTACAGATCCCTGCAGAACGCACTAGAAACACTCCCCATTAGATGATGATTCCTCGCTGGCAATAACTTTTTGAGATGTCAGTTAGCAACCACTTAATCCATTTAACAGGTGCTTTATTGATATTCTAGTTTTAAATCAGAATGTCACTTAATATTAAGGGCTGGTCCACGCAGCACAGCAACGTACACTAAATTTCTAAAGGTTTCAGAGTAGCAGCCGTATTAGTCTGTATCCACAAAAAGAAAAGGAGGACTTGTGGCACCTTAGAGACTAATGCTCAAATAAATGTGTCAGTCTCTAAGGTGCCGCAAGTCCTCCTTTTCTTTTTTTAAATTTCTTAAGTGCTCCAACATATTGCACATTAATTGGTCCTTGTAGAACATAGAAATCATGCCACCATAAATGTGCATTGCTCTCCACCTAGACCAGCTCTAAGTCAAATCCCTGACATAAGTCCAACTATATTACATCTACATGGTTACCTTTATCAGCCAAACTTGTAATTTCATCAACAAATGAAATCAGATTTGTTTGACAAGATCTATTTTCCATAATACCATATTGACTGGCATTAATTATATCCCTAACCTTTAATTCTTTATCCAGTGAAGCCCACATCTGCTTTTTCATTGTTTTGCCCAGGACTGACGTCAGGCTAACCAGCCTGTAGTTACTCACTTGCCTTTTTTAAATATTGGCACAAAATTAGCGCTCTTCTAGTCTCCTGGAATTTCCCCAGTAGTGCAAGATTTATTAAAAATTAACTCCAATGGGCCAGAGATCTCCTCAGCCAACTCCTTTGTTTTAGAACTATTGGGTACAATTTATCTGGGCCTGCTGATTTTAAGTGTTTATCCCAAGTAGATGTTGTCTAACATCATCCCCAGTTACTAATGCACCAGAAACTACTTCATCATTGTCATAGGATATAAGAACCTGCTTCTTTCCAAATACCTGCCTTTTCTGCATCATTATTAACAATTTGACCATCTCCATCTAATAATGAGCCTATATACCATTGCTAGGATTTCTTTTGTTCCCATATACTATAAAAATTCCTTCTTGTCTTTAGGCCTGTCAGCCATGGAGTTTTCCCTGATGTATTTAGCTTCCCTTATCAATTTTCTGCACTTCATAACTTCTTTTATTGATTGCTATTTATTTCTTCCTTTTCCCCCCATATGCTATATATTTCTTCCCCCCACCCAACTGATTGTGAAACGGCAGCTTTGACCGTCTAGTAAACTTTTTAAATAACTCCAATTTTCATTCATATTTTACCGTCTACATTCTTCCTCCCAATCAATTTCACTCAATGTTTCTTGGCTTTGGAAAATTAGCCTTTTTGAGAAGCATCAAGTTTATATATTACTGGTTGGGACTTTCCTCTACCCATTTTTAATGTCATCAAGTCACATGATCCCGAGGCAACCACCAACTTACAGTCCAGTGATTAATTCATCTTTATCCATCACAATGAGGTCCAAAATGCAGTTACCACATGTTGACTGCAATATCTTTTGTGTTAGAAAATCATCATCTATAATTTTTGGAAACTCTAATGATGTTTTACTACTGGCTGCATGAGACCTCCAGTTTGCAAGACATGTCCTGAAGGCCCCCATTACAACACAGTTCTTTCAATACATTACACACGGGATTTAAGCAGTAACTTACCCTGTTCTCTGGTTTGATTCAATGGTCTGTAACAGATTTCCTCCTCCCCACCCTCAAACCCCATCCTGGGCTTTATGAATTAGCACTTCGATCTATATGGATTCAAGATCCTGCATTTCTGAGTCATCAATAACTCTAAAACAGGCAACGGTGTCTTTAATATAGTGTGCCATCACACCCACACACCCTTTTTTTACCCACTCCATCCTTCCTGAACAGATTATAACCAACAATTTTAACATTCCAATCAGGTGAACTATCCAATCAGGTTTCAGTAAAGCCAGCTGCTCACATTTGTCCCATCAATGAGAATTACCAGTTTTGCTTGCTTGTTACCCAGACACCTAGCATTGGTACAAGGTGCCATTGAAACGTTTCTTCTCTTCACATTCTTTGCCACCTTGGTTCAATAGGTTCGCAACACACTGAATCCACATTTGAACTACATCCGTACCACCACTTATGCAAAGCTCAGGCCCCTTTTCATGTTCTCTTCCCATGAAAATTCCTGGAGTCGAGTCTCACTGGCATGAATTTTAGCAAAGAGCAGATTTCACTGCATCACAGGAAATGAACTTAAAAGCAGCACACAAGAATATTCACTTGCAGGATCAACAAGGAGTGTGGAACAATACCACATGACTTACCTAGCCAGTGACAATTAACCCACATGGCTCAAATAGTAAGTATAAAACATCCACAGAAAACTATTTGCAATCAGTCCAGAGTCCAAAAGCATGCAGAAAAAATGTGCCAAATCCTTTTGATTCAATGATTAGTTAAATTTGAGTAAATCACACCCTGCTTAAAAATACGTCACCAGCAGAATTATCCACTCACTTCTCCCCAGAGATGTGTTTTTGGTTAGGTCTATTTTTTTATGGCCGGGGGCCTGCGTGCGCGCACACACACACACACAAAACAAAAGACCACACACACAACACACAAGCTAAATTTATTTGAAATCTAAAATACTATTCTGGGTAAGGACCCCTCCTTACCCTTTTCAGTCACCAAAGCAAACATGGTAGAGAAGGCTGTGAAGTCTGTCCCTGGAATGGGGTCATTGGGCCTTGTTCTAGTAACACAACCATTATAATAATATTTAGAAATAGCAACATTTCTGGGTTTATTCAGTGCATGTTTACGCTTTCGCCGCCTCTGTTACTGCTAATTTGGGAAATATTGAGGCAGAACCACCAAGGCTTCCATCTTCCCTAGGGCCTCTCATCCAGTTTCATTCAGGAACCAAGCAACCTTTGGACTGGAACAGAACCCTGGGGCATTGGTCCCATCAGGACTGAAAGTGCGTGGTTCTTAAACTGGCCCATAAGCCAGGGGGTCTCAACCTTTTTCTTTCCGAGGCCCCCCTGAAGATGCTATAAGAAGTTCATGGCCCACCTGTGCCACAGAAAACCATTTTTTTCTGCATATAAAAGCCAGGGCTGGCATTAGGGGGAACGAAGCAGGGCAACTGCCTGTGGCCCCATGCCACAGGGGCCCGCACAAAGCTACTTTGCTCAGGCTTTGGCTTCCACCCTGGGTGGCAGGGCTCAGGGCCCCGGCCTTCAGCTCCATGCAGTGGGGCTTCGACTTTCTGTCCTGGGCTGCAGCGAGTCTAATGCTGGCCCTGCTTGACGGACCCCCTGAAACATGCCTGCAGCCCCCCAGGGGGCCCCGGACTCCTGGTTGAGAACCACTGCCATAGGCTACCTGGGAACCACAAGCTGAAATAGTTACAGGACTAAGCAGCAGAGGGAACATTTAAAAAAAAAAAAAGAAAAAAAAAAGGTCCATCAGTGTATCAGAGATTATTTTGTTGCGTGATTAGAGCATAGGATCAGGTTTGGGAGAACTGGTTTCCTATCCCTGGCTGGCTCTGCCACAAGTTTCCCATGTGACCTTGGGCAAGTCATTGCATATATCTGTGCTTCAGTTTCCTCACTGAGATAGGATAATAAGTATTATCCTAATAATTTACTTGTACTGTAATAGCACCTACAGACCCCAATCAGGGATGAGAGCTTGCTGTAGAAAGATGGTGCCTGTCCCAAAGAGCTTACCATCTAAGATAAGAGACAACAGGCGGATACAGTCAGACACATGAGGGAGTACAAGGTAAGAGCTCCTGGGAGGTGAAAATTCATCGACATTTGTAGAGTAATTTGAGATCCTCAGAGGCAGGACACTATGGGACACAGCTCTGTATTGGGACTCAGGAGTCCAGAGTTCTATTCCCGGCTCTGCCCCGAGCCAGTCGTGTGACCCTGAGCCATCTCCCTGGTCTGTGCCTCAGTTTCCCCATCTGTAAAAATGGGGCTAATGACACTGACCACAGGAACTGAATTTCTCATTTTCCCGGTGCTCGACCCCCGCTCTGCCCCAGGCCCTGTCCCACTCCACCCCTTCTCCCAATGCCCCACCCCCTCTGCCTCTTCCCACCCCGCCAAGTTCATGAGTCAAGAATACGTCTCAAGTCCAGTTCCCCTGCTTTGCTCACTAGACCACTCCCCCACACCTTTTTTTTTTGCTTGCCTGATGCTAATTTTTTCAGCACCTCCGTAGTTTGAAATCAACAGATTCCTCATCCCCACCCCATTTTCAGTCACCACTTCCCTTTCAAGCTTGACCTCTTTGCTGAGGTTGCAACTTAGTGCCACTTGTTCTTGGGGCTCCTTTGCAATGGGTTATGATGATTTTTTTCCTCACAGAAGGAACCACTGTAGATCATTAGACCAGAGCAGACAGAACATCATTACAGGAATCCCTCATCAGCTCCACCCTGGCCCCCATCTTCCTGGACAGGACTCTAACCTGTCAAAATTATGTTTCGAGGTTTAAACTCCCAATCTCAAAGAGACATGATCAGTATCTGCTTCTGGAGGTTCTGCAAGGGACTAAGAGCCTTCATGTCCCATTGAAGACAATGGGCATGCCGCATCTTGCAGGACTGAGCCATTACATAGGAAAGTAGCAACATCAGTGCTAGATTGAGCATCGGTTTGTTGCACTAATACCCTCCAAGATGATCCTGATGTAAACTCAGACCCTGCAGTCGCAAATCAGTGTATTATACAATGTTTCATGAACAGCCCCCCAAAATATCCTTGCAGTCCTCCTATTTCATCCCAGTGTATTTGACTGACAGACACCAGACTATTCTGCAGCTGAATCAGCAGGAAAGGAATCCAGTATTTCAGCCTTGGTCATTCCGGCATCTCTGCTTCTCCAGGCAGGCCTCTGGACGGCTTCCCTAGCAGCTTTCTGTTGCCAGCCCTTCTGTGCAGTAATTCCTCTCTGTCTGGGATGTGCAGGCATGCTACCTCACATCCTGTCTATAATTAACACTCCCTCCAACTTCAAGTCTTCCTTGCTGGACTGAGAATAGTAACTGGGACATTCATTGCGCATATTATCTGAGAGTTTGCTCTATTTCAGTTTCATCTTGTTTTCCTATTTTAGAAAGTTCAGGTTCATACGTTATAATCCTAAAATCAACCTCTTCACTCTCCATCCACCTTCCTCAGGTTCCAAGACAGCTTTCTACAAACATCTATATAGAAACTGCATAGAAAGCCATAGCATGCTACAACAGCATGTGTTCTATTGACAGATCCCGGCTTTCCACTGGACTCCTCAGACCACTTGCTTCTCTCTGCTGGTGATAATCATTCCTGTGTCCCGATGTTCCCATTCAGCTTTGGTCCCACTCACTGTGCATCTATGCAGTCTACTAGTTTAGGGCCAGAGTCTGTAGCATGCATGCTCACCAGTCCAGGAGTAGCCCCCACTGAAATCACCATGACCACTTGGGGCATAAAGTACGACTTCAAATGAATAAGGATGGCAGACTCAGACCCTTCACGCTAGGCTCAAATGTGAAGAACTCCTGAGTTCTAATCCCAGCTCCGCCTTGACGTTGGAGCCCAATCTTGAGAGGTGCCAACTATCTCATCTCCTATTCAAATCAATGAAGAGTTCAGGGTGTTCAACACCTTGCAACACTGGGCATTTGCCAGATAGCCGCAAACTAGTCACAATGCCTCCGCTTCTTCTCCAGTAAAACACAGATAATCTCTAGTTACTGAATTAACTTTGTTTCAAACTGCGGCTAGTATTGTCTTCAGTATTTAAAAAAACACCACACACACACACACACCACTGTGGCACCATCCATAATATAAACAAATCTGAACCTTTCATTTTTGTAACCATACGTCAATATCAGTAATTAGCATTAATGAGCTAAATAAATGAGACGCTGTTCCGAAGATGCAGCAATAAACCCTAAATGTTTATTGGCTTATACAATGGCCAACATTAATCCTCTAATGAATCCTCTTTGAAATCACCTGTTCTTTCAGCCAAGTTTGGCTTCAGATATTAGTACCACACTTGAAATATTTCATTTTAATATTACTTGGATAAAGTAAATCTGTAGTGATGAAAAATAATCTATTAGAAACAGTCTACAGATATGATTCAATATCAAATATATTTGAGTTCCTTGCATCCAGTAAAAATGAACCATAAGAAATAACTTTGAGCAAAGAAGATATTAGTATACAGAAAGTGACCATGTATTTTTTGACATAATTCAGTGGCTAGTACATGGTTATATCTACAATATGCCACTAGATGGTACTGTTTCAAAATACTATTGTGATGTATAAATAAACAATAGGCAGTATCCATAACAGATGGTTTGCTGAAAATTTTGGCAGCTTTTGCAAAAGTGACCTACAAAGGGGGAAAATTGTACTTGCCTTTTTGGTTTATTTACAATGCATGAAAAGATTTTTTTTTCCTGCTAGTTTTATACACGAGAAATTTGGCCGTTATCATTCCTTGTTTTCTTGGAAGACTCCACAGACAACTGGGAAACTAGAAGAAGCATTATATAACAAGTATAGTGTTGTTATTATTTGGATTTCAGTAATATCTGAAGGTTCCAATCATGTTCAAGGGCTCATTATGTTAGGTGCTATATAATCACTTCAGAAAGCACAGTGCCCCAACCCCAAAAAGAGTTCACAACCTAATCCAAAACAAGACACAACAGTGACTTTGACAAACAGTAGGAGACAAGGAGGAAGGTTGTACAGGGGTAATAGTAAAGCAATCACATGGTTACATACATCAAGTATTGCACAGACAAATTATCAGGATTTTTTTTTCATAAATACATAAAATCAGCTATTCCTGATTGCTGCTCAATCTAACCATCACTGGGAGTGAAACCTTACTGAGAAGAAACAGGATTGACAGTCAATTATGGGTTTTTTGGATGGGAACCACATCCTGAAAGAAATCCTTCCCAAACTCCTTCTTGTGACCTTCAAACAACCCCCCAACCTTGCAAGATCATCATAAGCAAGCTTCTCAAAGTTCACCAGCCCTTGCCAGAACAACAGATGCACAACCTACAGTCATATCTCCACTGAGACGATGATCAACACCACCCACAACATGCCTTTCAAGATCCGTCAGTCCTACACATGCCTGTCACAACACCTTACCCAGTACACTAAATGCCCTAACACCACCTGTGTGGGCGAAGTCAGAATCACTACGCTCTCAAATGAACTCACAGAGAAAAATGATGAGACACAGAAATACCATGACATCTGTTGGTGAGCACTTTTCACAAAATGATCACTCCATATGTGACCTCTCAGTCCTTGTCCTCAAAGGAAATCTGTGCAGCACCTTCAAAAGACAAGCCTGGGAGCATAAATTCATGACTTTGTTAGACACTAAAAATCATGGTCTTAATAAAGACACTGGATTTATGACAGGTTTCAGAGTAGCAGCCGTGTTAGTCTGTATCCGCAAAAAGAACAGGACGACTTGTGGCACCTTAGAGACTAACAAATTTATCTGAGCATAAGCTTTCATGAGCTACAGCTCACTTCATCGGATGCATAGAATGGAACATATAGTAAGAAGATTTTATATACACATATATATACACACCAACTCACCCACACACACAGAGAGAGAGAGAGAACATGAAAAGGTGGAGTAAGAGGCTAATTAAATAAGATGAGCTATTATCAGCAGGAGAAAAAAAAACTTTTGTAGTGATAATCAAGATGGCCCATTTAAACAGTTGACAAGAAGGTATGAGGACACCACTTTCTACAAGCCATTACCCCTCTGATCCCACTGAGGGTTACCAAAATAAATACAGGTTTCAGAGTAACAGCCGTGTTAGTCTGTATTCGCAAAAAGAAAAGGAGTACTTGTGGCACCTTAGAGACTAACCAATTTATTTGAGCATGAGCTTTCGTGAGCTGTAGCTCAAATAAATTGGTTAGTCTCTAAGGTGCCACAAGTACTCCTTTTCTTTTTGCAAAATAAATACAGTATTTGCTCAAGAAACTCCCTGAAAAAGCACAAGAACAAATCCGCACAGTCTCTATTCAAACCCAAGTTAATGGTATCTAGTTTGTACATTAATTCAAGCTCAGCAGTCAGATTTATGACTCATTATAGCAATCTCTAACCCACTAACCCTCTGTGTTATCCTATGACTGCAGAGGTGTTAACTGCCCACTTCAGTTTGAATGGTCTCTTACATGCTAACTTCTTATGCTAAACAAGCCATTCCACCTTCCATTTAGGGTGACTCAACGTGTCAACTTTCCCAGACCTGAAGAAGAGCTCTGAGCAGCTTGAAAGCTGGCCTCTTTCACCAACAGAAATAGGTCCAATTAAAAAAAATAACAATAAGTCATCCACCTTCTCTAATTATGTTTTTGGTAACTCCAATACCTGGCATACAATTGGGAAGAAAGTTCTCCTGGTTAATAATTCTACCCCCAGCCTCTTCAACTGAGGGCTGAAAAATCTTCCACTTCAGTTACTAGTCTTCCAAGGAGGCCTTCAGGGAAGACATGACTTGATATATCTAAGCTAAGAAAAGCAAGAGTTATTTTTTTTTCTTAAAAGGGAGGGGGAGTGAGGGGTTTTTTTGTTTTGTTTTTCTCCCCCCCCCCCCGCAGTCCCTTTAACCAAGGAAATCAGCAGCAGGTCTACCCTTAAAATCCTGCAATGGTGCAGCTGCACTGCTATGGCACTTTAATGAAGATGCTCTAAACCCATGGAGAGAGCTTCTCCCATCAGCTTAGTTAATCTACCTCCACGAGAGGCGGTCGCTATGCTGGTGGAAGCAGCTCTCCTGCTGACACAGTGCTGTCTACACCAGTGCTTAGGTCGGTATAACTACGTTGCTTAGGAGGGTGGATTATCCACAGCCTGAGTGACATAGTTCTACCAAAGTAATTCTGTAGTGTAGACCCAGGCTCAGAAAACCTATGCTAACACACACACACACAAAAAAACCAATGGTCTCTTTGAACAGCATCCCACCCCCATTGTATTTATTGTGTTTTTGATTTAATCTACAACATAAACTGTCGGACATGGATAGCCTTATTTGCCATGCACACCTATAGCAGTATAGCAGTGAACAAGAGCTTGATCCCTTTAGGCGGTTATCTCTAGATGTGTTCTTAGAGGTTTATTCACTGTTCCAGCCAGCCAGCTTGTCAGATGATTTCCATCCTGCAGCAGCACTGACAGATGAGCTGTATATTTTGTGGTCTTCCCCTCACTCTCAGAAATTGCTCCTTTACCTAGAGTGCAAGCTCCTAAGGACAGGGACTGGCACTGTGTTACATGTCTGAAATGGCTAGTACAATGGCACTGGGGCCTCTCAGCACTACTCAAAAATAATATTTGACTGCTGTGGTCAGCGCAGGTGCTGGAGAAAGATACCTCTGAGGGGCAGTTCCTAAAACCTAGCAGCCCTGTGTTGAGTCCAAACCAACATTGCTCATGTGGGTGGTGGAGCCTCCTCTCCTCTCCCCTCACACATCGAATGGTACAGAAGAGGTGATCTTCCAAGCACACTTCGTGACTCTCTAGACTAGAGCAGCTTCTTCTAGCAGGCAAGAAAAGAAAAATACCCACCCCGTCTGCATTTGCCGGGTAAGTGATAGCAGAACTTTTCCAAGACCCGGGGGAGGGATAGCTCAGTGGTTTGAGCATTGGCCTGCTAAACCAAGAGTTGAGAGTTCAATCCTTGAGGGGGCCATGTAGGGATCTGGGGCAAAAATTGGGAACTGGTCCTGCTTTGAGCAGGGGGTTGGACTAGATGACCACCTGAGGTCCCTTCCGACCCTGCATGTCCATGACACAACTACAGCAGTTAACAGTGCCAGTGATACCCTAGGGCACCGTTTCTCAAATGCAGCCACCAGGAGGTTTCCCTGTGGCCGTGGCACCCTCCTGGGCAGCGAGGGGGGGGGAAGCATCAGTCCCTCGCCTTCCTCCTTGTTGCTCCTGGATGCGCTGCCCTGCACCGCCTCTCTGGAGACACAACGCTGAAGGAGCAAGGGGCGCTCTCTAACGGGGGGGGTTGGGGTTCAGCCCTGCGGTCGTTGGGCAGCAGGGACTTCGAGAGCTTGGCTGCGGACCAGGGCTCCAGCCCTGGAGCTTTAGGTGCCAACACAGGGTTCAGGCCAAGGGATTTCCAGTGCTGACCCCCAACTCTGGCCATGCGGCCCCAGCCTTCGGCCATGGGGCTTCAGGCTCCAACCCCTGGCTGCGTGGTGGCAGGCTCCAATCCCTAGCTCTGACCACACAGCGCACCAACCCCTGGCCACACGCTCTGACCCAGTAACCCTGGCAGCTGACCCAGGGCGCTGGCCCTGGATGCAGTGATAAGCTGCCAAAATCTTAACAACAGCTTCCCTCCTCACCCCACGAGGGGGTCGTTGCCCACCCCCGCCCCCTGGGACTCCTGCCCCATCCAACCCCCCCGTGTTCCTTGACACCCCCCCGGGCCCTTGCCCCACCCATCCCCCTCCCCTGTCCCCTGACTGCCCCCAGAACCGGGCAGGAGGGTCTCGTGGGCCACCGTAGTGGGTGCCCACCCCACCCTTAAGAGCCAGAGGTACCTGCCGGGGGGCGAGGTGGGGAGTCCCGGTGGTGCTTACCT
The DNA here is from genome assembly GCF_965152235.1 of Eretmochelys imbricata. Classification (NCBI taxonomy): domain Eukaryota; kingdom Metazoa; phylum Chordata; order Testudines; family Cheloniidae; genus Eretmochelys; species Eretmochelys imbricata. The sequence continues at coordinate 17,402,748 of NC_135584.1, forward strand.
GGGGCAGCTCCCAGGGAGCATCCGGCAGGTCCATCTGGCTCCTAGGGGCGGGGGAGCATAGCTGGGGGGGAGCAGCCACTCCCCTCACTGATCACATCAAAAGTGGCGCCTTAGGTGCCGACTCTCTGGGTGCTCCGGGGCTGGAGCACCCACCGGCAGCTCCCGCGCCCAGCCCCAGCTCACCTCCACTCCGCCTCCACCTCCTCCCCTGAACGCACCGCCCCGCTCTTCTCCTCCGCGCCCCTGCCCCCCACCTCAGCTTCCCGTAAATCAGCTGTTCGGCAGGAAGCCGGGGAGGGCTGAGAAGCAGGCCTCGGCTTCCTGCTCAGGCCGAGGATGGCGGAGGTGAGCTGGGGCGGGGAGAAGTTCCCCTGCGCACCCCCCCTGCTGTGGGCGGCCCTCCTCGCGCCCCCCCGCCCCAGCTCACCTCCGCCTCCCTGGGCCTGAGTGGGAAGCCGCCGCCTGCTTCTGAGCCCGCCCCAGCTTCCCGCGCAAACAGCTGATTCGCGGGAAGCCGGGCGGAGTGGGAGCGGAGAAGCAGAGCGGGGTGGAGCGTTCAGCGGAGGAGACGGAGGCAGAGGCAGAGGCAGAGGTGAGCTGGGGCCGGGGGTGGGGAGCTGCCGGTGGGTGCTCTGCACCCACCAAATTTTTCCCTTGGGTGCTCCAGGGCTGGAGCACCCGTGGAGTCGGCGCCTAAGGTGCCACTTTTGGCCAGTTAAATTTAGAAGCCCTTTTAGAACTGGTTGTCCCTCGCAGAACAACCGGTTCTAAAAGGGCTTCTAAATTTAACAACCAGTTCTAGCGAACCGGCTCCAGCTCCCCACTGCCTGAATGCCCACCCTGAACTCTGGTGAGTGCCGGCCCTGGGCACCAATGCTGACCCCTGCCCCCAGCCGAGCGGCAGCAGGTGCCGACCCCAAGCGCAAATCCCCACCCCAGCAGTAGCTGCCGACCCTGGGTTGTGTGCTCTGACCGCCCACCCTGGCTGCTGGCCATGGACGCCGATCCTGGATGCCAGCTCCAGGTGCAGATCTCCGGTGCCGGCTGTGAACTCCAGAGGGTGCTGGCCCTGGAAACCAACCCTTGGCCCCAGTTGCAGGGCAGCAGGCTCCGGTAGGTGCCAGCCCCAGACACCAACCTCTGGCCCCAGTCATGCGGCAGCGGGCACGGTTGGGGTCTGCACCTGCTGCAGGTGCTGGAATGCTGCAGGTGGCCCAGGGCACCATCAGTCCTGACCACGTGGTGGTGGCACCCCTCATCTAGAGCCTCATGCCCCACCCCTCCATCCAGGTTTCAATTTGCCAGGACTTGCTCTGAAGTGAGATCTTAAAAAAAAAAAAAAAAAAAAAAAAAGATACAAATATCACTTTTCACAGCTCAGTTAGCAGCCCAATGCCACCTGCCTTCAGAGCTGGGCACCCGCCAGCAGCCACCCAGCTTGACCCCAACACCTTTCATTACAAATTAAGGACTGCCCCCGATTACTACTATTTCCCACTGCCTCCCGGGCTCCCCACCCACCACCCCATCACCTATGGGCCCTACTGCCTCCCCCCACATTGTCCCAAGCTCCCTTCTGCAGCCTCACACCCCAGACCTGCCCCATTCCTTGCCTCTTGTCCATGGTGTTCCCCGCACCACAGCAGGACCATCGGCAGTTGTCCACATTGCCCACCCACAAGGCCCTGTTTGGTCCTGGTTAAATCCACACCGCCCTGCTCCCCCAAATACAGAAGTCAAAATATTCCTATGCACCAGAGCACCCAAACAATCACTGAGATGTACAGTTTTAAAGTTGCCTTGTAAATGCCATAAATCATAATGCAGACTCATTCCCTTCTAAATATTACTACAGTGCAGGCAGAGTTGTATTACATAGACTAGGTTTCCTTTCAAATCACAGAAAACATATTCACACGGTGTTTACAACTCCCACTACTGTAGCACCATAAGCAGCCATTATTCAACTCATCATGGACAAGATCAAGGTGTGGTGTTGAGTAGGCTGAAATTTGTTTGTGGCAGAAGGCAAAACAGTTAGAGACAACAAATGGATATCAGAAAGTTTTTCAAAAAAGAAATCAGTGCCAGATAGTGCCCCTGAATGCGATACAGAGATGGTCCCACAGCAGTCACCTCCTGCTAAGAAAAGCAGAACATGGAAGGAAGAAAAACAAACATTTCAAGACCAGCGGGAAATCGCAGTTTCTTGGAATCAGATTGCTTCAGAAACACATTTCCAAGCACGTTTGTAAGAGAGATTCATCAAGTAAAAATGTATGCGCTGCAACATCACTATACCACTCATGCAGGAGTACTTGAACAGAATTACCACAACGAGTTTCAGAGGCGCAAGCTGTTACATGATGCAAAAACAGAGTTCAAAAGACAACAGTGGCGGCTCAAAGATTTTTTGAATAAAGCTACTTTTAAAGTTGTACTACTTTGGGGGAAAGCAAGGAAACCATTCAGCGATGGAGAACTCCTGAAGAAAATTGTTCCGGTCGTAGAACCAGAAAATAAGCTTTTCAGAGAGATACCACTGACTGAGCAATGCCACGTTACAGAGCAGCACAAGAGATCTGACGAATTTTCTACAAAAAGAAATAGCTGGAAAAGTCGCAGCAAGCCCTTTCTACAGTCTGTGCTTGGATGAGAGCCCTGATGTCATGAGGAATCCCAAGGTAATCGTATGCATTTGCTATCTGGACTGTGATCGCCATGGTCTTTCTGAAGGTGTTTTAGCTCAGGTGAGCCTCAGAGATAGGCCTACTGGCAAACACATTTTTAAATGTGTTCAGGCGAGAATGCAGGAGTGCCATGTTAGCTTTGACAATCTCTGCGATTTGACAGCTGATGGGGCAGCAGCTATGCAAAGTGCACGAGTAGGGGTACTGAACGGCTTCCAAGAAAGGTGCACTCCAACTTTTTTGGTTCACCATTTTGCCCATCAAGTAGTACTTGCCCACAAGGCTTCAAGGAAAAGTATGGAGGAGGTTGAATCCATAGTGAAAAAAACGTATCAATGCTGTCAACACCAGCAGCGTCAATAAAGGGAGATTCACAACTCTGTGTGAAATGGGCTGAGAGACCCTACAGGTGCTGCTGAATTACAACCCAGTTCACTGGCTTAGTTTTAATGACCATGTACAGAGGCTGTTTGAGCTCTGGGAAGAGCTCGTTGAGGTTTTGAATAAAGTTTTACCAGAACTGTCCCAGAAAACAACAACATGGTTGCCTGCTCTTTTTGAAAGAGTTTTTACCAAAGCTTGCTTCCTTGAACCGGGAGCCTCGGAAACCTCAGCTAACAATATTTGATAGCACTGAGGTAATTAATACATTTAGAATGACAATCATTGACATCGTCCAGCACCTACAAGAGGAATGGGACTTTTCAGGGGTTTTGTTTGTTTTTTAAAAAACAAGCTTAGTCAATTTCTCAGCTGTCAGGATGAGAATGTGGTGCAAAAAGTCGGCTTAGCTGTAACCGAATACCTGAGTATCCTCTCAGAGGATCTTGAAAATCATTTCAGGGAGGGAAACTTTTTCCATCAGTACACCTTTGTGACTGACCCATTTAACAACTCTGGTTCATCTTTTTAGGCTACAAACAAACTGCCTTTCAAGACAGATTAGCTTCCTTTGACTCTTTGGATTTAAGGAATCTCAAGTTCCTCATGCTGAAAATGTGCAATGATTCAAGAATGAAAATATACTTCAGTAAGCCTGGTGTTACAATACAGGAGTTCTGGAATAAGGTGTATTTTGTAGGACACCTACAAGCCCCTAGCTAAAGTTGCTTTGCTTGTCCCTGTTTTCTACTACTGTGTTGTGTGAAAGGGTATTCCGTGCACTTCATTTCCTGAAAAACAAGTACCAAAACTGCCTCACTGATGCTAACCTCGAAGCTCCTCTTCTAATTTCACAGGAGACCCAACATCCTGCAGACTTTCCTCTCAAAGAGCTTCTGCGTTTTTGAAAGTAATTTGATCCACACAATGATGTGGTAAAACCCAGAACTATTACTGTCACACACAATATAATAGTATTATGTTTGTTGTTATTATTATCAGTATTACTAGATTGGATTGATATGTTTGTCTTTCTGAAATAAAAAATTTTGACCTATTTGCAGATATGTTTTTTCATTATTATTTGGACTTCTATTATGTCAAAGCATTTTTAAATTTACTTCATAATTGTTGTTCAATCACTTTTACCAAAAAAAGCAAAAGAAACAATAATAAAAAGGACAAGAACGTGCAAGGCACCTTATTTGTATTTCTATTCTGTTAGGTCCAGTAAAGAATAGAGATAACTGTGCATTATTTTTATTATTGAGTCTGCAAAAAAAAATCTTACATAAATAAATTACAATGATTTGGATGTATATATGTGCATCTTACTTTATTCACTTTAGGAAAAATAAATAATTTTAGGGAGAAGTGTCAGTGCGGCCACCAGCAAGAGTTGGTGAGAACTTTGTGAGAAATTGTGAGAACCCCTGCTCTGGGGCATGGTCACTGGGAACCATGATGTGTCTGTACTTCAAACACTCCCCACATGTGAAACAGTTCGATTCCAGTGGGCCAGTGTCCACATCACTAAAAGCCACCCTGATGTCTAGCACCAACAGGACGGACCCCCTCATTGGCAGCCTCAGCCCAGAGGAACCAAGTCGGAAAAGTGACTGAGCTCTTCTCTCATCCCTGGAGTTAACCACTCCAGGTCAGGGCTGAGACAATGAAGGTGTCGTTTGCACTGCTGTAATCTATGCTGTGCATGTTGGGTATATAGGAGTTTTCAGTCTCCAGAACTGCCAACCCAGCCCCTTTCACCAACACTAAATTCAATTTAAAGCGATTAAATGAAGTCATTTCCCACAGGGAACTTTCCCTCATAAAGTAGTGCTCCCAAAAGATCACGGAAATGTTTGCATGAGGCAAAAACTTTGTTAGGGCAGAGCCAAATGGAGGAAGAATATGGAGCTCATGACTAGGCCTCTTCAGAATACCATCTGTGTGTGCATCTGACTCTGAGGAAAATGCTTGTGGGAAACAGGCAGGTGATTACACCCGTCTCTGGAAAAAGTTACCTCCCTGATTAAAGATTTGCACTTTGCTCTAAAGCATTTTACTGCTTGTTCCACCCCCCTGCTGTTCTGAACTGCACATCAATATGTAAACACAGCTGCTCATGGACTGGGGCTCAGAGTCCAGCCAGCTCAAATCCCAGCCCGAACCCAGACCAGACACTTACAGAGTTTGAGAGCATTCTGACTTCTGGGGAGCTGTAGCGATTGACAACAGCAGAGGCTCTTGTCCTAGAGTTAGCAATTCATTAATGAGAGGAAAACTGGTCTTGTGATTTAAGCACAGGACTGGGACTCGAGAGATCTGGGTTCTTTCCCCATTTCTGTTACAGACTTCCTATGTGACCTTGGGCAAGTCATTTAAGCTTGGGCCTCAGTTTCCCTCTCTGCAAAATGGAGCTGTTACTTCCTTATTCCACAGAGGTTTCTGAAGCGTAATTAATACTTGTAGAGGTGCTCAAATACTATGGTGATACACCCATCATTAAAATAATAAACCTCGCCTAAGTAGCCCCATGACATCCTGAAGGTTAGTAAACCCTAATCTTACATGCAAACCATAAACTTCTCATCAAACTGCTGCCTCAAAACGGTTTACCTACTCGTTACAAGTAATGCCCTGGGTTCCTATAACTGGAGATGACAAGAAAACCAGTCTGTGTACGGTGTGCATTTGTGATGGCCTGTTTCCGGGTTTCTCCTGCACAGCCAGTTCCCTCTGTTGTTGGGGTGGGAGGTTACACACAGTAACGGGGGAGGGGGGTGCTTTTGAAAACAGACGCACATTAGGGTCACACACGATACTGAAATGGAAAGGGAAGTCGGGGCAGGTGTGGGATCTGAAACTGCTCTTGGGCCATTTTTTTTAAAATGGACTAGATTTCTTTCCAGTTGATGGTGCCCCTTAAACTCCCTTGGTTATTTCTAAACACCAGAAAAGGGGGTGGGAGGTGCTAAGGGAGACGACAAGGAGTTTATCCCAGAAGAGGCATTGCCCAGGCTGTTACTGATTTCTCAGATCAGACCAGGAGCTGCCCAGCAGCACAAACCCTAGTCAGTAAAACCTAGGGCAAAACAACAAATATTGAGCCAAACCCTGATATTGAGCCTGAGGCGGCGTGGCACCTCTTCCTGGCCCCCCGCAGGCACTGGGGGGAGGCTTCCAGGAGACACGTGCGTGCTCACTGCCTCACCTTGGGACCGACGAGCAGGTGGCACCTATGGGTGCCAGGGCGGCACCTTCAAAGTGACTTATGGGTGCTGAGTGCTCAGCCCCTCCCCGCGGCACCTGGGGGTGCTCGGCTCCTTCCCGGGCCAGCCCCTCTGGCCGCACGCCGCAGCGGGCGCTCACCCACCTGGGCAGGCCTGCGGGTAGTCGTGGCAGCAGTCCATGGTGCGGGGACACGCCTGGTCGCAGTAGCAGGCGCCGTGGGATCGGTCCGGTCTCCAGCCGCTGCTGACACAAGCCAGGTCCCTGCCCCGGCAGCAGCGCCCCAGCTCGGCGCAGCCGGCCTCCGAGCTGGGCGCCAGAAGGAGCCACAGCAGCGCGGCCGCCGCCGCCAGCCAGCCGGGCCCCCGAGCCATCGCCACGCCCGGCTCGGGGCGAGGGCAGCAAAGGCAAAGCCGGCCGCAGCCGCGCCCAGCCCCAGGCGGGGAGGGCCGGGCCGGGCCGGGCCGGGCAGGCACCGCCTGGGGAGCCCGGCAGCCGCCGCCGCAGGGGCGCGGTGCCCAGGTGCTGCGGAGCCGGTGGTGCCAGCGGCTGCTCAACGCTTCGTCCCCGCAACGGGCTGCGCTTTAGGGAGGGGGCGAATCCCGGGGCTCCCTTACCCCCAGCCCAGCTCCCGCGATGTAAAGGAACAAGGCGCCTGCCCTGCTGCCGGTAGTTCTGACACACCGGCCGGGACCCTCCTGCTCCGCCCCCAGCGAGCCCGCGGTGCTCGGCGCTGGCGCCCCTTGGACACACGTGCCCAGGCTCCGGCTCACACTTGTGGCTGAGTTTCATCCACAGAGTCCCCCTCAACGCTCGGCAGGGCGGGGCCGTGGGGCTCATTTCATTCACCTTCCCTCCCCCGGTCCCGGCTGTCCTGCTCTCCTCAGCCCTTGACACCAAAGAGTAGCGCTGAAACCGCCTCTGAAGAGCCCCACACCCCTAATGAGGGTCAGGTAGCACCGGGTTTCCTTTGGCCAGGGGTGGGCAAACTTTTTGGCCAGAGATCCACATCTAGATATGGAAATTGTATGGTGGAACATGAATGTTCACAAAATTGGGGGCTAGCGTGAGGGCTCTGGTTGAGGGTGTGGGCTCAGGGCTGGGGCTGGGGATGAGGGGTTGGGGTGCAGGAGGTTGCTCTGGGCTGGGACCGAGGGTGGGAGGGGATCAGGCTGGGGCAGGGGGTTGGGGCATGGGAGGGTGTCAGGTGCAGACTCTGGGAAGTGCTTACCTCAAGCAGCTCCCAGAAGCAGCGGCATGTCCCTCCTCCAGCTCCTACACAGAGGCACAGACAGGCGTGTCTGTACGTTGGCCTGTCCGCAGGTGCTGCCCCTGAAGTTCCCATTGGCCGCAGTTCCAATACCACTCCCTGGCTGGAGCACCAGTGCAGGGCAAGCCCCAGACTCTGCTCCCTGGCGGGAGCTCAAGGGCTAGATTAAAATGTCTGGAGGACTGGATGTTCCCGGGGCCGTAGTTTGCCGATCCCTGCCTTAGGCCAATGGGAGTCACTGCACTAGGACAGAGACTGCCTTTGTGTGGGCAATGTCTAGTGCAGTGAGGCCCAGGTTTTGGTTGGGGGGGACTCTACACGCTATGGCGATACAGCCAGATAATAAACCCTGCCAGTATTCTAATCTGTTGTTACACTCCAGAGATCTTCAGCTAGCAATGGTGACGTTACATCATATTATTATTTGTTATCTGTATGGCATAGCACCTGGGAGCCCTAGTCATGGACCAGGGAGCTGGCCAAACACAGAACCAAAAGACAGTCCCTGCCACAGTCCATTGCTATAGACCACAACAGTATTTTTATTAGGCTAATTCTTTGCTATAACATACTTATATTTGTCCTTGATGTTAATACACTTTGTATTGACTTTAACCTCACAGTGGCTTTTTGAAACTTAAAGGGTATGACATGTATACATTGGCTGCCAGCTGTTAGTCAGCTCAAGCCCCAAAAAAGGGACACAAAGAATACTACCAAAAAAACATTTAGAAGACACTAATTTTTTCAGATATAACTCCAGCAAATCCAGGATGCCACTATAACCTGAGGCTGCACCATTCTCACTACAGCAGCCTGTAATAAACATGACCCAGCTGTCTACCCTGCCTCACTGCAACAACTTTACTATGAATGTTTTGCTAGCTTTCAAGTGCTGGAGGCTTAAAGACATTAGAGCAATCCCTGTGCACTATTCACTGGGGATCAGGTGGTTTTACTGTAGCTTTTTAGCAAAGGAACTGGCTTTAAATATTGATCACAACAGATGTTATTACTTGCTGTGTGCTGAGCAGGGGTTTGCAAAACCCACCCACTGACTAGTTACAAGGGATTAGACTAGAGTTCTAATGATGGTCAGAGGAATAAAGTTGCTACTTAAGAGAGGCTGCACTGGAGACATGGAAAATATTATTACAGAGCAGACTGTGAGGTTCTGAGTGCTTGGCAGTTCAGGGGGCCTAGCCCCTCCCAGGAGCAGGCCTTCTGAAAGAATAAAAAATAAAAGAAACACTATCTTCCATGTATGACCATGTGTGGCTGTGACAAAGGAATGCAGGGAAGCCAAGGAGCTGGGAAAATAAGAGGCAGCGTGGTCTAATGCTCACAGAAAGAGACCAGGAATTTAGGACTCAAGCTCTAATTCCTCCCTTTGTCACTGACTCACTATGTGACCATGGGTAAGTCATTTAATCACTCCATACCTCCATTTACTCATCTGTAAGCCTTACCTAATCAATCAACATAAAGCCAGAGGTCCTCAGTGGTCTTGTGCATATTATGCAGAGTGGCATCAATGGAGAATAATTCTAAGGGATTTCCTCTGTCTCAGGCACTAATGCTGCTATCTCTTCAGTGCTCCTAGTCCCCATCACACTGGGGCACAGGGGATACATTCACATTGCACTGCTTCTAAAGCTCTCCTCCTGTTCAACCATCGGTCTCAAGAACACTCTGTCCTGGCATTGTCATTGTTCAGCTAACAAAAGCCATAAGTAAGACAGGCTCCACTGACTGTTTCGACAAGCAGCACCAAAAGCAAAGCTCAGCCCGCTGGATTAGCAGAAGCTTGTTCCACAGACAACAGAGCAAAAATTTAGTTTTATACAGCTATGGGACCCAAACCAAAACCTCAGACTTTGAGGAAATTCAGATCAGGATCCAGACTTTGTGGTAGACTTCTCGCCCAATACAGCCCCTCCAAAAACTTTGGGATAGTTAACCTCCAGCTCCCAAACTGAACTTTGCTGATTGGGCCCAGCACTAGCTTTAAAGGACGAGAGTTAATTCTCCCTTATTCTGAACGAGGTGGAGAGTAGCCTTGTGTGAACCTCTCATTTGAAATAGTTTTGCTCTGAAATTGGAAAAGGGCCACATTGAGACAGGCCGTGTTTTCCCTTGGCTAAACCTTGCTGAAACCCCATCAGCAAGGCAACAGGCTCCCTAATTTGCAGGCACTAGAAGTGGGCCTACTGGCCATATTTGAGAACATCATGTGACTTAGCCCAGGCAAACTTATTGTACAGCAGAATGCATAGGTGTGCAGCACCTCAGCGCGCCTGGGTCTCCCGAGTGGAAAAGCTCCTTGTCCAACTTGGGCAAAATGTACACAGCTCACTGCAGGGCCATGAGATGGGACCCAAAGCTGATCTTGAGTGTGGCTGAGGGGCAAGTCAAACAGTGTGACCTCTAGAGCTAGCTCCTACCACCTGTGACACTGAGAACTTGACCCACAGCTTGGCTTCTCCCTTTCGCTTGTCTTCTCCTCTGATGCCAACAAGATAAAGTTACAGATGTTTTTCTGCAGGAAAATGGAATAGAAGGCCTGATCCAAGTCCCTTTTGGTCCATGGAGAGAGTCCAGTTGGTTTTAGTGTTGATTGCACTCTGAAAGGGCTGGAGCCAATAGACAACAGCAGAGAACAGAAAATGAGAGAGAATGTGTGTGTGAGGGTTGGGGGGGGGGGAACGAGGGTGTGTGAGAGGCAGAAGGGGGTCAGAGACAGGGGCATGTGGAAGTTGATGTGATCCATTCTCCCTCCATAAAAGAAACAATTCCTCTATTTGGAGTCAGCTGTCCCTAATGCTTCACTTTATTTCATGGCAAAGCCTAGCAGGCCCATTCCAAGAACATGCCAGCTCTCTGCCCTTTCCACTTTATCACAAGGCAGCATGACTAGCTCACTTTGCCAAGTGGGAGCAGTTCAGAGGCAGGAATAGTCTACGGGGTGTTCTTGGCTCTGGCTGCTGTGCTTGCCAAGCTAAGGGGAACACCAATGGGCTGTTCGCTGGGACCAAGCAAACGGCTTTATCTGCTCCTTCAGCACACATCTGCCTTTCCTGCCAGCCTCTTGGGATTTCCTTCCCCTCTGGTTCATTTTTTCTGCCTTAATTAAGCAAGCTGCACTGCAGTGGAGCTGCCAGTGACCCAGTTCCCAGATGCTTTCACTCTCAGTCCGCCTTTGTTAAACTCGTGGGCAGAAGGATGCTGGCAGACGAAACATTCCTTAGAAGTGGTGGACACAAAGGAACCCTTCTTCTCACTTTCACTTCTGGATAGCGCTTGGGACTGTTAATTGCTCTCCCTGGCCCAGCATCAGTGGCTTTACAGGTGGATGCATCCGCTTGTGGAACTGGAGCCACTGTGCTACAAGCAAGGAGGGTCATCAAATCCCTTCGTAAAACTCTCCTTTGCAACGATGCCTACAAAAAAACTTGACAATGGTTAGGCAACTGGTGTGCAGAGAGTGCTGCCCATGATGCTGGTCAATATTGTTTCCTTGGTTCCCCCAATCTGTTCTGCCTGTACCCATCTCTTTCTTCTGTCTTACATTTAGATCATGAGATCTTTAGGGCAGGGACCATCTTTTTGTTCTACATTTGTACAGCACCTAGCACAATGGAATCCTGGACCATGACTGGAGCTTGTAGGAGCTACTGCATTACAAATAATAATAATCATGATGCCAAAGAGGTCTAGTAATATTTCACCATTTCTGATTTCATTTGTAACTAAGAGCCTAGGAGAGCAAACTTTGCGAGGGAGGGGGTTACTATTAAAGGGTGCTGTGCTAGAAATATTCAAGTTCACAGTGTGCCTTTAAAAATGTCTATCAGAAAATGCAAACAAGAGCAGTAAAGCTCAATTCACATTTGGATCCAGGTGAGGATTTTGAAGACTCTTGGGGCAGAAGAGGTGAAGAAGGAGGAGTCTGGGGCTTTGGTTCTGCCTGTTATAAACATGGGGGGCTTTGCAACATTCTGTTATAGATTCTGAACCCCCCAAAGTTTGGTTCCTGAGTTTGAGCTTAGTAAAGATCTTTGAACTCTTTCCTTTTCATCTCATTGTCCATGGAGACACATTCCTCTGTTTCTGCTGATGCCACATGTGCTGATGTCCCCTGGCACTAAGTGAGGCTCCAGTGGTCTCCTGTGATGCTGGAAATAATGCTTGATTAATTTTTCAGACGCAAGGCTTGGATTGTGCTGCTGCTTAGCTCATGGGCACCAATGTAAGACTGTGGCTATGTAATGATGTTTGCTCCTGCTCCCTGTCTGCCCTAGCCAAAGGGAAAGTGCAGCGGGGGTGGGAGGATAACAGCAATCAAAAGAGAGACTACATAGCTCCACACCATACTTCGCTAACATTCCCTTTCACACAGTCAATTCTGTGTGTGCTTCACTGACCTGGCAGAATAGGGAAGAGCTGGCTCCTTGCCAAGGCCAAAGGGAGCGCTGGGTCTTTGTGTATGTGGCACTTGTCCATCTCTGTAATTTACTGAATGGTTTCTCCTCCCAGCTCCTTTCCTCTGCTAGTCAGATGGGGAAAAGCATCCAGCTCCGGGGAAATGAGAAAGCAAGCACTGTGATCATGCTCTGTTAGCTCTACTCCATATGTCAGGGCTGGGCTCCTTTAGACCCATGAATCTAAGAGCTTTTGATCATTTTCAGAAGGGTTACTCTGCTCATCTGTTCTGGGTTTAAAGAGTAAAGCAGATCACGGCTTTTTTTGGTCAGTGGCCGGAAATCTTTGAAGGGTCCCAATCCCAGCCCGCACCCCACCCTCAGCATCCTATACTCCTTACAGTCCCTCCGCCACCCAGCATTGTGATAACCCTCCCTCTGGCAGCTGCTGGAAGGAGCTGTGCGCAATGCCATTCCTTGCATGAGCCAGATACACACAGGGTTCTCCCTCCCCTCCCTTCCAGGGGCTGCTCTAACATTCCCAGAACAAAGGAGAGAGCACACTGCACGTTGCACTGCTGTTACAATACTGATTTGACCAAAGTGAGCTGTTGATTAATCCTGAGCTAGAGCCTAGGAGACAGTTTGGTCCTGTGGTATGAGCTGGGGCTAAGTATCAAGGCTCCTAGGTTTTATTCCAAAGAGACCTATTATTAAGAGCTTTATAGAATTACCATATTCATGTTAAAACTCTCCCTGTCCTCTCTCTCTCAAGCCATTCCATAGATTGTCTGCTGGCCTTGACTGCAATAGAAATAGATGGATTTGCTTTCCCAGGCAACCCACTCGCAATATGAATGCATGCCCTCAAGGCCAAGCCGAAAACAAATTCAGAACAAGCCGATAACAAGGTCTTAGTGCCAAGAAGAAAAAGGATGTAGTGTGAGAAAATATCCAAGAGCAGGAATTAAGAGATTATTTTTTCTTTTGACAAACTGAAAATAATTCTCCTAAAACTAGTGGAGGTTGGCCAATTTCCTTTCACACCTGCTCCTGCTCTCTCAAAATCCCCATCTACCTTCTTAGCCCAGGCACCCTGCGTGGAAAGTCATAATTAAAAAAAGTGATGATGGGAGGGGTGGGAGAGGGAGAGGGAGGAAAAAACATTTTTGAGTCTCAGAAGAGGCTTGTGATTTGGGCAAGGCTCAAGAGAGTTCTTATTTTATTCAGTCTGGTTCACCCAGAATGTATGTGAGAGGATTCTAAGCTCTAAGGGTGTTTAACTCTGCCTGACTTAAAGGGGAGTCTAACTCTGAACCTTGATTCATTACTCCTTGCTAAGTAATGTTGAGATCTAGGAATGGAAGGGATCTCTGGATGGAATTATTATATTTACTTTTCTGTACCTGCCTGTGAGCCTTTATTCTGAGAAGAGATGGAGCAAAAGCTTTCACCAAGCAGGTCAGGTTTGATACTGAGCAAAAGTCAGAGATGTTTCACATAAGATTTGCCATATTTATTATTGTTCCATAAGCTCTGGTACTCTGTCTCCTGCTATACCAGCTAAGATCATTGAACAATCTAATCCTAAACACCATCAGCAACAAACACCCTTCACAAATAATTGTATAAATTAACAAAAATAAACGTGGCTCTTTTCACACTAAAGGGGAATCTGGTTAGCATATCTAAGCAGGGTATTGCCCCATTGGCCTAAGAGCCTCTCACCCGGAAACAAATATTTTTTTGTTGGCCCTGCTGCATTGTGCTCCAGTACAGAACTCCAGGCCCTGCTATGTATTGACAAGGAAGAACCAGTGCCGTTACCATGTCTGTAGAATGTGGCCCCTGCCTTATTGCAAACAGGGAGAGGAGATCACATCAGCTTGCAAGACAGCTGGGTATGGGCAAGTCATGAGAAGAGAACAGCTGACTCCTGCTGCCACCTCTGCAGCCCTATTTTAAGATCAGGTAGGTCCGATATCTGTGCATTTGTTCAGTTGGATGCATGTCAACAGTTTTATCCTCAGGATTTAGAGCTGCAAGGTGCCGCAAAGAGAATCTTCATCCAGGTGGAGGCAAGTTACACAAGTAATTTTATAGGGAAAGCAAACAGCCCTCAGTGATTTCAGCTCTGCTCTCAGCTGTGAGAACATCAACGTTGGCCAGAGAAGCACATGGCCAGCTCATTAATCCAGAGCGACTGTCTCTCCCTGGACTCCAGCAATGAAGACTTGAACACCCATAGCTTACCAAGTTTTATCCAGTCTCTCTGCCTCTTCTTCTCTTAATTACAACACTCCACTAGACTAGTGATGGTACAGGTGAGGGCTAGAGCTTGGTGAAGCAGGACTCTGTATAGCAAATAACTGATTCAGTTCAGTTTCCTCTGTCTTCTGTTCCTGAATTGGAAGAGAAGGGGGAATTCATCGGTGACACTGGACATAAAAGAGTCAAACCTGCTGCCATCGGAATCAGTGGCCAAACTCCCATGGTCTATAATGAAAGCAGGAGCAGGTCCAAAGTGGTCAGACTGTTTATTTTTAAGTAAATAAAATACATTTATAAAGCTTTTAGTGGTTTCTCTGATGCCCCTTTTGCTCCCCACTAGAACAAGACCAGAAGCAACCTGTTTATTTGGAACTGGCACATTTCACACCCAGACTAAAGCTTTTGCTTTCTGCTTTGTTTCTCCTAAAGAATCCAGTAGAACCTCAGAGTTCCAAACACCTCGGGAATGGAGGTTGTTCATAACTCTGAAATGTGCATAACTCTGAACAAAACCTTATGGTGGTTCTTTCAAAAGTTTACAACTGAACATTGACTTCCTACAGCTTTGAAACTGTACTATGCTGAAGAAAAAAGCTGCTTTCCCTTTATTTTTTTTAGTCATTTACATTTAACACAGCAGTGTGCTGTATTTGCTTTTTTTTCCCATCTGTGCTGTCTGATTGTGTACTTCCAGTTCCAAATGAGGTGTGTGGTTGACTGGTCAGTTCGTAACTCTGAGGTTCTACTGTATATTAAAAAGCCTGGGAAACTACCTTTAAAAAGTGCTGCCCCCATGAGCATTCCAGGTCAGAAAGTACTTTCTCCTAACTGGAGGAAAAGCCAAGAGCAGAGCCACTTTTCCAGTGAAAGCTGGAGTTTCTGCACACTCACACTGAGATAGCACTGGGTCACTACCTGTTCCTGGGTCATACCCAACATTGTGAGGCGTTAGCAAGGAGTTTTTCCGAGCCCAGAATAACTCTAGAACACTTTTCAGAGTAACCGATGAAGTGAGCTGTAGCTCACAAAAGCTTATGCTCAAATAAATTGGTTAGTCTCTAAGGTGCCACAAGTACTCCTTTTCTTTTTTCTAGAACACTGACTGTCACACTCCTTTGGGAAGAGGGAATAGATCAGTCAGTATCCCCTGTGTCACTGTTACAGGCTCCCTATTCATCTCCCAGACTAATTCAAAAACACTCTGCTGGTTTTCAGAACTCTCTATGGACTTGCTCTGCTTTGCCTCTCTAACATCCACATAATCCGCAGCACCTCATTCCAGTTTTTATGGTGCATATACAGCCAGGAGCCACTCTAGCTCTAGGCAAACTAGGCAGTTACCTAGGACAGGAGATATGGCTCAGCCAAATCTGCCACCCTAGGCCTCTTTAAGGAAATATTTGCAATTTGGCACTGGCTCATGTCCAAGCCCCTTTTATGTTTTTGACATATGACAATTCATAAGGTTAAAATGCAAAAGTCAACATCTCCCTCCTTTAGGACGACTTATGAATCTAAGCAAAACTTCAGGATTTTCTTACAATGAATTATCCTGAAAAGACAATGAAAAATGGTTCTTGAATGAAGCATGGGCTTTATTTGGGATTTAGAGCTGTACCTCTGTGTGTGTTTCAGGATAAATTAGTCCAGACAAAACTAATGAAGCCATTCAGTTATTTGTTTATTTACTGATTTTTCAGGGCCAGCTGAATTGGCTTATCGGAAGGTAGCAAGTGCAAAGGACTGTCATACACAAATTCCAGCTGCCAACTTCAGGCTTTGACAGATCTCTAGACTTCTGAGCTTCTTATCCAGTTTCTGAGTGCAGGAAACAACTATTTGAGGGTATCATTATATATTCAAACCCTTATGTTCACCCAGTTATAAAACTTATCAAATATTCACCCCCGGATTATCAAGGAAAGAAAATCAACACAAAGGCAATCCTATCATCATACAGGCCCTGGGTCAGCATAGCACTTAATTGCATATTTAACTTTAAAAACATGCTTAAATGCTTTGATACATCAGGGCCATCATCCGTAACCTCATTAGGTTGCCATGCAAGCTGCCGAGGAAAGCAATTACATTTAAAATAAAACAACCTTGATTTTAAGTTGCCAGGGGAAATAATTACATCCAGCAAGAAACCTTGGTTTTAAACAAAGCTATTCGGTAACTAAAGATACACGCCATTAATATCTGATTGATCCAGGCAAGGTTTTGAAAATACTTGGTCAAATGTATGTAGATTACAACGAACTGTAGAATACGCACTTTAAAACAGAATGAATAATGTCAGTTTCTTAGCATCTGAGGAACTGAAAAGCTTCCCTTTATAAAATAGCAAAATTAGGATCAGATAAAAGGTCTTTTAGCATCATGAGATGTCTCACGTGGGCTTCAGTGAGAGTTGGATCTGCATTAACATTAATTAATTATAATAATGGATCTAATGTTAATTCCTCTTCACCTCCCAAAATATATTAAAAATAAGTAATTTTCTGCAATAAATCCCAAGAAGCCCTGATTTTCACAGACTCACTCTCCTCTGGGTTTGCCAATCTTCTTCTTTCTAATACAAGGCCTGTATATAAGATTCACGACCTTTTGTAGAACACTTACTGGGCTAAGTCCTAAATCAGGCCTCAATTGCCATTCATGCAGAACTCTAGCTGAAGTCAGATTTTCAGTGAACTCTCGCAGTTTTTGACAATTCAAAATGAAAAGCGAAATCCTCCAATGTCAAGGGTTTCATATTCTTAGAGAGTGGTTTGCACAGCCCCGGCCCCACACAATGGTGCTCACTGCAGAGTTTTGCTAGGGTAGCAAGAATACAGTAATTGTAGAGGACATAACCAGGTCAAATGGCAAAATGAAGTGTAACAGAATCTTAGCAAGCACCAGTCCAGCAATGATAAACCCTCAGGAAACAGCTCATAATCAGGTACAGAATGAGAAATCTGGAACTCCCAAAAAACTGACAATGGTTTTAGTTATAACTTGTAAACAGATAGAATAGGAAAGGTAGCAAAAAGATTTCATTCTCCTGGACAGGTCCATTTAGATGCTGTTTGGGGCCCTGCTGCACAAGTGGTGCTGGATTATTGTTACACCCAGGTTGTCTAGTCATATTTACTTTGGCCTTCTGAGAGTGCAACTCGTTGGTAAAATTAGGAGGTCAGAGGAGAGCACCTGGTTTAATCTTTAATAGGCAGAGTTCCTGTGGAGCCCACAAAGGGGGAGGAGCTTGCTCTGCCTGTGTTTGTTTACCTAACTCAAAGGAGCAGCACATGGCTTCAAGGAGTCAGACAGTTCTGGTGACACCTGCTTCCTAAATGTCAATTACCATTTTCAAATGTTTCATCACAGTGTTAATAGGGCCTAATCCTGCAAAGTCTTTACTATGCTAGCAGCAGGGCCGGCCCACAACGTTTTGGCACCTGAGGCAGGGAGCTCAAATGACGCCCCCATGCCCCCTCGCTTGGGCCAAAACTTTGAAAGGTCTCTTGTGCCCTCCTTCCTCCAGCACAGCACTCCACCATCTCTGTGCATCTAGAGTAGAGAGAATACATATGCATCAGCAGCAGATACAATTTTCTACACTCTGGGTCCTAGTGGCGCCCCCCACAGTCTGGCACCTGAGGCAACTGCCTTAGTTCACCTCATGGTAAGGCCAGCCCTGGCTAGCAGCCCTTATTCACACATGTAGTTCCATGGACTTTACTGGGTCTCTACTTGTCTAAGCCTTTGCAGGTCTGGACACAAAGCAGAGAAGTGACCTTCCCATGGTCACAGCAGGGTTAGGATTAAACTTGGTCAATTAAACCTGATTCCCATGCCCATGCTCTAGCTTCTGAACCACTCTGCCTCCTGTAGCTACCCTCTCATTGAAGAGGACACTGTAACAGTAGCCACCAGAATGACTGTAGACTCACCCCCATCATCTGACAGCACTTCTCAGCTGCTGCCCTGATGTAATCTCTCTCTGTATTTGTAATGCAACCAGCAAGACAATATCTAGACACTGGTTACAGACTCTCAATTTCACGGTGAACGTCTGAGGTGGGCCTAGCTCATTTCCCTTCCCTTGTTTTAGCCTTTGGATCCTATAAATGGACTCTTTTGGCCATTTGGTTAGTGGAGCTGATCCTGTGACAATATCTTTGGGATCCATTCTTTTAAATGAATGGTTTCTGTAGAACTGTGTTCTACTCCATGGGAAAGGGCTACCACAGCAAATCCAGGAACTAACAACCATAGGGGTTGGTGGTGGTGGTGATGGTGGTGGTGGTGATGGCAAATCAGCCAGGACGCAGCCTCCCCCACAGAGAGGCACCACATTCTGGCATGTCTCGCCTAGACTAGTTCCAGCTGGATTCTCCAGACACCAACAGACAAAAAAAAAGACTTTGGGATAATTGGCCTGAGGTTAAACTGACTCAGGGGCTGCTTTGTGATCCAGAAGATGCACAGGACCTTCTGTCCAGACAGGGGTCCCTAATCCTTTCAGAAGAGTTAGAAGGACTTGACCTATCAAGGCCAGAGAAGACGGTCGGGTGACTCTGGTAAGCTTATTAGCGTGCATATAGGAACTTTGATGGGGTTTTATGGGTTTCCTCTGTAATACAGAGGAATAAGTGTGCTTGCTTAGAAAAAGCCGTGTGGTAACATATAACTGCAGGCCATACCCTGGAAATAGTCTCTGGAGAGAAAGCAAAGGGCAGACATTGACCCTTTAGGCAGTCTGGGTTACTGGGGAAATCACAGTGTAGGCAGGGATTGTGCAGCCTTTAGGAACCCCCAGTCAGGAGGGTGTGAGATATGGGTCTTCACCCAGGAGAGGTGAAGGCTGGGAACCTAACATGGGTGCTCTTGGGTGGACCACAGAGAGGGAATGCAGAGGCAATTGCCCTGAACTGCGACAGACCTTTGTAAATCAATAAAAGCGTAGCTGAGCTACACAAGAGCTGAATGCTTATTTGTCAGCCAGGACACTGCCCGCATGAAGATCAACGATGGCTGTGACACAGAGTTGATTAAACCTGTGAGCTCATCTAGGTGAAATTTACCTTTCCACTTACATACAGAACGCCCCGTCTTCAAATCCTAGTAGCTGAGAGAAGTTCAAGTGCAGCTGCTTATGGTACATTCAGTATCCGCAGATGCAGTCTAGGCAATCTGCACAACCTTGAGTAGCAGCATAAAATTACACCAGATTGTGGAGTTTAAAAAAAAAAAAAAATAGGCCCTGCTCCAAACCCCACTGAAATCAACAGAAAGACTCTCATTGACTCCATGGGGCTTTGGAGCAGGCCCATATGTGGTGGTGGTGGGAAGAGGGGAGGGTGGGAAACAACTAACAGGACCTCATCTAGGGAATATGCCAGCAAAGGACCCTGTTTTCTCTAACCATGACTGCATTAAGGAACTGTAATGAAATAAGAGATGGTATATTTCTTCCCCATGAGGCCCTCATCTTGACCAGGGCCTTCAGGTGCTATTGCAATACAAATAATATGTAATAATAATGCAGATGGAGGAATGAATAACCACCTGTACAAACTAGTCTACTATATAATATTTTTCTCAGCTGATACAACTCACCACAGTGGCAGAAATAGCCATGCTTATTTTCTAAAATGAAAGCAAAAGCAACCATGGACTCAAGAGATTGTTAGTCAGTCAGGTGTTTTTTTAGATTTTGCAGTTTTGTATTTTCTTAGAATAAGCAAAGCTGCCATGTATGCCATCAGTATATGCAATTTTCTATACTTTGCAGTTTAGGCAAAAGAAATAGCTTAATTATTTTAGTTGTTGTTTTTCATGCTGGGGGGAAAACCTGAATTTCTCTCTCTCCTTCAAAATTATATTAAACTTTTATCACTTCAACACTGTTCAGGTGGTTCCAGGTTTAAATTATGGGGCTCCAAATCAAAGCTTTATTTATCTATTTAACCTCCGTCACCACAGAACAATATTAATTTCACAGCCCAGGCTCCTTTTGGACTCTCAAAATTATTATTTCTTGCAGTTGTTATAGCAGGCAGCATATGAAAGACCTCTTCATGGAAAGATGTAACAAGAGAAAAGTTTAGCTCTATAAAGAATTCTGCAGATGGATATTTTCTGGGGTTTGCATTCGTAGGGATGGGGTGGGGGTCTGGGGAGTCCTTTATTTGTGGTTATTAAGGATAACTGAAGGTGCAGCCTTCTGTTGGTGACACTTACTTGCTGTGGAGATTAAAAATTCACAAACGGAAGATTCTAGGATTTGGGTGATGGGGGGAGAATGCCATGACCCCGAGCCAATCTCTCCTGCTGATCAGCCAGAGCAATACTGCTGAACAGCTCTTGGCAGCCGTTTTAGGCCCTTGATCTTGTAACTAGCTCTGCGTAGGCAGAGTACCGAGCCCCAGCGAAAACAATGTGTGGGGGTGCAGAGGCCCACCCACACAAAGCCAGTTGCAGGATCCATCCCTTAGATTTTAAGATCCTTGGGACAAGGACCACGAGTTTCCTATGTGTTTTCTACAGCAATGAACTCAAGGATGATGCTCTCTCTGTATCCGTCTGTTGTCTCCTGTCCTATAGTTGATCGTAAGCGCTTTGAGGCAGAGACCATATTTTTGTGCTGTGTTGGTAAAGCACCTACCACAATGGGGCCCTGGTCCATGGCTCCTAGGCACTACTGCAGTACAAATAAATAACTGTATTTACCACAAGTTGCTCATCAGCTGGCGTCCTGCCAGGGGAGAATCCAGTTGTAAATGCCATGCACTAAGTTTCGAGTAATTGCTCAGTGAATTGAGGTAGCTTTATATCCCAGAGCATCATGTCAAAGAAAATTCACATACATTTTTATTGTCTCTCTTTTTCCATAGAGTTAGATTTCTAGGCAACCTCCCCAATCCCTCCCTCATCCTTTTCTAAATGCAAACATACTGTACATTTCTATTGCTAACTTTAGCACAATATGAGCCTAACACTGTCTGGAGCAGAGAGCCTTAAAGAAAACAGCCAGAAGACAGATTTGAATAACAAAAGGGGTCACTAGACTTTAAATAATTACATTTTAAAAGAACTAAGAACTTTTAATAATATGCTAAATGAGCCCAAGAAAAAGGCCTTATAACCCAAAAATCACATTAACAGTATCACTGACTAGCTGTAACTCTCCCTTCTAATCTCTGCAGATAAGGGAAATACTGCTGAATAGCATATCATATTGTCAATGGGAAAGGGGGGTGGGGAAAGCCAGAGGAGGAATTCACTAGCACCATGTGGCAGAAACAAGAGAAATCTATTTGTGAAATCCAAGCAGAGTTTTAAAAAATCATATTGTAATTTTGCTTTAAATGCTATACTACAAGCTCTGCAGAATATAGTGTAAGGAACAAACCTTTGCTGGAAGTTAGATAAAGGAGATGTGACTTAAGACTTTCCCAACTGTTGTTTCCATGAGACAAAGACCTTGATGTTTGCAGCCATTTGACATCATTCAGCCATCATTTCCTATGACTGAGGGCATGGGGATGATGAAATGCTAAGACCCACTGCACAGATTTCAACGGCTGAGTATCCAAGACCCTCTCAAGAATTTGGATTCATATAATGACTGAAAATCTGACAGCTGTTTGCCAGAAATGAATTAGTGGTTTCAGCCCAGTTCATATCAGATATATGTCCATGTCACAAGAATCACCACCACAATAGGCACTGAGGCCCAAATAATGGTATTTAGGGGCCTAACTCCCCTTGAAATTTATATCAAGAGGAGTTAGGCCCCTAAATACTGTTGAGGATCTGGGCTTAACTCTCCCCCTTGTTGTAAGCAGCCTAGACCTGGAAACCAAAGGACTTGTTGGGGACACTGGGGCATGGCCACTAGGTAACTCGAGAGGATGGAAGACCATGAGTGTCGATGAAGCCCCCTCGCACTAGGCCCAAGTGTCCTTGCCCCCCACCCACCTGGAGGCACTCGCAACAGCTCTGCGTACTAGGCCCAAGTGTCCTTGGCCCCCCCGCCTGGAGGCACTCACAGCAGTTATGCTGAGGATCTGCAACAATATGTTGCAGAGTCAGACTGCCTGAAACTAAACAAGGCCAAACAGGGCAGATATGGAAGAAAAATGCTGAATAAAGCAGCTTTATGTATAGTTTAACAAATGATACAAAAAACAAGGGAACTAGCTGGTAACTGGATTGGCTGGCTATATGGATACTTAGGGAAGCTTGCTATTAGATAAGTATGCTGAAGAAAGGATGTATAAAAGCCTGTGTAACTTCCTGCTTTGTGTGCAGGATTTGAGATTCTATTCTCCCTGTACCTTTTTGAAGCTTCAAATAAACTTTTCTGCTTCTCCACCCCATTGTGATTATTGGGTGAAGCACACCAGGCAGCGAACCAACCCCTGCTGTTGTTTTGCCTCTCAGCACTGGGTGCCAGCAACAGCTTTTGGCGTCCCTGGGTGGGCGACGAGGCTGCTATGTAGCCTTGCCCGGACCCCTCCTGGAGGTCGAGGATTGCAGCGAGAACCGACGCCCAGCGCGCACCGGTGAGTTCATCAGGGGCCTCGGAGAAGATGCGATTTGATCGACCCTGGAGGGCACAACGGTGCAACGCACTCATATAGTGGAGAAGCAGCTGTGGACGACGGTGAGGAACCGGTCCCTTGGACTTAGGGGAGGAGCAGCTGCGGACGACAGTGAGGAACCGGTCCCTTGGATAAGGTAGGAACCTTTTGAAATCTGGATTGTATGCTCTGTTGGAACCTGGGGATGCCCAGAGTTACCCTGTAGGTACGGGACAGGGACAAAGCTCGGGGGTTAGGGCACGGTGTACGCCCCTAGAGTGCATTCTAGCAAACTGGAAGGTATCTGGTGCGGATCCGATGACTAAGAGCCAATTAAAATGATTCTGTACAGTTGACTGGCCTCAATATCAACTAGAGGACCAGGAGTGGTGGCCACCAGGAGGGTCAATTAATTACAAAGCGATCCTCCAATTAGTTTTGTTTTGTCAGTGAATGGGTAAATGGAATAAACATTTGTATGCACAAGCGTTTATGGCTTTAAGAGATAGAACAGAGTTGTAATTCTGCAGAGCTGTAATTTGACTCCGACTGGTTCGCTAGTAGCTAATGTTAGTCCCCAGACCCCCACCCCCACTGTAATCGCAGAGCCAGTGTCCCCTTCAGCCCCCACACCCCCACCTTATAAGGGTAGGATGCCTCGGGTTACAGAGATCACCCCCTCAGTGGGACTCTATCCTTTGCTTACCGAGACCGTTGTGGCTTGCCCAGGGGCAGACGGACGTCAGGCTACCACTATGCAAGTTTACACCCATGTGCCATTCAATCCAATGAACTTAGCAGCTTTTAAAACAAGGCTGGGGAATTCTCCATGAACCCAAGCTGGTTTATTTCAGTCTTTGAGGAGTGCCTCACTAGTCACAAGCCAGATTGAGACTACTGTAATATCCTCCTGAGAACCCTGTTGTCTGAGGTGGAGAGGGATCAGGTTACAGCTAAGGCAAGGGGAGCGTCAGCTTTCAAGCGAAAAAAAAAAAAAAGAAAGGAAGCTATCTGTCAAGTTCCTACCCCAAGTAATCCTAAGCAGCTCAGGGCATTTCTGGGTATGGCAGGCTTTTGCAGGATATGGATCCCAGAGTTTGGACTCTGGGCTAAACCCCTGTACAACTGTGTAAAAGGAGCAGATCATGACCCCTTCTATTGGACCCCAGAGGCTGACAGGGCATTTAAAATCCTGAAAAGAAAATTGATGGAAGCCCCGGCACTGGGCCTGCCGGATCTCTCTAAGCCGTTTCAGTTGTATGTACATGAACGAAAGGGGGTGGCCCTAGGAGTGCTCACACAGCTGTTAGGAGCATGGAGACATCTCTTGGCTTATTTTTCTAAGCAACTGGATCAGGTTGCAAAGGGTTGGCCGGCATGTTTACGGGCGGTTGCAGCTACTGCCCTACTGCTTGAGGAAGCCGAGAAGCTAACATTGGGAGGGGTTATGCAAATCTATATTCTCCATATAGTCCGAGCCTTATTGGATGCAAAGGGAGGGCTTTGGCTCACCCAGGCTCGGATTGCTCGATATCAGGCTAAGCTCTTAGAGAACTCTGAAGACACCTTACAGCCTTGCCCCTCCCTTAACCCAGCCACCCTCTTGCCAGAAACAGAGGAACAGAAACATGACTGTTTAGAGATCATAGATGCCCAGTACTCCAGCCGTCCGGATTTAAAGGATGTACCCCTCCCACATGCAGATTATGAGTGGTACACTGATGGTAGCAGTACTGTAATAGATGGGCAAAGGAGGGCGGGTTATGCTGTTGTGACCCTCCATGACACTGTGGAAGCTGAAGGTTTGCCTGCTGGGACCTCTGCCCAGCTGGCCGAACTAATAGCCCTGACCCGTGCACTTGAACGGTCAAAAGGAAAGCGGGTCAACATTTTTACTGATTCAAAGTATGCTTTTGGTGTGCTACATGCGAATGCTGGCAGCCCAAGGCTCCCCAGTCAAGTACGGGCCCCAAATCCTCCGGCTCCTAGAAGCCGTACAACTTCCCTCGGAAGTGGCGGTGGTACACTGTAAAGCCCATCAAAGGGAAGATCAAGATGTGGCCAGAGGTAATGCTAGGGCAGATAGAGAGGCTAAGCATGCTGCCACCCTGCCATCCCCTCAGACTGAGAACGCCCATATGCATGCCCTTATCCCATCAGTAGGGGAGTTTCCAACCCCTCAGTACTCTGAGGAGGAGAGACAGCTAACTGACAAACTCGGTCTCCGGGAAAAGGAGGAATGGCTCCATTCCCCGGAAGGGAAGGTCCTCTTACCAAAGGGCCTGATCTGGCCAGTGCTGCAGAAACTACATCAAACCACTCATGCTGGCAGGGAAGCACTTATCCAGCTAATGGGAAAATACTTTATCACTTCCGGACTCTGACCCCTGGCTGCCCAGGTACAAGCGGACTGCTGAGTCTGCCAAAAGAATGACCCCCGACCGGGACATCCTGTGCCACCAGCTGCCCTAGAACCCACTCTGGGCCCCGGACAAGTGTGGCAAATAGACTTTACTGAGTTTCTCCGGACCCAAGTGTTCAAATATCTCCTTGTTATAGTGGATCGGTTCAGCAGATGGCCAGAAGCCTTCCCATGCTGTAATTGCACTGCCAGACAGTGGCCCTCAAGTTTGTTAAGGAGATCATTCCTCGCTTTGGACTCCCCCTGTGGATGGAATCTGACAACGGGACACACTTCACGTCAAAAATCATTCAAAGCATCTCACGTGCCTTACAGATCCCCTGGAAACTCCATATGCCCTGGAGACCGCAAGCCAGTGGTGTAGTGGAGCGTACCAATCAGACCCTTAAACGGCATCTCTCAAAAGTGTGCCAAGAAGCCTCACTGCGATGGCCTGATGCTTTGCCCCTCGTCCTACTTCGTATCCGCGTTCTCCCTAAGGGTAGATTAGGGCTTAGTCCCTTTAAAATTATGTTTGGAAGGGCATAGCCTATGAATGGCACCCCGGTTCTGTCAGGGGAATGGGAGCTGGGTAATGGTTTTTTGTCACAGTATATGTGTTCCCTGTCTGCTGTTCTCTTGTCTCTTCACAGGTATACCAAGGATTCCCAGCCTCTCCACTTGGACACTCCCGTCCACTCCTTACAGCCCGGTGACTCTGTGCTTGTTCGTACCTGGAAAGATGAGCCTCTCCAGGAAAGGTGGAAAGGACCCTATACCGTCCTGCTAGTCTCCCATACAGCAGCAAAGATCGAGGGACACAAGAACTGGATCCATCACTCTCGTCTGAAGGCAGTACCCGCCCCCTCGTCAGTAGAACAGTGGACCGTCCAACCTGCTGACTCCTCATCTAGTGACGATCTCGGGCTAAAGCTACTGTTTAAAAGACACAAATAGTGGGCACCTTAACGCTAAAATGGGCCCAGCCAGGTACTGGAGACCCTGGGTTGGGAAGACTCTGGTGATAATTAATTGGGTAAAATTGTTATTCTCTGTATTGGTATTTCCAAACTGTGCATATCGGGAGCATAACTCCTTTGTTTCGCTTGCGCACCATGTTGCTACTTTAACAAATCAGACTGATTGCTGGGTATGTGCTCCAACTCCACTGTCCCCCAAAACGGGAATGCCCCTTGACATGCTGCCCTTGACCCTAGCAGAATTAGCCACCACCAAAGAGCAGGAAAGAACGGACTTGCCGTTCTGAAATAAGACCTCTTTACAGCAAGCCACCTATCAGGACCAGAAGTATTCAGTTGCAGTACTCACTAAGGGAGTATTAGGTTTTACCCGAAACCAATCTGATCACTATGGGCGTCCTGTGGGAAAAAGCTCCTGTGTTATTACACAGTGGGCTGATGGGTATTGAATGAAGACCAAAAGGGGAGGACAGCAGTGTGGGTGTAATGGTTCCTCCCCTTTTAGGGAAACACTTACAAATAATCTTACCACAAAAAAAAGGGTTTGGAAATATAACTTGCCATCCAGTTAAGATCTCCAATGTAGCAAGCCAATGGTGGGTTTGTAGTGGTCCCTATGGCGAGTGTAATTTGAACGGCACAATTAGAAACACCCCCACTTGTACCCAATTAGGAGGATGGGATGCCCCTTAGGGGCATATGAACTGTTTGGAAAAACAGCCTTAAATATCCCAGGAATCCCCTTAAGAAACAGTCCTTACTGGGCCCTACAGGGTCACTATTTTATATGTGGCCGAAAGGCTTACAAGTTGCTGCCAGCCAACTGGACAGGTAGCTGTTATATAGCTCATGGAGTTCCTCATCTGTCAATAACTGCCACACAGCCCAAAGGAAAGATTAGAAATGCCCGAGACACCTCTGTTGAGTCATGAGAAAAGACCCTGCGGCGACTGACTATGGGATTGGAGGGCAATATGAAGAATTCCCTCACAACCGAGAAGCTTGTAAGGTGCTCTGTACTGGGAATAGCGCCACTGTTTTCCAGGCCAGCCATGGCATGCATAGGCCACTATACTATAAGGCTGCAAATGGTACTTGAGAAAGTTGCCTTAGAGTTAGAGGACTCGGTTAGTGATTTAGGGTCAGCAGTAAAAACATTAAATAAAGAGGTACAGTAGGTCTGGATGTTTTCCCTCCAAAACAGGCTGGCTTTGGACTATCTCTTGGCATCCCAAGGAGGGGTTTGTGCCCTTGTCGGGCCCCGATGTGTATATGTAAATGATAACAGTTATGAAATCTATGAAAAGGTGGTACAGGCTGAGGCCCATGCCCGAGCTGGAGCACAGGTTGCCTATACTGCCCCAGAGAGCGATTGGTTGCAAACCTTGTTTTCAGGCTGGGGTTTGTCATCTTGGCTTGGTGGTTTATTTAGCCTGTTATTGACATTTCTCTTTCCTGTACTGCTTGTATTAATGGTATTATGCTGTGCAGTATCATGTGTCAGGGCCCTTTTGCAAAAGTTAATAAGTCATTCTCTTCAGGGCTATCACAAAGTGCTTATGCAAAGTCCTATTGTAAAGAAATAAGTAGCTCAAGTGAGAAAACTCAGAGCCAAGGCTGTTGAGTGTTCTCAAAGGAGGGAGTTGTTGGGGACACTGGGGCATGGCCACTAGGTAACT
Organism: Eretmochelys imbricata; assembly: GCF_965152235.1. Taxonomy (NCBI): domain Eukaryota; kingdom Metazoa; phylum Chordata; order Testudines; family Cheloniidae; genus Eretmochelys; species Eretmochelys imbricata. Next base: position 17,430,648 of record NC_135584.1, read on the forward strand.
CGAGGGGATGGAAGACCATGAGTGTCGATGAAGCCCCCTCGCACTAAGCCCAAGTGTGCTTGGCCCCCCCGCCTGGAGGCACTCACAGCAGTTATGCTGAGGATCTGCAACAATATGTTGCAGAGTCAGACTGCCTGAAACTAAACAAGGCCAAACAGGGCAGATATGGAAGAAAAATGCTGAATAAAGCAGCTTTATGTATAGTTTAACAAATGATACAAAAAACAAGGGAACTAGCTGGTGACTGGATTGGCTGGCTATATGGATACTTAGGGAAGCTTGCTATTGGATAAGTATGCTGAAGAAAGGATGTATAAAAGCCTGTGTAACTTCCTGCTTTGTGTGCAGGATTTGAGATTCTATTCTCCCTGTACCTTTTTGAAGCTTCAAATAAACTTTTCTGCTTCTCCACCCCGTTGTGATTATTGGGTGAAGCACACCGGGTCGCGAACCAACCCCTGCTGTTGTTTTGCCTCTCGGCACTGGGTGCCGGCAACTGACTCTAGTAATCGCTCTAGGATAGGCTGAGGTACACTTTTACCAGCGCTAAGATTCACTAACACCCCCCCACACACCTCCTCCCTCCCCCCCACCCACACACACATGTGCGCAATTAATTTGGATCACATCTTTGAAGATTACTTGATACAAAAGAGACTGTAGGTCATCTCCTCTCTCTGGACCTCTGTTTTCTGCTGAAGTGGAAAGGGAACAGCTTTAGTGGGCAAGTCACTCAGGTAGACTTGGTGAACTGAAGATTGATTTCTGCTCCATATGCAGCTAATCACCTCCCTCTCCACCTCCAAAGCACTTCTCCTGCCAGCTCTCTCAGTTTTACCTGCCAAGTACAGAACACAACCCATAGCATCAATATTCCTCTTGCAAAAATGCATGCACAATCACACACCTAATCTGCATGCCAATTGTACATGTAAATTACCATAACTGGCCACTTGCATGTTCAATTATAGGGATCAGCAACCTTTGGCATGTGGCCTCGGCCCACGCCACTTCCCGCAGCCCCCATTGGCCTGGGACGGCGAACTGCAGCCAGTAGAAGCTGTGATCAGCCGAACCTGCAGACGCTGCAGGTAAACAAACTGGCCTGACCCGCCAGTGGCTTTCCCTGGAGGGCCGCATGCCAAAGGTTGCCGATCCCTGAATTATAAACAGTCTTCCGTCCAATGAGGGAAATGATTTCCAAAGCAAATTAGGTGCAGAACTGGGTAGACATCTTTGCATGGGGAAAATTTTGAATATTCTGGTCAATTTATTAAATAAAGAAACACCTGCCTTGCTTAGTTTAGTGTTTCAGCTTGTCTAGTTGCATCTGAATGATATAGTTTGTACCCAATTTCAATGGTAAGTTCCTTGGAGCAGGGACTACATCCTCTAGTTATATTTGTGAAATGGCCACTATCTTGACTGACACCAGAGAATGAACTGGAGATCTCTCGAGCTGAAGCTAAAGAGCCAGGCACTGTAGCTGGGAGCTGTAACAGATTCACATCATCTGTGGTTTGGGAGGCAAACACATACCCCACACTGACCAGCAGGTTACATTTGCACAGCACTATGCAGTCGGTCACAGCCTTCAGCATGTAACCATCCACTCCCAACTCAACTTACCCATTTTAACTGAACTCCCTGAGAAAGTCCACATGCTGGGAAATCACAGAGTTGGTGGTGGTTATTATATTTAACGAAACAAGACAAAAACAAAACAAGAAAGTTTGCCCCCTAGGGTTTTTCCTCCTTCAGATGCTCAGTGCTCTATTAAGAATAGTGCTCTGAGCAAGATGACATGACGATTACAAGGCTGCTGCTAAGAGGCCAGATCCGCTATTACACCAAGGAACATTTTATTCAGTTCCTCCTCTGATTTGGAACTTTCTCTGCATAGCTAGTGAGCTCCTTGTTGATCCAGCTTACACATTTTCCGGTCAGGTTCTGCTCTCCGTAACAGCAGCATGAACTTGGTCTCACACCGGTATACAAAAGCACTGGCCCGATGACATTTATTTCCCTCACTGCACTGTTAAGCACGTTCTTTTTCTGAATAGCTTTTTGGCCATACATCTTCCGAGCCACCCCGTTTCTACAGCAGGCACTAACGTTAGAAAAAGCTAGACCGCAAAACGGTGTTTTACCATCCTCTACCTACTTTAGGTCTCATGGACAAAGGGCGCCATGTAACACCACATCTCTAAGGCTGCCCTGAACTGAGTCACAACTCTATCAGCATGGCTGAGAACCAAGGCACAGCAGGCATAAACAGATCTGACACAACATCACGATTATTCACATTGCTCCAACTCCTGAGGTCCCAACAGCTGGCGGGAGAGGGCTAAAGACAAGGAAACTGCCACAAGTTGCTCCTCATGGAAGCTGCTCATCAATCCTTCTGGCAGAGGGTTCTCTCCACAGGCCAGCCCCCACAATCCCTCCAGATCCACATAGATCCCCCAGGGAGAGGGGGACCTGCAGGAGGCCATGACTCTCTGTGAGGAGGCCTCATGCCTCCACCCTGGTTCTGGGTCTCTGGTGGCCCGACTCTGCAGCATAGCTCCAATGGAACAGTGCTAATGGGGCTCTTGTCTCTGACACTTCCCTGAGGGACACCCCCAAAAGGCAGATTCCTGTTGCAAGTTCCAAAGGGCTGGTGAGGAGATGATCTGTATCTGTCCTCTATCATCCTGCCCCCTCCTCTCCCAGACCACTGTGGCCCTCCACACGGATCCCAGGAGCCACGGAACAAGGTGTGAAGAAGAGGGAGGAGAATATTGCAATGAAGTCAGCCAAGCCCCATTCTGAAGGGAATGAGGGAGATCCCCTCAGAATAAGGATCTTGGGGATGGGGGTGGGAGTGTGATTTAAACACTCAGTTTTTCATCAGTCCAGCAAACTCCCAGGACTCCAATAGGAGCTTCACTTGAATCAGAACCGATTTTTATTTTATTACAGCAAAGAACTAGCTTTCCCTCACATCTCGCAATTACACCAGAAACTGACACTTCAAGAGCACAATCTCTTCCCTGGAGGGGAATCTGTGTTTTCAGCATTGCTGTAAGAAATGAGCCACATGGAAGAGCAGGATGCAGCTCCCTGGACGCTCCCCACCTTCCTCCTATTGCAGAGAGGGTTACAGTACATCTCGAAAAGACACTGCAAGAAACTTGCTGGTAACTTCACACACCTGCACACAATGCATGGAGAGAGAGAGACGCCCACTTGCGGAGAAAAGGCTGCATTGCGCCTCACAGGAAACAGCCCCCACCATCCTTTGTGCCTGGCACATCCTATTTGTGCAGCATCCAGAAGCTGTCCAATTTGAAGCATAAATGTTAAGTAATTGATATCCTGCCTCCTCTTCTCCGCACTGCCATGTTACTCTGCATACTTTGGGCAGGATTAGGAGACATGGGATAGCCTCAGTGAAAGTCAGCACATGATGTCCTTTTATGGTAAAAAGCAGAAAGGGGATTTATTTGTGTTTGCTGCATAAACATGCAGGCTGATCTCAGCACTGCCCTTATCTCAGTGGGCATCCAGCTTCTACAGAGAGTGCAAAGCAGAACAGAGCATGCATAGTGAGATCTGCTGGACAAAAACCCAGGTCTGTTTGAGTGCAAACACGTTCATTAGCTGCTTTGGCTTTAGCCCAGACTGCACATAACTTCTCATTCTGATTAGCGAGCACTAACTACCCCCCCATGCCAACGTCTACGTGCATTTGACTTAAAGCCAGTAACCTCACATGGGGGCACTGCATGCTATGCATGAAAACTACTCCAGCCCCAAGCAGAGTAAACGGATCAGTGGAAAGGCTGGCAGGGAATCTGCTTCACACAGCTGAGAAGAGAGAAAGAGGCCCCGGTCAAAGCCAGCAGCAGGAAGAGACAGGTCTCAATTCATTGTCACTAAACAAGCTAACGGCAGCCCTTGTGTACCACAGGCCTCTTTCTATGGTGTAACAAGTGAGTTCGAAACCAATGAGAGGCAATAATTGCTCCTGGTCTGCTTGACAGCTTTTGTCCCTTTGCGTTTGCCCTTAGTCCTTACAGCAACATAAAACGTTGCCATGGCAACATAAACTGCTGACTAATGAAACTGCTCAAATGGATTCCTCTCTAGATCTCCAGGAAAATCAGAGCTATAAATAAATGACTGTAAAAAGCAACTGTCAACACACAACCAATGCTCAGAAAAGGTTTGCTTTCAAACACTGGTGTCAGGTACCCAGCCCAGAGGCCCAAGCCACACCCGCTTGAGGCATTTACTCAGCCCAAAGGCAGATTTCACAGAGGGCAAACTTTCCTGTAAAAAGTAAAATAAAATAGTTGTAGTAAGTTTCTCTCTCTTCTGGGTGAACAGAAAACCTTTGAAATGTGAACTGTGTGCAAATCAAGTGTAACCAATGCAGTGCTGCCTTCTTGCAATTACAGATGGCCTGAAATAACATCTGTCAGAGAGATGTCAGCTATGCCTTTTTACATCAACAGGGGATTGACGCTTAAGTCTAGCACAAAAGCCAAGTTTTTCTATCATTTAGATGTGCAGCTGTTTATGCATTTGTCACCATTGTGTGAGTGAATCAGGCAACTGCATGTGCCCATGGTCGAATAAACAAAGGGCAGAGATAGTGGTGACCCTGAAAGTGCCTGGGATTGTTTTTCTCACGGAGTGATGCTAACAAAATGTTTTCTTATTTCTAAGGGTCATGCTCTCTCCTCTTTAAGTGCAAGCCTTCCTTTATCAGTGGGAGAGCCCAGGACCAAAAGCACAAGCTTCCATCACCTTTGATGTTACTTTGAACAGTACGTATGTAGCAGACTGCTAACATTGTTGGGGCCAGCCACACCAGGGAAATATGACCATATATGCCAAGCCAAATGTATATACTGTACCTGCTGTAGGCTAACTAGTGGGTACCAATGTGCAACTACCAGGAAATGAGTTGCAAAAAAACTCCATACAGTCAATCAGGACCACCATGCAAAACTCACGCATTGTACACCACCACCACCCTGTCTGGGTGCAATGAGAATGGCTCTTGCCCTTCATCCATGGATCTCAAAGTCCATCTCTCACGCTCATTAAGCCCTCTACCCCTTACTACAGCTAAGTATTATTGTGCCGACTTACACAGTAAAAAAAGTGACCCTGCTGCCGAAGGCAGCAGCACTGAGACAGTCTAGAACAGTGGTTCTCAACCAGAGGTCTCGGGCCCCCTGGGGGCTGCAAGCAGGTTTCAGGGGGTCCACCAAGCAGGGCCAGCGTTAAATTCACTGGGGCCTAGGGCAGAAAGCCAAAGCCACACTGCATGGGGCTGAAGCCCGGGGCTCTGAGCCCCACCACTTGGGGCTCAAGTCTAAGAAATGCAGCTTCATGGGGGCCCCTGGGGCGGTCTATGGCAGTCGTTTTCAACCAGGGGTATGCTTACCCCTGGGGGTACGCAGAGGTCTTCCAGGGGGTACATCAACTCATCTAGCTATTTACCTAGTTTTACAACAGGCTAAATAAAAAGTACTAGCAAAGTCAATACAAACTAAAATTTCATACATACAGACTTGTTTATACAGTTCTATATACATACACTGAAATGTAAACATCATATTTATATTCCAATGGATTTATAATGATATGGTAAAAATGAGAAAGCCAGCCATTTGTCAGTAACAGTGTGCTGTGATACCTTTGTATTTTTATGTCTGATATTTGTAAGCAAGTAGTTTTTAAGTGAGGTGAAACTTGGGGTTATGCAAGACAAATCTGACTCCTGAAGGGGTACAGTAGTCTGGAAAGGTTGAGAGCCACTGCTCTGTGGCATCTGACATTAGGGTGGAGGGCTCAGCCCTGTTCCCAGGCTCCACATCACAATATGCAATTAGGGCCCACTCTAATCAATGGAAAGACTAATGGGAGTTGGATCAGGCCCTAACTGGCCCTTGTTGGTCGCTTCAGTAAAGAGGTGGATGCAGAGAAGCTTTAATTTTTGTTGCCTGTGCTTTGTGAATAAAGTGAGGTTTCATAGCAGCAGCCGTGTTAGTCTGTATTCGCAAAAAGAACAGGAGGACTTGTGGCACCTGAGAGACTAACCAATTTATTTGAGCATAAACTTTCGTGAGCTACAGCTCACTTCATCGGTGAGCTCACAAAAGCTTATGCTCAAATAAATTTGTTAGTCTCTAAGGTGCCACAAGTCCTCCTTTTCTTTTTGTGAATAAAGTGAGCATAACAGTCTCCTGGCCATCTAGCTGACACTTCTCACCACTGTTTCATTTCCTATACAGTATTTTAAAAAAAGAAAAGGAGGACTTGTGGCACCTTAGAGACTAACAAATTTATTTGAGCATAGGCTTTCGTGAGCTACAGCTCACTTCATCGGATGCATTCAGTGGAAAATACAGTGGGGAGATTTATATACATAGAGAACATGAAACAATGGGTTTTACCATACACACTGTAACGAGAGTGATCACTTAAGGTGAGCTATTACCAGCAGGAAAGCGGAGGGGGGGACCTTCTGTAGTGATAATCAAGGTGGGCCATTTCCAGCAGTTGACAAGAACGTCTGAGGAACGGTGGGGGGTGGAATAAACATGGGGAAATAGTTTTACTTTGTGTAATGACTCATCCACTCCCAGTCTCTATTCAAGCCTAAGTTAATTGTATCCAGTTTGCAAATTAATTCCAATTCAGCAGTCTCTCGTTGGAGTCTGTTTTTGAAGTTTTTTTGTTGAAGAATTGCAACTTTTAGGTCTGTAATCGAGTGACCAAAGAGATTGAAGTGTTCTCCAACTGGTTTTTGAATGTTATAATTCTTGATGTCTGATTTGATTTATGTTCTTGTCAACAGCTGGAAATGGCCCACCTTGATTATCACTACAAAAGGTACCCCTCCCCCCCCCCACTCTCCTGCTGGTAATATCACACCTTAAGTGATCACTCTCATTACAGTGTGTATGGTAACACCCATTGTTTCATGTTCTCTATGTATATAAATCTCCCCACTGTATTTTCCACTGAATGCATCCGATGAAGTGAGCTGTAGCTCACAAAAGCTTATGCTCAACTAAATTTGTTAGAATCTAAGGTGCCACAAGTTCTCCTTTTCTTTTTGCGAATACAGACTAACATGGCTGCTACTCTGAAACCTAGTATTTTAAAAGACACTGGCACTGGGCCTTGATGTGCATCCTGTGATAAAAGGGAGAGTCTTCTCTCAGTGGTACAGCCTGGGTTGTAAACACCAGCAGAAAGCTACAAAATACGTTGGGCACCTCTACCTTCCCTCCAGCCCATCCACCCATCCATCTGCGATGATGTCAGCAGCGACTACTCCACTGCATAAAGCAAACCTGGGCAGCAGCCATCAAGAGCTATCAAGAGAATTCACAGCAAATAGCAGGGGAAGCTGACATAATTTTTCCCATGGCAAGTGGTGACAAAAGACAGGGCATGCTTTTTAGAATATGCTTATCCATATGTGCACGATGGCATCATTGTCAGGCCCTGCCTTTTTCTTTTAAAACAAACACCTAACAAAGGCCCCAGTTTACAATGGCACCTCAACTTTGCTCCCTCCACACCTGCACTCTGAGCCACGAGCACCTGCACGCACAGATGATTTCACATGCGAGGCCCCTTTGTCCCAACGTGGGGATGATGCACGGGAAACACTATCACATGTACTTGCCACTGTTTGAATCTGCCATGGGCGCCCATACAGGTGTCATGCACAGAAGTGTTTGCAGGTGTAAAATCGCATGCATGTAGGTGGCAGCTGGTGTGAAGGAGGGGAAAAATGGAAAGTGAACGTGGGGCACAAGTGTTTGTACAGTGCCTTGCACGATGGAGCCTCAGTCCCTATTTGGGAGCCCTTAAGTGCTATTCAAACTCATAATAAAAACATACACCTAAAGATGTGTTTAAAAGCAAAGACATCAGAAAATTCAGCCCCAGAGATGTATTTTAAAAGGATCCTGATTCCTGTAACCCACAAGAAAGCATTTACAGTTCTTCATTGCATGGATAAATGGTTGTCATGAAACCAACATTAGAACACATTTGCCGTGGCAAAGGGAAAATGAACTTACCATGCACAGCCTCCAGAGCAGCCATCTAACCATTTTTCAGTTTAAAAGGATCAACTGAGCAGCAAGGAAAGGAAGAGGCAAGTCATCATCATCAGGTAATTAATCAGTTGATCAGCTGAAAACCAACAAGATGTTATGACAGTCAAAAGCATTTGTTGATTGCACTGTGCTCCACAGTCAGACCTAGATCTCTCCTACTGCAATCACAAACTATTATTGCCTAGAATACAGTCTGGCCTGTCAACACAACTGATGTATCAGAAGCTGATAACTATTCAATGTATCACTCTCAGATTAGAGATGGAGCTGGCAGGGGAGGGAGACGGGAGAGAATGCTGCAATGAATAAATAGTTTGTGCTAACCCATCAGCTAATGCTGCTGCACAGCAAAGCTAGGATAGGCTCTAAAAATAATATTATAATCAGCATATGGCCAGAAAGATTATAGGGTCTTTGGGAAAATAAGTATTAAATCACTCATGGTGTATGGGGAAAAAAAGTAAATCTATTAAGAGCAACATCAGACAGAAAGAATCTGTGCTTATTTCTGGCCCCCCAGACCCTATCCCCTAACGGCACCAAGAAACAGATCTGTTTGAGAAAAGTAAACATTTGTTTAAAAATAGGAACCAAGTGAGAGACTCCAGATTGATTTTTTTAAAGTTATGTAAATATATATGGAATTGTCTGTTCCTGCGGTAACTGATAAGGCGAAGGAGAGAGAAAATCCACTCAGTTCCCAGCATTCATTCTCTTCTCCTGCTACTTCACACAGCCACAGGGCCAGAGGGCTGGATACAGCGCTAACCCACTGGAACCTTCCTTTAAACTAGCTCTGAGTTGGGGCTCTCAGTTTAAAAAGAGAATTTGAATAAACCCCTGGTCAATCTCATTCCAAAAATTTTATTTCTGCCATCTGCTGGTGTTCCAAAAACACACAGTGGTTATCACAAGTGCTGGCATCCTCTGGGCCCCGGGGGTGTTCCATACCCCCACTCCGCCTCCCCACCCGTTCCCCCAAACCTCCACCCTTGCCCCGTCTCTTCCCACCCAGTTCCTCCCCCTTCCCTGAGCACACCCCACTCCTCAGCCCCAGAGCACCCATGGAGTCAGCGCCTGTGGTTGTACCAGGGAATTGGCTGGTCCCCGCTAGAAGCCGACAGATGTTTCGGTAACATGAAGCACAACTCAGACCCGGCCAGAGAAAGAATTCAGATTTCACTTGCTGAGTGTTAAAGATGAGGTAATTCCCCTCCCCCATTTATTAAAGGAATAGGTTAAGGCCAAGATTTTCAAATATGGGAGCTCTTACATCCTTCCCTATCCTGGAGAGGAAAGCTGGTCCAATGATTCAATCACTAGCCTGGGACTTGTGTTCAACTCCCAGCTCTGCCAGATTCCGTGTGTGACCTCAGGCAGGTCACTTTGGTCCAGGTCCTAAGAGGTATCTAGATGCCTAACTCTCACTGAGATCACAATGGGAGTTGGGGGCCTCAAGCCCTTTGAGGATCTGGGCCATAGACTGTCTATGTCTGTTCTCCACCTGTAAAACAGGGATGAGTGTGTAATTCCCCACCTCATAGGGGTGTTGTAAGAATAAATACATTAAAAGAGTGTGAAGTATTTAGAGACAACTCTGATGGGGGGCATCTAGGTACCTTAGATAGTTATTTAGGCCCAGATTTTTAGAAGTATTTAGGCATTGCTGTGCTCAGCATCACAATGCCTAACTGATTTAGAAGCCTCTACTTCATTTTTAAAGGGATTTAGGTGCTTAGTAGTCTAAATTCCATTGACATTGCTGAATACAGCAACACCTAAATACTTTTAGCTGTCCAGGCTTTCGTAGACAGATTTTTCAAGTGCTGAGAATTCAGCAGCTCCCATTTACTTAGAAGCCCCATTTTTGAACACCTCTTTTTGCAAGTCTTGTCCTTACGCTTCTGCGTGTTTGAATAAGTGCCAGGAACTCCAACAGAAGCAAGTCTCGGGAAAATTGGCTAACACAAAACTTTGTACGGTACACTTACTAAACCAGGCTTTTGCCACAGCAAAGGAAAATTATATTCTGTCTGGGCTTTGTGCCTCTCAGCAACAGTACAAAAAAACCTCATCTAACCATCTCTCCAAGCATGAGGTCCTGACAAGTTCAAGATTTACTTAGGAGCGGTTTCTGAGAGGGCTGTGTGTCAAATCTCTTTCACTTCTCTGTTGCAGAAAAAAAAGAAAAAAAATGTCAAGGACTTCTTTGAGCTACAGGCTCGCGATTGATTTATTACAACACTAATCTAGTGACAAGGAGAAAGCACCAAAGTACAGGAACACAAAGAATTGATGACTTGGCAGATAAAACTACCCTCTGCAACTCAAACAGATGGGAGTATTTGATGGAGAATTCCATCTGACCCATACAAAACCTTGGCAAACGTATGCACACAGCACCCCCTGCAGATCCATAATTACTTGCAAATATCTGGATTGAGTTCTCAACAATCTGTATGTGATTTCCCCACCCACATCTATTCTACCCCTGCACGGCAGACACTCACATCCAGAATTGTTGGCATTCACAGGGATGTCCAATCCACAGTGAGAAAATCAGCAGTAGCCAGAGGTAGATTTTAAGCTGTATTCCCATACGCATGCAGAGTAACCCTGTGAGACAGAGCAGAAATCCTGATCCATTATTCTTGGAGAAAAGAAATTGAGGGAAAAAAGGCAAAGAGAAAATTCCATCCCAGCTGGTCCCTCTCAAACTGGCTAAACAGGTTCCTATTGGACTCCCTTGGAACCAGCAGGGCTCAGCTGCCTTCAATCCCTATTATAAAGGATGTGTCTGCTAAACATAGTTAAATTATTAACATTGTCTGTATTAGAAGTGTTTTAGCTCCCACATCAGTATGCTCTAGTTCAAGAGATTATTCTGATTGGAGTAGCTAAATGAGCAAAATTGCTACTCACATTAATGAAAAACTGCTTTAAATTATGAGAGTCAATTTTCCACCCTCACTGTCTTGTGGCTACACACGCTAAAGGCAGCTGTTCACTCGGCCACCCTTTCCCCTCCCTTCACCATGAAAACTGTCATTTATGGTTCTAAGTAGCAGTAATATCCTACAAATATGCAATGCCCTCCCAACCTGGGGATGATTTATGGTAATCTGTTAGAGTATTAATTAGGCTCTTGCTATTGGGCATTGAACTAACAAAGCCATATTTTAAACACTGCAGGAAATTATTGCTTAAATATTTCCTCTGCCTAGTTGACTGCTACTTGCTGAAGAAACATAAGGAATTGCCACTAACTAGCTTGAAGCAGTGATTAAGAGCTGCAACTACTTTACTTCTGGGTGAATTCTGCACCACTGCACAATGCAGAATTTTGCAGAAATTAACGTTGTGTGCACAGAATTTCCTTCCCCCCGCCACCACAGAAATGGGCTGCAGAGATGTTGGCTGCCATTAGTGGCCACTGGACCCAGCTGAGCCCAACTTGCAAATAGAAAACAAGGCCAGGAGGAGGGAACTGGAGGGTTCCCAGCAGCTGCAGTTCCTAGCACACCCTGAAGGAAGGAGGTGATGGCATACAGGAAATTCTATGCAAGCCCAGAACCCGGTGTCAGGCTGTTTCTCCCCCTGGATCCCTGGGCTCTAGGAGAATTGGGGTAGGGGTGAAAGTAATTTAAAGGACTTTCCGGTACACAGGACAGCTGGGGTCCTGGGCAAGGTGGAGGGGGTAGCTCTGGGCCCCCCAGAAGGGGCAGGGCCCCAGGCAGAAGGGGAAGGGCTGGGGCCAGACTCCCCTAGCTCTTCCCTCAGCACTGCTTAGCCTATGCTGCCCAGGGCTCCGGCAGCGATTTAAAGGACCTGGGGTTCTGGCTGCTGCCAGGAGGCCCCAGCCCCAGGGCAGCTTCCCCTTTTGCCCCATCAGCAGGTCTGGTGGTACCAGTGACCACTTTCTTACCACTGTGCCATACCAGACCTGCTTAGTTTCACCTCTGGCAGGGGGTGAGAGTGGCTGGGCCGGGGAGGTCCCCATGGCTGAACTCTGAGGTGGGGTCTGAAGAGTGTCTGACCACCTAGCTGGGCTGGGCACACAGAGAAACAGGAACTGGTCTGCTGTAGGGGTTTCTTTAACTCTCTACTTTGGGGGGATTTTTTGTGTATCTGTATTGTTGCAGACATACTCGCTGACAGGTATTTTGAAATTACCAAAATAATTGAAACTGATGTGATTATATAGTGTTATTTTGACTTACAATTTGCATAATTTTAAAATTGTGTACAGAATTTAACATTTTAGCACATACTTCCTCCAGGTGTACTATTTGCCCCTAGGCAAACACAGCTCACTTCAGTGTATTAAGCATGTATGAACTATTAACTTTATAGCTTTGCACAGCCAGGACATTGCAGACACAATGGAAAACTACAGCTGTGGAAAACTAAACCTGCTCCTTGAGGTTCTAATGAATATGGCATGAGAATTGGTTTTAGAAACACACCTCGAATGTACATACCTGCTGCACTACTCCCCTACCTTAGCACATCAGTAACAGCTATTTTCATCATTAAGCCTGGAGTTTGAATGGAGTCCTGCCACTCTAGACGCCGCTAGGTAACGAACACATTCCAGCTCTTAGTATCAGCTCTGAAGCATGAATGTGCATTGCAGCAGGAATGCAGAGGTGCTACCAGCTTGTTTATCCAAACATAGCCAGACCCTGGTGGAGTCATCAGTTCAACCAATGCCAAACATCTACCAGGGCTGACCCCAGATACCCTGACCCAGTTGCTTCCAGCTCACAGCTAAACATCACTCAGCCAGGATTACTGTGTGCCACATAGCAATCAGGCCAGATGGAGAATGGCTGTCACCTTGCCAAAGGAACAGCTGCCGCCTCACCTGAAACTCTGCTTCATCACACAGGGCAAAGTAATTAGGATGTTTGTATCTTGTGGTAAATCACTGCACACACTAGAACAGGCTGACAACACTTAAGAGGGGAACAAAACAGATTTTTACTACTGCTTAATATCAGTGGTATCAGAATATGTAAATTAGGTGTACAGAGCTGCCATCCCATGACTAACTGTGGTCTAAACCTTAAAGACTAAGGCAATCCTCATCTCTAATTGTGATAACATTTTTGACTTGGGCAAAATCAATTTTGAATTGTTATCCATATCTGAAATTAGGATAATTCTTACAGACATATCTGGCATTGCATATGTACCTTGCGTGGGTATTGTGATTTAGTGCCTCAAATCATTTTGAAGATAAAAAGTAATCTGAAGTTCCAGGCTGTGTGAAGGAAGAACTGATGTCTACTATGAGGTGTAAGCACTTGTAATGCCACTCAGACTGGCTTTTTTCTGCTTTAGTGATTTCCTGTGTGTTAGTATGCATTTACGCATCTGTATTAACAGTAGCCTGGGGGTTTGAGACAAATGTCAGCAAGATGGGGGTAGAAAGCTGCAGCATTTAAGTACCTCCATTTCATTAAAGAAATGGTTCTACAGGCCTGAACTGGCAAATGTAATCACTAAAGATGTCATCTTCCTCCTGTCACACTGACAGGATCAGCAGAGGCAACTGAGTTGGATTCCCCTTGATTTCTGAGGGGGCTAACTCTAGACCTCACTGAAGGGCCTTAGATTGCAGAACAAGTTTTTCTCTAAGTTCTGAAGTCACCTGGCTGCATCTACAGAACAGAGCTCTTGAGGGGAAATGATATTTAGGCATAGAGTTGTGTAGGCTTATTAATTTTGTTTTGTAATTTATAGCAGCAACTATTAGCCTTGGATGGGCCTAGTTTTATTTCTGTGCAATGAGGAAAGAAATGAGGGAAGAGTGCAGCAACTGCTGAGAATGCCTTTAGGCTAACTTCTCCACTCCAACTCAAGGGGTAGATACAGATCCAGCTAATGGAAATGGCATTGTTCACTTCTGTGAGACTCCAGGAGTTGAATGGGGAGAAAGACAAGTGTGGAGAGGAAAAACTGGCAACAGATGCTCTGCAGTTGCCCACCCTTACTAAGCGCTATCTGTTCTGAGGTTTGGTCTACACATGGAATTTTTCTACTGAATGCATCCAACGAAGTGAGCTGTAGCTCACAAAAGCTTATGCTCAAATAAATTTGTTAGTCTAAGGTGCCACAAGTCCTTTTCTTTTTACATGGAAATTGTATCAGCATAACTGCATTGGTCAAGAGAGTGAAAAACTACATCAGAGTTGCTATAGCTATGCAAGAGTGCTGTCAACATAGCTACCCACATTCAGGGAGGTGTTTCTACACCAACAGAAAAACCCTTTGCCAGCATAGGCTTTGCCTACACTATGGGGCTATGCCAGAATAATTATGCCAACGTTGTTGCTGTAGTGTAGATATACCCTTTACCAATACCATGTGTCAGAAGCAGGGAGATGAGGGAGCCAAGACACTAAGAACTCACTGCTTCAGTGCAAGTCTGGCTATCACAGCGGCCCCAAAGCACGCAAACCATCTGGTGCAGGATGAATTACCAGCTCTAAGACCGTATGTACCGACTAGGCCCCAGAACCTTGTTCTCTTTAGTTTCTTGCTGCAACTGAGGCTCTGGCTCTCCTAAGTTGCCAGTAAGCAACACCCACCTTCCCAGGTGCATGTATTTGATTATGACCATCCAGTTCCGTAAAGTAAAAAGCCCAACAAAACCTAGACAGCTTTTAGAGCCCCCAGCCACCATGTCAGAATCTCATGCAAAGTAGGTTTTAAGAAAGGAGTCTCCAAGGAGGATGATTGAGGGGTAGTTTTATCTGTCTGAAAACAAGTTGACAGTTGGGTATTTTCCTCAATTTAACCATTTAAAAGCTTCCCAAGATATTGGCATCACCTCATGCCAGGGCCTGCATGCCATGTCTAGAACAGGCTATCGAGGTATTTTGTTATCTCCACTACTGTGGTATTTCAGCCCCTCAAAAACACTAATGGATTTATCTTCACAACATAGGAAAGCATAATCCTCATTTTACACATGGGGTGCTGAAGCCAGATCAAATGACTTGGCTGAGGTACAACAGGAAATCTGGTTAAAACAGCTCGGATTTCAACCTGATGCCTAGAGGCCCAGGCTCTGCTTAACCACACGACCTTCCCATTCATATACACACAGAAGCACACACTTCAATCCATTTAAGAAGTTACCTCAGTACTTTTAATGATTTTTAGTACAAAAGAACCTTCCACATTACAGCAATGGGTTGAACCCAGCTTGCATGGGGTGAATACAGCCATTACGGACACAAGAACACTAGACATAGTATGTTACTGCATAAAAAGAGGTCAAGATTCATAGATAGTCAATCCCTTCCACCGAAATGGCTCATGAGCTTTGAGAGAATAAATTACTAAAGCTCCATGGCATGTCTTAAGGAGGCAGGACATGCAGTATTTCTTACTCCACGCAGAAAGAGGGAAGTTTGACCATGAAGTCAGAGCAGAGCAATGTGGATACAACAGCCTAGACTCAGGATATTTTGCTGTCACTGACAAACGTTCGCAATATTAACAGGAGCTTTCTGCTACTTCACAGGGGAACTTCTGCTTCATGCTGACATTGACAACTCCTTCACCTGTCAAGGGAAAGTGAACATTTAGTCATATGAACTCTGCCAATTTTACAAACAGTTAAGGCAGCTCTTGTCACTTTGCACTTCTAGAGTGACACATGGGAGTTTGAGCCAGGATTCAACCTTTTGTGTTGTGTTTTCCACAAGCTAAAATAAGGAACAGCTACTTCTCCCCCTCCATATCACTTAGAGCATCTTAAGAGCCAATGCAGCTACAGCAGTAAATGCAAACTTAGTAGAGCAAGACACCCACATAATGAACTGAAAAAAGCAGACTTATGTTTAAATTTGCAGAGGATTTTGGAAAAATTAAGACTATTTGCTTCTTCACAACAGATTGAACTTTTCAGTCCCCAAAGGGAAGCGTATAAAGGAGGCAAACACCTTGAATGAAAAGTTGAGGCACTCAGTAATAATCTTCAACAAAAGCTCTTTTTACTCATTGAAGTTAAATTTGGTGTTAAGACCAGTTTCAAAGTAATTTTGACTAAATAATATTCTTTTCCCCTCTTAACTGAGCTTTCTATCCACAAGTCCTGTGACACGAACACTAGTCACTAAAGGATATTTAAGCACCTAAGCAGAAGTTGTAATTTTCAAGAGCACCAAGATGCATCATTCCCATTGATTTCAATGGGAATCAAGTGGTAGGTACTTTGGAAAATTCCACTAGGCACCTGTCTGCATCTTAAGCCTCTAATACTTTTTTAAAACCTGGCCCACATTCAGTCTTTCAGCCAGGATGGGACCTGAAGTATTAACAAAAGTTTACTGACGACCCACCCACAAACACATCATAAACAAGTGAAAACAGCAGAAACCCCAGCCATACCCCTCTCCCCCCCAAAAATAAACTCAGTCACCTTTAACAGAGCAATAATAGCACACAAGCTATTTTTACAGTCAGCTATGCCAATGAAGCTAGAACAAAATGTAGGTCATTGACGTTACTAGACTGGTACAGCAGTATCTGCAGGTCCCATGAAAACATGGATTGTGCTCAGTACTGACCAGCTAATGTTTGTTATGCATGTTGAAGACAGTTTATATATAGTCCCCAAGTGTTACTGAGATGTGTGCAAAGAGCACCCTCAATTGCTGTCTGCCTTCAGAGTAGCCTGCATTTATGTGCAACCATTTTGGGCATACAGGCCATGGGCATGGAGCTCTATATATGTAATGAATTGGTATTTACACAGCAACATGAACAGGGAAAGCATCTCTGCATCTGTGGAATCAGACAGCCTGGCTAAAATGCAAGTTTTGGTCAGCACTGCCGATCTGATGGGGAAAAAAGTCTGAAGTCATCACATTCCACAGAACATGCCTTTCAGGTTGTCAAACACTTTTTTAAAAAAATTAAAACCACAGTTTACCTTTAGATCCTCAAGTCTATGTTTATGGACAACGTAATAGTTCCTGCAGGAGAGATATTGTACAGGAGAATTAATGACTTTCAAGGGCAGCTGGCATTTAAAATATTCAGTCTGCATCTTAGAAAGTCTATGATCTACAGAGCAGCAAGTGGGTGCATTTGCATGACAAAAGGTTTATTTTATATTCCACATTGAGTGCCATTAATAATCTAACTGAATTGCTAAGAACAAGTATCAAATTATGGAACAATTTGAACAGCAATACAGAAGAGATGCATGGATCTGAAGAACTGGGTTTTTTTTTACCCACAAAAGCTTATGCCCAAATAAATCTGTTAGTCTTTAAGGTGCCATCGGACTCCTCGTTGTTTTTGTGGATATAGATTAACACTGCTACCCCTCTGATACTATGCAGCTGTTCCTACAATATACTTCTGGTCCACTGCTCATCCTATCATTTACCCATTCCATTCCAGGTCAAACTATTAAGCTACCACAATGGGATCTGCCTAACAGGATGCAAAAGAGATAAGGTGGGTGAGGTAATATCTTTTATTGAACCAACTTCTGTTGGTGAGACAGACAAGCTTTAGAGCTTCACAGAGCTCTTCAGGTCTCCACAAAACGCAACACACCAGCAAACCCTTTTTTGCTTCCACCCTTGACTGGCCTGCACTTCATGGGAAGTTTGCAAGACATTTCTCAATGCTCCCAGACTTCTTCCTCATTCACAAACCATTTGCAAAGCTTAATGACCCCAATCAACTATGTGCCCATTGCCATCCTGCAACCTGCGCAATGGTAGACTGGCTGGGCCCTGGCTTTTTGTGTTCCTCACCACTGGACATGCACTGCTGTTTACATGCAGTATTTGCCACAGATGTCTAAGGCTGGCAGACTTGGTCAGCAACATATCTGGGGGCAGTGGAGGGACAAGATATTTCTGCAGAAAGGATGCATCCAAAGAGAAAGGGGTGGTGTTTTTTTCAAATGATACCTAAACAATGTTTAAAAGGCTGCAGTCACTCCTACTTTGGAGGCACTAAACAAACTTCTAGCCTGAAGGTAAAGGAATTAAATGTCTGTCTTGTCTATTAGAGCGTAAACTCTCCAGGGCAGCATCTGTCTACTATTGTTTGTACAGTGTCTAGCGTAATGGGGCCCCATTTCCAGTTGGCCCTTATGCACTATCATAATTAATAATAAATAAGTGGGAGTCATGACTGCTTTAGAGCCAGTCTCTCTCGAAGGGAGAAATTATTTGAGACTACTGACAAAGATATTTATTCAGAAACTTACCACTCTCTCCTAGTAGTGGCTCACAAGTGGCTTGTTAACCAGGGCAGTGTCCTCTCTTTCCAAGACTCTTCAGGTCACCATGTCACCTTTCTCTCAGTGAGCCAGGTCTCCCAGGCTCACGTTGCTCCACCCTTGCTGCCATGGACCTAAAAAGTACAAAGCCATGGGGTGGGATTAACTACTGAGTATGAGTCAGTGGAGGGGGAGGGGGAGAGAAGAGAGGAAGGAGAAAGGGCCCTTCCCTACTGGTGTATCAGACTGAATCTGGCTAAAGCAGTGAAAAATCAGCACTGTCGCTCTGATGGGGAAAAAAGTTTAGTCATCATGTACACCAGTGAGATCTCAGCACCAGAGTGAGCTGGAGGAGGGAAGTGCCAGGGCAGCATGCGAATGACATCCTAGTTTGCATGCAGTTTCAGCAAGGCAGACACATGGGACGTATGTCGCTAACTGGTTATCTGCACATTAGGCTGGCATACAACTGCACAAATGCACTTCACTTTTTTAATACATCAGCTATAAGAGTACCAGTTACACGTTTCAGATGGAAGACTGCAGCACTTTAGATGTTACAGTGGTAGGTGCTATAGAAGCCTAAGATAGAGGAGCCAGTTGTTTGGTCACATGTGGAGAAAGGAAAACACATGCTGAGAAACAGGTGGAATAGAAGAAACAGTGTTATAAGGGCAGATAGAGACAGGGGTTCACAAAAGAGCAACACTTCTAAAGATGGGTGCTTAATATAGCAAAGAGAGACTAGGATACTGGACAGAGAAAGTGGCAAAAAGGATGCAAAATAAGAGTAGCTTACATCTGTTGGCTGGGGAAATGGTGATATGGCTGCCCTAAGCAAAGTTTCACATTATTTACATGCAGGCACCAAGAAACAAACTTGGAAAACAGCAGCAAAAGATATTTATTCATAGACGGACTTACGGCTGCCACCTCCACTAGGGTCAGAAAGGGCAATGGACACAGTGGGTTCGTAACCAGAGCACCGGTGCTTCCTGCTGGTTCTACTCTGGAGCCGCGCCTGGCCTCCCTCTCCCAGGCCGGGTCCCCAGCACATGTTGCTCGCTCCTGCTCGCTGGACCTGAGAAGCGGAAGACCGAAGAGGCACAAGAGATTTAGCCCCGCTGGCCAGCCGGCGGGAGCAAAGCAAAGGCCGCCTCCCCGGGCTGGTGCATCAGACACAATCTGGCTTAGCGCAGCGAAATCAACACTGTCGCTCTGATGGGGAAAAAAGCTTTAGTCATCACGTACACCGGGCTGCGGGGGAAGCCCCGGCGGCGGGACCAGGGAGCGACCAACTCGGTCAGCGGCTACACACTCCCGGGCCCTCCTACGGGGGAGCGACACGCTGCTGGGGGGCGGCCAGCGAGAGGGCAGGCTGGAGCGGCAGGGGCAGCCGCTAGCGAAGGACTCCCCCAGGCAGCAGGGCGCTCCCGCTCAAGGGCCGCGGCCGAGCTGCAGCCGGCTCCCCGCGGCCCTTGCGGAGGGGACGCCCCATCAATACAGGCCGAGTGCCGCAGCAGGGGCTACGAGGCACTGCTGGAGCTGGACAGGGGCCAGGCACCGGCGCGGACGGCCGCGGATTGCATTGGATTGCATGCCACCCCCCAGCCCCGCACAGACCACTCACCGCCGCCCTCAGCGAAGGGAACGAAAAGGAGAGCGCACGCCCGCAACACGTCCTTATATAGCGCACTGTGCCTCACTGCGCATGCTCCACCCAAGCGTACCTGGGAAACGTAGTCCCAGAGGCGCCCTCAGTGTCGGGCCACGCTCGTTCCACCACGCCAGGGCTCACCGCTCTGGGCGCTCGCGAATCGGGCTCCCTCCCCGCTGGCTAGTGTGGAGATAGACACAGAAAGGCTCAGCGGTTGTGCAACCCCCTATTGTAGGAGCAGGAGATGGGCCTGGGGTGCAAGGGTCTGGTTTGTCCCTTCTCTCTGGCAGCCACATGCCAGGGCGGGTCTGGGTTGCTAAAGCCCCATCAAGCAGGTCCTGTGCCCAGGTGGGCCTGAGACCACTGGGCGGGAGTCTGGACAAAGACAGCGAAGAGAAAGCGTAACATGTCCTGGAAAGCAGCGTGCCTGTTTCATTCCAGTCCAGTGCTTTGCTGTGCACGAATCACAGTTTTCGCGTCAAAAGCAAGCAGGACTCTGACATTTAGCACGTCAGTGGTTTCAGGGCAGCAACTGTGGCAGTCAGAGGTCGAGCTTGTGCAACGTTTCATACAAGAAACCCTCCCCAACTGTTACATGTTCAGAAAAGCCCTGAGCTGCAAATCTAAGGGCTGATCCTGCTGCAAGCTGCTGAGTGCTCTCAATTCCTGGTGAAGTCAATGAGAATCAATGGCACTTAGCACCTTGCAGGATTAGGCCCCTAATACCTCCATTGTAGTAGAGATCCCTCCCACTTATTGCTAATGGTGGCAGGCCAGTATAATCTCTTAATCCTGCATTTCCCTATATATCCTGTCTGGACTGTGCTATCTGAGGCCTTCACTACATTGGTGTTCCACAAGCTGCTCTTATTTTAAAAGAAACAATGGGTGTGCTTATAGATTTTCTGCTACTCACAGCTAAAGTTGTGGGCTATACAATCCAGTCCCTTGTGCGGTGGATAAAGAGGCCCGCAGAGAAAAGAGTCACCAATGAAATATGTTTAATAACAGGTACGGCCAGTTCAAAAGGACTGGGTCGGCGTTTTGCTTTAGAACTCGCCCAAAAAGGTGCGACGCTTGTCCTGTGGGATATAGACACAGATGGTAATGAAAAGACTGCAGTGCAGGTGAGGGAGCTAGGGGCCAAGGCTTATGCTTACACCTGTGATGTGAGCCAGCGAGAGGACGTCTATAACACTGCAGAGAGAGTGCGACGGGAGGTGGGAGATGTCACCGTCCTGATAAATAATGCTGGGGTTGTAGCAGGGAAACCGATCTTGCAGTGCTCAGACGAACTTCTGGAAAGGACCATGAAGACTAACTGCTATGCACATTTCTGGGTAAGTGTCATTTAGTGCAGAAAACCAAGTATAAAATGATTGAGAGGCAGGGTGCTCTTGTGCATTGGGCACAGGCTTGGAAGCAAGCCCTGGTTTCTGTTCCTTACTCTGCTGTCTGACCCTAGAGAAGTCACTTTACCTCAGTGTGCCTCTTTCACTTATTTATGCCCTTTATTAGAGACGAGGTGGATGAGAATGATTTTTATTGGACCTTCTTCTGTTAGGGAAAGAGGTAAGCTTTTGAGCTTATACAGAGCTCTTCTTCAGTTCTGCTCTTTGTGACCGGGACTGACTCTGACTACTCACTCTCCAGCACATCCTGAAGGCAACCGATGTGGCCTATTTTAGACCAACGGCAGAAGTGAATTAGAGTCCAGCGCAGAGAGAGATGTGGCAGGGCCCCTCTACCTGGGAATTCACCCACCCCTTTATCCCTGAAGGCCAAAGTCTTGGCCTTCAGGACATGCTGCAGCAGAACCCATCCAATTGTTCAGGGATTTGGGACAGGGTGGGTTCCCTGTATTTGGGAGCTGTTGATTCACTGTCTGACTTTGGACATTGAGGTGTCTCAAGGAGAAGGGGTGGCGCAGGACAGGGGGCTGAGGGAAAGGGGCAGTGCATCGCGTGCTCCTCCCAGGGGCTCTCGAGCGATGGCAGCAGAAGGGCATTGCATCACAATGGGGCGGAGAGGTGGGGCGTTGGCAGACTGGGAGCACGGGCTACTGCTCTGGGGCCGGGCCATAGTTTGGATGCTGGCACTGTCCAAGGGACCCGAGCTTCTGAACAGGAAGTGGCGGGGGAAGTGGGTACCCCCCAGCCACTGGCCACCAGTCCCGAGTGCACTGCACCCCCAGGCTGCCCGAGCCAGATGCCACAGGCCAGGCACTGCTGGTGAGTAGAGCCCTGCACGATTGTATCCACATCCAATCCACTATCTGCAGAAATGGTCCGTGGCTCTCCATGGATTTGCAGGGCTCTATAATGCATAGCATCCAGCTAGAGCTTGAAGTGAGCACGTCCGGTTGAGACAAGCATCAGAAGGAGGATATTTACCAGGGCTGTCCCACAACATTTTGGCACCTGAGGCGGGGAGCTCAAATGATGCCCCCATGCCCCCTCACTTGGGCCAAAACTTTAAAACTCTGGGTCCTAGTGGTGGCCCCCTACAGTCTGGCACCGGAGGCGGCTACCTCAGTTCGCCCCATGGTGGTAAGGCCAATCCTGCGTGCGGTGCAGCCTGGGCCTTTGGGGTGGCTGTTTAGGGAAGTCCTTTGCCAGCATGCCTCCTTGGCAGCTGGCCCTTTAAAAGTGAGGGGAGAGAGGCAGCTGCTGCCCGAAGGTGGCCCTTTTGCCTGGGAAGGCTGGCTGCAGGCCTGTAGCTGTCGCTGCCTCGGCTCAGGGCCAGTAAGTGGGAAGGTGGGTGCTGGTCGCCTCTGGGCTGGTCTCCCTGAGAAGGAGGTGGTGGCTCATCCTGCCTCCCCCGGGGCCTTGCGAAGTGGGAGACGGGGCAGGGCGGGGCCTCCGGGGCGCACATCCTGGGTTTCCCAGAGCAAGCAAAAGGCAAGCCAAGTGCAGGAGGGCATCCCTAGGGAGGCGTGAGAGCTGTGAGCAAAGCGGGTTGTGTGGGAGCTGCCCCTGTAGGGTGCGTGCAGGTAAGGCACGGGAGCAGGAGGCAGCCCCGTCCTGGGTGGTGCGTTGCGCCTGGGGGTGGTGCGCGGGGTTTTGTGGCGGGGGGTGTGTGTGTGGCAGGGGAGCTTTGTGAGGGTCCCATCTCAGGAGACAGTATGTGGTGAGGGTCACAGGGGGTCGCAGGGGGGTGTATTTGTGTGGGGTGGGGAGGAGGCTTAGGCGTGGTGTGTGTGGGCCAGGGGTCGGGGGCTGTGGATGGTGGTGCAGGGTGGGAGTGTTGGTGTGGCAAGGGAGGGGTGTGAGGCTGGTGGTGTGGGCGTGAGCGTGTTGTTGGGAGAGGGAATCGGCAGCATGGAGCAGGCAGGGCATGTCTGTGTTCTTGCTTAAAGGCAAAGTGGTAATCAACAGCATCTATGGCCATACCACCCTGAACATGCCTGATCTTGGAAGCCAAGCAGGGTCAGGCCTGGTTAGTACTTGGATGGGAGACCTCCTGGGAATACTGGGTGCAGTAGCTTTTGCCTGCACTTGCCACGTTGCCTGGCTGCAGGTCTAGGTCTACCTCCAGCACATGCTTTTGCCTCCTCGTCCTCGCTTGCTTCTGCAAAGGTCTCCCAGGCTGTAGCCACCTCGCCTGCCGCAGCCGAGGGTAAGGGCTTTGGACGCCCGGCCCCGTGGCGTGTTTGTTTTCTTTACCAGCCCGTGCTCTTGCCCCCTTGGCAGCAGGTGTGGGAGGCCAGCTGGCTGAAGCGGTGGCAGGCACCCCAAGGCCTGTCTGCCCTCGCGCTTCCTACCTGCTGCTTCAGCTCCACCGTGGGGAGCGGAAGGCTGGAAGAAAGGAAAGCTACAAGCCTTACAGTGCGATTAGGAAAAAGAAAAGGAGGACTTGTGGCACCTTAGAGACTAACCAATTTATTTGAGCATAAGCTTTCGTGAGCTACAGCTCACTTCCCACAACATTTTGGCACCTGAAGCGGGGAGCTCAAATGACACCCTCATTCTCCCTCACTTGGGCCAAAACTTTAAAACTCTGGAGCCTAGTGGTGCCCCCCCCCCCCACAGTCTGGCACCGGCTGCCTCAGTTCGCCTCATGGTAAGACCAGCCCTGACCATTTTTTACTACAATCTCTGCCTTCTAAATGGGTCCTGGCATCACAGTTTAACATTTGAAATATTAGTTCCTTCTTAACCTTTTTGGAGGCAGGTTGAGATTCCCTTTTCATTGGGAAGACCCCTCTACTCACTGCTAGAGTTCAATATTTTGTAGTACAAAAAATTCCAAAGATTTGAGTCAGGGTTATCAATAGATCTCAAAGCACTTTGCAAAGTTGGATGAAGGGAAAATGTAAGGTTCAGAAACATTAAGTGACTTGTCCAACAGCATACAAATGCAGTGAAAAAACTGGGAATAGAATCCAGGTATTCTAGTCCTGTACATGATCCAGTCTAGATCACACTCGCACCTGTTTTCCTTCAGGTCTGTATACTACCGTCTCATTTTTAGACTAGGTAGTTATACAATTTATTTGTCATTTTATTAGTCCAAGATGAAATTTAGTATAAAAATTACATTTGGAGCAGCTATCCCCTAGCTAAAATTAAAAGTAATGGCAATCGGTCATTGTACTCTAAGGCTTGATAAGGTCACCAACAGAGAACAGAGATAACCCCCACTGGGGTGGGTTTATACCTTCCTCTGAAGCATCCTGCACTTGTTATTGAGAGAGATCAGATACTAAATTAGATGGATTGCTGATCTAATACAATGCAGCAAGGTTCTCATGCTCATATTTTTTGAACCAAAACATTAGAAAATCAGAGCATTGAATCCAAAAGCAGTAAATTATCATAACCCTTCCTACATGTGAAAATAGACCCTGTGATCATTCATGATCAAATATTTTACAGTTTAGACTATGCAGAACCTCAGGGTCCTATGGGACACAGTTCAGGAGTAAATTGATTGTTCTATTTTGGGGTCTCTCCAAGGATTGTTATAATTTATTATTTTTATTATAGTAACATGTAGGAAGCCCAGTCTTGGACCAGGAGCCCCTTAGCTGCTGGACAAACAGAATAAAAAAAATACCGTCCCTGATTCATTCATTACAAACTCTCAAACTCACCCTAAGCAGAGTTCAGGGGAAAAAAAATTTCCGATTTTCCAAATCTATAAAACCAAAATTTTGAATTGGTTTTACTCAACATAAAAGTGTTAATTTATGGCCAAAAATTAAGTCAGATTGAATTTTCCAGGCTTTGACGTCTTGATAAGATCCCTTTAAATATTTCTCCACTAAGTAACTTGACTCTTCCCAAGAGAAAGGCATTGATCTTGAATGAGAACAATCTGTCTCATAAATGGCACACTCAGACATGGCTGCATCAGTGATTTTATATCCATAGATTCACCTTAGTCAGGAGAACTGAATGGTCATCCATATGTTTTAGAAATACTTTGACAGAGCGGGCCACATAGCATCTGTGAAAACACACTGAAGGTATTTCTCAATCTGCATTGCTTGGGCAGTGCCACCTCAGCTGTGTGTGTTTAGAAAAGTCAGCCAAGCAGAGCGTTCCAATCCCTGTGATAACATATACATGCCAGGGTGGTTTCCAAGGTATTCTGCCACCCAGAATTTCCCTGGTGAATGAAACCTCCTCTGGTGGCCAGGCTAAGATCAACAACAAAAGAAAGAGTTGGTGTTGAAGAGGTACTGCAACACAGCATAGCAAGGGGGAAAGCTGAAGAACCCTCCCCATTCATGTCTTGGCTTCACGTCGATGAGCTTTGAGAAGCAGAGTGATCAATTGGAACCAACAAAGGATTATGAAGTGAGCAGTCCTGGGTTCCACGTCCCACTATGCTGATGACTCCCTCTATAGCTCCTACCTATGTAACCGCTCTGTGCCTCAGTTTCTTTGTGTAAAATGCACATTGGTTCTGCTGAGTAACCAAATACAACTATTTGGTTGCTCAGATCTACCAAGTTACAGGAAGCTTTAGCACTATTTGACTTGCCACACTGGTTTTTAAGCCAACTAACCAGCCTATGTTTCATAATTGAGATTCTTGTGACAGCAGCCAAACCAAAACCAAGCCAAAGAAAACTAATGTCCTGAAACCCTAGTGGATGAAGAGGATGGTTTAAGGATGTTATTTAAAATCTGACAAAAGTGCAAGAAGACATCCTGCAAATGTGTGTGTACTACACTGTGAAAATATACCAAATTCTCTCTACAGAGCTAGCCAGAGGAGAAACCCACGTGAGGTATTCTGTGCTCACTCTCTCAGAAACAACCTAACCCATGTGGTTTCATCCATCTCCTTATTTAGGGGGATCATATGGAGATATAGTGCTGAGTGCATATAGGCATTATGCAAAATGTTGTATTATAAAACTGTCCATTTAAATTCTGGTGACAATTATTGTTCAGTATGACTTAGGTTTGTAGGTGGCTAATTCTGGAAAGTAGCTTATCAACCAGGACTTGGGGAAATGAGGTCTGGATCCCGTTAATCCCAGTTTCACAGCACTGAAAGACAATCAGAGGAAGGACATTTTAAGAGGATTGCAGCGAAAACTAATCTTGTTACACCGCAAAACCATCTCACATGTGCAACTGAAAACTAACTTTAAATGGGCATCAGTGTTTCCTAAATTGGCAGGATAGGGGAAGTGGGAGGGGCTAGGATAATCAAACACATGGCTGAGACACAGCTATGGTGGCTGGATTTACTTGATCTCCCTGGGTAACATTCAGATTTTTTCATAGAAATCTCTTTGGCTGGAGCAGTGTTTAAATATGGTTTCTTAACTCACTTTGGGTTGATTGTAGCAGGGCCCTTATGAAGGCAGAATAAAGTTTGTAAGTGCATGATAAATGGTCAGAACCCACCTCAGCTCCCATTGTTTTTCACTTTTGGATGCAGACAGAGCTCCTCTCTGAGATTCACTGGCTTCCAGCCAGCTTATGAAAGCTTTGCTGGATGCCAGCCATGTACCAGTGCATTACCCAACAGAACACATCTCCCACGTGACAGCCGCACAGTTGTCAGAGTGCTCACTCTCTTGGCATGGATGCTTTTGGCACAGCACTGGAAGGTAAAGATGCTTCTGGGCTGCGTCTGCATTTTGCATTTTAGCTTTGTCTACATTAGAGGTGGCTGTTCTCCTGCCAGTGCATCTCCACCAGTGGGAGCAACGATAGGAGTGGCTGCTGGCATTGGAACCACTCCATTGTCTAAGCCTGCGCAGAGCAGCTCTAGCCAACAGGATGGTTACAAGGCTGCTGGCGGCCTGAATTACCCTGATGCTCTCGTTGCTGTCCACAGTAGGCTAATATTCTCAGTGCTCTACAACAGTGGTTCTACAACGCAAGAGGTCTTCCAGGGGGGTGCATCAACTCATCTAGATATTTCCCTCATTTTACAACAGGCTACGTAAAAAGCACTAGCGAAGTCAATACAATCTAAAATTTCATATGACTTATTTATACTGCTCTATATACTAAACACTGAAATGTAAGTACAATATTTATATTCCAATTGAGTTTATGATTATATGGTAACAAGGAGAAAGTAAGCAATTTGTCAGTAATAGCGTGCTGTGACACTTTTGTATTTTTATGTCTGTTTTTGTAAAGCAAGTCATTTAAGTAAGATGAAATTTGGGGGGTATGCAAGACAAATCAGACTCCTGAAAGGGGTACAGTAGTCTGGAAGGGTTGAGAGCCACTGCTCTACAATCTGGAAAACCTTCATTTGCAGCTGAACATTAAAGGGATGTGTTTTCAACAACCTCTAAATGTGAACACCCTGTATGGCAGACTGTCATTCTTTTGCTCAAGTGCCCAAATAAAAGTTAATAAAACAAGAAAAATGTCTGAGTTGCTAAAACAGACCACACTGGTTTCTGCGAGATCCTTAAGTGTTTAGCATATAAATGGCCAACTGCTAGAGATGGGCTTGAACCAGAACCCTGAATCTGAACTATTCCAAACTTGGATGGAGTTGAAATCAAAACAACAGCTTTGGCCTCTATGTAATAAGAAGCTAAACCAAAACCACAGAGCCAAACACCCCCAAACGTTGGGCAAGTTCCAATCCAGGTTGTAATTTTACAGCTCAAGCTCATCTCTCCTAGCTGCCTCATTTTAAATCACATGCATCGTTGACTTGAAAGCCATGAAAAAATCTCTCATCTGAAATCAGCAACGCTGCTCAGGGGCTGTGTGGAATGTTCATAAAAATACACCTGTCAGCATCTTTACTGCATGTTGGGAAAATCTCCATGCAGCTGCCAAATCAGAAACATTGATCATTCGGAATAAGGAAATTGCAAATGCCTAAAAATCATCTACTCCACATAATGGAATAAGGGAGAGTAAAAGAAGCTGCTTCTCTGCAGTAATAGTTGAGCCATGAGTCTTTTAAGCTGCAGCTAAGAATAGAAATAAATGTGTATCCTAGCAGAGCATCAGCAAAACAGACCTTGGAGCATTGTACCCACTATCTTAGATGTGCAAATGTAATAGACGAATGGTGCACATGAATAAGCTTTCTTCTTTCTGTCCATACAGACTGTCAAGGCTTTCCTCCCAAAAATGATGGAGCTGGACCATGGTCACATTGTGACTATAGCAGGATCCTTGGGCCTCTTTGCAACAGCTTGTGTGACGGTCAGTAGCTATGGATCACCAAAGTGTGTGCTTTCCTTTCACACACACACACCCCCCGCTCCCCCAGCAGCTGGTGCCACAGACCCCCCCAAGATTCAATCAGGGGTATTTATGGTATAAGTCATGAACAGGTCATGTACTGTGATTTTTTGTTTCTTGCCTGTGACCTGTCCATGACTTTTACTGAAAATACCCATGATTAAATTGTAGCCTTACTTTTCAGTTGGAATTAATTTCATGGGTTGATTAGGCCCCCCAAATTTGGTTGATAAAACAGGAAGCATCACTAGGGAGGTTGTAGGTTAGTGGCCCGAGCACAGCGCTGGGATACTCCGAAGTTGTAATACCACCTCTGACACTGGCTCTGGGGGGCCTTGGGCAAGCTACTTAATCCTTTCCAGCCTCAGTTTCCTTATAGCTAAAAGGCAAATAGTAATCATTACCTCCATCACAGGCACCTGGAAAGTCTTAAAGTGCTATGGCAAGCACCCCGATTATTTTCCCAGCATATTTCAAATGTGTGTTGTGGAGTTCAGTCTATTATCCATATTAAAAAAGTAGGGTGTTTATTGAGAGATCTGCTTGTCACAGTAGCTTATTGGTGCTAAAACCTCTAAATATGTTCTCAAGCTCTGAGGAGGGGGGCAAGTTAAGTGAGTGCAAATTACCTGGAATGTACAATAAAAATAGGACATTAGATGCTAATGGAAAGGCCATCAGAAGCAATCTGATGGCCCAAATTTGGTAAGGGATGGAAAATGAGGTCCCTGAAATTAAGAAAAACTGACAGGTGATTTTTCTTCATTATAAATACAAGGTTTTTATGCATCCCTTTAAAGTGCAGTGACAATATTTATTAGGCATTTGCAAAGTATTACAGGAGCAATATTAATGCAGAGGTTTGATTTTAAAAAGCTAGAATGATGGTGTAAATACACCTCACTTCTCAGGTCTGCACTGACCTGATTTGTACGGGGAAGTGAGGCTCACAATTGTGCACACTGCACATTTAAGTGCTATAAAAACCTGGCTCAGAGTCAGATCCAAGCCAATGGAAAGACTCCCATTGGGTTTGAGATCACATCCTTAGCTCATTGGCACCTGCAGTTTATCAGCAGGCATTGCTAGTAAAAGGCATTTCTCAGGGGCAAAGACAGACATTCTCCTGGATCAAAGAGATGAAGGAGATTATAGTACAATATGGTGGAACAGACAGGAGTTTAAATCAGAGATAAAAAGGAAAAATATTTTGAGTACAGCCAACTCACTGAAACATACGACAGCATCCTTGTGTCCCATTTACTTGGGACCATCCTTTGGCCCATAATATTTACCTCTTTTTTACTTGAGTAACTAGTCAAAGCTCAGGCCCAGAGGATGTTCCAGCTGTGAGCAGAAATTGATGTTGGAGTCTGATGTTTTCTTTGATGTTTTTTAATCAATCAATCAAGGAGTGTATAAAGTCCTGCTTCTCCTAACACAAGAGGAACGGAAAAACGGGATAGCTTCTTTGTTTACAGCCTCAAGCTTCTTTATCCAGCACCAGACCCAGAAGTCCCTTCACTAGTTTCTTCCAGGGTCATACACCGTGTTGTCGAGGCTCTCGCTCTCTCCCAGTATGTCTTGCTTCAGTTTCTGTGCTTCAGTCTCTGTGTATTCTCTCAGTTTCTATCTGCACTTCAGTTTGTCCCACCCATGTTTAAACAGTACCCTGTCAAAACCCCCCACCCACAGGCACTGGCTTCCTCCTTTCCCAGGGGGTGCTCCATCCTTACCCACCCCAGATCCCACCCCCACTCCACCAAGCTCCTGCCCTGCCTCTTGCTGCCCAGTTCCACCCCCCGCCCCGAGCATGCCGTATCCCCGCTCCTCCCCCTCCCCCCAGCACCTCCTGCATGCCGCAGGAGAGCTGATTGCAGTGTGTGGGAGGTGCTGAGAGGGAGGGAGGGAGGGAGGGGGAGCAGTTGATCAGCAGGCCCACCAGTGGACAGGAGGCATGGGGGGAGGAAATTGGCAGAGGGGGCTGGCTACAGGTGGTGCTAAGCACCCACTGATTTCCTACATGATGGTAGTTTCTGGGCAGACTCCATTATGCCGTGTTTTAGGTGCGGCCGCTTAGATGTTTTGTACAGCTATATTAAGGGTGCGTCACACCCATCAGTTTCAATGAGATTTTAACCCAACCCATAACAATATTGAAAGGTGGCATGTGGAAAACCAAGCAGGTCACAGGAGTGTCCATTTTCAGTGTATGTTCAAGGGAATGCTTTGGTTCAATGAGCAAACCTGCTCTGTGCAGAGAAGCCAGCCTGCTGCACTCCCGTAGCTAAGCTAGCAATTGCCATCTACTACCTAGGAGTGTTTCCAGTAAGAACAAGCCTCTTCCCCCACCTACCACTAGCCAAAGCCTCTCATTTCCTGCAGGATTACTGTGCAAGCAAGTTCGCAGTAGTTGGATTCCATGAAGCTCTTAGCCATCAGCTGAAAGCCAATCGAATCAATGGAGTGAAGACTACTCTGGTGTGCCCCTGTCTTGTTGACACGGGCATGTTCACTGGATGTAGAATCAGGTAAAACCATTTACATTTGACTCATTCGCAGACACATCACACCTGTCCAGCTGCTACCAGGGTCAGTTCCTCAGTTGTTAGGGAACCTAAAAGAACAACTCCAGCTGACTTTGTAGACAACTAGAATCAGCAGACATCCCCAACATTTAGCCTTGCAGCAATTCTGCCCTGGTTCAGGTGCTCAGATAATGGAGCAATTAAACTCTCCTTTAATTAGCCTAGCGTACTTGTCCCTTAATATTACTGAATTATAGCAGGTTGGATCACTAGTGTAGAACACTGATGTGTTTTTAAGAAAGGGCAGACAGCAAAATCAGAATGTAAAGCTGGCATCTCTTGATAAAAGTAAAGAGAACTTGTAAAATCCTTACCTACAAAAATGAAAGTATGAACCATCCTTCCTCTGAGGGGTGGATGCAAATGAAAGCTTCTGTGAGAAGACTCAGGCTAGAAATAGATCATCTAGAATGATTGGCCATGACCAAGAAACCAGGGGAAAATTGTAGCAAACTTTGGCAATTCCAAATTGCAGGAACTGTCAGTACTCACATGTTCCCTCAAGAACAAAACATTTCAAACTAGAGTGAACCTTCTGGATAATGATACACTAACATGAAAATAAAGATTACCTTCCTGTAAGAAAGGGAGGAACCCTATACTGAAATAGATTTCTCCATTTATAAGACCAGATCCACATTACAGCACAGGACCAGGAGAAAGGATGCCCTTGTTGTATTCCTGACTATCACTTTGAGATCTTGGACAAGTCACTCAGCTTCAAGTTTACCTATTTGCACAATCACAGGAGCGTTAATTGCAAAACACCTGGAGGCCCCTGAATGCAAGGTGCTAATTTTGTGCAAAGATTTTTATTAATGAAGTAGCCTGTATAGAATTTGCAAAGAGTGCATGATTCTCTGGCCAGGGGGAGTGGGCATAAATATCCCACGATATGAGAATAAATTCCAGGTGATGAAACACGACAGGGTATATAGTATTTCTCCCCACCACATAGGAGTAATATCATAAGCCATCATACCTTTTAAGTGTGTTTTGCAGGGTTAGGGGCTGGAGGTAGGCCTCCCCTCTCCCGCCACACTCATGTATAACTGAATTTTAATGCTGAGCTCCCAGTTCATCTGTCCAAAGAGGATGAGCACCCAGTAGACCAGAACTCAACTAATGTGGAGGTGTTCAAAAAGAACTACAGCTTGGGTACGAGACCCTCATGTATGGCCTGTCTGCACTACAAGTGCTATAGTGGTACAGGTACAGCTAAGCTACAGTTGTGTATGACTCTTGTTACCATGATGGAAGGGGTTTTTCCATTGCTGTAATAAATCCACTATCTCAAGAAACAGTAACTAGGGTGATGGAAGAACTCTTCTGTCGAACAAGTGGTGTCTATCCCAGGGTTTAGGGCAGCTTAACTACATCTTATGGGTCACTTGCTGGTTTAAAGTCGCAGAAATGGTGACTTCTCTGTAACTTGAAGTCTTTAAACCATGGTTTCTAACCATCAGAGGAGTGAACTTTTGGAATAGCCTTCCAAGGAAAGCAGTGGGGGCAAAAGACCTATCTGGCTTTAAGATTAAACTCAATAAGTTTATGGAGGAGATGGTATGATGGGATAACATGATTTTGGTAATTAAATTGATCTTTAAATATTCATGGTAAATAGGCCCAATGGCCTGTGATGGGATGTTAGATGGGGTGGGATCTGAGTTACTATAGAAAAGTCTTTCCTGGGTATCTGGCTGGTGAATCTTGCCCATATGCTCAGGATTTAGCTGATCGCCATATTTGCGGTCAGGAAGGAATTTTCCTCCAGGGCAGATTGGAAGAGGCCCTGGAGGTTTTTCGCCTTCCTCTGTAGCATGGGGCACGGGTCACTTGCTGGAGGATTCTCTGCTCCTTGAAGTCTTTAAACCACGATTTGAGGACTTCAATAGCTCAGACATAGGTGAGAGGTTTTTCGCAGGAGTGGATGGGTGAGATTCTGTGGCCTGCGTTGTGCAGGAGATCAGACTAGATGATCATAATGGTCCCTTCTGACCTTAGTATCTATGAATCTATTTGAGAACTTCAGTAACTCAGGCAGAAGTTAGGGGTCTGTTTCAGGAGTGGTGAGGTTCTGTGGCCTGCCATGTGCAGGAGGTCAGACTAGATGATCACAAGGGTCCCTTCTGACCTTAAAGTCTCTGAATCTATCTCAGGGGTGTGAATTTCTCACCCCCCTGCATGACATAGGTCAATTTAAGTTTCAGGTGTAGACCAGGCCTCAGATAGTAAACCTAGAGTCATGACTGTGGAGCACTACTCACAAATGTACTCTGTGCTTAATGTTGGTCATTAAATTAAAACTAAACTGATAAACAGCTTACAAAAGGACCAGATTCAGCATGCAGCACAACTCCACTAAAAATCAATGGCGTGGCAATTGAGAGAGTTGCAACCAACTTCTGCGTTTGGCCCAGTTTGTCAAGGTGTATCATTTCAGGTAGATCAGGCAACTCTCTTCCTTGCCTGCATGAAGCCAGACTCCCAAAACACTGCAGATTTGGTCTGCAGAAACGATGTTTTTTTAAAAAAGATATCACATGACGCTGTTCCATTTGAGAGTCAGCCCCTACACTTTGAATGGAACAATCATTACTACACAAATTCAAAGGCTCACTAAAAATGACCGTTACCTTTGACGTTAGCATAATATAAAGAACTCCGCAATTATTGCTAGTAATCCTTACCAGGAGCCGGAATTGTTTAAATTCATTTAAGCCAGGAGCACTTGAAGTTGTACAACACCAACAAAGGTGATATCTGAGCTAATAACGTAAAAGCTTTGTTATCCAGCATGTTGGAGGAATGGGGGTGCCAGTTAGTCAAAAATTATAGTTAACTAAGAGTTGTACTTACCAACGGAAAGCAATTTTCAAAGAATTAGAATACAATAAAATGAATCAAGTATAAAATAGTTTACAGCTACTCACCAATCCAGTAGTCGTACTGCACTGCAGTGTATACAGGTAAAGTTTTCTATACAGGAGGTTATCTTAGGACACTACATATCACTATGGGCAGTGCATGGCATACACCCAGATCACTAAAAATACACAACATTAAACTATACTGAACATAATTTAATCCTTGGTGATTCAGAAGACACTTCAGGATCTTGCAGTGCCTCAGTCATCATCATCATCATCAATCACTGTTGTAGATGTAGGTGGTGTAGGAGATTGGGCTGAATCTGTAATGACTCTGACACACCCTGGAAGTGGCTTTTTTGAATAAACCCCTGATATCAGCTTGTTTACGTGTCTTCTGCCTCTTTTGCATAAAAACAGTGCAGAATGTGCAATTACATAACCTCCTGGGCAGTATACTAGTCCTGGTTACTAAATTGAAGACTTGTATTGGGAGATATCAGAAATGCTGGTTAATAGAGCTTTCCGGTTGATAAAACGCTGGATAACAGGATAACACAGCGTTTACTGTAATTAGAACAGGTTGACAGGCTAGACACCTTGGTTTATGAACTCCCCTGGATCTACCTAATATGGTTTAAAAGGAAAGGTTGACACTTTTTCCTTTATGCAGTGGTGGTTTCAGTAGGGTTATACAGAATCTAATTTCCCCCAAATTACTGATTTCTTTCTTAACGAAATACTTACCAATTGTTTTTCTAGGCAAGAGCTGGATGGTCTTCTCTCTCCATTAAAACCAGATGACTGTGTGAAGACAGCAATGAAAGGAATACTGAATAATCAGCCCATAATATGTATCCCCAGAGTGATGTACTTTGCAGTAGTTTCAAAACAGTAAGTATTTCCACTTGGGGAATTGCAGCCACATTAATTCATTTTGATGGTACTCTGTTTCAAGATGCAGTTAAAAGTGAAATAATTGGCTGTAGTGTTATCTGATGGTCTCAAAATGGCTAGAACATTCAGATTTAATGGAAAAGCATATCAGAAGGTTCTGGGCCTGCTACTTAGGAAACGCTATTCTCCCCTCTGCTAAAAAAGATTGTTTTAAATATGCAAGATGCTACACCTACATCTTATGTTTGAAATAGCAAAAACCATGGAGGTAAGATGTTTTAGAATAGGAGATATGTAAGATACTCTATCAAAGGCTTTTTCAGATTGTCAACTACATTACATTTAATGTTTATCAATTAGCAGTTTGGGGAATACGTCCTGAAATCTGACAGGGAGAAGATGGATTATTTAATAATGTTATAGCTTTTCCACCTTTAATCTTACAAATTTTTACTGTATTAGAATAGTGTTAGTCACATACAAGATTCTTTTCTTTCTTTGGATGGAGAAGGTAGCATAGATATCCTCTTGGGTAAGTTTTGTTCACCTTTCAATACATTATTTAGATCTAGTCCACAAATTCAATCAAGGCCCTAAAAAAATTAAATGAATAATGATCTGAGAAAATTAAAATCTTTTCTTAATTACTGAAATTTTATTTCCAGCCTCCTACCATGGGATGTTCAAGTTCTTGTTCACAAGTTTTTGGGTATTGATAAGTGTATGCATCCATTCATTAGACAAAGGGAAGCGAAACGCCATCTCGTAGCAACAGGAAGATGAAGATTGGTACTTGCACAGATTTTTTTAACAGCTTCTGGAACACTTTCTTAATCTAAACTCAGCTGGGAAAACCTGGAGAATAAAATCACTTCAGTGTAGAAACACTTAAAGGTCGCATCTTATATTGATCCATACTTGCTCTTTTGGTCTACGTCTGCAGGCTTTCAGGAGAATTCTGGCGACATCCAGCATTTATGTAATAGTTACTACACACAAGGGGGAGGGCTAGATGAATGGTATAAATACATGCATCAGCACTTGATGCTTGGTGCCTTCACTGCGCGTAGGCACTTCTGAACATCCCATCCTTTAGTCTTTATGCATTAGAGCCGGGAGAGAGATCAGGTCTTTGACTTTGCTCCAAACTGGAGTAGTATTTGGACCTAAAGTCCCAGGAGATGGCAAGGAGATGAGGAGAATACGTCTTTCCGGGATTTTTTTTTTTTTAAATTGTTTTCTGGACTTCTTGGCCACCACACTATAAAGCAGGGGAGGGGTCATGTATTTTCAGACATGCTTCCCTTAGCTGCTTTTGGATGGGAAGTTTTATGCTGTATGTTCTCAGCTGGGGATAAGAGTAAGGGGTATGGGAAAGAATCCTCTCGTAGATCTGGATGACTTCTTTTGAATTTTAAAAGTTATGAGAAACAGGAAAATTTCAAAAAAATGTATTTCCCCCCACCTCGTTTTTCATTAGCTGTATCCACTTGGTTATGGGGATATTCCATTAGAAAGCTGGGAGAATCTTACAGGATGGCTGCTTGAATGCCCATGTTAGGACTTTATAGGAATACCCAGGGTCCTTGTTAGTTAAAGCTAGGTGTCTGGTAAATACATGCTGTGCACATGCTTGTTTTGTGATGTGGATAGATGCTGTGCCAGGGGAAAACCCTCCCATCTCTGAGACAGTCCCTTGCCCTGATAGGACGAGGGTTCTTGGGCTGGGAACAGATTAGACAATTCTCTTTTAGTTGCTGCTTGGACAGGCACTTCACAGATGGAACATTTGTTTACATGCTCCACACCCTGCTGCTGTGAGGCAGGGAGAGCTGACGGTTCCAGAAATCACTGGTCTGCTCTGAAGTTTGGAGGAAGGCACCCTAATCTAAAGCTGCTCCCATCCCAGTAGTTTGTAGGATTTGTGCCTAAAGGCAATGGCTGAAGAGGGAGCGCTTGCCTCAGCTTGAGGCAGACCACTTGGTAACAAGAGGAAGAGGCATGGCTGAGCAGATAGGTCGTCTCAGTTCCACTACACAGGAGGTAAACCACTGCTGTGGATATGAGCATGAAACACAGATGCCATTTATAAATATGAGAAGATTCAATGTGAAGCACAGTGAAGCTTGTCTTAAGTGTGTGTTTTGATTTCAATGCTGAAAGTCGGTGTAAATTGAACTTTCTCACCTACCTCACAGGGATGTTGTGAGGATTAGTGTCTGTACAGTGCTAAGAACACGTAAAGTGCTATATAAATGCTATTACTACCATGTGAGAGAAAGCAAAGACTGAAAAGAAAGATCACAGTCTCAACTGCTGTTAGTGTAATTGTTAAGAGACTGATAGATAGAACAGGACTAGATATTTTAAATGTTAGATTTTCCTTACACTCAGTCACGATTTGAAAGGCAAACCCAGTACAACAGAACCTCAGTTATGAACACCAAAGTTAAGAACTGACCTGTCAGCACACACCTCATTTGGAACCAGAAGTACACAATCAGGCAGCAGCAGCAGAGATGAAAAAAAGCAAATACAGCACAGTGCTGTGTTAAATGTAAACTGCTAAAAAAAAATAAAGCAGCATTTTTCTTCTGCATCGTAGTTTCAAAGCTGTATTAAGTCAATGTTCAGCTGTAAACTTTTGAAAGAACCACCATAAGTTTAGAGTTACGCACATTTCAGAGTTATGAATAACTTCCATTCCCGAGATGTGTGTAACTCTGAGGTTCCACTGTATTACTAAATTGCATTACCTTTTGGTCTGCAAAGCTTCTCCCCTTGCTGAAGGTTCGTTAGGTTCTGGGACGCTGAAATTGTTATAGTCAGTAACCCTAAACTTAGACAAAAAGATAAACCCAGAAAGATTATCCATTTGCTAGACTGTATTAATGAGAGCAGAAAATGCTCCTGAACTGGTTCGACTGTCTGTCAAAATCTCCCATTGCATGAAAAAATTACTTAAACCAATTAAACCAAGAGTCTGATGCAAAGGCATGTTTTTAGAACTATAAATCTTGCAGTCTACTTATATGAGGCTCATTAGCAAAAACAAGACTTACCAGAATTATAGACTTGCAGTGGGATTTTGACTTCAATGGGAGGAGTTTGGCCAATGGTGAACACTGTACATTTTAGTCATGTGTATGCACGTTTTTAGGGATCTAAGAAGATCAAAGCAATAGGAGTTTAGCATAGAAAAAGTCAGAGGCAGTATTGCCTCGTGGATACTGGAGAGGGATTCAGAAAACTTGGGTTCTAGTTTCAGGTCTGCTACTAGCCTGCTACTAGCCTGGTGATGCTGGGCAAGTCACTTCAACGTCAAGAACCTTAGTTTCTCCATCTGTAAAACGGGGAGAATGATATGGCCTCCTTTGTAAAGCACTTCAAGATCCACTAATGGAAAATGCTTTGTAAGAGCTGGGTATTTATTATACACTTGTCCTATCCTACTCTGCATTAAGAGTAGACTAAATAGAATAGAAGGACTAAATAGAACATAAAACCCAAGCAATAATGTAACAAAGCAGCTCGAGTACAGCTCCAGGTGAAAAAAAAAAATGCTTTCCTTTTGCACATTCTTGGCCCCACTTACCACCCACCTCCCCATAATCTGATGTCCTGTTATCTGGCTTTGATTCCAGGCTACTTGGGCCAGGGACCTTATCCTGTGTCTAATGTCCCACATACACGTATGGTGCTAGTGCCTCAAGGAATGCATTAGGTATTTGATAGTGGACACATTTGATATTTTTTGTTAAAAGTTCACGTGGAGCACTGTAATACCTCAACAGCTACACAAGCCAAGACAGCCAGAACTGTAGGCTGGCCTGTTCAGCTTAGTGAGAAGAGTTACCCAACTGCAGAACAGAGACTTATGGTGACCACCTGCACCATCGTTCAGGTTTTCCATTATAAACGATTTTCCAGGGAATTTCTAAGTTGTAAGAATTTGCAATACAGAGTCTCAGCCTAGCAAGTCTTTTTTTTAATTTTTAAATTTACAGCATTTTAGTTCTACAAATGTAAAAAAACTTTACAATGCTTTTTGCACTTATAATGATCAAAAACAACTTTGATTTAATAAAAATTTGGTAAGCAGTTAATATGGCCCAATTGCTTAATAATGTGAACAAAATAAGGTTTAATATGGCCGAGACATTTAACTTTGAATAAACAGCATGTGCAGTAACTGCTTTTCAGAAGAACATTTACTTCACATACTGCATGTGGATATTTAGGAAGAGCTGCTACAGGTTACCAGTTAAATATACATTTAAGGTAGCTCACATCCAAATGTTACACTGTTATGTGTCAGTCTATGGTGCCAATTCTTGCTGCTAGAGGGAAGGTTTTGGGTGTTTAAGTAGTACCCCCCAAAAATTACTCTGTGCAAAGCTAAGATTATGACACAAATTACAAGCAAGCAAGAAAACTTAAAAGTAGAGATCTAAGTATTGATATCATTTCAACCTGCTGTGCCATGTTGCTTTTCAAAATCATGTTATAATTTTGTAAGGCTCCCATTAATGTATTTAAGCTAGACATTGTGGCACCAAAGACAGAGAGCGTACCCATATTACTTTTGAATTTCCTTGACCTAGCCAGTTTGTCACAACCTCCACATTACTAAAAAGTAGTTATTTATAGGTTATTGATTAACCATTGTACAGTTACTTCATAGTTTTACATTACAGCCCGTACTATATCACAAGCATTACAAATCCTATCAAAAAGGAGCCCCAGTAATGGCATACAAGAATAAATTAACCAAAAAATTTTTAGTATTACCATTTATTGGTGACAAACACTACGTTTTACTTACATTCCATGGGGAGAAAAAATTCCAGCGTAAACAATGAACTGAAGCAGTACTTAACTTGCAAGGCTATCGTGCTTTACCTGGACCATATGCAAAAAACTTATTGCACACAGAATTGTGTGCAATAACACAACATCAAAAGCAACACAGTTTATATATAAACATAGGTAATTTTTTTCAGCCCTACATGGAGATGTAATTAAACAGTATAAAGCACTCAAGGAAAATCAATTTGCAGTTTTATATGCACTACACTGAGATCATATCCTGTAATGTAGTGAGTTGTGTGCCACTATATATCTCTCTCTCTATATATATATAGATATACATAGATATCTATATACACACACACACACACACACAATCTTTAAAACATAGATCAGAGATTATTTAAACTCCTGTTGCATTCAAGTCCCCCCATCCCCCACAAGAAAACTAGAAATTAACCAAAAATCAAACAAAGTTTAAAATTCCTAAAATGTTTAATTCATACAACCGTTGGAGAATTAAGTTAAGTTTGCCGAAGTCCTTGACTTTTTTTTTTTAAATGGAGGGCACACAATTTGTTTCCAGTGAAACTTTGCTATTTCAGTAAAAACAAAATAACCACATACATGGATATGATCTTCCCAAGTTAGTTCACAGATAACATCAGTCTCCGAAGACAAAGTTTCTAAACTGTGCTATTGTTCTAGATACAATTAAGAAACTTTTAAAGGAAAAATTTATAGTGTCATTTCA
Organism: Eretmochelys imbricata; assembly: GCF_965152235.1. Lineage (NCBI taxonomy): Eukaryota > Metazoa > Chordata > Testudines > Cheloniidae > Eretmochelys > Eretmochelys imbricata. The sequence goes on from NC_135584.1 coordinate 17,471,312, forward strand.
ATCAAAACAGTATAATGAAACTAAAAATTTATCACTTTGAAGAAAAAGCAACGGTTATGATTTAGATACTACAGTAGGTTGGAAAGACTGTAGCACTCTAAAACGGTTAGGTTACATTAATAGGAAGCATTTGATTTTCTCTGGTGCTTTCAGGTTTGGGTCCAGTCAAAAGCCTTTTCAGGCAGTGCTGTCCAGTGTTTGTCCCAAAGTGTTTGAGTTAGCCGGTTTGAGGAGAGGGTCACTTTCCATTTCTTGTTTCACACATCTAGAAATGAGAAACACCACGTTACTCAGAGGATCCTCCTGTAACGCTATTTTCACTAACTGTCTTGACACAGAGGATTTTATATTGCCACGAAAAAAAGAGTTCACGTGAACCAACAGGCTCCCATAAAGTTTTTTCTGAGTTGATAGAAAGTGTGCTGCCAGTTCCATAATTTAATTAGCTCAAACTTCTTGATCAGCAAAGGAATTTGTTTACAATTCCATTGGCAATTTAGACAACAGTAAGCTGGCTAACCTGGATATTCTGTTTATGGTTACATATTCAGAAGACTCTCTGAAAAAAGGAACTACTAATCATTTGTTAAAGCAAGTGGGTAAGAGTAATAGATTCATGGAGCATAAGACCAGAAGAGAGAATCAGATGATCTAGTTAGACTACCTGTATATATCATGAGCCATTACATTTCACCCAATTACCCCTATATTGAGCCCAATAACTTTTCTTTGGCCTGTCATAAAAATGTCCAAGCTTAGTCATAAAACTTGTTCTCTCACCCTTAACAAGATAATAGCTTGATATTTTAACTCTCCTGGCCAAAAAAAGCCAAAGACAAACAAACCAACCAACCTTACAACATTTTATTTGCCTGAGGTAAGGCTGTCCTTAAAAGGTCACAGCCACTTTTACTTTACTGCAAGGGAAAAATATTGGCCAGAATTAATTTCTTTCACTCACACAGACATTGGTCCATTTCCTTGTCGTGGCATCTCTGTACTTTGTTGGTCCAACTCAGACAGCAACTTTAAAATGTTCAGTGCAGCCTAAAGAGAAGAGTCATTTCTTTTAGTTCATTTGGGGGAAAACAGGACTAAAGGCCAACTTGAAACCAGGCATCAAAGTAAAGCCAAGTCTAATTTTCCTCCTGTGTAGTTAGTATTGAGGAAGGATGAAGGTTTCAACATGTAAGAGCATCTTGTAGCACTAGACAGCAGTAGAATACTGTGGCTTTGGATTTCCTACTGCATTTGTCCTTAGGGGAGGGGACAATGGATCCAACAGTGCCAAACATGACCACCACCACTGGCCTGCTACTTGTGTCATTAAAGAGGTCATTACCAATTATTTATTTCTAACCATATTGATACCAGGCACAGATGGTTAAAATGAACAGAATCAGAAAATGCTTTGCCGGAAAAGTGAGCTACTAAGTTACATTTGGATGAAAATATAGGTACAGTGTGATTACTCTTTAACAGGCTATAGGTGTTTTGTCACTATGTGACAAACAGGTCATCTTCTGGGCTGAACTGAAAAAGATTTTTCAGTAATTTGATTAGGATCAGGCTTTGGACTATTCTCTCTCTCTTTTTTTTTAAAATTATTTTTGGTTTAATATTAACCTTAAAGGTTAGTTATGTCATATGCATAAATTAAAGATAAATATATGAACATGTGCAAGAGACAGTAAAATTATTTCATAAGGCTGGTCTTAAAGTTTCTTCCCCAAATTTACAGCTTTTCCTGTTACATCTGTTTGTATGCCTAATCTTATATACATTCTTTGAACAGGATGGGCAGATATCTATGAGTACTTCAAAGTGAGGACATAAGTCAGGTTAAAAAGAAATCTCTAGAAAAATTTAAAAGATTATAAAATATAATAAAATATCCTATAAATAATCCAAGTATAAAGATAAAATATATTTGTGTGATTTAAATTATATTTAAGAGTTAAGCTGCCATGTGAGGCTGTCAGAACACCATTCACCACTGAACAGCCTAGGAATGACAAACTTTTTCAAAGTTGTAATAGACTAGATGCATGTTACCAACAATATAAGCACCTTTCAGACTGGTACAACTAGGTCTCTCCCTCAAAGTTTACAGTCTAGGAGATAATCTCCTTTTAAAACCTACTAGACCTGAGAGTGTCTTGTACTATCTAATGGGAATGACATTGTTTTCATCTTGGTTTACTTTTAGCAGGAAGTCTAGCCTGAAGAATTATAATAGAATCAGATAAAAGCGTATTTCAGTTCCCAATGAGAAAATATCAATAGGTATTTATGTTCTGAAAGTTCACTTTATACATTTTCTTTACTAAATGATCATGTAAGATAACTAATCACAGCAAGATAAGAAAGCAAGTACATTTTATAGGCCAAAATGGTGAGCATGTATTTAGCATTTTAAATATCAATTCTACATCTGAAGTACATCAGTATAGAGTAAATCAATTTAAGTGCTTCTGAGGTTTGCAACATGTTGGAGAAAAATTAGCCAATTACACAGCAAAGATATTTGGCTGTGAAATGACATCTTGGATGATCAATTGCACCCCTTGCTCAATGCAGACCAAAGAAGATAGTATATCAGTGATAGTCGTCATACCATATCATGGCAAGATTCTACATCCTTTCCAATTCCATGGCTGATCAGTGGTGGCTGAGAGGAACAGTTTATAAGAGATACAAACTCGTTCTTGTTATTTTTTGGAAAGTCTTTGTATTCCACCTGAGGAAAAAAAAAGAAAAATGCTTCAGTTATTCTCAATGAACTGTGATAAGAGTAAATGTATTCCAGCCACTATGTAGTATCTGCCCTCACCACAAAACCATGTTCAATCTAATTGAACAATGATTCTTATAAAAACTAGTAAAACCATTTATTCTGAAGCCTAACTTTGAACCTGTAATAGTTCTTGAACACATATAAGAGCTCCTAGATGAAAGGTGCTGTATAAAAGTTACTGTTGCTGTCATTATTCCGACCATGGGTACTTGCCATTTTAAATTCTTCATAGTATAATTTATCCATGAAATTCTTGTTCTGTATTAATGCAATGCAGTAGTTGAAATGTAAATTCTGATTAAAGAAAATATGGAAGATGACTAATTTGTAGCCTACAGCAAGTGTCAAAGTACCCAGGGATTTTTCAAAAACTTAAATTTGGATCAGCCAATATTGGTCGGCTATATATTCTCATGTTAAGGAAACACTTTACAAAATGGAACTTAATTCCATTTCTTAAAAATAGACTTTGAAATAGCACTGAATTAAGGTAGGACATGAATCAAAGAAATGCATATTTCAAATACTAAAACTCTAAAATTCAAAAGGTTTTCCAGCTGGAGAAAAATATTAATAGGAAGCCGAGGGCAACTTAAGTACTCTCAGAATCAGAAGCAATTGGCAGAGAGAATTTTATTAAATAACCATCTAATCTAGTATGGTAAACCCTATATAATATTTTTCCAGCTATACCTCAGACTGAACATTTACCTGGATTCCCTGAACACCGGAAAGGTAGTCCAACTGTTCAGAGGGCCTAGTGAGTGGTCCATGGGGTACGTGGCCTGATGAGTTGTTATTCTTCAATATGGTCTCAGCAGTAGGAGATGTACCACCATATAACAGCTCTCTAGCAATCATGGCTGTTACTGTAGCCTTGGCAGGATTAGGGGCTGCCCTGTTGAACTCTTTGGTGTGGTGTCCTTGATTGGCTCCTACAGCTTGTGCAACCTCTGGGACCATGGGAAGAATTCCAGCAGGAAGCTGCTGATGGCTGAGATAAGGCATCCTAAACTCATCATCTTTATTACCTGAAGAGAGAGAGGTACACATTAAATAGATTCTAGCCATTTATAAAGGGAGCCTGATCAGCATACACCTAAGAATTTATAAATCTCTAAACATCTACAAGTTTTTGTTGTGTTTCAAAAGTAGTCACACTTACGGGGCTTCATTCATCTCCACTGTTTCGGAAGGGTGCAACTGCACCCTGGGTAGTATTTGCAATGCTGCGTTGAATGAATTATTCAATGCAACGGCTGTTTCTGCCAAAGGTGCCCCTTTATCCCCAAGTGCCCTGACTACAGCCTCTCCAGTGGAGCTATCTTGCGTTGCTGCAGCTACACTCCAGGTGGCCTTTGACATCAGGGTCTCTTATTTTACTATAAAAAGAAAAGGAGGACTTGTGGCACCTTAGAGACTAACCAATTTATTTGAGCATAAGCTTTCGTGAGCTACAGCTTACTTCATCGGATGCACCTGTCATTATTTTACTATGTTATCTGAATCACAGTAGTAGCATAGGGAATCACACAATGACCAGACTTCACTGTGCTAAGCACTGTACAGGTGGTAAAAAGAATCCCGGACCAAGACAGCTTACAATCTAGGTTATGACAAGACACAGCAGGTTGAGGAGAACACATGAGGAGGAACATGAGGTTAGTAAGCAAGCATGTCATACAATAAGCAGAAGTCACAGCTCACCGCCTGCCTAACTGTTGTCAACCAATAGTTATTTGTAGGCACCATGGCAGAAGTTAGATTTAAGAAGAGATTTCAAAGAGGATAAGGTAGTGACCTTTTGCAGAAGTTCTGTCCCTTTATCCCCTGACAGAGGCTCATACGGAGTACCATGGGAGAATATGAGGTGGTGTATCTGAGGGGTGGGTACAGTGGCAGATCAAAGGCAGGGGTCAGCATCATGGTAGATTAGATAAATTAGGTAGGGCATGACTACAGGATGAACACTAGAAATGGATGAGGGAAGGGATGACGAAGTCAGAGCATAAGCGAGGAAAATGATCTTGGAAGCAAATAAGTTTCATAGCCAGAAGATGGGTGTAACTTGGGGCACAATCAAGCCCCTCTATTAATAAACTTTTAAGGACTAATTCACACAAATCCATGCTCATTCATCTGAGACCTGACGAGCAGAACCAGAACTATTTGCAATAAGGCAGCTCCTTAAAGAAAGCTCATCTGGTACTCCATATACACAGCAGGCTAAGTGCAGCAATCAAGTCAAGAAAGAAACATATCTTGCGAACATACACCCATAATAAAATAAAGGGCCAAATTAATTTCAGTCATTTCACTTACTAGCTGAAGTTTCTTCAGTGCCTGGTTCAAAGAAGGTTACTTTTCTTCCATCGCCTGGTTTCTTTACTGGTGTCTAAAAAAAACCCATAAACCAATAACTTTTCCTTAAAGATTTCACGATCTAAGTGGTTCAATTGTCACAAAACTTTAGAAAAGGATTCCAGTTGCATACCCAGAACTTAATCTTTACATAGCCATGCAAGAACAAAACAAATTAAGTGAATCATACACACACTAGGTAGGCAAGACTACATTTAGTCTATGAGTAAGTGCTACTGAAAAGCATTGTAGCTCAGAACTGGATACTCTTGGTTGGTACTGTTAAACTGAGTGGGCTAAAGTGAACCTAGGCTGAAGATAATAAAGCTTAGTCTGAATCTTTAAAGCTGACTGCACAGCCATATGAGTTGCCTGAGATTACTATGCCTTCTCAAAAGGAAGTATTATGGTACTGTATCGTAAATGTAAACTGAAAGGATTTATTTAAAAAACTATCCATTAATTCATGGTTTCAAATTAAGCCAAGTTTTGACCCTGTCCATTCTACAAATCTTGACTTCCAGAGACCTCCATGACATTTTCTGCTTCAGCCCCTGGGGTTGTGGGACTGGAACTGGCAGCCAGCAGGGCCCTGGCAGGGTTCCAGCAACAGGCGACAGCCTCCTCAGGGTGCCCTCTTTGGGGTTCCAGTGACCAGGGACAGCCTTGGGTGGGGGTGGGGGTGGGAAGGAGAGACGGGGGACGGGAGAAAGAGGAGAACCCTGCAGCTCCCAGCCACCATGGAAGCAGGGGAAACCATGGAGTCGCAGCAGCAAAAGTCACAGACGGGTCACAGCTTCCGTGAATTTTTGTTTATTGCCTGTGACCTGTCAGTGACTTTTACTAAAAATAACCGTGACAAAATCTTAGCTGTAGTTATCACTATTCCTAGAGCAGTAATGACATAGATAACATTGGTGTACAAAGGGAGAAAAATATCTTCTTAATTTCAAGCATCATTAGTCAGTAGAAGTCAAATTTCTAAATGTATAAACCAAGGGAAAAACTTTTCGATTGTTTTAAGTACCCAACAGAATCCAATATTAAGCTACATAAAAATAATGTTATCATGAGGTCTGATATAAGCCTGCTGAAGCTTAGGTCCTCAGACCAAGGATTTTAAATATCACAAGCTATAAGGTGGATAGAAAGCTGGCTAGATTGTCGGGCTCAATGGGTAGTGATCAATGGCTCCATGTCTAGTTGGCAGCCGGTATCAAGTGGAGTGCCCCAAAGGTCGGTCCTGGGGCCAGTTTTGTTCAATATCTTCATTAATGATCTGGAGGATGGCGTGGATTGCACCCTCAGCAAGTTTGCTGATGACACTAAACTGGGAGGAGTGGTAGATATGCTGGAGGGTAGGGATCGGATACAGAGGGACCTAAACAAATTACAGGATTGGGCCAAAAGAATCTGATGAGGTTCAACAAGGACAAGTGCAGAGTCTTGCACTTAGGACAGAAGAATCCCATGCACTGCCACAGACTAGGGACCAAGTGGCTAGGCAGCAGTTCTGCAGAAAAGGACTTAGTTTGCCCACCTCTGCACTATGGCCCACGGGCCACATCCAGCCCACAGGACTGTCCTGTCCATCCCTTGAGCTCCCGGCTGGGGAGGCTAGACCCCGGCTCCTCCCATGCTGTCCCCCCTCCCCTGCAGGCAAGCTGCCACACAGGCAGCATGGCTGGCTCCGGCTGGGCTGCGAGCTCCTGCTGCTCTGAGCTGCATAGTAAGGAGGTGGCAGTTGGATAAGGGGCTGGAGGTCCCGGGGGCTGGTTGGATGGGGTGGAGGTCAGGGGGCATTTGGATAGCCATGTGAGTCCCAGGTGACCTGTCAGGGGGCGCGGGTGTGGCTAGGGCAGTCAGGGGACAGGGGGGTTGGATAGAGGGTAGGGTTCCGGGGGTGGGGGGCGGTTTGAGGTGTGGGGTCCCAGGACGGTGAGGGGACAAGGAGCAAGGGGGGTTGGATGGGTCGGAGGTTCTGAGGGAGGCAGTCGGGGGCGGGAAGTGGGAAGGGGCCAAGCTGTTTGGGGAGGCACAGCCTTCCCTACCTGGCCCTCCATACAATTTTGCATCCTGATGTGGCCCTCAGGCCAAAACAAGTTTGCCTACCCCTGTTCTAGACTGTTCTCAGTGGTACCACATGACAGAACAAGGAGTAATGGTCTCAAGTTGCAGGGGGGGAGGTTTAGGTTGGATATTAGGAAATAAAAACCTTTTCACTAGGAGGGTGGTGAAGCACTGGAATGGGTTACTTCGGGAGGTGGTGGAGTCTCCTTCCTTAGAGGTTTTTAAGGTCAGGCTTGACAAAGCCCTGGCTGGGATGATTTAGTTGGTGATTGGCCATGCTTTGAGCAGGGGGTTGGACTAGATGACCTCCTGAGGTCCCTTCCAACCCTGATATTCTATGATTGAAGCTCTGACCCATTCCGTGAAGAGATGGTCCTCCAGCAACATTATGTCAAGAGCAGATATAGTACTGTCAAGACCCAGGAGGATCTGTATTATATGTGCCCCAACACTACTCCGCACTCAGTGGCTAGTGCACAGGGCCATGATTATACTCTTGTTCAGAAACTCACTGGGGCCTTGATACCAACAGGTAGTACTAACTGGCACTCCCTTTCACTCAATGCATTGTAGCTGGATTACTGCTGCCTCTTGTCAAATGTGCTGCGGTGGGAAGTATGAACTTGATATACTCTTGCCCCCTGCACCTCGGCCAGTCATCATTTCACTCAACATTTGCTGAAATGCCAAGTGGTAGTAATTTAAAAACGTGTTACCTTCTCTTCTGTCTTTAGTGCTGGCTTTGGGGGTTGAGGCTGGGGGACTTTGAAACCTAAAAGCTCCAGCATGTTTTCAGCTGCATTGCGTTTAGCCACTTTCTTGTTCGTACCCATTCCTTCAGCTGTGTGCATGCCAACTTTCACCTGGAAGAAACAGGGACAAAGAAAAAGCAAATAAATCCTTATAAAAGTAAAACCAGTGTATGCTCATTAGTGGCCCATGTGTCTCAAATATGGTCTGAGTGATCAGAGAATCAGCTGAATTGATTTATTGGCCTAACCAAGTTTGTCTTTTGATATAATTGATCATTCTCCTTCTCCCCAGCACAAAGCCGCATACAAGTACAATAATCAGCTGTATTTCATGATCTCACTTTGGCATTGGCTTAAATGCTGTCAAGCCAAGAAATTTATATTCAAAAAGTTACCAAGTTAAAGTAATTGGCTCAGAATTCTGCAGCTTTCTTGGTGCAATGGAAGTGCAGTAAGAATTCACATCCTTTTACATAGTGATAGTTTTCTGCCTTGCTCAGCATAAAAGACAGACGGCTGGAAAGCATTTAAGCACTTTAACTACCGAGGGATGGTAGTTAATCAGCCACAAATCAGTAGAATACCTACGGTCACAAATGCTACCAAATTACTGGAATTTGCAATGCAGAGTGAGATTCTGGACCACAGCACTTTTAATGGGAGAAGGAAACTAGTGAAAAAAGCCAAGGGATTCTCAGAGCTACATTTCAATGAAGCCCACATTTTAGATGTATGAAGCACCTACTATCATATTCGGCAGCACTTTGCAATTCATGTTAGTTTTATTTTTGCTAAAAAAAAAAGAAAATTAGAGCATGATGTAGGTATGAGATAGTGTTCCAGCAACCTATCCAGCTTTTTAACAGGACTCAAGATAGGAGAGATGTCTTGAGTCCTTATCCTGCTCCAATGGAGTCAGAGAAAATATTTCCTAATGAGGTCAGCGGAATGAAGGGTGCAATCCTGCTAGCTACATTTATCATTGTTGTAAAGTCTGGTAACCCTAAGCTAAAAAATAAAAATAAAAAATCAAAGCCAGGCAACCAGAGATCTGAAATCAATATACAAACCTGCATAACAAACTCCCTGCGCCTTGGAAGACCACGTTCTGTGATGAGCATGTACTCTGGCTCCTTCTCTTTTTTGGCCTGCTGTATCTGAGCAAGTCTGCTAATGGGATTCATTCCTTGGCCATATTCTGGGCTTGTTTGCAGCTAAGGTGGAAATAACGTTGAAGAAATAAGCTGACACTTGTGAATATTTGAGTACAGTAATCCTAAATGTAGTGTGCCAATTCATTCATTCAACTCTGGGCTTTAGATTCTCTAAAAACACCAAAACCTGCTTTATGAAACACTACAAAAAGCAATACCAATAGCCAAACGAAGTAGCCAACTTAGTTCTTCGATAACCTGCCACCAGCAAGCGTCACAAGTTCAGCTTATTTTGAATGTTAGGAGACTAGTGCTGAAAGTACAGTCTCTCAGGGAAGTGGCACCACTAAAACTAATCGACAAACTGCAATGCCCTTAGAAGCTTGAAAATAAGATAAAACTAGTAGTTTATAGGGTAAACATTCTTCTATGTCAGGTTTCAGAGTAGCAGCCATGTTAGTCTGTATCCGCAAAAAGAACAGGAGTACTTGTAGCACCTTAGAGACTAACAAATTTATTTGAGCATAAGCTTTCGTGAGCTACAGCTCACTTCATCGGATGCAACTTCTATGTGTTTTCTCATTGTTCGCAAAGCTAACATAATTCCTCTTTAGTGCACCGAGGCCAGAGCTCCATTAACAGTGGATGCAGGTTAACTAACATCTCAGTTGCTGCTTGGGACTGCTGGTTTAGGTGCAGCATTTGAAAAGGTGATTTATAATCAGCTTGGAATGTCCCTCACCCTATGACATTTTACAGCAGTTAAATTTGAGTCCACCATAAAGTATTTTTTTACCTTCACTATTGATTTTGTTTTCTTTTTGATTCGTGGCTTCATTTTCTCAACCATAGGGAGGGGTGGCAGTTTTTTCAGTTCCTCTAGGACCGCTATTGCAGCATTTTTCTTTGAGATCTTCTTGCTCTTTCCTTCACCTTCACCCATAAATTCTCCAACGAACACCTTGGTTACAAAGCTCTTCATATGCGGAGGACCACTTTCCTTTGTCACCTGTTTCAGAGGGAAAAACTGAGTGAAAGCGTGATAAACACTTATTAAAAATGGTAGGGCACACTGGTTATAACAAACTTCACTCACAAAAACTGTCAAATGCGGAACACTCACATGGAACAGCATTCCTGAAACAATCCAGCTAGTGGCTGTTTAAATGCATCATCACTAAGTATAATGGATATATCACCCACCCATCCATAATTTGCTAAGATATTTATATCTGGAAAGGTTTATGTACAGCAAGCTGTAAGTAGACTTTACATGCTACAAACATCATTCACATATTTAATTTACTGTTTTTACCTTTCAACAGGAAACACAAGTGTTCCTCTTTTTTTGGTGTATATTTCCACACAACTAACATCTCCTCTTTAAATGGTTCATATTACAATAATTTGATCAGTAAAGAGTAATTATTTAAGGTCTAGAGTCTACTGTGATTTTAGTTCAAAGAAACAGAGCATATCGCAGAAATGTGAGGTACTGTTGCTTACAACTTACTAGGTCTTTGAACAGACATTCTCTATTTCTACTCACACGTTAAAGACACCAAAGGCCCATATTAATTGACAGTAAAGAGCTCAAATATAAATAAAAATTTATACTCAAGTGTATGACAAGCAGAGGACTGAAAATGTAACAGATCTGTCATTAATCTAGTGTTTCACAAAACAGATTAAAAGCAATTCAGTGATATGCAATTGTATTTTATCTCATAAGAACTCAGGTGTTTGTGTGAAGACACACTGTGTCTTCTGCACATCACAGCAATACGATAAATTAAAATGTTAGTGCAACAAGATGTTCCTCTGGCAGGTATTCATTTAATATAACAACAAATAGTTGAAGGAGAGATGGACAAGGAGGGAACCAAGAGTGAGAAGTGGCAGGACAATTTATGCATATGAGGCCAAAGATTCTGCAGTTCTTGAAGCCAGGAGAGCAATTTTAAAGTAACAGTAACCCCATGATGATTCTTGAGGATTAGGGTAATATGGAATGGGAACCTGATTGTGGGATTCCCCACCTTGTTTATCCCTCACATCTGTGCACAAATAAGCAAAGGCTTCTGTAACTTGCCTTTACAGGGACACTTTAAACTCTTTCCCTTCTTAACTCTGCTTTTATTGTTCTAACTATAGATGTGATTAAAAAAAGTTTCGTGCAAGATCCTTTCAGGATTCATTTTCAGAAAGCACCATACAGGGCCTATCCCGCAACAGAACTACTCACATGTGAAGTAATTAGCATTGGGTGCCAATTCTGGGGTGGCAGAATTTGTTTTTTAAATTATATAGACCTGGAATGATCAGCTTGAAACTCATTAAGATCAAAGCATATTCAGAACTAACACAAAGCTTTAAAGGTCTGTTGTATTTGTCTAAAACAGAGCCACTTTACGTAATTTTAGCTTAGTATACTAAATTAATATTCTAACAAAGAATAACTCTAGAGCTTGTAAAATAAACATACCTCAAAATTCACAGGCAAGTTCCTTTTAAGTGCAATCTCAAACACTTGGCTTATTTCAGATTTATTGAGATTTTCATCATCTGGTTCTTTTCCATTAACCTAAAAGAAGCATAATTATTTAAATAAAGATCCCACTAATTGACTTGTTAGCAAACCAGTTTATGGAACCCATAAATCTTTAAGTTGTCTAACCTTTACTGTCACTTTTCATGAGAACGTGCAATACACCAGACATAGTATAGACACGTAAGCTTAAGAACCTTGTTTAGTGAAAAACAGGTTTTATGTAAAAGCCTGATAAGATTCACAAGTGCCCACTGAAGGAAGGAAAAAAATACACCACAAAGGCCAATAAGCTTCAAAACTATTTTTGTAAGTGTTGAGACAAACTCAAGTGTTAAATTAACCGGTTTCCAAATTGAAGTACACTTGTGAAACATTGTAGTGTCATTAGCTGATTTAACATTTGTAAGACTGTATCAGATGAAAAAAAGGCAGGAGAAATTTGAATTCCAAGTGTGGGACTCTCATGAGTGATGGTTAATTAGTTTCTGGGATAGTCACGTGTTCTCCACATGCTTCTGTTTAATCATTTGCTCTGCAGATATTTCTAACTGCAGAAACATAAGCAATTACAATGCATCACTCACAAAATGCCTAAAAATTAAATGACTGAGTCTAAGGGTACCTCTACAGTACGAAATTTCGAAATTATTCTATTTGAATTTTCGGAAGCTATTTTATACATTCAGTCTTCTGTGTCCCCACTAAAGCGCGCGAATTTGGCAGATTGCATTCACAGTACCAAGGCTAGCATCGAATGTCGGAGCGGTGCACTGTGGGTAGCTATCCCACAGTTCCCACCACCCACTGGAATTCTGGGTTAAGCTCCAGTGCATGATGGGGCAAAAACAAACATTCTCGTGGGTGTTTCTGGGTGCGTGTTGTCAGAAAGCTACGGCAGACAATTGTTTCGCGACTTTTTGGTGTGCAGACACCATACTGCTTTCAGCAGACGGTGCACCGCTGCTCTCCTGCTACTATGAATCCACCTTTCATTTCCTCTTATCTTCCTATGTAATCTCTACTATCTACTCTTTCTCATCGAATGCTTCCGCTGCCAACTCTGATTGGCTATTGTGAACCGAGCAGCACAGCTTCCGCCGCCAACTCTGCTCTCCCGCTATTGCCACGCTTCCGAGCTTCTCCATGTTGTCTGTCCTGGGCTCCCACCTCCATGAAAGCCACGGAAGACAACCATTTTCAGCCTTTGTTCAGCTACTGTGAACCAAACAGCACAGTTTCTGCTGCCACTTTGCTCTCCTACGTTTCATGCCCTTTTTCCAGGATTACCCCTGCAGGCGCCATAGCCATGGAGCCCGCTCAGAGCTCCACTGCAGTTTTGACCATTGTGATGCGCATTATCCAGCAGCGTGTGCAGTACCTGCAAAACCGGGCGAGGAAACGACAGCGCGATTACTATACTGATGAGGACATGGACACAGACAGCACGGTATGTGGCGATTGGGAGATCATGGTGCTGTTGGGCCAGGTTCATGCTGTGGAACGCGATTCTGGGCCCGGGAAACGAGCACAGACTGGTGGGACCGCATAGTGTTGTGGGTATGGGATGATTCCCAGTGGCTGAGAAACTTTCATATGCGTAGAGCCACTTTCATGGAACTTTGTGACTTGCTGTCCCCTGCCCTGAAGTGCAGAGACACCAAAATGAGAGCAGCCCTCACAGTTGAGAAGCAAGTAGCCCTAGACCTGTGGAAGCTTGCAACGCCTGACAGCTACCCATCAGTCAGGAATCAGTTTGGAGTAGGGAAATCTACTGTGGGGGCTGCTGTGCTGCAAGCAGCCAATGCAATCATTGACCAGCTGCTATCAAGGGTAGTGACTTTGGGAAATGTGCAGACCATTGTGGATGGCTTTAATGCGCTGGGGTTCCCTAACTGCAGCAGGGGGACAGACGGAATTCATATTCCTATCTTGGCCTCGAAACACTGGGGTAGCCAATACATAAACTGCAAGGGGTACTTTTCCATGGTGCTGCAAGCTCTGGTGGATCACAAGGAATGTTTCATCGACATCAACGTGGGATGGCCGGGAAAGGTGCATGACGCTCGCATCTTCAGGAACTCTGGTCTGTTTGAACAGCTGCAGGAAGGAACTTACTTCCCAGACCAGAAAATTACTGTTGGAGATGTTGCACCGCCTATAGTTATCCTTGGGAACCCAGCCTACCCCTTAATGCCATGGTTCATGAAGCCGTACACAGGCACCCTGGACAGTAATAAGGAGCAGTTCAATTATAGGCTGAGCAAGTGCAGAATGGTGGTAGAACATGCATTTGGATGTTTGAAAGCACGCTGGCGCAGTTTACTGACTCCGTTAGATCTCAGCACAACCAATATTCCAATTGTAATTGCTGCTTGTTGTGTGCTCCACAATATCTGAGAGAGTAAGGGGGAGACATTTATGGCGGGGTGGGAGGCTGAGGCAACTCGCCTGGCAGCCAGTTTCGCACAGCCAGACAACAGGGCAATTAGAAGAGCGCAGCAGGGCGTGCTGCACATCAGAGAAGCTTTGAAAGCCAGTTTCATGACTGGCCAGGGTACAGTGTAAGAGTTGTGTTTGTTCCTCTTAAAGTTACCTCATCCCTATAAAGATAGAGAGATCTATCTATATGAATGAAAGGAAATAAAGTCACAATTGTTTAAAAAGCGTTCTTTATTATTTGTTGCACAAAACATTGAGAGAAATCAGAAGCTAGATGGGGGAGAGGAGGTATTGGGTTAGGGGGGTGAAGGAGCAGGGAAGGACAAGTCCAGAAACCAAATCAAAATTTAGGATATGCCAGCTTTCTGCTGCTTGTGCAATCTTCTGGGGTTGACTGTGTGGGTCCCCGTAGCCTCCCCGCCCACCATGTTCTTGGGTGTCTGGGTGAGGAGGCTATTGAACTTGGGGAGGAGGGAGGGTGGTTATTCAGGGGCTGCAGCAGCAGTTTGTGGTCTTACTGCCTTTCCTGCATTAGATCCACCATACAGAGGAGCATGTCCGTTTGCTCTCCCATGAGCTTGACCATCGCATCCTGCCTGCTCTCATTGCGCACGTCCCTCCTATCTTCATATTCATGTAACGCTTTACACGACTCCGCAATTGTTTGCCTCCACACATTCAACTGAGCCCTAATCAGTGCAGGAGGACTGCATGAGCTCGGCAAACATGTCGTCCCGAGTTCATTTTTTCCCCTTCTAATCTGGACCAGCTTCTGGGACGGAGTAGATAGGGGCCGCGTTGAAACATTTGCACCTGCTGCAGGCGGAGAAAAAGGGAGGGTAGTGTTTTAAAAGATCCCTTTGTTCTCTAAAATGTGACACTGTTTCTCAGTGAAACAGGCAATTCATAGTACACAGAACATGTTCTTTCTGTACAAGGTCTCATTTTGCCTCTTATGCTGAAGTGCCTGCCACTTTGGTGTGAGTAAGCCATCACATGTGGCCAGGCAACAGAATTCAGCTTGCAGGCAGCCTGCGGGCTCTCTGGGATGATTGCCTCACACAACACCCTCCCTCCTGCCCCCCACACCCACCCACTGCAGGGCTCTGATGAAGCTCTGAGCAGGGATGAGCCCTTTAAACTAAACGCGAACAGCCCAGCACGGCTGGGTTTCCCCCCACCCCCTACTGCGTGGCTCCAATCAAGCTGTCACTCACCAGAAGTGCCTTCTCCAGAGTCATGGTCCAGGAGCATGCTTTGGGAGTAGGGGGAGGCTATTGGCTCCAGCATTAAGAATTGTTCCTGGCTGGGGGGAAAACAGATTCCCACTTGCCGCTTGTGCACTATCCTCCTCCTTCTCTTTGTCCTCCAAAAACTCATCCTCCTCGCTCCATGCTACTCCCCCCTTGCAGGTGTCCACGGACAGTGGTGGGGTAGTGGTGTCATCACCCCCCATAACTGCATGCAGCTCACGGTAGAAGCGGCATGTATGGGACTGTGACCGAGAGCACCTGTTCACCTCCCTGAATTTTTGGTACACTTGCCTGAGTGCCTTGATTTTTGTACGACACTGTTCTGTGTTCCTGGAGTAGCCTCTTTCCGTCATGGCCCTGGAAACTTTAGCATACGTATCTGCATTCCTTTTTTTGGAATGTAGTTCTGCCATAAAAGATTCGTCTCCCCAACATGCAATGAGATCCAGTACCTCCCACTCGGACCATGCTGGAGCTTGTCTGTGAATCCGGGACTGCATGGTCCCCTGTGATGGTGGTGACCAAACAGGAAATTCAAAAGTTCCCAGGGCTTTTACTGCCTACCTGGCTAGTGCATCGGAGTTCAGAGTGTTGTCCAGAGCAATCACAAGGGAGCATTCTGGGATAGCTCCCGAAGGCTAATATAGTCGAATTGCGTCCACGGTACCTGTAACCCGGAACTGTGATCTCGATTTTAGCGCTACTCTACTTGCCGAGGTGCAGTACAGAAATCAGAGTAAAGAGCCCTTTAAAATCGAAAAAACTGATTTGGTCGTGTGGACAGAACCAGTTTTATTTCAAGGTAACTCGGCTAATTCCGAAATAACCGCATACTGTAGACCAGGCCTAAGATCATGCACCTTCCACTAGCAGAGCAATGCTATCTTGAGCACATCACAAATTACTGTTTCATAAGTTTGTTATGGCCTTACTGCACTCATGTTCCGCACAAGGTACAAAGGTGAATTTGATAGGCAGAACAACAATGACTAAGGAACTCTAGGACTTGAGCTGTCAGGCACTGGTGGGGAAGGTACCACAGTGGAGAGGAATAGTGTCAATTTACTGATCACTTCACTCCATAACACCATATGGAAAATGGGTTAGCTTTTTCAACTTGGAAAATAAATATACCCTGAAGAGGCCTTGTCAGGTTAAAAATAGCTCTAATTAAAAAACAGTTTCCTTGAGTTACTACCATCTTAGGGCTTGGCTACACTTACATTTTATAGTTCTCTAACTTGCTAGCTCAGGGGTGTGAAAAATCACCCCCCCAAGCGCAGCAAGTCAGAGCACTTTGAAGCGCTAGTGTAAACAGGCTCAGAGCGCTCGGAGCTAATCTCCTTGTGGAGGTGGATTACCAGGAGCGCTGGGAGACCTCTCTCCCAGTGCTTGTGCGCGACCACACTCGCACTTCAAAGCGCTGCTGCGGGAGTGCTCCCGTGACAGTGCTTTGAAGTTTCCAGTGTAGCCATGCCCTTAGATTGAGACATTAAGCATTTAGAAATCTAGTTTACTACTCACCATTTATGGTCCTACATCCCAACCCAAGTGAAATATGAGTAAACAAAATACTTACCATTTTCACTTGTTCTCAGACAGTTTTACTTTCTCTCTCATTCACTAATACTTAGTGTGGGAGTAAGTAAATCTCAACATGCTTCTCATAATAAAAACATCCAATATTTCTAGTTCTCTCAGTACTATGTACATCTTGCCTGCTTCCAGCCGTCAAAGTCCAAGCTACATACAGGCATGTGGGTATGTACTCTTTATGTTCGCAAACTCTGGTCCACACAATAGCACAACTGGTATAGAATTGAGGAACATGCTGAAGCATATGACAGCTGTTCAGGCAGTATCAGAATCAGTGCTAGTGCTAGAATGTTCATCTCTTGGAGTGCACCCCAGGAGAAGATGTAGTTAAGACATTTGGCCTTCCAGATCAAAAAGCAGTAGTCAAAAGGTTTTTACATCAAGTTCTAACACTTTTCTGATTTCAGATTCACTCATTTTGAGTCTACCATGGTGTGACAGAGCCAAAAGGAAAGGACATAGAATGACCATTTCAGGTCTTAACCCATACCCCTACAATAGTGAATGCGGTCAACTTCAAACTCCCTAAATGTAATTAGTTCATCAGTGCCACCTCTACTGATGCTATTTCAGTGACTTCCCCTTTTAGTTTCAAAATATTAATTAGCATAATAGTTTTAACCTCTAGTTCCAGATGCATTGAAGCATTCCCTGCTCATAATTTTGAAACTTTACAAACTTTTCCTTGTTAAGATGACCAGATTTTTCTTTATTGGACTAACTTTTCTCCTTTTTTAAACTGCCAAGGGAGGGCAATCCAAGAAATACCCCATAACTTATTTCATTAGTAGCTATGTTATAGTTTGTAGTCTAGATGTGTTCAAATGATTAAATACATATGAAGAATGTAAAGAACAGTTGACACTTCATGAATATAGTGAAAAACAAAATTAATGAAAAACGTACAGAAACAGTTCCACCTTAGCATTTGCGATCTATTAAGGCAGAAATTTGCAGGTAAATTGGTTTGATTTTTAGTACTAGACTTAGAGAAATACCAATGTGTGGTCATCTCTGGCCTTGCATACTGCAAGCTAATTCATTCCGGC
The DNA here is from genome assembly GCF_965152235.1 of Eretmochelys imbricata. Lineage (NCBI taxonomy): Eukaryota > Metazoa > Chordata > Testudines > Cheloniidae > Eretmochelys > Eretmochelys imbricata. The sequence goes on from NC_135584.1 coordinate 17,489,334, forward strand.
CCCAAGCTTCTTGCTTCCAGTCCATACAGAAAACAGCTAAAAATCTCTTATCTCTAGTCATGTCACTCAGTTCAAACCACTCTGAATTCTCCACCATCCAAATTGACTTAAGGCATTTCTTCCTCACCTTTGAAGCCCTGCACATATCTGTTCTTTTTTACAATATATGTTAAGCATGCACTGTTGCTCTGGGTACTTAATATACAAGTTTAAGCATAAACATTTAAGACAGACACACAAATTTTCCCCAAGGCATACCTAGAAATGCACCCCCCCAGGAACACACCCGCACCTCTTCATGCATCTTCCATACAATTCCTTATCTTCCAATAGCCTCTCATTCTTCTAAACCTTTTCAAACTTCTACAGTGTTTATCCACACTCCTGGCAAAATTCCTACATCATGTCAAACTCATACTGACACTATGTACTAGAGGTGTCTGAACTAAGCTGCAAGTTGCTTGTGAGAGATCTCTCGCCATAGGTTTGTACAGCACCAACCACACCATTGTAAGTTAAATATTAACAGTTTATCTGTTCCTGCTGCCTATCACCCATCAGGGATCAGTCTACTGGTGACAATGCTACAGGAATTATGATAGCACAAAGCAATGAATATGACCTCACACAGGGAAACCCTGATTGTGTAGATGTAGTTCTATTTGTCCTATAAGTGGCTCCATTAGATACTACAAGTGTTAAGCTGTTAAAATTAAGTCTTCCAAGAAGTGCAGTTTCTTTTTAAACGAGCAAAGAATATTTAAAACTGCATTTCCACTTTTAAGGTACCTCAATTCATTTCAGACATTTTCAGGTTAATTCCTACCTCTGGTTTCTCAGGCAGGGGCTCATTTTGCAGAATTTTCAGTGCTTTAGCAGCTGCATCATGCTTAGCAGCCTGTCTTGTTCTTCCTTTCCCATGAAACTGCTGTCCTCCAATAGAGAGCTCAACTTGATAAAGTAAGGGTCCAACAGGAAATGGGTAAAAGTACCTGAAATTAGAAAGGCAAGTTTGCCTGATTGAAAATTGCTGGTAAGCTACAAAGTCAACATTTAGGGTTAAACATTATCTATTAATGAGTCTCTCAGCAACTGAAGCTCAACAATAAACTCCTATAGTAGAGAGCCAATTTGAATACATTGACCAATTTGAATGACTAATGTAGGACTTTTTAAATACTTACAATATCTACACTAAGTTAAACACATTTTTAATACTTTTGAAGCACAGAGAATGATAGCATAGTAATTAAGTTTTTATACACTTGACAAATGACTAAGCAAGGAACAATGGATTTTTATACTCAAGTATTTCAGACCAAAGTCAATACTTAAAGGCATACAGCCAACTTCAGAATAAAACATGTCTAAAAATGTTTTTCCTATTTTCCCTCACACCTAAGATTATAACTTAGAGGAATTTTTTTCAGTTTATTTAGTGAAACAACAATGAATATGTTCTGAACTGCACAATTTCACTGTTTAGCTCCTTTCCCTGCTTTGGATTTTTTCCACACAGTAAAGAGAAAAATTTAAAGAAAATATGATTGTAAAAAACAAACTTGCAGAGGCACTTGGGGCAGGAGTGGTTCCTGAAGAATATACTGGCTAAAGTTGAGTGTCCCTTTAAGGCATGTTTTATTTTTAGAGATCATTTTAAAAGTAGCAGCAGCAATGCATGCATATTGAAGAAAGGAACTCAAAGAGTACGGGACTGATTACAAAACTGAAAAACTGTAGTACATACCGTGGAGGATAAGCACCACCTCTCATATTATAGTTGTAGGTAGATCTCATCCCTGTGTAAGGGTCAATAGGTTTGTACATAGGTTTCTTTCCCAGCTTCATGCAAAGAGCATTTAGCTCCACTGTGGGGGTTACACTATCTAGATAAATAGAAATATAGAATATAGCTGTCTAAGTGTCAAGGCAGAGTAAAATCAGGTAAAAATCTCAAACCAGGACAGATTGGGACTAGATTCTTGGTGCACACATCACAATAATCTGTAGTGAATTTGTGAATGAGTATGAGTGAAAGTATGTACAAAAAGTTTACCACATACATAAAATGGATCCCAGAGCAATCTAGTACTGCTATTGGACTGGCAAGTCTTGTTGCAATCAATTGAGCTTTCTAGGTTCTGATACATTTTTAGGATACTTCCTTTATACAATACTACCAAATGTTATGGGAAACCACACAAAAATGCAGGTTTCTTTCCCAAGAGGTACCTTCTTTTATATTAACAAACAGCTGTATAATTTTACCTTTGGCATTTAACTGGAAAGAAATATTCGGAAATTATGAACAATAAGCTAAAGAGGGCCTTTACAGTTCTCCATTTCCAAACAATGCAGTTGGTTTATTTGGAAGGGACATACAATGGCATTAAGAGGCACAGCTGTTTGCCTCCAGGTGGGTCTGGCCAGGTTGAAGATTTGTTACACTAGCTTGTAATTTTATTGCCATTTAAGAAATTAATGGCTCTCTAATTTTGGACCCAATGAAACAAAGCATCTGGGCCAAAACTAGAAGACAAAGATAGTTACCTTATACTAACGGGATGTTCTTCCAGATGTGTGGTCTCTATCTCTATTTCACTGTGTGAAAGTGTGCACTCCATGCGTCCGGAGCCAGAGAATTTTGAAAGTAGAATCCCTTCATCCGCACATGCGCCCTGGTTCACCTTATGTCTCCAACCAAGGAGATAAAAGGTAAAGACAGTTATCCCCTCTCCATTGCGAACGAAAAGATGATCCAAAGCAGAGGAGGGAGGACGGTAATAAAATACAGACAGGGACCACATATCAAAGCACCTCCAATTACTACAAGGTAACTTTCTCTTCAAGTGCTGGTCCCTACATGTATTCCACTGTGGGTGATTCACATGCAGTACTCAAGAGGAAGACTGTTAAAGATGCAGATGGCAGAGCCAAACAAAGGAGTACTATTCCGAAGGATGCATCAGAGGAGTCCTGGACCAAAGCACAAAGTCTCACAAATGTGTGGCTAGAACTCCATGTAGATGCTTTGCAGGTATCAAGCAGAGGTACTTCCTGAAGTGATGCCACAGATGTCACTTGCATTCTTGTGCAATGAGCCCTTACCACATGGAGGGAGGGAGAAAGAAATTAGGATAGCTGACAGAGCAAAATACAACCCAAGATCCATTGAGAGATTCTTTAACAGGCTTTAGCCTGACCCTGAACTCTTTCCACTATGGTGACAAATAGTCTGGGAGACTGATTGTTTTTGTCCTTTGCAGGCCAAGGCACACCAAATGCAAAGGGAATGGATCCTCCTTTCTTCTAAGGATGCGTGAAGTTTTGGAAAGAATACAAGTAAATGAATTGACTGGCTCAGGGGAAACTCTGAAGCTACTCTGGGGATTAATTTAGGACACAAAGGTAATGAAACTTGTCCCTATGAAACATAGCATAAGGGGCTCCGCCATCAGGGCTCCAAATTCACCAACCCTCTTGGGTGAAGTGATGGCTACCAGGAATGCAACCTTCATGGATAGGAGAGACATGGAAACAAGAAACTAATGGTTTGAGTAACAAAAGAACAAGATTTAAATCTGATTAAGCAAGCTATTTTCTCTCTCTCTCTCTCTCTCTCCCCCGTGCCTTCAAATCTGCTACCTCTGTGGTTCCCAAACTTGTTCACAAAATGTTACAAGGGTTCTCAGGAAGACACAGACAGACTAATTCTAACTATGCCTTTCCAGAGTTTGCTAGTCAGTGGATGCATGATGATCGAGTAACACTGTGAAGGTGGATGGTATGCACTGACTGCTGCCAACTGGACCCAGAAGGAGCTAATAGACAAATCTGGTGTCTTTAAGGAAAGAATATAGTCAAAGATAAGAGGAACAGCCACTGCTTCTGAGGGTACACATAAGACAGAAAAACACCTCCACTTGGCTAGATGACATTTTCTAGTGAACTCTTTTCTACTATTAGAAAAGAAGCTCTGTACTTCTCCAGAACATGATCATTCTATGGATGATGCCCATCCAAAAACCACACCCTGAGGTGAAGTGGACAGGGGTTGGGATGCTTGGTCAGGAGATTGGAAAATATCGTAATAATGATCAGTGCCCAAGATGACACGCACAGAGGTTCGTAAACCAAAACCATCTCGGCCAGTTGTGGGCAATGAGGATGACTCATGCCCTGTCCTGCCAAATCTCCTGTAAGACTGGAAGTAGAAGTGGTAGTGGAGGGAAGGCATAGTTCAGGTGGTCTGACCATGGAAGAAGTAGAGTGTCACCCTGTGAGTGGCAACCTAGGCTTCTGGAGCAGTATATTTCGTACTTCCTGTTCATTTGGTAGGCAGACAGGTCCCTAGTGGGGGGTCCCGTAGAGAGCAAAGATATGGTTCACCACACAGTTGTGTAGCACCAACTTGTAGCTAACAGCAAAATGTCTGCTGAAAGAATCCTCTAGCATGTTCTGATTTCCCACAGGGTAGACTGCCCACAGGGTGATCTGACTGCTGATGCACCAGTTGTACAAACTAACCAGTTCTGCATGCAGGTGGACAGATTTTGCTCCCCACATTTGTTGATGCAAGACAGTCATGATGTTGTCCTACACTGAGGACATGGTGACCTTGAATGAACGGGAGAAAGGCTTCACAAGTCTTTCAAACTGCTCACAATTCCAGAACTTTGATGTGCATCCTGGACACCATTGCAGGGATGATATTATTTTGGTAGGAACACTCACTATGGCACTGAGATTGGTGGTTTGATGAGTACATTGTTTGAAGCCAAGCCTGAAACCTGTCCATCTGCAGGTAAGTCCTTGCCATGATCCAATTTAAGGATGCACCAATAAAGGCTAAAGTTTACACTGAGCCCCAATGAGGAGAGGAGTTGCAGCATTTCCAAAGTCGATGCACAGGCTTTTTGGTATATAGGCTGTGTCTCTATATAGGTTGCCACTACAGAGAATACCCTGATGAAGGCCCTGGGGGCGGAAGCAATGCCAAAAGGGAGTACTTCATAATGAAAGTGGTCGAAGCCCACCGTACATCTGAGAAAACATTTGAGCAGGGTAGATGTCTATGTGAAAGTAGGCATCCTTCATATCAAGAGCTGAAAGCCATATTCTCTGTTCCAGGGATGGGATTATAGATGACAACGTGACCATGGATTCTTGAATCTGCAAATAAAACTGTTGAGATGGCAAAGATACAGAATGGGTCTCCAATCACTCTTCTTTTTGGGTACTAGGAAATACATCCAGTAAAAATGTGGTACTGAAGAGGAACTTGCTCTATCACTCTTCACTCTAAGATGGATTCTACTGCTTGTTTGAGAATCTTCTCATGACAAGGCTTCTGAAAAGAGATAGGGAAATGGGGTGCACAAGGTAGACACAAACTATCATACAGCCAGAATGGATGACATTCAGCACTCAGTTTGTTATTGCACTCCAGGTGTGGAAAAAGAGAACTCCCAAAGAGTACATGGAGATTAGCAGGTGTTGGATTTAATGGTTTGCAGCTCTTGAGCGGCCATCAAAAACACTCAAAGGGCTAGAATTGGGAGGAAGAACCTGCTGAGGAAGGCGTGGGGAAGTAGGGCTTTCGAACCCACTGCCTCTTATGGAATGGCTCATAAGGTCACTGGTGGCAGAACTGTTGAGCCATCAGTCTAGATTTGTATAACTGCCTATGAAATTTTCATTTTGGGACAGGAGTATATATTCCCAGGGAGCAGAGGGTGGCCCTGGAATCCTTCTCATCCATCTTCTGGTTAAGTTCATGAGTTTCACCATAGGGCAGTTCCTCAACCGTGTTCTAAACCTCCCTGGGGAAACCCCGACGCATGAAGCTATGATTCCTTGTTCATTTCAATGGCAGTAGCCATTGCCCTTGAAGATTTATCAACTGCATCTATCACTGATTGAAGAGCAGGATGGAGACAGAGCCACAGGCTCATCTGGGGACAAAGATACAACCTTATTGATTCCGGCAGAACTGCTGGATCAGGCATGTACTATTCCTCTTCAATTGGATCAGGAGGCAACTCCAGTTGCCCCCTCAGAGGGGAGGGATGAGACCACTCCTTAGCAGAAGGAACCAACTCTGCAGATGGTACAAGTCCAAACCCGCCACTACGGCCAACAGGTAGATTGAATGGGGGTTGCGGAGGTCCCCATGGCATAGACTAACAATGGCTCAAAGGCAGGTGATGAGGTGCAGGCTGATCCCAAGCTGGTCTAGGCCTTGGGTCTGGGAAGAAGCCTTGGAGGATGAAATAGCACTTCATCATGCAGTTCAGAATCTCCCGAAGAAGAGAAAGCCAATTCTAGATCCACTGGCGGTATCTAGAGTGCTGCTGGAGGGAAGTCACAACCCAAAGATGGAATGGGAGACAGACTCCTCCCAAAAATTGGCTCTTGAATGGAATTAGGATCTTTCTTGAGAAAGAGGAACTTGACAGAGTAGGAGACATCAGATCTGGGAGAGCAAAGTCCTCAGGAGGAGCACAGGACTTGGCTTTTCGTGGAGTGAGGGGTCCTGTCCACCCAAACCAACAGAGCTGTAAAAGGGATAGTTTGTGCTACGGCCATGGAAGACAAACTCAGTACCACGGCTAGCCAAGGGTCTCAGTGATTGCTCTTCATCAGTGCCAGCAGACCCCAGGTTTGTGCTGGGCGATACTGGAGGCACCATTGCTGCCGAACCGCAATCTGGCGCCAATGGAGCCTTGGACTGCCCCTGAGACTTAGGATGTACTAACTTCTCTTGGGCTGATCTTAGACACTTTCTCGGTTTAGGCAGAATCCTACTTTGCCTCCAAATCCACTCAGAAGGATTTGGTTTCATGCTTTTGAGAACTCTCCCTGCTCTCCCAATCAGACCCTGATGACGGACCTGTAGGGGTAGACTCCCTCACTCCTGAGCTAGACCTTGTGGCAGGAGGCACGTTCTTTGCTCAATCAGGAATATGTCTGGTGGGTTTGCTGGCCTGGGTCCAACTGCGGTCTTTGGGCCCTCTCCATGAGGTGCTTCTTAAGGCAAAATTGACGCTCTTCCCGGATACAACTGGGAAATGAATGGCAGATACTACACCTTGCTGCAATGAGGGTTCCCACAAGGCAATACAAGCAGCGTTGGTGGTCATCGCTGACCAAGAAGCAGCGTGGGCAGGAAGCATAAATTTTGAAGCTGGAGTCCTGCACATAGTCCAGTACCCAAAACAGGGTATGGGAGGGCTCCCCATGTCAGGGAGGCTAACATTAAAATTATCAGATAAAACTCTATAAACTTTTTAAATGATTTACAGATACATATTCACAGATTAAGGATACACCAAAGCTTTGGACACTGACCTGGACCATACGAGGTTAGAAGGAACTGCAGAGGCAGAGAGTCCACTGCACCCTTTATCTCTTCAGTCAAAGGCATGGGATAGGCAAGGAAGCACGTGTGGATTACTTGACATTGTTTTCAAAATTCTCTGGTCCCGGGCACATGTGTAGCCACAGTGAAATACACAGAGGGACAAACACTCTAAGAAGAATATTTATTATGTAGCAATAATGTGTTGGTTATATGAGCAGTTGCCCTATTTGCTTAGGCAGTGGCAAATACAAGGAAAGAGCTGAGTGAAATTCATCTTCTTTATGGGCTAAATGGCTCAACTTATTCATGATTTTTTATCATTTCATTATAGTTTGTAGAGCCCTGCGCAGATACAAAATTTACATCCACAGATGTGGATATCTGCAGAGCTCCAGTGCTGTACCAGGAATGGCAGCGGCAACAACAGCTGCATGTTGGGCCATCACTCGCAGGAGCCAGCACCCCGCCTGGGCAGCTCGTCCAGAATGGCTGTACCGCCTCAAGCCCCGCCCACCGGGGCAGCCAGCAGGCTCATTGGCAACTGTCCCTGGTCATTCTGGTGTGCGCAAGTGCCTCGCATGCTCCCAGGCAGGAGTCCCTTCCATGCAGCAGTGTGCGTCTCCAGCATGACCTGGGACAGCTGCTGGTGAGCCTGGTGCCTGCCTCAGTGGGCGGGGCTGGGGGCAGAAGAGCCATGCCAGAGGAGCTGCCCGGGCTGGGGGCTGGCTCCTGCGAGCGACGGTCCAACATGCTGCTGCCGCTGCGGTTCCTGATACAGCACTGCAGCTCCGCTGATATCTGCTTTATATCCACAGATATAAATTTTGTATCCACGCAGGGCTCTAATTGTTTTATAGTGTGTCTTAAAAGTGTGATTTAGGAGAAGGGTTGAATGTTTTTTATCTTTCGTATTGTGGTTTTAAAATCTGTACTAATTTTGTTGATGTTGTTGGTTAATTACCAAGATGTTATACTAATGTACTGTGGGGGGAGGGATAGCTCAGTGGTTTGAGCATTGGCCTGCTAAACCCAGGGTTGAGAGTTCAATCCTTGAGGGGGCCATTTAGGGATGGGGCAAAAATTGGGGATTGGTCCTGCTTTGAGCCGGGGGTTGGACTAAATGACCTCTGAGGTCCCTTCCAACCCTGATATTCTATGATTCTATGTTCTGACTGGAAAGTCTTGGATACAAAATATACAGAAAATAAAGCTAAGTCAAGAGCATGCAGTAAAAGAAAGATAAGATTATTCAGATTTCACTTTACCAATTACAAAAAGTTCTTACTACAGAAGCTGAGTGAAATCAGAACATTTTTATTTTCCAACACACAGGTCCCACTTAAATGTTGACTTAGCAATTAGAAACCTTTTAACTGAAATGCCAACTACAATAATTTTACATCCGGTACTACAAATTTTATGCATGTATTTTGATTATATTTGGAAGTTCTCATAAAATCCTTCAAAATGTACCCAATACAAAATGTCAGTAGAAACCAAAGTAAAACACTTTCTGAAGCTGCAAAATCAGGTTTTCAGAATTGCCCAAGCAAAAAGTCTTATTATCTACCCTCACCATAATTCAATTACAGTAAAAAAAAAATTCTATCCATGGGCAAGTCAATCTTTACAAGGATACTCTAACTGAGTGTTAGATGGCAAAATACAAACAGTAAAATTGAAACTGAAGTTTCTTTAAAAACTTACTACAATGCATATCTAGGTGTAGGGAACAAATGACACTTCAAAATATTCTCTGGTGGTCAGAGGCATTTGAACAATTCCACATTGCAGACAGGTGACCTTTAGATTAAGATGAAGATCTCACGTATTTTGACAGTTGCTACTGACTGTACAGAATGTCACTTCAAGATCACCAAGTAAGCACAATCTTAAGCAACTTATACATACCAAGTTCAGATGTGGGTATCCTATACACATTTTTAAAGAGCCTGTCCTGGAAAATACCTGGATTCTTTCCTTCACTACGAGATGGGCGAGCTGTAGGTTTAGGAAATTTTGTCCCTTCCAAAGCTTTGGCAGCTGCCGCATGTTGAGCTTTTTTAATACTAGTTCCTTCAGCTTCCCAGTGCTGGTCCCCAAGAGTCAGCTGCACTGTAAACACCTACAAACAAGAAGTCCAAGTTCTTTATTATAACTGACACCACCATTTCGCATTGTTTGTTAGGACCTCTTATGTGTTTAATATGCCTTCTGCTACAATCAGAAAGGTTATTTACTACTAAGTACAACTTAAATAAAGCCTTCTCAACACGGTAGCTGAAGTTACACTTTTGGTTTCCTGGGCTACTGAATGCAAAAACTGAATAACAAAAACTGTTATAACAGTACTAACCACACAGCTCCCCACTGCAAGACATTTGGGGAGTCTGAATTGAAGGATGTGCACAGATGTAGGTAGACAGGTAATGGCTACACAAAGGGCTGTTACTGTGAGAAATTTATTGTATGATTTTAATGTTTATAATGCCAATATGATTCTCCTAAATCTTCTCAAAATGCAGACTGCTTATGTAGAATTACATTTTATATTGCATAAGTCAGGGGTTCCCAAAGTGCGCTACCTGTACCCTGGGGGTACACGAGACATCTCTGGGGGAACGCAGGAAAAATTGTGTAATGGTGGATTTTATTTATTGCATGTTCATAATAGGCTACTGAAACGAAACTTTAAAACTCTGTGTGGGAATTTGTTATATAAAACATGGTAGTTAATTGACTTCAAAATGTACCAATAAGAACACAGAGATGCTGACATACAGAACCCTCACCTCCAATCACTGTACAGTGTGGGCTCAGTTGCCCAGCAACTGCCTAGTCTAACTGAGCTCTGAACTTAGTCAGGGTTGGTTTTTTTTTCAGTTGTATATGTCACACTAACTATATCTGTACATAACTGAAATATGGACAGATGGCTAAAGACAGATAGTGTTAGGAAGAACAAAGTATCAGTGATGAGATGGGTAGGGGTACACAGGCAGCTGGGGGATTTGGAAGGGGGTATGCAGTAACAAAAATTTGGGAACCTCTGACATAAGTCATTCACTTGTTACTTTAGGCTTTCAATTTGGGTTATATTTTTCAGAGGTCAGAACAAAGATATGTAAGGCACTAAGGAATAACAGTTCTTATGTTGTCATAGGTCAGTGGTTCTCAAAGTGTGGGGCATGCCCCCCAAAGGGGGACATGGAGGAACGTTTGGGGGGTGTCACATAGGAGGAAGGGGGAAGTGCACCACACAGTCCCAGCTCCAGCCTCAGCTCCCGGCTACAGCCCCAGGTGGACAAGTTCCATTATGGGTAATGTGGGGGGAAGGGAAAGGGAACAGAAAAGGTTTGGGGAATCACTGTCATAGATGCATAGTTTTTCAGCCCCATATGGTGATAAAACAGTTATTTTACACAAGTGTAACAACTACAGAAACTTTGTAATACATCACTATAAGTAAAGTGGGGTAAGGACAGGTCTATTAGCCTAATTTTCACAAGTGAATCAAATCCAAAGCAGGTTAAGTTTAATTTTGATCGGAGTAACAATGCAAATGAGTATATGCCTTGATTATTCTTCCCAAATACTTATTTTTTAAAAATGTAACCCTTTCCTGCTTTGCACATGGAATCTTTGGCTTAAGACACTAGATAAAAATTAATGGAATTGTGTTGATCTTGGAGCAAAATCAATTTAATATGTTTTAAAAACAATCACACCTAAGCATATTCTCCTAGGGCAGTGGTTTCCAACCTATTTTCTTTTGCAGATTCTTAAAAAATTTCAAATAGAGATGCAGACCCCTTTGGAAATCTTAAGGCAGTTTGCAGACCACCTAGGGGTCTGTGGACCACAAGTTGAAAACGACTGTTCTCGTGTGCATGGGACATTCATAATTATTACTACAGCATAGACCTCTTGCCTAAAGCAACTTAAACAGATAAAAACATTTCACCAGATTTTCCCTGTAGGTCTTAGCCTCAGGATCCACAAAATGCAGAGCTTTACTAAAGAAAAAAGTTTAATATTCCAACTCCTTTCCCTACACTCCTTTTTCATCATCAGAAGCCTCCTGTATATTTGCTACAGCCTTTTAAGGTAGGCATTTGAATGCTAACAGCAGACACTCAAGAAACGAAGTATTTACTACAACCTGCCAAAATTTCAGTGGAATATTATGGCACAGAAAGTACACAAATGGGTCCATGCAATGTAATATTTTTAAACCATGAGCACCACTAATTCCATACGGCACTGAAGACTAGAATACTAAAGTAATTTATTTCAAAGTGGATTAATGCCCTATGAGATTCCACTATATTGTGTGTTTGCAGTTAAGTGAAATTTACTAAAATCTTGCTCTCAACTATCTAGAAAGCAGGATTCTAGTAAATTGCACTTCACTGTCAGCTACAACAGGGTACAGTAATTCCTCTCTTAACATCCTCCCAGTTAAAAACGTTGCTGATCAATTAGAGAACACGCTAGTTTAAAGTTCTGCAATGCTACCTTAAAATGTTGTTTGGCAGCTGCCTGCTTTGTCCACTGCTTGCAGAAAGAACAGCCCATTGAAGCTAGCTGGTGGGGGCTTGGAACCTGGGTGGACCGGCAGCACCCCCATCAGCTCCCCACTCCCCTAAATTCACTGTGTGGCAGCCACCCAGCAGGCTATCAATTGCCAGCAGTTCAGCTGTCCCTCCCCCCACTGCCATGTGCTGCTCCTGCCCTCTGCTTTGGAGTTGCTCCCAGGAGCCTCCTGCTTGCTGTGTGGGGTGGGGGTGGGAAGGGAGGAGGAGGAGAGAAGATGGGTGCTAATGTGAGGGTGTCCCCCTTCCCCCCGCTCCTGTACCCCACCTCCACAGAGCAAAGTGTGTGTGGGACACAACAGGGATCAGGATGGAGGGAGCTTGCTGGCAGCAGCTGCTGTCTCAACTTGCTGATCTACTTAAAAAGGCAGTGTACTTAAGAGTGGCGTCATCCTACTTAAAGGGGCAATGCACATCTCTCACACACAGGGTGTCTCTCTCTGCCATGCTGTCTCCCCTCCCTCCATTCATGCTGCCTTGTAGAGTGTGAGGATACATTAACAACAACGTGTTAACCCTTGAGGGTTCAGCCGAGTGCTAGTTCATCATTTAGCAGCCAGGCATTCCCTGGGAAATATCCCACCCTCTTCCACCCTCTGACTCCAGGACAGGCAGCAGCGCACACAGACCACTGGGTCAGGCTGGGCTCTGCAGCCATGCCGCCCAGAGCATTGCGCCGGTGGTGCGGCAAGGTAAGGCTGCGGGGAAGGGGTCGGGGGCTAGCTTCCGGGGCCAGGAACTCAGGGACTGGGCAGGACGGTCCCATGGGCCGGATGTGGCCCGTGGGCCGTAGTTTGCCCACCTCTGCTTTAGGCATTATTTCAGACTGTTTAATGCTTGAGAATAGACTATTAAAAGCTCTTACAGCACTTCTAATGCACTGCATTGCCTGTGATAAAGGTGAAGTGATCTGTGAAAGCAAGCACTGGAAATGCACTACTTTAAATGAATATGGACACTTTGCAGAATGCAGCAAAAATTCTAGGGACCCCATGATTCTCTCCAATTCTAATTTTCTGGGAAGTTTTGAAAAGATTCTCCCAGACGAAACCGTTCCAGCAGGAGTAGCACAATCTGGTCAATGAAAATGTGCAGTTATGTACAAGGGGAAAGGGACTGTCTTTACGTCTTAAATTTTAAGTAGCCAACTGAGTATTCCCAGAAATGATTTTTCTATTAACTTACTATTCCCATACCACAAACAAATGTGCTTGAGTTCTCATTAAGGGGAAAGGGGGGAGGACACAACAAATCTCAGCCATCTTTACTGCATCTGAAGGTACAGTTTTTTGGGGAATGGAATTTAGGTCAAACTTTAAAATAAAATCACTGTCAAGCAGGGAGAGCATGGGAAATTTCAGCATAGAACACATTTGTAACAATTCAAAGTTGGTTATTATAATAGAAACTGATTGCTAAAACATACTCCATTGAACACTGTATGTTAAGGCCATGACCACAATGCAGACAATGGAAAAAAGTAAGTAGTGTACAGTTAAGGGCAAGTCTCAAACAATATGTTATACATCTCCTGCAACAACTACAATAAGCAGCTTTAAAAACAATTAATGAGCATTGGAGGAGAAGTTTTAACCCATGGGATAACATCCCCAGGTCAACCGTAATATGCTTCAGCATACCCAATGCGGCTGTACTAAAAAAGCTGGACTGCAATTGGAAACCACTTAAGGCTTTAAATTGTTTTCAGTGTTCCATTAACCACCCATTACTCTACTACAGTAGATTATTTTGCACAAGAGCTAGACATTTTGCCTTTCCACTCACAAAGTTACTTGTCAATATAAATGCATAACTGATATGAGCAATATTTACCTTAGAGTGAGCTGGACCTTGCTCGCTCAAAAGCTTATACTCAGGCTGAATCTTGTTGAAACGGGCTAACTCATTCACAAGACACATTGGGGTTTTCTCTTTGGGGTTTGCCATGTTAGAAGGAGCTGAATGATAAGGCAAAAATCACAAATTATTAGATCATAATTAAGACTACAGAAAGTCCAGAATTTAAAAAGTTACAAAAGATTCAACAATTAATTTTCTGTATCTTTATGGAAGTACTGATAGAAGCTTGCAATCCATGCTGGTTCAGGGGGAACATGCTACTTTACTGTTTGAGAGTTATTTGCTGGGATAGAGACCTCTAACCATGTCTCAAACCAGTGGACCTGTGGATGTGGAGATCTCTAACCATAGTGTGTTGAATGGAAAGCATTTAAATTCAAGATTCAAGAGCAAATGCCATAATTGTGACAGAAACTAAGAGGAAGGATCAAATGGCAATTTGCTTTCAGACATCTATCCAGGTACATGTTGATCTGGTTTAACGCTTAGGAGGCTGAGGCCTCAAGTCTGACCTACGCAATATACATTAGATGTTCTCTAACTGTGCATTATAATGTTCATTTGTTTTGACAATTCCAGAAGGGTCAGTTCTTATTTCTGGGCTTTTCGGTTTCTTTCCTTGGGAATCTATTTTACTGTGTTATTCTGGTTTGTATTCATTCATTTTTCCTCCACGCAAACTCTACATTAATTTTAACCTACATATGCTATGTATTTAAACCAAATTAGGACAAGTTCTCTAGCATTTAATTTAGTTTCCTAGCCATATCATCCTTTCCACTTCAGGTCTGTTCCTACTTTCCCAGGAAAACCCTTGTTAAGTATCTCCCCTTTTTGAAAAAGTTTGATTATGCTATTCATTATCCAAATGCAAAGTACTCCATTTAGGAAGGGAAAAAAAATCAAATGCACAATTACAAAATGGGGAATAACTGGGTAGGCAGTAACACTGCTGAAAAGGATCAGGGAGTTATAGGGGATCACAAATTAAATGATTTAAAATACAATGCAGTCGCAAAAAAGGCAAATATTTTGGGGTGTAATAACAGAAGTGTTGTTTGTAAGACACAGGAAGTAATTGTCCCACTCTACTCAGCACTGGTGGGGCCTCAGCCAGAAGTTTGTATCCAATTCTGGGTGCCACATTTTAGGAAGAATGTGGACAAAGGCTTAGAAAACCCGAACTATGAGGAAAGGTTAAAAAACTGGGTATGCTTAGTCTTGAGAAAGGAAGACTAAGGTGGGGACCTGAGAACAGTCTTTAAACATGTTAAGGGCATGTATAAAGAGGATGGTCATCAATAGTTTTCTATGTCTACTGAAAGTAGACAAGAAGTAATGGGCTTAATCTGCAGCAAGGGAGATTTAAGTTAGATATGGGGGTGGGGGAGAACCTTTCTAAATAAGGATAGTTAAACACTGGAATAGTCTTTCGGGGGGGGTGAGGGGGAGATGCAGAATTCTCATTACTGGAGGTCTTTAAGAACAGGTTAAACAAACACCTGTCAGGGATGGTCTAAGGTCCAGGGCTTTGCTCACACACCAATCCTCCTGCTGTTATATGTGAATGGAAGACATGCAGTCAGTTTAAAATATTGTATTTAAAAAAAACTGTAAAGAACACTGATTAAAATGTTGCTGTCAATTCCTTCAACAAAATCATCCAGTTATAATTTTAAATAGATATTTTTAATTCATTCTCTCAAAACTTTTGAAAGCTATTTTTAGATCTGTTTAAAACAATTTCACTTAAAACTATGATCTTAAAACAGGGATAAAACATGGAAGCCAACTCAGGTGGTGAACACAGTTTTTAGAGTAACGCTTGTAAAACAGTTCCTATATGTCTGCAACCTGCTGTATCAGACCACAGTACAAGGCTGAAAAATATAGACATTCATTAACATATAGCTTACCTGCAGCTGCACTGGTGGATGTAACAGATGCAGAAGGTAAAGCAGAGTTTTGAAGAGGTCTACCTGCATTTTCAGAGGGCAGAGAACTAGTGGTAGAAGGAATACTCAAAGGCTGAGAAAGAGACTGGTTCTTATTCAAGATTTGGCTCCCTGAGAGAGCAGCAGATGGATTCTGAATTTGAACTTGAGACATGTTCACTTGCAACCAAAGCGAATTACTGCAGGTAGACAGCTTTGAATGCAGGTTAATTCAGTGCGATGGAGCCTAATGGTCTACCTAAAAGTTGTAAGGAAGAAGAAAAAAAGATTATACCAAATATTTAAGTTCCAATAATTCACAAACATGATTGGAACATCAGTATGTATAACAGTAACTGGAAAGCATTAGATTTCTCTATTATTAAAAAAGAGTCCAAATGTTCTTCAAGCACCCCATTGTTTCCATTTTGTGCACAAAACCTCTCCTGCATCCCAACGATTTTAATAAAATATTTCAAAGTGCATAAGCTTCACACTGGTTCAATTTACAAAACAGAAAAGTACACTAGGTTTAATTTATTCTTACTCATTTAATATTACCTAACTGCCCATCTCTTTTCTACATCATTGTTGAATCCACTTTCAAAGTAAATCCAGTTACCCGAGTTGTTACTAGTATACAAAACAGAACAACTTTCAAAATTATATTACATTTCAGCTTTGGAATTAGTCTATAGCTCTAAAAGATAAGCAATAATGTGGTCTTTTAAGAAGAGCAGTTGTTCAAAGCAAGTACATACCATCACAACCATATATTTGATTTGGACAGAAGATATACTGTGGCTTTCACAGTATTGTTCACCTTTTCTGTGTAGGAAACAGTATTCAGTGTTAACATGCCATTACTCTACAGCAGTGGTTCTCAAACTGTGGGTCGGGACCCCATTTTAATGGGGTCGCCAGGGCCAGCATTAGACTTGCTGGGACCCAGGGCTGAAGCCCAAGCCCCACCTGGGGCGGCAGGGCTCGGGCTGCGCTTCTCCATCTCTGGTTATGTTGTAACTTTTCTGTCAGAAGGGGGTTGTGGTGCAGTGAAGTTTGAGAACTCCTGCTCCACAGGCCTTCTTCAGAGTATATTTGGTTTGTCTCCAAAAGCAAAAATGTCTAAAAGCAATACAGATTACGCACAAATGTTTACGGAAGAACCATAAAATGAATGGTAGCTAACAGAAATCATCTAAGTAACTTTACCAGGAAAGTAGAAGGTGAGAGTTTAACACATGTCAGATATAAAATTCCAAATGCATATATAATTGAATTAGAAGGTGCCTCATTCACAGTTCATACATTAGGACAGCACTGTTCACAGTTTTGTGGCCCTCTAGCCAAATGTCAGAAGTGCTCTTAAGCAACTGACTATTTTCATTAGAAGTAACTGCCAAGTGACAAACTTATACGAGTAATTGTGAAGTACTATATATGATATACTTTTCTCCACTAAACTAGTAGTAGCATTCTGCTTTACATGGGTGCAACATTACATTCATGCCCAAACAGTTCAGCTTAAATATACACTAAAACTGCCAGTTTGAAGATTATTATATCTGCCAGAGCCAGCTGCCAATATCCATTTACCAGCCATCCAGCAATTTACTTTTTCAAAGTAAATTTCTACTGCCAAGTTTACTACTAATGTATTTTACACACACACACTTCCCAGCTGCAGATTTCTATAAAAATCTAGCTAGCTGGCAAAGGTTTATGCCTGTATTACTTTAAGATGAAGAATACAAATGAAATTGCTCATCCAGAATCCACCCAGGTCCTATTACTAGCAATATAACTATCCACATGTTCTGCAGGCTTCAAATCCAGAGCCTGTGAAGAGACTTCCAAATGTAGGAAAGAAAGGGGGATGACTCAAAGGGTATGTCTACACTGCAACTTACTGGAGGTGGCATGTAGGGTCTGAGAAGCTACATGCCACAGCATGCATGTAGCTAAACGTGTCAGAGAAAGACTCTGGTAGGGGGGAGGCAGCAGGGAAAGGTTTTGGCAGCAGGGAGTTGCCAGAGCCTTTCCCTGCATTGGAGGGGGAAGAGGGACAGACACTACATGGCTAAAAAAAGCAGTGGAGACAGGAGAGGTGCTACTACAATGACCAGATGTCCTGATATTCAGGGCTTTGTCTTATATAGGTGCCTATTACACCCCAACTTTCTACTCACACAAAACCGAACACCCTTGCCCTGCCCCCATTCCAGCCTTCCTCCGAAGCCCCGCCCCTTCTTCTAGGTCCCACTTACCCCATCACTTCTCCCTCTGTCATTTGCTCACCCCACCCTTACTCACTCACTCATTTTCACTGGGCAGGGGCAGGGATGCAGGAGCAGGTGAAGGCTCCAGATGGGGTGTGGCCAGAAATGAGGAGTTCAGGGTGTGAGAGGGGGCTCCGGGCGGAGGTAATGGGTTGGGATGCAGGAGTGGGTGAGGGCTCTGGCTGGGGGTGTGGGCTCTGGAGTGGGGCCAGGGATGAGGGATTTGGGGTGTAAGAGGGGGTTCTAGGCTGGGAGGTGGAGCTGAGGGATTCAGAGTATGGGAGAAGACTCTGGGCTGAGGGCACAGGTTCCGGGGTAGGCCAGAAATGAGGGGTTCATGGTGCAGGAGGGAGCACCGGGCTGGGGAAGGGCCATAGGAGGCATGAGGGCTCTGGCTGGGGCCAGGAATGAGGGATTCAGGGTGCAGAATGGGGGTCTGGGCTGAGGTGTTTGGAGTGCAGGAGGAGGCTCTGGGCTAGGGCATGGGGTTGGGGTTCATGAGATCTCCGGCTGGGAGTGCAGGCTCTGGGGCGGGGCTGGGGATGAGGCACTTGGGGTGCAGGCAGGTGCTCTGGGCTGGGACTGAGGGGTTCAGAAGGTGGGTGAGGGATCAGGGCTGGGGCAGGGGGTTCAGGTGCGGGAGGGTGAGGGCTCCAAGCGGGAGTGGGTCGGGGTGCAGGCTAGGCTTATCTCAAGCAGCTCCCAGAAGCAGCAGTATGTCCTCCCTCTGGCTCCTATGCAGAGGAGCGGCCAGGCAGCTCTGCACACTACACCATCCGCAGGCACTGCCCCAGCACCTACCATTTGCCATGGTTCCCGGCCAATGGGCGCTTCAGAGCCAGCGCTTGGGGTGGGGGCAGTGTGTGGAGCCCCCCTGGCTGCCCCAACACGTAGGAGCGAGAAGGAGGACATGCCACTGCTTCCGGGAGCCACATGGAGCCCAGGCAGGGAGCATGCCTTAGCCCTGCTGCGCGGCCGACCGGACTTTTAACAGCCTGTTCAGCGGTGCTGACTGGAGCTGCCAGGGTCTCTTTTCTACCAGGTGTTCTGGTCAAAAACCAGACACCTGGCAACCCTACCCCACCCTGATTTTTTACACTTGCTATCTGGTAATCCTAGGTGCTTCTCATGCATGTAGAGAGCTGTGTAAGGCAGTGGTTTTCAACCTTTTTGGGCTCAGAACCCATTTGTAAATGTTTACGGCAGTTGTGACCCAGTAAATAGTCTGTGGGTGGAGGCCCTGGGGTGGTTTCTGTCGGATCCTGCCCCCCAAAGGGGTTGGGTCCTACATGGCACTCACTTCACAGTGGTAGCTTCTGTGCTGTTGGGCTGGCTGGGCTTGGCTCTCCGCTCTCGGCATTGCAACCTCTGGAGTTGCAGCGCTGCTCTGGTTTGGTCCTGCCCCCCTGACTGGACCAAATTTGTGAGAGCGGAGTTGTGATCTGTCTCACGGGATTGCAGTGCTACTCCCTCAAATTTGGCCTACCCAGACTCCCTTCATCATAACAGCTGGGCTCAACTTGAGTAACGTTGGGACCCCAGAGGGTGTGTCCCAGAGGTTGGCAGTGTCTAGAGCAGGGAGGCGAGCCCAGCCAGCCTCATGGGACTGGAGTCACAGGAGCTGCCAGGCAACCATTTGAAACATTCTGCCAACCCAGTTTTGGGTCCCAGCCCATGGGTTGAGAACCCCTGGTGTAGGGTACATATCCCCAGGGCTCAGGCCTATCTGTGCTTGCCTACATTGCTATGTATACCCATACTAGAGGGGGCTTGCACTGTATGTATTCTACATGCTGCAATAAGAAGCGTGCAGTGTAGATGTACCCAAAGTGATCCTTTTAGATAACACTGACAAAAAATAAGCCTGTAGTGAGAACTTATATTCATGAATATACAAACACTGATTTGTTTGATTTAAAAAAGATTGAGGAAAGAAATTTCTAGAAGGCAAAGTGATAATTTTGAAAACTTAAACTTTCATCGCGAATCCAGTAGACTGAAAGTCATGTAATGTTTCAGTATTTGTATTTGGTAGCATTTCTGATAAATGGATCTCAACTAAAGGTTTTTGGTCTACTAAACTCACTGATTTTGATGCTCCTCTTCATATTCCTAAACTTTTTTGTTTCATCTCTATTAAGTCCCCTTTAAATACTCTTGATTCTGATTCCATGCCTCAACAAAGGTAGTCATTGTTTCTTTATCTACAATTGATTATGAATGAATTAGATTTAGACAGCTAGGGGTAACATCTTATATAAGTAAGCATCTTTCCTTATGTTAGCAAAAGTTACTCTGGCAAGAAAGAAATTTCCTCTTTTCAGATATGAGTATCAAGATTTTTGTTTCTTCACACTTAATTTTTTACTGAAGTGGGAACATTCAGTCTCACCTGAATGAGTGAATATATTTTTCATATTTGTCAAGAATGGAACTTTGAAGACTTTATCATACTGTTGTTTAAAGCTTGTGTGGAGTTTCTTTCTGGGACTAATAATTATCTTTCCTTGTTATGTTTTATGTACTCCATGTGTGTCTGAGGATTTTGTACAAGATTGTTTGTGTCTGATACAAATTACTTGCTTGCATATTTTCACCTTGTTTTGTAGTAGTACACAGTTACTTTTTTTTTAATATTTGCAGATATATAGATAGTGAAGGATTAAAAGGTTCCCATTTCCATTATTTTAAAGATAAAAATACTAGCAAGCACAACAGGGACCTTATGGCACTTTACAAATATTCAAAGCAGTTTAAGTTCTGAATCTCTGAAGTGCACTTCTCCCCCATTATGTTCTGAGGTTTAAAGAAAGATTTTCCTGCTAATTCAACCTCACTTTAAAAGTTGCCAGTATAAACTCTAAAATGCCATGAGTGATTCATTCTAAATGCTTTAGCTCACAGAAGAGAGAAAATTAGTTCAGACAAACTAGTTTTTCATAAATGCAGCAAATGGTCTTAAATATGAGAGCAAGTTCTGTATTTGCCTATCAAACTTATAAAATTTTCACAATTGATACACCATAATTGTAGTGAATAACTTGTCCATGTTTATAAAGAAGGACCTGGAAGTTGAGAGAAGGTAAGATGCAGTAAATTCAGAAGGTGGCTCCACAGTAATGGCATTATAACCCTTACATCTACTCACAAAGCGTGTGTCTGAAAGCACTGAAAAAGTCTTGACTTTAAATGAAAAAAATAGGCCAAGTGAAATGAGGTCCCATGCTCAACTCAACTGAAGAGTAACATCTTACAAATAGAAGAAATTATTGAATCTTCTCTTCCTTTGGTCTGTCTGAAGTAATATGCCTCTTAAAACAACATAATTTACACCGCTTTTCTGAAAAGCCTAAAGTAGAAACCAAGCTCTAAAGTGCACTGAAAACTCTGCCCACAGCTCCCATATGTATAAACCAGTGCACTATTTTTCAGCTGAAGTCCACTACTGTGGTACCAAATAGGAAGAGGGAATCTCAGGCTACAAAACAAACATTAAATTGTACTTTGAATCAAGCTATCAGCAGTGCAGAAAATAGAAAAAAATTAATTCCTGTGGGAAACTGCTAACTAAGGCTATGTCTACACTCGAGACATTTTTTCACTACCATGAGTGACATAAGTTATGCCAACAAAAGTGCTAGTGTAGACACAGCATAAGTGAGTCACCAAATTCATCTCTAGTTCCAGCTCCCAAAAAGGTCTTCAAGGGTAAAGTAGAGTCCTGTAGCAGGTACTTCACTATCTAAAATGTAACTAAGCTCTGATTTTTTTTCCCCCTTTAATGATTTTTCTGCTTCATTATTGTATTGCAAATACACTAGATGCTCAAAAAAGCAAACTGAAATGCTGGTGTTCCAAAGACCTTTCAGCTTGCATTGTCACAGTAACAAACACTGTTAGCACATAAATACTAATGAGGTACAAATTTAATCTAACTAGGAAGTTACCAAAGCACTCTCTGTGCTTTTATCAAGGGCAGACTGCCTTCCGTAATTCCCCTCATTGCTTGCTATTTAGTCTATTTTGCTTACTGGCTGATGACTAGAGTTTGATTTTATAAACCTCTTTCTAACGTTTCACGCTGCTCATTAAATATTTCATAGGTTTTCAAGTCAGCGCTAAGGTCCACCAATGAGCATAATTAAGATTTCAAAGAGATTGGCTAGCTAAATTCCACAAGTATAAAAACTAACCTATTCAGATGTTATGTCTCCAAAATTGCTGGTTTAAAAAACACCATACGATTAACTACCGCAAGAATGCACTACATGCTGTATCCCCAAGATTATAGCAGCTACTAAAATGGAATTTTTAAGCAGATGATGAAACAATATTTTATAGAAATGACAGCATCTTTCAGCCTAAAGAATGTACATACCAGCACAAAAATACTGATTGCAACTTTTCTGGACACACTCTCAGTCCTTCTAGCAAAGAGAAAGTTTGACTTTTTTTTTTTTTTTTTAAAAAACACAAATGTTAAAATATAGGTCACTAACACATTTCTCTCTGTAACAAATGTGGCTTGTTATAGGTTTGTGGATGCCAAATCTAAAATTTGGTGACACTTTATTTTTAGTTATACAAACTTAAGACTAGAAAAAATGAAATTAAGTCACATGTGAATACGTATATTGATCACACATTCACTGTCAAAGCAACCCAATGCCTCAGAGTTAAATTTTTTCAGAAATAGCAGCTGTTTAGGCAGAAGCTGCTGAAATTTGTACCAACTTCCTGCCATGCATTCACAGAGCCATTCAACACCACCCAGATTTCTTTTTCTAGGTGGTCATTCTTGAACCATTTCATATGTTACTTGATATAAGCCTCTGGGGATAATAGCAACACAAGCCTGCTACTTCCTAAATACTGCTTAGTTCAGAATATTGTTAATCACTGCCATGCTAAAAGTGCTGATCCATCTGGGTCCAACCAAGTTAAAAAACACAGCAGAATGCTAATTTAATTCCGTGTGCACATCATTATCTATTGGGATCAGTACATCCCTAATCAATACACTTTTGATAGTCAGGGACATCCATTAGCGGCCCCGCTGCCTCAAATATGTCAGCATGTACTTAACAGGATTAGCCAAAGTTTTCAATGGACTTATGTTTGAGTTCTCTCCATGTTTCGTGGTTTAGCTTAGAATGTTTACGGTTCTAAGTCTCCATACATTTATTACTGTTTTCTTCTGCTCCTTTCATCCACAAGGTGTTTACTACCTTGATCTTCCAAAACTGCTCTAGTATTTTTTGCAGGGAAGCAAGTCTCTGAGTAGGATACTAGTTACTTTCTATATTTACTGTGGAGGACAAAGGGATGGAGTTTCACATACAATCATAGCTCAAACTAAGTTCTATGTGGATCAGTCTCCATCAAGAGTCAGAAAACAATATTAAGCCTGAAAAAGCTTCCCTTGAAACACCTCTAGATAGAACAATGCTTAAGACAGACAATTCAGACATTATTCTATAATTCTATGGAAACTCCAGCACATGAGCTAGGGCTTGAAGCAATAAGATTTTAGAAACTAATCCAAATGTGAACAGATTTCATCTGTTCACATTCCAGAACCAGACAACAAAATCACTGTAGACATGTTCATAGGGTCATAACCTGCTGCTTCTTTTCAGCCTACAAATCAACCACTCAAGTTTTAGACAAAGGCCTGGCAGGGTTTAGGAAACAGCTGCTGAAAGTTTACCTCTTTGCTCGGGACAATCTTATGCAGTTTACCTCCCCTCCATACACCCCAACATCCACTCCCCCAACTTTCAAATAACTTGAAAGAGCTCAGCCTTTGTCTATCCCCTGGGAATTTGAGATGACATTTCCAACCTCAGAAGAAACCAAGTAACAGCATTTAAATTAAATGGAACCACACTGCATTTTTCTGTGCCTCAATTTCCACACCTGTAAAATGTGGACAATCTATCCACCCTTCCTTTGAAAAGTGCTTTCAATCTACAGATGAAAAATGCTGTGTAGTTATTGAACGTTATTATGGAGACCCCAGCACACAATGTTGGCAATTTAGCAGGCAAGAAAAATGCACCAAACAAAATCATGAGTGCTCCCTCCCATCACTGTTTATAGGTGGCAGTAATGTCTGCCCAAATTGGAGATTTGAAAAAAAATCCATAATGAGCTTTTAAAACTTCACTTGAAGTATAATTGCCAGCTTGTGGCAGTAGTCATCTCTTAACATTTACCCTATGCCAGCCAACTGCTTGAATACACGAACCCACAGTTTATTTCCATACCTCAAGATGAATTTCCTACTTTTTTTAAAAAAAACAAGAGAAAACAATCGTGTTGCAGGTGCAATTTTTCTAATTAATCTATCCTTTTTATCTGTGTCTCATATCTATGTACAAACAAGCATTGTGTACATTGATATAACTTCTTGTTTGATGCAATCATTGTTATCTAGTTTGCTCCTTCAAGCAAAGCCCATTTATATTTATACTCCAATTGCATGATAACTTGCCAGATGCACAGACATTACTAATCTGGAAATATTTCAGCATCAACACTTATTCTCAGAGCAGAGAAAGCCTAGGAATCTTGTATTCAAGTATTAGCCCTTCTTGTGAAGCAGATATTTAACTAATTCTATAGGTTTTAAGAAGTCTCCATTTATTTCATTTCTGGTACTGCAAACAATAAGAAATATAGGAATGGCCCATAGAGGATTTCTATGTAAAATATATATACTTTGTAAAATCAAATTTGAGAAATATTTTGACAGAACTCCAAATAACAGTACAAAGTAAGGTGTCCTTTTATTGTTGAAATTTAAGCTACTCAGGTAGCCAAACTATTGTAACCTATTTGTACAAGGTACTCATTAAGCTATTGCGCCTGACACTGCCCTCAAAGCAAAAGCTTAATTATAGGCCATGTTTTAGCATCTATAAAAATACAGGCAATAACCTTTACAAATTAAGGCAGCAAGTATCCTGTAACAGAAATTTAGAATGTTTTAGGTTGCCACATACAACAGAAAACTTGAGACGGAGGTTGAGATTGACATTTTACAAGTGAAGTAGAAAACTAAGAAAATACTCATGTATTAGGTGGGAAAAAAAAATAGATAATTGCTTGCTAACTGCATTCAAAAATGAATTTTAAAAAAACCATTTTGAACTCCTATAGGACCTTCTGTTTGATGGCAAATTCCTTACAAACTTTAGGTGACCCTTGTCAGATACAGGTAGCAAAACTGAAGCCTAAAGTCACAATGAACAGACGCAGAGTATGGAAGTGAACACAGGTGCTTTTGCTCCCAGTCCTTTTCTCATTAAGACGCTTTTAGATCAGAGTCTCATACTTTGTAGCTTCTGTATGCCAAGCTCATTGCACATACCAGGGGCTTCTTGTATCCTACATTCCCCCATCCCCACAGTTCCAATTTGACACCCTTACATCCCACCTCCCCTCCAGTTCAGGGACATATGTAAATAGCCAAGAAGTTTATTAGTAGTTATTGTAGAAGTTATTGTAGTTTAAATTAATTTTCTTCTTTCTGCTTGGGAGATAAGGCAGAAAAGAACATTTAAAACTATTGGAATGATGGGCAGAGTTTAGATGGGGAATGTTGTTATACTGGAAGGTGTTGGTAGTTTCCATCAACCAGTTTTGTTCTATAAATAGTTACAAAGCTCATTAAAGTTGATGGGTGTGCTAACCAGATGCCAGGGACTGTATCTCCCCTCACACACACACACACTTTCCTCCTCCTGGTTTTCCAATTTTTATCCAAATCAATAGGATTCTGTCTATTGATGCCTACAATATTCCCTAAAATTTTGGAAATGTGAGGAATGGTAGTCTAAAGTTATATTACATCCAGAGAAATACTATCAGGTTGAGTTTACGGCCCCATTTCACTCAACCAAAAATTGACAGATTTCTGTAAGAAAAAGTTATGCAAGAAAGTAATTTTTTCAGGCAACTGATCTTTCTGGATTTCTTTAATGCCAAAATTATTAGAGGTGTTTCAGATAAGTTAAAGTGTGCAGGGGGAAAAAGAGCTCTTTTCCCCCGTGTAACATAATATTGCCAGTTAATAACCTTCTTGAATATTAGGTTAAAAAAAGGTAGATACTATAAGTGATAAAAGTTATTGAATCATAGGTTTAATGTTTCCTGTACCTTTAGGTGATCCAGGGACAGTGAAGTTTTGGTTTTAGTTCCAGGGAGGGTATTTATGTTGGAGAAAGCCTAGGAAGAAAAAAATATGCAGTGTTAGTAATTTGCTTTGTGAAGCTACTGAAGTATTTTAAGGTATTCTATAATTAACTGATCATTGCTAAAAATCATCATCAGGAGAAATGAAGAAACTTCTGAATATGAGGGCAAAATTGTCCAAAGTGTAGCTGAGAGTGAAGACTGCTTGGAAATTTAGGAACTGGTTTGCAGAAAAATGCTAACTCCACATATATTTTAAGTTTCTGAGGCTTGTTTTATAAGATGCCTTCAATATATGCCTTGTAAGTATTTAGGCTGTGAATTTCAGAGGGGCCTAAGGGAGTTGGGTGCCTAACTCCCCATGGCCATTGAAAATCTCAGCCTTAGACAAGAACATACATAAACATTATATTCTCACTGACAGACTGTTTGCAAACGAGCTTCATTTTTTACCATGCAGAACTACAGCTTTATTTGCCAACCCTCCCCTTCCTGCTCCCCTTCCCTAATCCCAAGTGACCTCCCTTAGGGATGCCTACTGTACAGAGACTATATTGTCATAGTATACTGGCACAGCCCTGTAGTGTAAATGCAGCCTACACTAATGGAAGAGGTTTTTCCGTCAGTATTCGAGGAACACCACCTCCATGAGCTACAGCAGCTACGCTGATGGAAGCATTATTTCATCAATTTATCTGTGTCTAAGATGGGGTTTAGGTCAGAATACCTATATTGGTCAGGGGTGTGTTCCCTCCCCATCCCTGACTGATATAGCTATGTCAAACTACTTTTAAGTGTAGACCAAGCCTTACACTTGGAGGAATGGCTGGAATCATGGAGTCCATCAATCCTGCTCTTCGCCTGGCAGTAAGGCAGGGGTCCCCAATGTGGTGCTTGTGGGTGCAATGGCACCCGCCAGGGCAGTTGTATGCGCTTGCAGGACACTGCACCTCCAAAACGTCGCTGCTGAAGAACCACCCACCGAAATGCCGCCGAGAAGTGTTGCCGTTTCTCGGCGGTGATGCTTCTTGCCACTGCCGCTTCTCGGCGGCATTTCAGCGACGGGGTGTCTGGCGCCCGCCACAATCTTCTGGGAACAGGAATATTCTATTCCCACAGAAAGGTTGGGGACCACTGCTATAAGGGTTACTTAAGAATATGATGTACCCGCTCCACAGCGAGGCCTGATCTCACTGCCATGTGATTGAACACTGGAGGACTAAGATCAGATAAGGGAACAGAATTTACGTCTCCTCCACAGAAACAATGCATTGCATTGCACTAAGTAGAGAAACAGATATCAGACAGCCTAATTCAAAAACTGATTTTTGCAACCATCTTTAAAAGTTACAGTAACAGCTGTGCACATAGTATTATCAGTTAACACACTGACACTAGCATTGTGTTGCAGAATTTTTATAAAGTCTGGTTCAGCAGAAAAAGTTTAACAACTATGAATCAAACTCTGCAGCCCTTACTTACTACAAGGTGAGTTTTATCTGTCTATTGACTATCAGGGCCCAGGTCAGGCCCCTTAATATTTCTGATTGACTTCTTGTGCTATATATTGATATTATACAGTAGAAATAGGAAAAGTAGAAAGCAGAGATAATAGATAAACTGATGAGTAGAAGTTCCCTAAAGAGATAATGCCTACATATTTTGTTAAAGGTTTTAAACTTATGTAACATTAAAGCAATAATTTCAATGTTCAAACTTGGTCATATCTCATGTATTAAAAATTATGCAGTTAAATGCCAGGTTTGTTTTTTTTTAATAAAGAAAAATGCTTTCAGTACTAAGATCAAGTCAGTCACTTGCAACTCCCATTTAGACTAATCCTACTCAACACATTTATGGGGGTTTTTTTTGGACAGACATTACACAGCATGCCCACAGTTTTACCTCTGGGGTCTTGAAAATGAAAATTTGTTTCCTACTCAGTTATTTCCTACTATTTTATCAGAGAAGGTGGATGGTCTCTCGGCACTGCAATGATTTTTAGTTTTGGCTTATGTCAAAAAATAAGTCCCAAAGTAGCGTTTCAGTCCCTAGCATAAAAGTCTTATAACTATCTTGCTAGAGCCAAAACTTTAAAGATAGGTTTAAGTTCCTCTCTCTCCATAGGATTTTCACCTGAATAGTACAAAAAAAGAGAAAAGTACTCCTCTGTGCAGCAGTATAGCCTCCGAGAATGTATTTTCCAAAATGATTGTAACCATTTTCAATAGCTGGATATTTCTTAAATGCTTGGACTTGTTGTCCTTTTAATCCCCTTCTCACTGTTCTATAAATGATGTTCCTCATAAAATCCAAATGCTACCATCCCAGAATACTGTGTGAAGCAGTTCAAGGACACGCATCAAGTATTAAATTTAAAATTTTATTTAAAAAGTAACTGACCACATGAAGGTTTGACCTTCAGTCCACACATCATATGTAGTTTTTAGTATAATGTACTGTGTCGAGTTGTAAACAAAGTGGGACAGGGACAATTTCTTCTGTACTTATGACACAAAGCAGTATACAATAGAAGACTGAAAAAAGAAAAGATGACAAAAGGGCTGTGCAATAAATAGCAGCTGACAAGGAATTCTCAATCTACACAAATGAAAACTGTACAAAACATACTAACATTTCTAGCCACCTTTTTTAGATGAACAAATCCAGTTTATTCTACACTTTGGATATTTTGTAAAAAACTAATCAGAAAAATGTTAGATAAATAATACAATATCTTACAGACCCCATCACACTAAATTGAGTTGTTATAGTCATATTCCCCAGAGATATTTAAAAACTAAAGGAATTCTTCAATCACCATAAATATAACAAAAGCCAGTATATTATTAACATCTGCCACCTGTGCAGTGACAATCTTCAGAGTGACCTATCACAAGGTAGTAGAATAATTACTAGGGCAAGTTTATGAAGTTTAACATCTAATTGATGGATAAGTATTTTCAGAATGATTTTTAAACAAATAAGAGGTTGTAGAAATGTATTTGTCTATTTTTTAGTTCTTAATTTCAAACGACTAACACAAAACCAACATGGCATCATGTTGATATTATTAAGTGTCCTCCAATTTGTGTTTAATATCCTCTCCATTATCATACTTGTCTAATAGATTGTAAATCAAAAGCTTGTAATTATAAAGAACATAAATCTACTATAAGTTAGCTGAAACTGGCATGTTCCTAGAAACCCATTTCTGAATCTGTGTGTCCTTTCTTTGAAAGGGGTAGTTACTTTTCTTCTAATTTTAAATATGGCATTGGTTTTCAGAAACTAAGTGGGGGAGTAAAAATAGTAACTGATTAATAAGGCACAGCAAAGCGACTGTTATGTGCTACTGTACTCAGCTAAAACTAAAGAAAAGTCTAAAAATATGAGTTATGCTGAAGACAGAATAATTTCTTCTAATCAGCAACATATTCCTGTTCAGGGGTATAAAAGGGAAGATGGAAGCTTTTATAAAATGAAATATGCAGAACTTCAGTTCAAGATCAGGAATAGTGGTGTTTTTGCCCATTAATACAAAAGACAAATTGAACTTAGGTTTAAATAAATCTCATATATATCTTAGGCACTTACATGGCCCCCATTATAACAGTACCTACCTGCCTCAATCTTTCACAATGTCCCTGTGAAATACAGAGTGCTATTATCTCATTTTATAGATGAGAAACAGAGTGGCTAAGTGACTTGCCCAAGGTCTCAGAGAAAGTCTGCAGTGCAGCAGGGTTTTGGTAACATCTGCAATTTTGAAGAAATGGTTTTCATATCACATTCTTTATGAATTATTACTCTACACTCACCATATAAAAAACTGAAACTTGCAATCAGACACCTCTGAAACCTCAGTAGAAATAGTGGTGGTGATTAACGGAAGCCCAAAAACTCAGGTCTTGAAAAATTTACATGACATCCACATAACTACAATACTACATCTACCAGCCTACCCCAATCAGTGAGAACAACCTCCCACAAAACCACTGAGAAGAGGAAGGGTGTGGGAATTCATACAAAGTGCTGTTCCTGAACCCTGCTCAAAGCTTCCATCTCTTATTAAATGAATATTTAATGCCATGAAAAATTACAAAAGTTTTGTCAATGTGTATGAAACTACTCTTGGGTCTGTCAGAGACCTGTACAATATATTTGACGTGCTCAAGATGCAGAAGTGGAATGTTTGGGAATTTATTCAACGTCCACTTGTTGTTATTGCCCATTTTTAACTTGATGGCTGGTGGCTACCAAGAAAGATTCTATTATTGTCTCCAATATCAGCCTCTGGCTAGTAAGCGTAATACATATCAAACCCCTTCCCCGCCATCATCTCAAGTTTCCTGACTGTATGGAAGGATCCATACTTGAGATCTCCTCCAGACTCCGTACTGCAGTGACCAGGGGCATTGTCATTCTATCCTTCACTCAGCTTCCACTTCTGTTTTCTTCTTCTCTGTGAATAGTTCCAGCATCCTGCCTGTTCATAACTTTTTTAAGTAGCAGTGATGAAGGCAAAGACATCATCATTGTCAGTTTCACTAATACTAGTTAGAATCCCATGACAACAGTGAAACCAATTAAGTCTTCTGTCTGCAGACCTAGGAAGACAGAACCACACTACAAAGTGTGAATTTTCCTTACTACTATAAAAGCTACACACTTTCTTAAACATGGAAGGTTAAATAGTGCAGGAACTGATGGCTTAGCTGCCTCTGCTCCTTTCCAGTCTTCCCCTATACCACATCATTATTGGAACTTCAAGTCCAAATTTCCACAAACTATAATAGCTCTGTAGAGTTGGGTCATTTTACAAAATACTCCATGATAACCCATATCAAGGTATGTTTTCATTTAAGTAGCACAGCTGCAGCTATGTTGCTGTAGCAGAGACACTTACTACAGGAACAAAAGGGTTTTTTCCTCTCGCTGTAGAGCGGGTAGCTAAGTCAACGGAAGAATTCTTTTGTTGGCCTAATTGCATCTACAGTGAGGGGGTTGGCCTAACTGGGTCAAATTTTCTCACAGCCCTGAGCAATGTAGGTACATGGACCCAAGTTTTAGGTGTAAACCAGGCCTCAGTGACAGTGACTTGATAACCTACAGTATGAAGCAGCTCTGATGTGGCTGACTATTTAACTTTTATAATTAGTGTTAAAATAGAATAGCCGAATATTTGTTATTGAAAGGTTTAAATAGCTGCCACAAAAAAGGCACTTGCCCCTTATTTTCTATCAATTACAGGAAAAAATGAGTTATCAGAATGCAAAAACACACTAGCTGAGGCAGGTCGTGTTCCTGGACAAACTTTCTATAAACCACAAACATGTTCCTCTTATAAGATCTTGATTAGCCAAGGAATCTCTCTAATATTTGTGGCACTATAAGATGAGGCGCAAAATAATTCACAGGGCTGATAATTTACATGGTGCTTCACAAATACAGATAAGACACTCCAGGAGAGAGGATATGGATTAATGATAAAAAAAGGAAGCACGTGATGAAAAGCCTGAAGAGGGGGATTTTAAACAGTGATCTGAAGGAGAAGCAGGAGCAACACCGTGGTTTAAAAACAAAAAACCAAGAGCAGAAAAAGATGTAATTAAGGCAAAGAACTGAGATAACATGTAAGCCTTTAAATGCTAACAGTTTCCACTATCACAAAAATATTTTAAATGAAACTTTATTTTTCGAAAACATTACATGGTTTGAAAATACACACTCAAGGCTAATGATTGTAGAAAATACACACTCAAGGCCAATTGTAAAGTTATCAAAAATACCACACAGGTCTTCTTTATTGGTCCAGTCCACTAAAATAACCAAGACACATACATGCCGTGTAAATATCAACATCTTCATGTTTAAGAGAAGTTGTCAATGCAACTGTTGAAAGTATTGTTATAACAGGCAAAATGAACTCCCCTTTTTGGGATTATAAATGTGTAAAAACAGTCAAACCACTTTCACGATATCTAGATTTACCAAGACAGATTATTAGATGGGGCTTTAAAAACCCAGACACCTGCAGAGTAGCATTTATATTATTCAGTGACACCAAAGGTATAGGCAGCCCATTTTTTCAATTTACCTCTGATCCAGTAATTACATCAGCACAATTGCACAGATGTAGGTAAGTCTATGGACAGACTAACTTCTACACAGATTGACTTACAGATGTCCACACAACAAAATGTTTAAAGATATGAAAGACTTTCAAGAAGTCTGGCTGTTGCTATTTATTTTAGTGTGGTTTATTTCATTTATTTACACTTATACACAGTACAGAGTTTTATTTTGTTAAAATGAAATTCTACAACCCAATATGGATTTTGGACAGGAAAGTGTGAAAGTATGTATGTAGAATGGGTGGGAGAAATCAACTATACAGGATATGGCTACACTAAAGTTTTTTAACCTTGTTAATGGATTGCCAATTAACTTGAAATAGTTAACACTTTTGTAAAGGCTAGTCTGAGCACTTCCCAAATGCTTGTGTTTTTTCTTAGCCAATTCCTTGACCAGCTAACACATGGTAAAACTACAACTTGTCTAATCTATGCTATGATGTTATCATCATCATTAACCTGTTAAAAATATAGCTTTCCCCCCTTAGTATGAACATTGCTACAAGGTACTGTAGTTGCATGTTAAAATAAGAATTATAAGAATTTTAAATAAAACTCAGAAGACCTTCGTATATTTATTTTATAAACTTATTACCCAAGCAGTGGATGAAGGATTATATTGTTGGTGTGGCATTTTTATTTGTGTGCGTCACTGATCCTAACCTACTCACTGACATATACCACGTTCTTCCTCCTCTTTAACTGGCCAGAACAAATATAAGACTGTCATCTATGTATCAAGTTAAGATATTGCCTATTGGGGCTCTAACACAATGGGGCAGCAGGTGTGAACTAGCCAAATGCACCTGTCCCACAGGCTCTAAAACGGGCAGCGGGGAAACATCTTGCAAAGGAACCTGTTGCTGTTCCATCTACCAAAAGATTGCCAAAAGATGTCACGACGGGAAAATGGGGGTGGCTGATGCTGTAGCTGTCACCCGCCCTGGTGCTACGGGGGGTGAGTGGGAAGGAGGGAACCTGGCGCTTCAGCTACCACCTGCCTATACACCTGGGGGTCGGTGTCTCCGACAGGGCGGCGAGTCCCAGCCAGCGCGGCCTACTCCCCCTCAGCAGCCTCAGCCAGAGCCCGCTCTGTAACCTGAGCCAGTCCCCCACCTTCCCCTACACCAGGCCGGGCCGACTCCCCCCAGGGCCCGCCTGCCGCTGCCCGTGAGGACGGGGCACCGATTCATCCTTAGGAAGCGGGAGGCGAAGAGGAACCCGGCCCCTGCCCGAGTTGGCGGCACTACGACCTACCGAGCACCGACTCCCATCCCCGCCAATCAGGGCCCCCCGCTGCCGGCCTCGCACACCCCACAGATGGAGACAGCAGAGCGGCCGCTGCCCCACTAGGCCCCGCCGCCGCCCCCCCCCGTGGGGAACCCGGAGCCGTCCCTCTCTCACCTGGCTGCCTGGGCTGCGGCTCCCGGGCCGGCTGGTACTGCGGGCGGGCGGGCAGGCGGGCGTCTCAGTCCATTGGCCGGGTCCCGAGGCGGGGAGGGGGTCTGGGAAGGGGGGGCGAATCGCAGTGGCGGAGGGAGGCGGCGGACACAGGGCAAACACTAAAGAGAATGAACGCCGGGGGCAGGTCCGGCCGGGGAGGAAGTGACGGTACCGCGCCTGAGGAGAGAGCAAGCCAATCGGAGTGGCCACAACACCTTATAGCACCCGCCCATCGTAGCACTCGCAGCCAATCCGCCCGCGCACCGGCTCGAAGCCCGGCCCTTATCCCGGACCGCAGCTCCCGGCATGCACTGCTCACTGAGACAGCCTCACCTCCAAGGGACTACAGCTCCCGGCATGCATCGCTCACCCCGACCGCCGGATCGACAAGGGGCCTACAGCTCCCGGCATGCTTGGCTTCGCTTGGGCACTCGCAGTTGAGGGAGACTTGAACTTGGTGAAACTTTCCCACGCAACCAGCCCAAGACGGGCCCTGGGCTGACTTTAGGCCGGAGACCATTCAGCATACGGGGCCTGAAGCCTCGCTCTAGGTTGAGACAGCCCCTGGTTGCTGTTGGGGGTGGGGGAGGTTTATCCTACTGGCCCATGATGGGGGAGGAGGGGGGAGAAGAGGCGCTGCTGCAATGTTTGTGGTGTGCGTGGAGTTGTTCCGGCCCTTCCCCCACATTTGGGCCCTTCTTTCAGGTGGCGAGGAACGCCCCCCGCCCCCCCCCCCGGCACTAGGTGAGAAGGCAAGAAGATGAGGTTTGTGTGTAGTGTGGAGCAACAGCAGGGCCAATTGAGTTCCAGTTGTGGGCAAACCAGAGGGCCAGCCCCTCTTGGCTAGGTGAGGCAAAGCATCGCAGGGGTGTGAGGGGGCTCCCAGGGTGTATTTTGTTTGTTTGAGAACACAAGAACAGCCATACTCCATCAGACCGAAGGTCCATCTAGCCCAGTATCCTGTCTTCCAACAGTGGCCAATGTCCAGTGACCCAGAGAGAACAGACAATCATCAACTGATCCATCCCCTGTCGCCTATTCCTAGCCTCTGGCGAACAGAAGCTAGGGATACTATGGCTGCCCATGCTGTCTAACAGCTACTGATGGACCTATCCTCCCTGAATTTATCTAGTTCTTTTTTGAACCCTCTTATAGTCTTGGCTTTCACGTCATCCTCAGGCAAGGATTTCCACAGGTTGACTATGCATTGTGAGAAAAAATACTTCATTGTGGTTGTTTAAAACCTGCTGCCTATTCCTGCCTGGGCCAGGAACGGTACAACTACGTTGAATGTGAAGACGAGGTCATAGGCCTCCTGTCAACTACAGCAGTGGAGCAAATGTTGACTAGTGCATAAGGGAGCGGTAGTTCCAAGGTGGCAGTGTAGTGGAGCTGTAGTCTCTTTCTTTGATCTAAATGGAACATTGCATAGTAGGAGGTGTAGTTAGTCTACCCCTAATCTCTAGCTTATAAAGGCAGCATGGGTGTCAGCTACTCTATTTAACCCAAGTGAGGTATAGGCCCCCTACCAGTTCCCAGACATAGTAGGTGCTCACTTTCCCCAGA
Organism: Eretmochelys imbricata; assembly: GCF_965152235.1. Lineage (NCBI taxonomy): Eukaryota > Metazoa > Chordata > Testudines > Cheloniidae > Eretmochelys > Eretmochelys imbricata. The sequence goes on from NC_135584.1 coordinate 17,524,710, forward strand.
GTAGAGCTGTAGTCCACAAAAACAACAAGGAGTCCAGGGGCATCTTACAACCTAACATTTATTTGGGCATAAGCTTTCGTGGGTAAAAAACCCACTTCTTCAGATACATGGTGTGAAAATTACACACACACACACACACGCTGCATCTGTAATTTTCACGCCATGCATCTGAAGAAGTGGGGTTTTTACCCATGAAAGCTTATGCCCAAATAAATCTGTTAATCTTTGAAGTGGCACCTGCCTCCTTGTTTTTGTGGATATAAACTAACATGGCTACTCCTTGATACTTGGCAGCTGTAGTCCAGTGGCTCTCAACCTTTCCAGACTACTATACCTCTTTCAGGAGTCTAACTTGTCTTATGTACCCCCAAAATTTTACCTGACTTAAAACTACTTGCTTACAAAGTCAGACATAAAAATACAGAAGTGTTACAGTACACTATTAGGTTTCAGAGTAACAGCCGTGTTAGTCTGTATTCGCAAAAAGAAAAGGAGTACTTGTGAGCTGTAGCTCACGAAAGCTCATGCTCAAATAAATTAGTTAGTCTCTAAGGTGCCATAAGTACTCCTTTTCTTTTTGCGAGTACACTATTACTGACAAATTACTTAAATTTCTTATTTTTACCATATAATTATAAAATAAATTAATTGGAATATAAATATTGTGTTACATTTCTGTGTATAGAAAAGTATAAACAAGTCTTTGTATGAAATTTCAGTTTGTATGGACTTTGCTAGTGCTTTTTCTGTAGCCTGTTAAACTAGGCAAGTATCTGGATGAGTTGATGTACCCTCAAGGCTACATGTAGCCTTGGTTAGGAATCTCTGCCATAGTCCATAGCTAGGAAGAGAGTTTATGTCCTAGACCAAGTTTCACATACTCCAGAGTGATTTTTAATCTGTTTAGTTTGAATTACTCACTGTACCATTTAGCATCAACAAGGGCCCTGAGAAGGGAGATGAGATTGTAAACTCTGCACAGAAGGAAGTAGCATTTTGGGTTTGTTTTAATTGTTATTGTACATAGCCCACAACAGCATCCTGGTCTACCAGTAGCAACCCTTTATACTATTTGTAATACAAATAATTAATTAGTTTAAAACTGTTTAACATCCTTAGATGGAAGGAAATATTGCAATTACGTGGGTGTTAGGGCACAGGTTTAAGGCCAAACAACCCAACATTGTGTTCCAGTTCCTGTCCTGCTGAACTTTATACCTTTTTTTTCCCAAATAAAACAGTTCATACTTAGAAAGCTGCTATTGTATACTTCAAGAGAATGAAAAACTGCAATAAAGAAAAATACAGAATTTAACTGGTCCCTGCTGAGGAGTTTTAGGGATTGGAGAGTTTTAAGTATTGACTTTGAAATAGCAGCCAGTGTGTTATACACTCTGACTACAGAGCTTCTGCCTGAAAGAGCATACAGTCTTATATACACACACACACACACACACACACACAAAGGGTAGAATATTAAAAAATAAGGCCTATCAGTTTATGGAGACTTCTTTTTCTCTGCTTATTCAGTATTTGAAGTTGAGGGCCATCATCATCATTAGCTTTTAGCATGGTTAAGATTGTGGACTGCTGTTCTGTAAGAAGTCTTGCTTTAAAACGATTTTACTGTTCTGCTGTATAAGTAAGGAATGTATGGCACACTGACAAATAAAAAATAAAAAACGCCTGTACCAAATGGGTCGAATGGTCAAAAGGGAAGTGAAGAAACCAAAAGGTGCCAACCTAATTATCAGAATTGCTCTGATGGCTGAAGCAGCAGCAAATTAACAACCCTAAAGCAAAGGCATATGCTCCCAATAATAAAAATAAATAGTAAAACCAAAAAAAGGAATAAAAAAACCCAGCAACTCCCAGTAACGACCCATAATAATGCTGATTGAAAGCAACCTTAACTGTTGCCTTTTAACAACCTCAGCATAACACAGCAAGACTCAAACTTGCATGGCAACTTATTACTATAAAAAAAAGGGTGGATTACCATGGGACTTTAGGTTCGTTCTGCATTGACATCAGAGCTTCGGACGTGTCAGACAGAGACCCGGCTCTGCCCTCTCCCTTGTGTGTAGTTTCAGCTGGCCACTGGAATTGACCAAGCAATGCTAAGAACTTGTAACTATAAGATCCAGCTGCAGAACATTTGGCTGGTGTGTGTGTGTGTATGCTAATTTTAATGTTTAAATTGTACTTTCAATAAATGTGGCGTATTGCCTTATCCCCTAAAAAATTTCTGTGTGTTTATGAGCATAAGATTTTTGGTGGAGAATAGTGGAGGGGGAACATGGTGATACACCATGCTTGTTTTAAAGTTTTGCCGACAGTAAAATAAAATTCATCAATCATTGTAGAAGTTGGTGTGCACACCCTCAGTCGTAGCGAGCTGAGTAAATAGGCTCAGAAGAATTTAAAGTTTCTCGCTCTAACCCAAGCACTGGAGTAAACCCTGAAGGGTATAGGAGCGTCAGGCGGTATTTCCTGCATTCCTTGTGTAAGACCGAGCTCTGAAGAATATAGGAGCGTGGGCAAATAGTGGTACACAAGGCCATAGCATGTAAATTGGCACCTTCATATAAATGTTTAAAAGAAAACAATCTAAAGATGATGCCTCCAAGGAAGGACTGGGATCACTGTGTTTTGTTCACGAGATTACTCCTTTTAAACAAATCTTGCAAAAATACAGGCATAGGCCATGGACCGAACAGGTACTGGCAAATGTCCACACTATTTCGGATCTAGAAGATAAATTTGCCAAATATATACGGGTATATAAACCTTCGACCCCAGCAAAGAGAGATTTGGCAGCAATTTGGCTATAATGGGAGGCAAGCAATGAGTCACATCTCTGTCTGGCTGCTTGCTGAGAGGAGAATGCATCCCTGTAGAAGAAGTTTTCCCAAGCAGAAAAAAAGATCAAGAAATGAACAGGAATACAGAGTCAGATTCCCATCGGGACACATTTAGAGAAGGGAAACAAAGGGAAAAGTTAGCAGACCAGGTCGGGAAAAAGAATAAGAAAAAAAAAAGAATTAAGTATTACAAGAAATGGTTACAAAATTAACCTTAAAACAAGGCAGAGCCTCTGTCAATCATAATCGCTCTGAACCCATTAAACACCTCAAGCAAAAATTGGAATTTGCAACCCGCCAACTAGCAGCAGTAACGGCAGGAAAATGGGGTGACAGCCCGCAAGATGGCACCTCTAGCTGGGATAAACCATGGGGTCCTGATGAAGTATGGGACGGAAATATTTGGAACAATTCTAAAAGGACAGGACTTAAAAACCCTGTCACAGCCATGAAACAAACTGCAACCACCAGAGTAAGAGACCGGGGGGACCAAGCACTATCACCACCACCACGCCTGTATCCGCCTCCAATCTCCAAGCCATGTCAAAATGGTTAGAACCCCTAACTCAAAATTTTTTTTCTAAATGAAGTTTAAATGAGCTCCAACTTGCAAGTCAAGAGAGTCTAGAAGCAACCCAAGTGCAGCACCTAATAAGTATCTGTACTGCACCTGAAATTCAGGGTGTGTGTGTGTGGGGGGTCATTAACAGAATAGTATGTGCAGTGGACACAAATCTCATAGTGCTACTGACAGCTTTTGGGGAACAGATGGGCTGCTGCCACTTAATGGCACAAGCGATACTAATGGCCCAAGAGCGCAATGAGATAAGCATACTATACCCTTTGAACCTAAACACCACATATAGAAAGAATTCAAAACTATGAAGCATGGTTGTGGCCTAGACAGCTATTTCCTATTTGTTTAATTTGCATATATGGTTTCATTTTGCACAAATAGTAGCCCATTTCCCTCCCCCAACCTCCAAATCCCATCTGCCTATAACCATCACTAACAAACTTAGTTTTGTTTTGCGTACTTGTGACACAAATTGTACTCACTTGACTCTGAAATTAACACCTGGAGTAAATGTTCTTCTTAAATACTGGTACTCTGGCAGACAAAAACAAGGTACGAGTCTTTTGATTTTACAGATTCCAAGCAGAACACCACTATTTGAAAATTTACTTTTCTGTAAAACATGGCAAGAGTCTACAACCTTTCATAACCTTAGATTTGCCATAATACGTTGAGCCATTAAATCCAACGTCATCCTTCCCAAAATAGCCTTCAGGTGTTCCAAAAGGAAGGCAAAAAACCAGCAGCATTACGCAGCGGACCAGTTGTGCAAGGTTGTACTGGAAGCTTTTTTTCTTAAGCCACTGTAAAATCAAACTTACAATCAGAATGCTGCATGAGATTTAACCATCACTACCAAATGTTATGCATAATCACTAATACCTCTAGGAGGCTAAGCTTTCCTCAATCTGTAAGTCTTTTGGGAGTGGTTAAGAAGCAGCCAACTGCAGATTTTTATAATAAAAACAAACATAACATGATTGCAAAATTATGGTTTGATGCCAAAACTAATCTTTATAGTCTTTTTCTGGAAGGGAAAATGCCAGCTAGATCAGGTTAATCTGTTTTGCCAGAGAAAGGTGTTGGGAGGAATTTTCTATTCAGAAATATTTATTTTCTTAATACATCAGATAACAAAATACCCGCATTCAAAAGTTACAATGTAACATTTAAGGCCCTGTATTATTTATTCACTAAACTAAAATTAGTTATTTTTGCCTCTATTTTGCTGGTAAATTGAAAAAACCCTTGCAGGCAGTCTGCATCATTCAACCGTGTGTAAATAGCTTAGTTATAAAGTGTAAAGGATTCCATATAGGAATAAATAATTCAGCTACAAGCCCTTCATCAAAACAAATAGATGTGGCATTTTCCATACATTACCCAATTCTATATTATTCTGAGGATGCTTTTCAAATAAACCATAAGGAAAATATATTGTACAGCTTCAAGTACAGTGACAAGATGGCCTTTAAAAGATCATTTGCCAAAATTAAAATATTAGACATCCATCCCATGGTGTACTTAAATACCAGTTCCTATCCTATCCTGATCTGTTGTATAGTAATTGCTGTGTGCTGTAAAGATACCTTTGGTATTCCATCCCAGAGATGGTTGCAGTTCAGCAATGTGTGAAATTATAAGAGTTACCTACTTATTAGTTATTGTGAGACTTAAAGGTGACCTACAAAAGAAAAAGCAATTGTGTGCACTTTTTGGGGGATAGAGGAGGCTGGTTTATGATATAGGAGGGATGTAAATTTTTTCTGATTAAATTTTTATATTAGAAATTCAGATCTCATCTACATTGTTTTTCCCAAAAGACTATGGACATCTGAAGTAAAAATGTGGAAACTGAGGGGGGAAAGGATGTGGAAGCTGATTACAAAAACTGAATCGAGTTTTAAACAAATAGCTGTGTAATCTGAAAGTCTGAGGCACCTGTTGGGAGAGGGCGTCATATCTAACAAGCCCAACTCTTCAACAGAGGGCTAAAGTAGCTCCAACTCCTCAAGTAAATAGGAGAGTATATTCCTAGAAAGGTAAAGCAAGCAGAAAAAGTTATTTATAAGATACCAATCACAACTTCTTTATGCATCATTAAGCAGCAAAAATAGGGCACAGATCCATTTCTTTCATTTGCAGGTCACCGTAGTAGTTAATTGCTTATATAAAGCACTTTGATATCCTTGCAAGAAGGTACTGAGGAAACAGTACTGTAATCACATTAGTAAATACAATATTTTCGGGCAGATCATGAAGCAATCATTTGGAATTTACCATATAAAGTATTGTTGTAATTTTATCATGTAGTCATTTCTTTAGATACTTGCTTCAAAGTAGTCTAAATAATGACATCACAAAATCAGATTGCACAATTCATTTTACGGTATTTGAATAATAAAAATTTTCACCAGGCAGTTAAACATGTGAACAATCTTTCTATTTTAGTTTCTATTTTAGCTAGTATGCATCAGGAACATCTCCACTCTCCCCTGCATTATAGTAAGCAGTAATACTGACTTCACCTTATTGATCATAAGGGATTTTAATTAAATGTAAGCGCCAAAAGAAAACAAAACAGGTATTTTTCCCTTTTTTGCTGCATAATTGGGCTAAGAAATTGTTCAAAGAGATTTCCCCTCTCCCCCCATTACAAATATTAGGTCTGGGACATCTTTTATGAGGGAGGACTCGCAGGATTATATCGCAAGATGGAAATCTGAGCAGTTGACAGACTAACAGTTTTGTTTTTGTTAACACCTATTTAATTTTTGACATACTCGAGAGAAAAAAAATCAAAAGATTCAGCATGCCTTCATCTGAGGTCTGAGAAAGCACATATACCTGTTTCCTGGTTGTCCTCGTGCAATGAATGTGGCAGCAAAAGCAGAGGAGACAAACCCTGTATTCCTGCCATTTTGCAGGTAAAAACAAGTAGAACAAATGTTTGGAGGGAGAAAGTCAAGCTTTTTTATATAGATAATCCTTCCTGCATAATTAAAGTTAACTTAATTATTACTTTAAATCATCTTGCCGTATAAGGTTCTCCTCTTACCCGAGATAGTAAAATCTTTCAAGCAAAGAACCTGTCTAGCTATTTTGTAAAGCATCATACAAGTTAGTTATTTTAAAGGTTATTTTCTCATAACAGTGGTTTTCCACCTGTGGTCCGTGGACTCCTGGGGGTCCACAGACTATTTTTAAGGAGTCCACAAATGGTTGTCACTACCATAGAGCAGCAGTTTTCAACCTGTGTGCTGCGGACTCCTGGGGTGTCTAAGATTTGCAAAGGGTTCCACACCTCCATTTTAAACCTTTTAGGGGTCTGCAAATTAAAAAAAGGTTGAAAAATCACTATTCCTGGCCACTTCAATGGCGTAGGCTGATAGCTTGAACCATGCAGCTTTGGACAGACATGGGGAGAATGAACAACAATTTCTGTACAAGTTTTAATTTTTAATCGAAGAATGACAACCTCTCAAGTACACTGTTAGTTTGATAAGCCAGGCAAGTTCCAAAAATCTTGCAAATTATGCTTCACACACCTTACATTAGCACTGTTGCATATGTGTGTGTGTGTATATATATGATTACACTATCAAAGGCCTGCCTAGCACCATTTCTGATATAAGATTATTCTTCAAAATAGACTGCTTGGAAGTGAACATGATGCATGGTCCCTGACTTTTGTCAGGCTATTGTTTAATTGCCAGGTGATAAAAAGGAAACAGTGTTGTGATTAAAGCCCAGAAGGGGAAATGAAGAGACCTGGGTTCTAATCCCAGCTGTGTTACAGACTCTCTGTTAGTCTTGGGCAAGTCACTTAATCTCTTTGTGCCTTAGTTTCTGCAGGAAACTTTGGGGAGAGGGAGGAGAAAAAAAAGGGCCATGGAGAATCAGTTATGTAAAGTGATTTGAGCCTTTTGGATGAAAGGTGTTACAGAAATAAAAGCATTAATATTTAAAACCATAAACAATCAAAGTGTCAGCAACACGTTGTGGTTTTAATACAACATAACTTTCATAGATTCCAAGGCCAGAAGGGACCATTGTTACCATCTTGTCTGACCTTCTGCATAATAGGCCATGGAACTTCCCCAAAATAATTCCTTAGGCATATATTTTAGAAAAATATCCCATCTTGAAAGATCCCACATTTAAAAACGGTCAGTGATGGAGAATCCACCACAATCCTTGGTAAGTTGTTCCATTGGTTAATTACTCTCATGTTTAAAAATTTACACCTTATTTCCCATCTGAATTTGTCTAGCTTCAGCTTCCAGCCATTGGATCATATATCTTCCTCTGCTAGATTGAAGAGTCCATTATTAAATATTTGTTGCTAGTGTAGGTATTTATAGACTATAATTGTCACCCCTTAAACATTCCTCTTTGTTAACATAAATAGATTGAGCTGCTTGAGTCTATCACTATAAAGCACATTTTCCGATCCTGTAATAATTCTCGTGGCTCTTCTCTGAGCCCTCTCCAGTCTATCAACATCCTTCTTGAATTGTTGACACCAGAACTGGACACAGTATTCCAGCAGTGGTCACACCAGTGCCAAATACAGAAGTAAAATAATCTCTGCTCCAATTTGTGATTCCCATTTATGCCTCTAAGGATTGCATCCGCCCTTTTGGCTTTGGTCTCAAAAAAAAAAAAAAAAAGTTACAAAACAAATAACCAGACAATCTAGAAACTTCTAGAAGTAGACATAACTCAGATTTGTTGAAGCATAGGGATTACCAGATCAAATCAGTGTTCCATCTATTCCAATATATTTACCATTTTCTTTACTAAGTGCACACTTCTTCAAATTGGACTTCTCAAAATTAAAGCACACAGCTCCTAAAAAAAAAAGCCATCCCCACATGCAATACTCCTTCTGGGAAGGTGAATGGAGGCAGCTCACATAACACCTGGTAGTCACATTGTTTATGCATCATTAGCACTTAGGGTGTGTCTACACTACGAAATTAGGTCGAATTTATAGAAGTCGGTTTTTTAGAAATCGTTTTTATATATTCGAGTGTGTGTGTCCCCACAGAAAATGCTCTAAGTGCATTAACTCGGCGGAGTGCTTCCACAGTACCGAGGCTAGAGTCGACTTCCGGAGCGTTGCACTGTGGTAGCTATCCCACAGTTCCCGCAGTTTCCGCTGCCCATTGGAATTCTGAGTTGAGATCCCAATGCCTGATGGGGCTAAAACATTGTTGCGGGTGGTTCTGGGTACATATCGTCAGGCCCCTGTTCCCTCCCTTCCTCCGTGAAAGCAGCAGCAGACAATAGTTTCATGCCTTTTTTCCTGAGTTACCTGTGCAGATGCCATACCACGGCAAGCATGGAGCCCGCTCAGGTAACCATCACCGTATGTCTCCTGGGTGCTGGCAGACGTGGTACTGCATTGCTACACAGCAGCAGCAACCCCTTGCCTTGTGGCAGCAGAGGGTGCAGTAGGACTGGTAGCCATCATCGTCATGTCCGAGGTGCTCCTGGTCATGTCGGCCAGGAGTGCCCGGGCAGACATGGGTGCAGGGACTACATTAGAAGTGACTTGACCAGGTCATTCTCTTTAGTCCTGCAGTCAGTCCTATTGAACCGTCTTATGGTGAGCAGGCAGGCGATACGGATTGCTAGCAGTCCTATTGTACCATCTTCTGCCGGGCAGGCAAGAGATGAGGATGGCTAGCAGTCCTACTGCACCATCTTCTGCCGAGCAGCCATGAGATGTGGATGGCTTGCAGTCCTTCTGCACCGTCTGCTGCCAGCCAAAGATGTAAAAGATAGATGGAGTGGATCAAAACAAGAAATAGACCAGATTTGTTTTGTACTCATTTGCTTCCCCCCATCCAGGGGACTCATTCCTCTAGGTCACACTGCAGTCACTCACAGAGAAGGTGCAGCGAGGTAAATCTAGCCACGTATCAATCAGAGGCCAGACCAACCTGCTTGTTCCAATAAGAACAATTACTTAGGTGCACTGTTTCTTATTGGAACCCTCCATGAAGTCCTGCCTGAAATACTCATTGATGTAAAGCCACCCCCTTTGTTGACCTTAATTCCCTGTAAGCCAACCCTGTAAGCCATGTCGTCAGTCGCCCCTCCCTCCGTCAGAGCAACGGCAGACAATCGTTCCGCGCCTTTTTTCTGTGCGACGCCATACCAAGGCAAGCATGGAGACCGCTCAGCTCACTTTGGCAATTAGGAGCACATTAAACACCACACGCATTATCCAGCAGTATATGCAGCACTAGAACCTGGCAAAGCAAAACTGGGCGAGTAGGCGACATCAGCATGGTCACATGAGTGATCAGGACATGGACACAGATTTCTCTGAAAGCATGGGCCCTGCCAATGCATGCATCATGGTGCTAATGGGGCAGGTTCATGCTGTGGAACGCCGATTCTGGGCTCGGGAAACAAGCACAGACTGGTGGGACCGCATAGTGTTGCAGGTCTGGGACGATTCCCAGTGGCTGCAAAACTTTCGCATGCGTAAGGGCAATTTCATGGAACGTTGTGACTTGCTTTTCCCTGCCCTGAAGCGCATGAATACCAAGATGAGAGCAGCCCTCACAGTTGAGAGGTGAGTGGCAATAGCCCTGTGGAAGCTTGCAATGCCAGACAGCTACCAGTCAGTTGGGAATCAATTTGGAGTGGGCAAATCTACCGTGGGGGCTGCTATGATGCAAGTAGCCCACACAATCAAAGATCTGCTGATATCAAGGGTAGTGACCCTGGGAAATGTGCAGGTCATAGTGGATGGCTTTGCTGCAATGGGATTCCCTAACTGTGATGGGGCGATAGACGGAACCCCTATCCCTATCTTGGCACCGGAGCACCAAGCCACCGAGTACATAAACCGCAAGGGGTACTTTTCAAGAGTGCTGCAAGCTCTGGTGGATCACAAGGGACGTTTCACCAACATCAACGTGGGATGGCCGGGAAAGGTACATGACGCTCACGTCTTCAGAAACTCTGGTCTGTTTCAAAAGCTGCAGGAAGGGACTTTATTCCCAGACCAGAAAATAACTGTTGGGGATGTTGAAATGCCAATATGTATCCTTGGGGACCCAGCCTACCCCCTAATGCCATGGCTCATGAAGCCGTACACAGGCAGCCTGGACAGTAGTCAGGAGCTGTTCAACTACAGGCTGAGCAAGCGCAGAATGGTGATAGAATGTGCATTTGGACGTTTAAAGGCGCGCTGGCGCAGTTTACTGACTCGGTTAGACCTCGCGAAACCAATATTTCCACTGTTATTACTGCTTGCTGTGTGCTCCACAATATCTGTGAGAGTAAGGGGGAGACGTTTATGGCGGGATGGGAGGCTGAGGCAAATCGCCTGGCTGCTGGTTATGCACAGCCGGACACCAGGGCAGTTAGAAGAGCACAGGAGGGCGCGGTACGCATCAGAGAAGCTTTGAAAACCAGTTTCATGACTGGCCAGGCTACGGTGTGAAAGTCCTGTTTGTTTCTCCTTGATGAAACCCCCCGCCCCTTGGTTCACTCTACTTCCCTGTAAGCTAACCACCCTCCCCTCCTCCCTTCGATCACCGCTTGCAGAGGCAATAAAGTCATTGTTGCTTCACATTCATGCATTCTTTATTCATTCATCACACAAATAGGGGGATGACTACCAAGGTAGCCCAGGAGGGGTGGTGGAAGAGGGAAGGAAAATGCCACACAGCACTTTAAAAGTTTACAACTTTAAAATTTATTGAATGCCAGCCTTCTGTTTTTTGGGCAATCCTCTGTGGTGGAGTGGCTGGTTGGTCGGAGGCCCCCCCCACCGCGTTCTTGGGCGTCTGGGTGTGGAGGCTATGGAACTTGGGGAGGAGGGCGGCTGGTTACACAGGGGCTGTAGTGGCAGTCTGCGCTCCAGCTGCCTTTGCTGCAGCTCAACCATACACTGGAGTATACTGGTTTGATCCTCCAGCAGCCCCAGCATTGAATCCTGCCTCCTCTCATCACGCTGCCGCCACATTTGAGCTTCAGCCCCATCTTCAGCCCGCCACCTCTCCTCCCGGTCATTTTGTGCTTTCCTGACTCTGACATTATTTGCCTCCACGCATTTGTCTGTGCTCTGTCAGTGTGGGAGAACAGCATGAGCTCGGAGAACATTTCATCACGAGTGCGTTTTTTTTTTCTTTCTAATCTTCACTAGCCTCTGGGAAGGAGAAGATCCTGTGATCATTGAAACACATGCAGCTGGTGGAGAAAAAAAAAAAAGAGAGACAGCGGTATTTAAAAAGACATTTTATAAAACAGTGGCTACACTCTTTCAGGGTAAACCTTGCTGTTAACATTACATACATAGCACATGTGCTTTCGTTAACAAGGTCGCATTTTGCCTCCCCCCACCGTGTGGCTACCCCCTCAACCCTCCCCCCCTCCCCAGGGCTAACAGCGGGGAACATTTCTGTTCAGCCACAGGCAAACAGCCCAGCAGGAACGGGCACCTCTGAGTGTCCCTGAAGAAAAGCCCCCTATTTCAACCAGGTGACCATGAATGATATCACTCTCCTGAGGATAACACAGAGAGATAAAGAACGGATGTTGTTTGAATGCCAGCAAACATACATTGCAATGCTTTGTTGTACAATGATTCCCGAGTACGTTTTACTGGCCTGGAGTGGTAAAGTGTCCTACCATGGAGGATGCAATAAGGCTGCCCTCCCCAGAAACCTTTTGCAAAGGCTTTGGGAGTACATTCAGGAGAGCCGCGAATGCCAGGGCAAATTAATCCTTTCACATGCTTGCTTTTAAACCATGTATAGTATTTTAAAAAGGTACACTCACCGGAGGTCCCTTCTCCGCCTGCTGGGTCCAGGAGGCAGCCTTGGGTGGGTTCGGGGGGTACTGGCTCCAGGTCCAGGGTGAGAAACAGTTCCTGGCTGTTGGGAAAACCGGTTTCTCCCCTTGCTTGCTGTGAGCTATCTACAACCTCATCATCATCATCATCTTCTTCGTCCCCAAAACCTGCTTCCGTGTTGCCTCCATCTCCATTGAAGGAGTCAAACAACACGGCTGGGGTAGTGGTGGCTGAACACCTAAAATGGCATGCAGCTCATCATAGAAGTGGCATGTTTGGGGCTCTGACCCGGAGAGGCCGTTCGCCTCTCTGGTTTTCTGGTAGGCTTGCATCAGCTCCTTAAGTTTCACGCGGTACTGCTTCGGGTCCCTGTTTTGGCCTCTGTCCTTCATGCCCTGGGAGATTTTGACAAAGGTTTTGGCATTTTGAAAACTGGAACGGAGTTCTGATAGCACGGATTCCTCTCCCCATACAGCGATCAGATCCCGTACCTCCCGTTCCGTCCATGCTGGAGCTCTTTTGCGATTCTGGGACTCCATTATGGTCACCTCTGCTGATGAGCTCTGCATGGTCACCTACAGCTTGCCACGCTGGCCAAACAGGAAATGAGATTCAAGAGTTCGTGGTTCTTTTTCTGTCTACCTGGCCAGTGCATCTGAGTTGAGAGTGCTGTCCAGAGCGGTCACAATAGAGCACTCTGGGATAGCTCCCGGAGGCCAATACCGTCGAATTGTGTCCACGGTACCCCAAATTCGACCCGGCAAGGCCGATTTAAGCGCTAATCCACTTGTCAGGGGTGGAGTAAAGAAATCGATTTTAAGAGCCCTTTAAGTCGAAAAAAAGGGCTTCATCGTGTGGACGGGTGCAGGTTTATATCGATTTAACGCTGCTAAATTCGACCTAAAGTCCTAGTGTAGACCAGGGCTTAGATGGATGTAATACAAGAACTTGGATAGAACTGTATCTGTGACAATACCCACTACCAGCTGATTCAAGAGGTAGAAGCAAGCTATGAAGTAGGTAGGTTTATTCCTGTCCATAAGAGAAGTAACCCCATATCAGATGTTGCCTTGTGCCCCCAAAACATGAAGATATTAAAAAAACTAAAACTAATATTTACATGTGCCTTTAGTGATTTACCTAGCCACTGTGGCTAATTCAGGAGAAATTTTGCTTCCAGTAATTTGCCACCAAGCATAAAGGCCCCTGGATTTTATTTTATTCTATTCCTTAAAAGAACATTTCCTCCCATCCCCTTCCTCAAGACATTGTTAAAGCTCCGAGGTGTTCTCTCTGGTTCCTTTTTGCAGAGTTCCCTGATCCCAGTCTCAGGAGTTCAAAGCCAGTTTTAAGGAAAGGAGTACTTGTGGCACCTTAGAGACTAACACATGTATTTGAGCATAAGCTTTCGTGAGCTACAGCTCACTTCACGAAATCTTATGCTCAAATAAATGTGTTAGTCTCTAAGGTGCCACAAGTACTCATTTTCTTTTTGCGGATACAGACTAACATGGCTGCTACTCTGGAAAAAGCCAGTTTTATTTGTCTCACTACAGTATTAGTGCTCTAAGGGCCTGATTTTCAGAAGTTATGGGTGTGCAAATTGGGCATTCAAGAATACAAATGAGCAGAGCATTTAATTGTACATTCGCCTGCATGATCATAAGTGCATGTCAAAGTTAGGCATAGACCAAGATGCACCTAAAATAAAAAAAAAAAATTTCAATTTCATCAATATAAATTTGAAGGGGAAAACACTTTAATCAAGTGCACAAGAACTATTTTATATGATTGCAATTTTAGTACAATGCATCAGTAAAAACCCATTTAAAGAAAAGAATCTACTAGTTTTATGTAAAATTTTAAGAGGGAGGTTTTTGTTATGTTTCTACTACATTATGCTACTATTCATTGCTCAAAAAGAAGGGGTGCTTTATAAGCACAATTACTGCTTCCTACTTCTATTTTTATTACTAAAAGAACAATACTTTGATTTCAATTTTCCTCAATATATTTTTTGTTTTGTTTTGAAGGGTGCTTAGAGTTAGAAGCACCAAAAAAAACCCAAGAAACCCACAAAACCTTGACGTCCCACTGTTATCCGTACTAAATTTTAGAGTTATTTTCTGATGATTAGATTACCTTACAACAGTAAATGCACATTTCTAGACATTTTAAACAAGTGTTTCTTATTTATTCACAATTTAGACAGTTTAAAGAAAGACACAAAAGAAATACAAATGACAACATCAAAATGAAAAGGAATTTTAGTGACAGAAAGTGAGTTTCTATAGCCAGTGCTCTCCTTACATTTCAAAATATTATCCAAACACTGCAGATGCAGAACTCAAGTCAATGCCACACGATAAACTGCTGTTACTATTCTCTTTGAAATTAAAATGGAAATGGAAGTTAGCTGCCTCTTTATTTATGATCATATGAACCACCTAATTTTCCATTTCTGCTTAAAGCAACATTTAATATCTTTTACAAGATGGGTTCTGCGATACATTTTGAAGTAGCAACTTCATTTTGTCTGAGCTCTGCTTAAAAGAAAGTCAGTGTCAATTTTCTTTTTAAATGAACAGCTTTCAATCTTGCTTGTCAAACATGCAATTCAGAGCAGCGTTACACTTGCGGCTTGGAGGTATCCTTGGAGATACTGCAGGGCTTCTGCGTTCAGACTAGTACTCAGCATTGATGGAACCTTAAACATAAACAAGACAGAGGCATTAATATGTGTATGCGTTAACCAAATACCACTGTATTTCAGGATTGCGACAGTCTGAGGGAATACGGTAAGGAGCTAACTGAAGTCCTGACACAAGGGGTTTTGCAACGTGAAAGCACTTCCTGCAACAGACCTGCCAGTACCAGAGATTAGTATCAAAGATCTTAATTTCCAGCATTTTTCAATACTGCACCTTGAAATTGAAATTAACATGAGCAGCTTCACTGATATTGCTATATTACCAGTTTGGGTAGAATGTGAAAAATGAAAACAAACCAAGTACAAAATTCAGGTGCCTTACACAGTAGGCTGTACTCTGATCTCTTCGCTCCTCAGAATCTTGAAGACTTCTAAGAGTTATGAAAAAACATTAATATTTTTAAGTTAAGGTATTTTTAACTGCAACCTACTAGTATGTGCAGGCACATAACTATTCATCCCGTAAAGGTGTTTTCCATGCACCAACAACATAGATGAAGATACTGATTTGGAGCTTTACCATTCTGTTTAACTCATTAGTGGCACTGGATGTTTTCTCTGGATTCTGCTTCAGGTCCAGGCACCATCTTCTCCAGCAGACCAATAAATGCATTAGAATCTTATTCAGAAGAGGGTTTTTTTCCAACTCACCCTTTTCCCTAGAGGAGATAGTTTACCCTAAGAAGTGGCAACGTTTTTAACCCTTCTCAGAATCCAGCAGAAGTACCTGGGCCCTTATTAGCATAGCAAAGCATACCTTACAGAAAAATACTTCAGTTGCAAACTAAATGAGTGAAACATCCACTCAATTTTTCTGGCTAGCAAGACAACTTGCACAAAACAAATCGGTTGTCAAAAGGGTATCTTTTCTCTGTAGAAATGGAGATTAATCTGCCATACATTAACTATCACCTACCCTGCCTGGACACGCAGTAGATAGTTTGTGAAGAGACTGTGCCAGGTGGATTTTAGGATTGTTCACCATTTGACCCACAGGATCATGTTCTTTTTTTCCAGCAAAGGCAAGCTGAGAGAATGCAGTCTGGTATCCGGGGGTATCTTCTATATCAATGAAGTGTTCTTCATCAGGAATGGTATCATCTTCAGGCAGTTCAAAGAGACCAATTAGAGCCTGCAGTAAAGGAATCCTACCACAGGAGGAAGGAAGATAAAACCAAAATACACACACATTATGTCTGCATGGGTAGACTTTAAAAGAATACTGAAAACTCAAATTTATCTGAACCTCAGTGAGTACTAACAAAGGGCCAGATGTTCATAGATTGTGTCCTGACTTGGGCAAATATGGGCTTTGTAGGTGCAATGGATTTACACAAAAATTTACAGGCACAACTTGGGTGCTCTTATTAAAAAGATGGAGAATGTATTAATCTTGGACTGTCTCAAGTTCTCTTAAAGTGTCTAAGGAAAGCAACTCTTTTAGCCTATTCCATTCATGCGTTTATTTCATTTTTTCCTAATATTAGGTTTCAGAGTAACAGCCGTGTTAGTCTGTATTCGCAAAAAGAAAAGGAGTACTTGCGGCACCTTAGAGACTACCCAGTTTATTTGAGCATGAGCTTTCGTGAGCTACAGCTCACTTCATCGGATGCATACTGTGGAAACTGCAGAAGACATTATATACACACAGAGACCATTGTTTCTGTAGCTGTAGCTACAGCTGTAGCTCACGAAAGCTCATGCTCAAATAAATTGGTTAGTCTCTAAGGTGCCACAAGTACTCCTTTTCTTTTTCCTAATATTCTAACACTAAGATCAAATCATTTTAAATATTACTTATGTTACTTGCCATTTGGACAATGGAATTTATAAGAGGCTTGATGGCAAACAGGAATTTTATTCATGGAACAATGGCAATGTCAGAACTAAAGTTAAATATGGGCTCAATTACATTGCCATTCTGAAGACCAGTGAGTCAAAACCTGGCTTGATTTTTCATACGTAATGTAAAGGTAAAAGGAAAGTACTATTTTCTCAAGCAGGGTCCTAGCTGACCTGTCCAATGCTGCATTCCTGTCAGATAGGTTTCAAAACAATACTGACACCTGCTCTGGAAGGAGCAGTGTATTATTTCTCTTAGTAACAGCAAAGAGGCTTGAACACTCACTCCATATTGCCGCAAGCATATGAAAGGACCACAAAAGCATATTTTTTAAAAAAAATTTTAGCAACAATCAGTATCTTCACCAACAAACCTTCAGGAGTTGTTCTGCACTTACCACAGTTTTGTGTATTCTGTATCCATCATGGGAGGGCACTCCGTTAGTATTTTAGTAATACCAACAGCACAGATTTTCTTCTCTACTTGTCCAGATACTTTCTGAATTTCAGGAATTATAATTTTCTCCAAAACCATTCCAAACATCCTATTGTGATGTTGTAAACAGAAAAATAAGTATAAATAAAAATGGTGAAGGGGGAAAAAAATCCACCATTTAAAATAAACATATACTAAAACTGTGTATGTAATCTTCAGGGAGTGATCTAAAGAAAAGCAATGCTATACCATCACAGAGGTGACCTGAAATGGGTTCATTCAAGAATCCAAACCAAGTCAAGTTTAATTTCCTAACAGAAACAGAATCAAACTTCACAGTTCCCCACGATCATCGGTGAAGTGATCTAATGAGTTCATTCAACAGAAATTACATGGAAAAGTAGGTTTGATATGCTAGGAAGAAAAGAAAGACTAGAGGATACGAGAACAACCCAACCTCAGAGAACAAATAAATACAGCAACAAGGGGCATCAGAAAACCATACAAAAATGGGGAATCTAGCATGACAGAGCAGTCCCAGAGGGCCCAAGCTGCAAATTCTGTGTAGGCAGCACACTCTTCCCATGGATCGAAGTGAAACAGGGAATACCTCTTGCCCCTTTCAGGAGATACTCTTTGGCAGATACTCAGACAATCAGAATGATTCAGGGAAAAACCACAATCAGCCAGTCTCAGCAGAAGAAACTATTACTGCTACATGGAGCCTTTGATTTGGTGACAGAAATCTCAGAGGATAACCTCTCCTCCAGGATAGTGGGAGAATAAAACTACTATTTAGTTGAAGGGACAAGTACTTGTTTTCTGATTTTTAGGTAGCAGACCAACTATTTCCAACTTAAAAGTAATAAATATACAGAAGTCTTAAGTAAGAATGATACTAACTTTGGCTGTATGCTGTCAAATATTTCTTGAAGTGCTAACGCCCCATATTTTACACAGTACAAATTAATGAAGACTAAGAAACCTATTGAAAGAAAAGGATCATGTTAAAAACTATCTAAAGAATATTTATACAATAGTATGTACAACAAGAGACTTCTCTGAACTAGCTTTAGAATGAGCAACAGATTGCACCATTACTACTCAACCTGACATAAAACTTCTGTTTTCAAAAAGTGGAATTTTTTTAAAGGATTAGAAATAGTGATCCAAGGAATGTAAAATTTTACTTATAGGAACTAGATTCATTCCAGTTATTGAGATTTGTTCAAAAAGTTATGTACAGGGTACAATTTTAGATATCAAAAAAGAAATGAACAAAGATTAATTTTCTCATGCAATGTGTTAAAGCTTCTGCCGTAATTAGATAAATTAAGAATTATAGCAATTGGAACCCTACAATTGTCAATCCTCTTTCCTATGCGGCTGTTAGGAAAATCACTTAATTTTAGTTTCATGTAGGTTGTAATAACAATCATATCATTCTCATTCCTGCCAAAGACACACATTTAACTACAAAACTAAAGATTTTGTGGCATACTGTATGATTTACATAGTGAAAGACAAGATTTTATACTGAGTAACTATGATAATCTCTAAATTATGGTGTAAATCACCAAAACATTTCACATTTCGGTTATTTGCCACACATTTTGCTTGTGTAATGCAAAACCATAACAATGACCACAGCTGTGTTAAAGCAGAATAACTTTCCAAATACATGAAATGTGAGAGTCCTATGTGCTGATCTGTTGATATAATTGACATATAAGCACATCAGGTCACTGTTAAGGTCACTGATGAAGTGGAATAGATGTTGCTTCTGAGTATCAATTTGAGATGAAAATGAGTCTTATGAAGTATTTTATTGATAGTGGTGTCAGCAATATGAAGGTGGAAAGGAACACACAAGTCCTTCCCCATAACTTCTTATTTCCATTATTTTAAGGTTTGGGATCAATGGAGTGTGTCCTGTTGCAACCTCAATTGCCTCAAGATGTAGCTTTTGTTCGCTAATGGAAATAAATTGGTATAAATCACAGAATTTCAAGATGCAAAAGACCTGTTAGGTCATGTAGGCATCCCCCTTGGCCACTGCAGGATTCTTCCCTATGGTAAGTTCACCCAGTCACTTTTTGTGTTCCAAGTTATAGGGCTTTCCGTATATCAGAATTCATATACGGCACAGAACTTACTTTTGATAAACTTTGTTGTTTTGGAATTTTGAAGTCTTTGGAATAGTAGAATGAAGATTTGCTTCCTGTACTGGTCAACTGATTCTCTAGAAATTTAAAACAATTATTCAAGTTACAACTGTATCTTGCTAATGTAGTTTTATAGAAGGTGTATATAAGAGTTTAATTTAAAATTGAATTCAGCACTAGTATCTTTCAAAGTACATAAACATGTCTGGTCTTCAGTAATTAGGCTTGAACCTAGTTTCATACAGTTGTACTCACGGAGGCATATGCTCAATAATACTGTTGAGAAGATAGAATCCTTGATGGTCATTAGCTTTAGAGGCAATGAGCTTCTGGAACACACCTAATAATCCAGGCTGTAAGTGAAACAAATAAAAGAGCATTTTTCTCTGGTGTGACTTAGCAGATATGATAAGAAGAACTAGCAAAAGTCATGCACCTGTTTTCCTGAAAAGTATATCGAGGAGAATCAAATAAATCAATCTAACAGACAATTTAATTTTTGCAGTTAGGGACAAAAAGATTTAGTAAAAGGACATTGATGGAACCAAGTGTACAAGAGTTAGGGCTAACTTTGAAAGCTATTTGAAAGCCAAAGCTAATTCAGAACATGGCTGCCTGCCTGTTCAATGGCATTATCTGTTCAAGCCTGACTCTGTGAGGCTGGTTGGTGATGGAGGGTCAGGACATGCAGAACAGCGCTGCTGCTGCTGCTGGAAGTTGCAGGGAGAAGCACGGAGGACATATTTGTTCCTCACCATTCCAATGCTCTTTCTGGAAGAAATCTTTGTCCTTTCCTGTTCCAGAGCTCTAATGAGAGGCACCAGCTTCTCCCATCTCACTAGCAGAACTGGGGAAACCTATTTGCATGACAAAAGCAGCAGGGACTGGGCACAAGAATTCTACATCTACAATGGTTATTGTGTGACGCAGTGGTTGCCACCAATAAAGAAAAACGGAATGAAGAGGATGTGCAGTGTACATTGTGTTGTGTACATTATTCTTAAATTTACTATATGAGAAGTTTGAGTTTACAAAGGGAGTAAAATCTCTGCATTAATCTTGGTATCTACTAAATTTGTTAAGCTTTGGAAAGTGCGTTAGTATCTCATTTGTCTGAATTAAAAAATGCAGTGAGTTTAGATAGGTATGTTGCAGTCAAATTAACCCAACTTACAATTTTGTCAGCTGCAGCATTTGCTATTGTATTGGCACCCTTCTCTAAGTAGGCCTGGAGGAGTCTAACCAAAGGAGGAATGTTTCCTGTCCTTTCCCACAGTACTGGCTGGAGGAGATGAGGAAACAATGCCATGTAGGATGACGGGATGTCATTTTTATGCATTTCCAATAGTAGAGACATCACTTGAAACACGTATGGAATAAACTCTGTTATGAGGGAGTAGAAAATGACATTTACACACAGTTAAAAGGGTCACTATAAATTCACACAAACATTTCTCTCTGAATTATTTTTAAACCTACTATTGTTACAAGTAACACCTAAGATCCCTGTAATGAAATCTAGGAAAAAAGGCTTCTCTGCCCCCACATTTACTTACTGTATACATTTGCAAGCACTATGTAGATGTTAGAAAGCTGGAAAAACTGACAGGACAATTCGGGAGTAAGGGTAGTAAACAGGGCTATCAAGCAATTAAAAAAATTAATTGCACTCTTAAACAATAATAGAATACCATTTATTTAAATATTTTTGAATGTTTTCTACATTTTCAAATATATTGATTTCAATTACAACACAGAATACCAAGTGTACAGTACTCACTTTATATTTTATTTTGATTACAAGTATTTGCACTGTAAAAAAACTAAATAGTATTTTTCAATTCACCTAATACAAGTACTGTAGTGCAATCTCTTTATCATTAAAGTTGAACTTTCAAATGTAGAATTATGTACAAAAAACCTGCATTCAAAAATAAAATAATGTAAAATTTTAGAGCCTGCAAGTCCACTCAGTCCTACTTGTTGTTCAGCCAATCACTCAGACAAACAAGTTAGTTTACATTTGCAGGAGATAATGCTGCCTGCTTCTTGTTTACAATGTCACCTGAAAGTGAGAACAAGCATTCTTGTAGCACAGTTGTAGCCGGTGTCGCAACATATTAATGCGCCAGATATACTAAAAATTCCTATGTCCTTTCATGCTTCAACCACCATTTCAAGCGACATGCGTCCATGCTGATGACACATTCTGCTTGGTAACGATCCAAAGCAGTACAGACCAACGCATGTTCATTTTCATTATCTGAGTCAGACGCCACCAGCAGAAGGTTGACTTTCTTTTTTGGTGGTTTGGGTTCTGGAGTTTCCGCATCAGAGTGTTGCTCTTTCAAGACCTCTGAAAGCATGCTCCACACCTTGTCACTCTCAGACTTTGGAAGGTACTTCACGTTCTTAAACCTTGGGTCGAGTGCTGTAGCTATCTTTAGAAATCTCACACTGGTACCTTCATTGCATTTTGTCAAATCTGCAATGAAAGTGTTCTTAAAATAAACAACATGTGCTGGGTTATCATCCAAGACTACTATAACATGAAATAGATGGCAGAATGAGAGTAAAACAGAGCAGGAGACATACAATTCTCCCCCAAGGAGATCGGTCACAAATTTAATTAACACATTTCTTTTTAATGAGCGTCATCAGCATGGAAGCATGTCCTCTGGAATGGTGGCCGAAGCATGAAGGGTCATACGAATGTTTAGCATATCTGGCACTGCCAGCTACAAAAGTGCCATGCAAATGCTTGGTTCTCACTTTCTAGTGACACTGTAAATAAGAAGAGGACAGCATTATCTCCTGTAGCGATTGGCTGAACAAGAAGTAGGACTGAGTTGACTTGTAGGTGCTGAAATTTTACATTGTTTTGTTTTTGAGTCCAGTTATGTTACAAAAAAAATTTACATTTGTAAGTTTCTCTTTCATGACAAAGAGATTGCACTACAGTACTTGTATGAGGTGAACTGAAAAATACTATTTCTTCTATCATTTTTACAGTGCAAATATTTGTAATAAAAATATACCCTTTGATTTCAATTACAACACAGAATACAGTATATATGAATATGTAGAAAAACACCTAAAATATTTTATTTCAATTTTTTTTTAACACTACGATTAAAACTGTGATTTTTTTTTTTTTTAGTTAATCGCGTGAGTTAACTGCAATTAATCCACAGCCCTAGTTGTAAGTTAATTGATTTTTTAAAAATGGGTTACATTTTCAGTTGGCATGTCCTTTATGAACAAGGAGATGTTGGGATACTGTATTTTATAAATAAAATGTTTTGGGACTGTAGATATAATACATAATTCAGAATTACTGCATTAACAAATATATATAGTAAGTCATTGCACAGTAAATCTTATATATTACAACACAGGATGAGAACACAGACAGCTACTTATTGCTTTTAGTTACCTTGCACGTCATTCTGTAATATCTCAGTAAACACCATAAACAAAGCCTCTTCGAAGCTTCCAACAGCAGCAGGGTTTGCTTTGCAAGTTATCCTTATCGATAAGCATATTGATTCAAACATGTAATGGTTAAAGTGAGGTTTGCTTGGGTTCTAAAAACAAGTTATGAATAAACAATCAACTCAGACTTTGAGCCAAGTCACTTATTTAACATAATGTAACTTATACTTACATAGAAATCTAAAGCAGCATTAATCTAATTTTAGTCAAAGAATAAGGGCATTATGCTATATTTTTCTGACAAACAGTAATTCCATTGATGCTGTGGGATAAAACAGCAAGATGCACTAATATTCATTTTCTAAGTTTTTATCAGTTTTGGAAATATACAAATACAGTTTTCATAACTAGTCAAACCAAACAAATCTAAAAGTAGAAACAGTATGGGGAAAATATCTACTGAAAAAAATAAAATATTTTTCAGTTATGTAACAGTGTTCATTCAGTTCTTTATCTATATGGAATGCTCTTTATTCTCTACAGCAAAATATAGGCTAAAAAAAGTTTATTTGGTTAGCCGTTGAAGGTAGTCTGCAGTCTTCACATGATTGTCTATATAAAGTATAGCAGTCCAACTTGAACTGAAAAAATCTGTTAATGATCAAGAGATTTAAACATTTCAAGAGTTAATTTCTTCTTTTATGCATAACATGTACAGCCTCCATATTTCATTGATTTAAACAACTGCCTGAGAAGTCCCCAATATAAAGGAAAATAGACAGTTTTAAGATGTATGTGACTACCCATGACAAATCTAGATTTATATGCTAGCTGTTTGTGTATAAACAAAACCATGTACTAAAATAATTGTTATATTATAAATACACTTACAAGCTTATTTATGAAGCTTGTATTTCAAATGAAAGAGGGGAAACTTTGCAGGAACCTGTGTCTACAAGAGAGATATTTCACTGTTAGGTATGAAGAATGAGTTCCTATCAAATGTAAAAAAGCTGCTTTTATTACTTTAATTGGCAATTTATTGTGCAACAACCAGTATTTTAACAAAAACAAAAATCAATGATTTTTAAGAAAAACAAAACAGATTTCTGCCTTAAAAAGTAGCAGAAGCAGCTAATAGTGAAGTGAACGTTCTGCTCAGATAGCTTTCTGTTTACCTTACTGACAGCCAGCAGTTTCTGTGTAAGCTGAGCGATGAGAGAAGGGATATATGGGATTATAGCTTCCTGTAGCAGAGAAAAACTTCTCATGATAGCTGTAAATAAATTGAGAAAGAATTTTACATCCATGAAGATGCACCAGCTTGCCAGTTATACGTATACATCCTTTGATCTTATATTTGTATTATAGTAGAGCCTAAAGGCCCCAGCTACGGTTGATGAGAGAGAGAGAGGGGCCTTGTCTTGAAGAGTTTACAATCTATAGTCAAGACAAAGATTTGGGCAAATGATCATTATCCCCATTTTACAGATGGGTACAGAGATTTATATTGGGCAAATCACATAATCTGTGGCAGAGACAAGAATTAAACCCAGATCTTCTGAGTCCCAGTCCAGTGCATTAGCCACAAGACAGTAGTATATTTAAAGTCTGCTGTTAATATATTTTCCATCTAGCCTTCAGAATGAGGGACATCCCTCATCTGAGGCCTTGCTACATTTTTATCACATACAAGCCTGCTGTAAATACTATTTTGGGGGGTTCCACATTTGGGCCATGGCAAAATTAGCTATGTTAACCTGACAAATAAGCACCTGCATTTAGTATGTGTATCCACTTTTTTAAAAAAACTGCATAAATCAGGCGTGTCAAATCAGGCTTTCTGAGGCCCATAGCTACAGCAGCTTCTTACCTCAAATTAAGTCAGTTTCTCAGTGCAAAGTCTGGAGTTTCTTACCTTTCATAATATACTCATTTTCAGATGAGCCGGGAAATGTCAGGGCTTTAAAAAGGTTTGTTAGTAGCACTTCTACAAATGGTACCATTTCTGCAGCTGTAATGCTGTAGATGAAAACATAGTTTTGCAACGCTTCAGTGTTTTATTCAAAACACAATTTCTGAACAACTTAGGATATTCTGATATGAAGAGAAAAAATCCCCATAAATGATAAAAACCCAGAGTAAAATTACTTCTAACTGAAAACTTACAGTGTAGCGTTGTTAGTCCCCCTCATGGTAAACAATCTCTCAAGAGCATGGGCTGCATAAGTATGAACCACAATACTTTCTGCTTGAAGATGATTGATTAAGAGAGGGATAGACACCAAAAGTTGTTCTTTGGGTACCTACAAAAACATAGTGACATTTATATAATATTAAAATTGACATTTTAGAATCAGATACGTGTATTTTGAGAAAACATTCACCCTAGAATTTATTTCATTGGAACATTGCAAGTTCTGCAGGAAATCAGAAGGAATCTCAGGCAGGCTTCTCCAGTAGCTAACATCACACCCTGACCACCGGATAGCCAGAGGGCTACCACCTTGTTTCTGTCATCACCTATGTATTGCTCCCTATCAGTATGATTTTTTAAAATAATCTCTTTCTTTTGTGTTTTAGTATGATTCATAAATATTAAAGGTCAGAAGGGACCATTAGGATCATCTAGTCTGACCTCCTGCACAATGCAGGCCACAGAATCTCACCCACGCACTCCTGCGATAAACCTCTCACCTATTATGCAAAGAATCTCTGAATTAAGATCTCTATTTTTTCTCCTCTTAACTGTCTTTATGATGATCATTCTCTAGCAGCATTTGATATACCTAAAATACTTTTCTCCCCCATTATTAGAGTGAAAAATAGCTCTGATATCCCCTATGATATCAATTTGATCAGGAATGCTTGGGGAATAAGGTACTACTCAACATGATTAAGGTAGCAGAATCAGGCCCTCTGATTTGATTTTGGGGCCCAATCCTGCTCCCACTACAGTCAATTAAAAAAAAAAGTCATACTGATTCCAATGGTGTGGAATCAGGCCCTTTTGCCTTCTGAAATAATACATAGCTGTGATTTGAAAAGCTTAGTAAAAATAGAGTATAAAACTGAAATACCTAATGTCTTCTCTTGCTACATCTCAAAAGTCAAAGGGGGGGGGGGGGGAATTATTGTACTTCCTGTAACAACAGATGTCATGACAAAGGGCACTGGGCAAGCCCCAGCTAAAAGTCACTTCACTTCTCTGTGCACCATGGAAGCTTATGAGTGGAATAGAAATCCTAAATGTTCACTAATCCATCAGTAACTGAACATTAACAAGCTTTTTATACCACCTTCAGATTTAATTTATCATGGAACATGTCGTTATTGAATATCTGTTGAAGTAATTTATTATATGTTGTGTAGAAATTAGTTCATTAGGCTTGATAAGTATAAAATGACTGCAAGCTAAACGACATTAGTAATGGAAGATTAAGAAAGCAACTTACTTGGTTCCTGAAAATCATGATATACTTGATGCCATCAGCTTTAAGCACAGGAAATTCATTCACTACAAATGAAAAGGATGTTTAGTGAGCTTTTGGGCATTATTGTATATGGAGTTTATTATTTAACATAAAATTACCTACAGAGCTGACAGCAGTTCAAAGAATTCTTCACGTATCTGTACAATACATTTTCAAAATTGTATAGCGTGGACATTGCTGCAGAAGAACTTGCACAGCATGTAGCAGCTGTAAGAATGTAGTGGCTCTCTCCACATTAGCTTCAATTTTGCTTTTTATAACTTTACAATCAGATATGTTAAACTCTGGATTTTGAGTTAGTATGGCGAGTTATTCATAATCCTGACCTACAACAACATGACATGGCAGTAGCCACCACACTGATGGTAGGCCATGGAACTAATCAAGGTAACCTCGTGACACAGTTTAAAGAAGTACCTCCAAAAAAAATTTAAGGTAGTTGGTACGTGAATAGTTAACTGTATTTCTAGGATGAAGACAGCATTCTATCATGGATCAAATGGCAAGGGAATATAAAAAACCTCCCATCCTCATCCCCACCAAATACTTCCACAGAATGAACGGCTGGAGCAGAATACAAAACATTCAGTCTCCTATAACCAAACTTTTGACTTTGCTGCCTTACTCAAAAATAGGTGGGTATACACTGCAGGAAAGCATCAGCATTGTTACTCTTAAAAACCATCACTAAAAGTTAATGGCCACCAAAGAGGTTTTAGGTATGCTACAAAAGGAGCATTATGCCATACGTAACCCTGAACTTACCATTAGCAGATTTTAAGTCGGGTTGAATATGATTCACAAAGAATTCTGTCAGATTTACAAGTTCATTGGCTTGTGTTATTCCATGCTAGAAAAAAGAAAAATCAGAAAAATCTTTTTAGACATCAACATTTATCTATTTTTTTTTAAACTTATTTCCAAGTGGTTTTACAGAAGGCACCCAAATTTATCTAGTTATTTATAAAGTGCTAAATCACCACAGTCTAGGTGCTACACAGATACTCTCATTCAGAACATCCTCTCCAATTATTCTGCACACATTTGTTTTAGCATCCAGTTTCTAGCGGCAATGCTAAAAGCTCAACATAAAATAGGCCCTGAATTGAGAAAGTTCTTATTACACTTGCTAATCCTATGTCAAAATACTAAATATAAAATATTAGAAAACTGTTAATTTGAATATTGAGATGCGGTCTGTTGCACAGAAATGGAGGTAAGAACTCCTGATTTCTAAGTCTGGCTTTGACAATGGCTCCTTCTCTAGGTTTGGGCAAGTCAATTAAGCTCACTGTGTCAGCTTTTCAATCTGTAAATAGGGAATTATATCTACTGAACAAAAGGGGTTTGTGGATTAGTTAATGTTTGCCAACCGAGTGTGCCAAATAACATAAATGACAGTGTTAACCACTAAATGAGGTAGGAGAGGTAAAATGGATGCTACTGTAGATTAATGTCTTAATTGCCCCAATATAGACGTGAAATCAAGTGGAGAAGTGTTTCACGGCAGTTTCATAATCCTTGTAAGACTTCTCTATATCACAACCACCTAATGTATCAAAACTGAGCACTGCTCTTCAGATGCTCACAACTGGAAAGCAAGAGAGTTTTGGGCAGAATTGGGGTTCTCTGGCAGAACAGCAAGAGGGAAGCTCGCATAACATTTTTTACTATGCTTGATTCCAGACAATTTTATTAGTCTCTCTTAAGGCCATTCTAATTCATATACTGTGGGCTAAATTCTGATCACCAATTTTAAACTGGTGTAATGTCAATCCCTTCAATGAATTTATTGCCAGTATATACCATGTAACAAACTCAATCAACCTTTGGTACATAATATTTTAGTCTCCTGCAGACTGTAATACTTTGGTCTCATTTTCGTCCTTGAGTTTAATGTGCAAGTGCTGGGTGACGGTAGCAGTCTGTGATATGTAGGGGGTCAGATAATCCAGTGGTCCCCTAGTGTCTTAAACTCTGATGTCTGTATAGATACATTATGGTTTAAAACGAAAGGCATGTAAAAGTACCTTCTGTGTCTGAGCTTTGGATGCCAAAGATGTTACAAGGTAAATGGCTGCATCTTTATGCTTCCAGTTGACAGATGGATTCTTTGCATATTCTTGCAGCATGGAATTAACATAGCCAGAGAAGATCCCTGTTACAGGTCCTTCAAAAAACTTGCATAAGCCTCGTACTAGATCACAGGCTGCTCTGCGTCTGGTATCAATATCTGTATAAAAAAATAAATAAAAAGATTTGTATATGAAAGAATGAATGGATCTAGGTCACATTCCTACCTAATATAGTTTATACGGACTACCAACAACTATTGCCATGTACAGTATTAAGTTAAATATTTTATTTACTGTTATGAACATAGAATGGATAAGTTTAAATTCATGCATAAAATTTAAGCAGTAGATTAACAGTGTTAAACAATATTCTAGGATATAGGCAAAGATATGTAACACTGCTGATAGCATGCACTCCAGATTTACTGCCTAATGAAAATTTTTTGACAGGCATGCAAGGAGTTTTCTTTTTTATCGTAATTTTCTCTTTACCCTTACAATAAAGTGCCTTGGCTAGTAAATTTGCATAACAATTTTGTAAAATGTTCTTTTTGTTTCCAAAGAGAAAATGTATGCACTAGAGCTTATTCTAGACAAAACTCAAGATATGGAATGACCTTTTAAAAAATAGATTAAAAATGTAAGGTTTCCAACAGGCTAACACAAGTACCAAGTAACACCCTACTTTCCATAACTGTTTGCAGTCTTTTTGCCCAACTAATTTCCAACATAATATAACTAAGGTAAGGGAAATCAGAACCAGATTCAGATGCAACAGGCTATCTTCCTAGTACCCCAAGTAGCCTCAAAGTTCATATAAAATGTAACCAATTGCTTAAATTCAATAAGAGTGATATACTAGGTCATAAGAAGTCTCTCTACAGTCCTGGGACCAACACGGCTACACCACCACCGCCTATTATGTCATTGAACTTCAGGATCATCATGAATAAATGCCAATAGCGGAGGCAGTGTTGCCCAGTAGATAAGAGCTCAGAAGACCTGGGCTCTATGTCTGGCTCTGCCACAGACCTTTAAGATGACCTTGGGCAAGACGCTTCACCTCTACGCCAGTTCCCCAACTGTAAAGTGAGGCATTTTGAGATCAAAGGCTGAAAAAGCACTCCATAAGAACTAGGTATTATTATTGTTGTACATCTGAAGTGTGGCTAATTCCAGATAAGAGTGGTAGCAGAGTTTAAATACTATGTCTTTCAGTTGCAACACAGATTTTTAACCACTCTCTTTCCTATTAGTTTAAAAAAAACTGATCAATGTTATTTTGCATGATGGTCAACTTTCTCAAGATTTGGATAAAGACTCTTTAGAATTGATTTTGGAAAGGACCTTCTCCAAGTGTAAAAATAAAGATATATAAACTTCAGTAAACTACTTCAGTTCTTTGGCATTATGTTTAAAAATGTAAACTATTTCCAGTATACATGTGCATTACCAGATCCTTCTAAATCCCTTCTTATATATTCTTCAGAATTATCTTCAAAAGCTTCTTCATCAGCAGCTGCAGAGAAAATAGATCATTTATGAGATACACTAATGAGAACTCACTTGTTTGTTTGGTTCTTGGCAAAGAATGGAGATAATTTGGGTCAACATCTATGGTTTAACAGTGTTTTGTGAAATTAATGGGATTAAGAAATCTCGTGAGCTACTACGCAGCATATTGGCCTTGATACCTAACAAGTGACACAATGAGCTTTAACTGACAAATGTAACTCCTTTTCTTTCACGTTCATGAGCTGTTGTACATTGGATGTAGAAAAGATGGGGCACATTCAATATATTTTAAGTGTATTTGAATCAAGAGGCTTTCAAACTCATGCACTAGAAAAAAAGGAAGCTTCCAATTGCTGCAATAAATTTTCGTTACAAGTTAAGTCTTGCTGGCACCAGGATCAAAATGATTCAGATGAGCTAGACAGATGGACCACTCAAGCTTGATGGGGTAAATTCTCCATGCTCCACCTCGTTACACTGCCTGAATTATTCTGGTGTTCGCTCTAATAACTTTAAAAATTCAAAGTAATAGCTCAATTTGAAATTACAAGAGAAAGAACTGCCATCATTCCTTCCCAAATTGAATTTTCCTCCTTGATCATTTCCACAGCAACTCAACAGATTAGCATACTATTAGAGAGACTTGGTTTGACTCTTGTGCAAGGGTGCATAGGGCCCAATCGTGCAGCCTTTACATTATTAACAAAACCACCACTATACCCAAAGTTATCCTTTACTGGTCAGAGTCGCTACTAACATGCCTTAAAAAAAAAAAAAAATTAATTACCTCTAAATTCCATGTTGGGAACAATAACTTTTTCACAGATGCTTGTCAGGGTATTCTGATCTTCAAACAGATGTTTATAATGTGGTCTCTCACAAACTGAGGCCAGAAACTGGATTGCATTGCTTACCAACTAGAAGATAAAACAGACCCATTTTTAGCACAACTGAACTGTTTATTCTAAAACTGGATGGAAATATATAACAACTTACCAAGTCATATTTAACTTCCTGGCCTGTTGTGACCAACAAATTCCAGATCGCTGTGACAAAACGAGGCAGGTAAGGCTGGAATTCTTCATCATATTTTTGAGCATACAAAGCAGCATTATCACAAATTTGGGATTTCAGTAGCTCCAATAATCCAGCTTCCTCTTCATCCTCATAAAACATAACTAAAAACTCAAACACGCAAATTTCAACACTAGTGAACAGTCAGCTTCCAAAACAAAAAAAAAAAAAAGAGGGAATTATTTTATAATGCTGTTGTACTGGTGTTTCACAATTCTAAATATAAGGAAATATAGGAATAAATGGTCAGTTCTCACAATAGAGAGAAGTAAATAACAAGGTCCCTCAAGGATCTGGACAGGGACCAGTGCTGTTTAACATATTCGTAAATGATCTGGAAAAAGAGGGTGAACAGTGAGGTTGCAAAGTCTGCAGACAATACAAAATTACCCAACATAGTTAAGCCTAAAGCCGTCTATGAAGAGTTAGAGAAATTTCAGAAAACTGGGCAACGAAATGGCAGAAAAAATTCAGTTCTGAAAAATGCGAAGTAATTTATATTGGAAAATATAATCCCAATTATACAGACAAGATGATGGGGTCTAATTTAGCTGTTACCACTTAAGAAAGATCTTGGCGTCATTGAGCAGATGTTTTCAGAGAACTATCAACAATGTGCAGCAGCAGACAAACAAGCTAACAGAATGTTAAGAACCATTAGGAAAGAGATAGATCAGACATAAAAGCATTACGTTACTATATAAATCCATGATAGGCCCAACACCTTGAATACTGTGTGCAGTTCTGGTTGCCCCATCTCAAAAAAGGTATATTAGAATTGGAAAAAATAGAGAGAAGGGCAACAAAAAATGATTGGGGTATGGAGCAGTTTCCATCTGAGGAGAGATTAAAAAGACTGACTGTTTAGCTTGGAAAAAGAGGCGACTAAAGGGGGATATGATCGAGGTCTATAAAATCATGACTGGTGTGGAGAAAGTGAACACGGAAGTGTTATTTATTCCCTTCACATAACACAAACTACGGGGTCACCCAATGAAATTGATAGGCAGCAGGTTTAAACCAAAAAAGGAAGTACTTCTTCACACAACACACAGTCAACCTGTGGAACTTATTGCCAGGGGATCTTGCAAAGGCCAAAACTATAACAGAGTTCAAAAAAGAATTAGGTAAGTTCACAGAGGATAGGTCTATCAATAGCTCTCTCCCAACACTGTGCAGCAACTACACAAGCCACATTAAACCGCAGCAGCGCTTTAACATTGCCAGTGTAGACAAGCCCTTAGTCACTCCTTCCCTCTGCAAACATTTGAACAGAGGCAAATTTTAAGGAATACTTACATCAGTCTGTAAAAGTTTGTTATCTAAAGTTAAAAGACTATGAAAATTTGTCATCCAGGTTTCCATGTGATCTTCAAAAAACTCAGGAAGATCCTGTGAGGGGAAAAAAGTATGAAAGAAATGCACATTTTAAGTTCATTCCTAGTTATATTAGTTTGGTAGCTTTATACAGTTACTGTCCACTGTTCATTAACAATTTATTTTATCAAAAAGGAAGATGGACAAGGACATAGGAAATAATGCAAGACCCTGGCATAGAGACTTCACACTATAGCTTCTATCTCTATTATTTGTTTGCAGAATCCACTTCAGGGGATGTTGGGAGCCGTGAGGGATTTTCCTCTCTGAAAGATGGTGGGGGAGAGGCGATTCATGGTCCTTTTTGTCCTAACTAAAGACACCCTCACTCCTCGCCCCCTTAGCCTCAAAACACAAAAGCACAGGCCACCCCTTTTGCTCAATCCTACTCTTCAGTCCAAACGAAGGAAACAGGAGTAGACTCCAACAGTCTAAGGGGTACATTTATCACATTTCAAGGGCCTGGACTCACATGGGTGCTTTGCATAGTATAGAGAGTCTAAAAGTTTGCTTTTAGCGTGTTTTTAAACACAGATATGCTTGTTTTATATCTTAGTGATTCTGTGGCAATAAAAAAAATAGTGAAATTATGCTGCTATCAAACTTAAAGTTAATAAAAAGAAAAGGAGTACTTGTGGCACCTTAGACACTAACCAATTTATTTGAGCATAAGCTTTCATGAGCTACAGCTCACAGCCAGTTTATTTGAGCATAAGCATAAACCAGTTTATTTGAGCATAAGCTTTCGTGAGCTGTAGCTCACGAAAGCTTATGCTCAAATAAACTGGTTAGTCTCTAAGGTGCCACAAGTACTCCTTTTCTTTTTGCGAATACAGACTAACACGGCTGTTACTCTGAAAGTTAATAAAATCCCTTCTCATTTGATTTGCTTGAGACTGTTTATAACTGTTTTCTGTCAACCCTTATTATACATGCAAAATAGTTTGACACTTGGGAAACAATGTCCACTGAACCTTTACCACTACTCTTATAATTAAGGTTGAAGACTCCTACAAAACCAGAAAAGGACAAAATTGACATTCTCGATCATTTTCATTATTGTTCACCTTACAATAAGCAACAAAAGCTTTTCAGGCTCCTTTATGCATCATGAAGAAGCAGAGTGGCCACAAATTCAGGGTTTTGTTTTTAAGAGTCTTTTGCAATTCACCTGTAACCAGCTACCCTTGTATTTTTGCCCCTCTGATCTGCTACTTAGAGTTTACTAGATCAGGAAGAGAGACTAAAATTAACTATAGGTTGGCAAACATGTTAGTCAGTCTCAAGCTCTGCCTATTCCCTAGCGTAGGCACAGGTTACTGCTTTTTACCTTGACCAGATAACATGCGCCAGAGGGGACCTTAAATTGATTGTACAGCAAAAAGCATAACAGCTTAAAGCATAACAACTCTGGCTCTTTCAGAGCAGACCCAATAATTACGAACAATAAATTAAGATTCACCTGAAAATTTAAACTGTAGAACAATTTTGCAATCTGAATTAGAGAAGAGAAGAGAACCTTCAAAGCACTGGCATCATTTGCATGGGTGCTGCAAAGTTCAATGGTGGCCTAGAAAAGAAGAAAGGATTAATAGGAAACATGAACAGAAATGTATTGGGTGTATTGCAAATGCCATGTAATGTTACAATTTTATTGACAGCACATTCAGAGAACTGATGATTTTAGTTCTGTCATCCTGGTTTCAGTTTAAAATTTAGTATGTTTCTATTTCTAAATAACTTGTATTCCATAAGAATTCACAAGTAAGTCAATTTAAAGTGTTAAATCATCCCTAAAAGAAGATCAAACAACTCTCAGAAATAATGCTGTACCTTAAAGAGATTTGTCAAGGGCTGTGCAAAGGCATCAAGGACAAGTTTGATTTCTGTCCACAGTTCATTTGATTTAAACTCATGGCGGTATCTGGCAAACAAAGGGAGAGGCAGGGAAAAAAATGGTAATAGCACTTCATTCCAATTTAACTTGCATCTAATTATTTATAAGGAACTCTGAATCTTGAGACAAGTCAAGTCAGCAAATACAAGAACTAAATGCTACAGTTAAAACTGTCCATGTAAGGTATGAAATTCAATAACCACTTAAATAAAGCTACTAATCATTATAAAGTCAGTAACTTCAATTAGAAGCCACAAATGATTAACACAACCACAAAATTCAATTTAATAAGCAGAGGTACGTGCATTTTAGTAGAAATTCCGGAATCCACACACTTATCCGTTAATACCTTTTAAATAACGAGTGTGCAGTGCGAAGGACTCCATTAATGACATGGAAATCTCCACTCTGAAAACGATTCACCATTTCGGTCAGCAGGTCTGGCCATTTCTGAGGGAAGTCTTCCCTGCCAATAATGCTAATGGCGTCACTTAACTGGAAAAGAAACATAACCATTATATCATACCATTTGTGAATAACGTAGTGATCAGTACTTAAATACGACAGTTACTCTTGGGGGAATTTTGCATCACTGCTGGTGGCTCCTACCACCAGCTGGGTAGGGGAGTATAGGACTTCCTCTTCCCCTGCAGAGAGCAGCAAGGGTTGGGTCAGACCCACCCCCAGAAACCTCCCCACGCTGCAGGAAGCTCTGCACTCCACCCTGCGCTTCCTGCCCCCATCGCACCTCAGCCATGGTGGGAGGGGTCATAGGTGCTCAACCCCCATGCATCCGGACCCCCCATATCCAGAGCGCCCCACTCCCCCCCGAAATGCCTCAGTCTCCTGCACCAGAACCCCCACCACAGTGATCCTCACCTTCCCTGCAACCGGACCCCTGCCAAGCCCCTCCCCCCTGCATCTGGACCCCCACCCTGCACCCAGACCAACCTGCTGAGCCCCAACCACCTTCACCTGGATCCCCCTGTAGAGTCCCATTCTCCCAGCACCAGGAACACCCCCAAAGAGCCTCTGCATCCGTATCTCTCCCTCCAACCTCCCAAACCCAGATTGCCCCACACAGAACCCTCTCACCCCACACCTGGATTCCCCCACACTTGGATTCTACTGGGCTAAACCTGCTTGCCTCACACCTGGATGAGGGCCAGGGCTAGGCATGCAAGACTCTGCCCCCCTCTCACTTGCTATCTTGGTACATATGGCATGAAGGGGCAGGGCCCTGGGGTGTTTCTGGGGCAAGTCCGGCCCTTGCACTGTGTTAGGGTCTGGTGCAGCCTCACCACTGAGTCCGTGTCCCGAGATGCAGGGCAGCTGCAGGGTGATCTCCCACCTCCATGCAGCCAGTGGCCTATGCTCCACACTGCTGGAGTCTCCACATTTACTTATTGACAAATGAAATATGCAGAATTTTGAAATACTGTGCACAGAATTTATTTTTTTTATACATACACACACAGTAAACTCTTTGGGAGACCCCAGAACACGACTGATCTCCCATTAGGGCTTCTAGGCACAACATCCTCCCGAAGGTCTCAGTGAAGCAATCTTACCTGTTTTTGAATTTGTTCTGGACTGCTAAGCATCAAGTGTACTATGTTGCCTTTAATAGCTATCCTGTCTGTTTCACATATTTTGTTTGGTTCATCTTCAATCTAAAAAGTAAAACATTAGTTAACTATGAGACATCTATTACTCCTCTGTGCAATGAAAGGAAAAAATACTCCAAATATTTTTAGTTTTCTTTACATAAATTGAGCATGTTGCACCACAATAAGGAAATCCAGTGTAGAAAACTGAGTGTCTGCCAACATGTTTATTTTTAATGATATAACTCTGCCTGTGATGGAACTATAATAGCAATCTCCACAGATAAACCAAGAAAATTAAATGCTTCTATAAAATTAGGGACTACACTTTCTCCTTCAGAATTACTGGTTTGAAGAGGCTGGCAAGCCACCTCAAAATGGACACTTATAGGTGAATTTGAATTAAATTAAGGTATTTCTCTGTTGGGTGGGTGAAGTTAACCTAGAATCCGGTGAACTTCAAACAATGAATAAGTAATTTCAAAGCACTGCCACATACACAAAATAAAACTGAAAACTACTAGAGAAAGATTTTTTTTTTCCTGATCTGAGACTTATAGTTATTGACCCCTTGCTGAGCAGTAGCAGAACTCAGGGCCTTGCAAGATCAGCTTCCTATTTGGAGCAGAAATAAGTGAGAGTGAACCTCTTAATGTAGTTTGTTTATTTACAAGACGCATAAATCCTGTTTCCTTGAACAGGACTTATAATGAGCAGCACATAGGCATCCCCCTCTTACAGCAGCCTCGGGAAAGGTAGCTCTGCCCTGTCACCAAAAGCATCTTGTGCCTCTGACTCTCTTCTCCAAGGCCTATCAAGTCTAAAGCCTGGTCTACACTACAAAGTTATGTCATCATCAGCCATTTTGCATCAGCCTAGTTGAAGGTGTCCAATTTTGTCTCCCACCGACGTAAACTCTCCATTATGC
The DNA here is from genome assembly GCF_965152235.1 of Eretmochelys imbricata. Taxonomy (NCBI): domain Eukaryota; kingdom Metazoa; phylum Chordata; order Testudines; family Cheloniidae; genus Eretmochelys; species Eretmochelys imbricata. The sequence continues at coordinate 17,561,527 of NC_135584.1, forward strand.
CAACATAGTAACACCACCTCCCTGAGCAGCACTGAGCCATGGTCATTTTGCATCAGCCTAGTTGAAGGTGTCCAATTTTGTCTCCCACCGACGTAAACTCTCTATTATGCCAACATAGTAACACCACCTCCCTGAGCAGCACTGAGCCATGGTCAACGTACTGAGGTTGACGCAGAGTGAACGCAGACACTGCATTACCTATGTTGACCCTAACAATCCTCCAGCAGCTGTCTCATAATACCTGAAACTGACCATTCCGGTTACAATTGTGAATTCCCCTGCCCAGGCATCAGAGAGACCGGAAGCACGCCCCCCCCCCCGTTAAAGCCCTTCAAATTTTTGAAATGTCTTTTCCTGATTGTCCATCTTGGTGAGGACAACTACCAGTTTTCCATTGTTCTGGACAACTGCCCAGCTCACCACATCAGCTACATGCTCCAGACATGCCCCAGCCAGGAGCAGACAGGATTGGATTTCCTGGGCCTGTGAGCACATGTGCAGTCACAGCTCAGACCATCCATAGAAACATGGATGTCTATAAGCAGATTGCATAGGGGAGGTAGAAAGGGTATGACAGGAAGCAGTTTCAAAGCAAAGAAATGGCGGAAGACATACCAGAAGGCCAAGGAAGCCAACAGTCGATTCAGTGCCAAGCTGAAGACCTGCCACTTTTATAAAGAGCTGCATGCCATACTTGGTGGATACTCCACCACCATCCCACACTTCCCCATGGATACCACTGAGAAGCCCAAATCACAGGCCCCTGATATGAACAGCAAGGATGAGGATGACGACGGGGGACATGCAACTGGAGGGGCGGGGAGAGGGTGTGTCCAGCTATGCCACAAGCCAGGACCTAATTGAGACTTCACTGCAGTCCAGGCAATTGAGCAAAGACACGCCCATGCCTGCGTAAAAATGGTGCCAGTATTCAGTGCCATTGCCCTATACTCATAATTTTATGCAACCGAGCAATTCCCCCCTTCATTTCCCTCATCCCTGGCAGGGCATATCATAGCTGAAGCTGTGAGTGGCGTTGCGCACAAACACGCTGAAGCAGGAATGTCAACCTCTTGTTTAACATTTTAGGGGAGCAAGGAAAGGGAGTTCTGAATCTTAACTTTAGTTTTCCATTGTGACTATACTGAAAAAGGTACCTCTGTGTGTTTTATCTGTAGCTGCTGCAGTTGCAGCAATCAGGGGTTTCCCTTCCACACCAGGGGAGCGTCTGAGCCAGAGAAGGAAGAGAAAGAGGAGGACTTGGGACAACATTTTCAGCAAGATCTTGCAAGCATCAGACTGTGAACTGAGGACCTGGAGGATGAATATTGCAAAACTGTAGGGAGATGGAAAGATCAGACAGGAGAAGGGCCCAGGAGTTGGTGAGGGAGATGCACCAGGTCATAAAGGGGCTTCTCTGGCAACAAACACAGATGCTGCAGACTCTTCTGGACCTAATGGTTCTACAATCCAGGCTCACCTCCCGCTGAAGTCCATGGAGAACTCCAGTATACCCCACATTCCACGTGGCATCAGGGGCCACAATCCTACCCCTACTGCTTCACACTGGGGGACATTAAAGACAACCACAACTTCACATACACTGACCTGTTAAGAGCCACGACTGCTGTATGTGAAGCTAAAATGGACATGAATGTTCCTTCCCCTTCTTTAAGCTCTGTTCCACAAGTCTATTAAGGTTTTAATGCATTTAGTTTTAATTGGCACAGAATTTTTTTTTTTTTAAGTGTTTTCATTTACTCAAGAAAACAGTATTGTTTGGAAAATAATTCATCTTTATTAGTTTCCAACATATGCTGCAGAATGCCTGACTGTACTGAAAGCACACACTTTAGTTGTTATTATACATTGTAACACAATTCACAGGATCAGTGAACAAAGTGTAATCATCAGACATGTACCAAGCACGACACAATTTGTTACAAGCCCCCAAACTATAGGGCCAGGTAGAGCACTGTACACCACAAAGCATTACTGTGGCTTGCTGTTAATGTGCTCTTTCAAAGCCTCCCTGAGCTATATAGCTCCAAGCTGAGGTCTTCTGATAGCCCTTACGTCTGGCTGCTCAAACTCAGAGGACAGCTACTGCACCTCTGCCCTCTACTCCAGCAACTACTATTCCCCCTTTGCTTCACAGATATTATATAGGACACAACAGGCAGCTATGACCATTGGGATATTTTTCTTCCCAAGATTAACTTTCGTGAACAACACCAGTTCCCTTTCAGTCTACCAAAAGCACATTCATTCAACTGTCATTCTCCAACTGCTGAGCCAGTAGTTGAATCTTTTCTTGGTGCTGTTGAGATGGCAAATATATGGCTTCATGAACCAGTGGAGTAAAGAATAGGCTGGGTCCCTCAGGATCAGTATTGGCATTTCAACATCCCTAATGGTAATCTGCCGATCAGGAAAGAGCCCCTGCTTGTAGCTTTCTGAACAGTCCTGTGCTGTTAAAGATGCAAGTGTCATGCACCGTCCCTGACCAGCCAACACTGATGTCAGTGAAGCGTCCCTGGTGATCCACCAACGCTTGCATAACCATTGAAAAATAGCCCCTTCTCATGATGTACTCTGTGGCAAAGTGGTCTGGTGCCAAAATAGACACATGCATGCCGTCTGTTGCTCCACTGCAGTTCAGGAAACCTCCAGCTGCAAATCCACGCATTATGTCCCGCACGCTGCCGAGAGTTACAGTCCTGTGTAGTGGGAGATGATTAATGGCCCTACACACTTGCATGACAACAATCCCCAAAGTGGATTTTTCAACTCCAAAATGACTTTGCAATGACAGTAGCAATCTGGCATTGCAAGTTTCCACAGTCTGATCACCACTCACTTCTCTACTGTCAGTGCAGCTCTCATTCTTGTGTCACTGCTCTGGAGGGCTGGGGCAAGCTCAGCACACAGATCCAGGAATGTGGCCTTGCACATCCAAACATTCTGCAGCCAGTGCTCATCATCCCAAGCCTGCATTACAATGCGATCCCATTAGTCAGCACTTGTTTCCCAGGACCAGAAGCAGTGCTCCACCACTGGCACCTGCTCCACATACACCAAAAATAATCTTGAACTAGTTCTCACTATGTCCCACAGCAATCTGCTCTTCACAAAATCATCAAGTTCTCCACGGCTCTTCAAATACCAGAGGATTATGTGTCCTATGCCTGCAATACTCACGACAATAGTTCAGAGCTGTGCATGCTCCATGCTTCTGTCAGAGATGGTGGACAGCAACAAGCTCCACGTGGGGTCATGGGATTTTCAAAACAGGCACGAAAATTATGGGATAGAGATGGCATTATGGGGTAGAGAAAGTCGTATGATGAGAACTTGAACCCCACAGTCCCAGTCACCCCTGCGTGACTCATACCCCACCATGAAATGCCAAAACTTTCCAAAACATAGGGCACTTAACGATGGGGAGCTGCACGCTGGGTTACCTACCCATGGCGCACCGCATCGTTCATCGAAACAAGCATTCCTGGCGCATACGTGAAGCGCTGACATAAGGAGCCAAGTGTGCATTTGCACAAGTGATAGACTAACTGTGGCAGCTTTATGCAAGCATAACTTGTGTCAATAAAAGTTTGTAGTGCAGACGTGAGCTATGTGCTTGATAAACTCTTTTTCCTCCCTTTTTCCTCCCCCAGCCCTTGAGCTTTATACCTCAGAGATACCTAGCCCAAGGCTGCTCACTAAGACCACATGGCCTAGAAAGGTGAACCTGGGCACATACTCTGTACAGCTGATCTGCAACACAAGTGAATCCCAGCATTTCAATTGCCAGACAAAGGGAGTACTTGAACCCACATGGCATCCTTAATGACTCTTTGGATGCACCTACTACATGGCATCTTTATCCTGAGTGCTTGTAATAATTAGGAAACCATTGGCACCTTTTGGTATAACTGTATGCTGGGTACTAATTATGACAACAACAAATGCAAGGTTTCATATAAAGAAGTGTGATATGACAGCGTCCATTTAAATTGTTGTAAGACAGACACCAAAGGCCTTCAATTTTACATCACTAATATAGTCATCCCATTTGTAATGGAAAATTCACATTCTGATTTAACAGCTAGTTTGTGTTAATCCTAAAGCATTTTTTCCAGCATTATAAAATTTATACTTTGAAGATTTTCAGACACACAAATGACAGTTAGGCATCTAACTCCCATTAACTTTCAGTGGGAATTCAGCATTTAGCTGCCAGGTATACCTACAAAAATCTCCCCACATTGTCAGGGTTGATAGGTCCCAAATGTAGTTGTTTTATTCATAAATTAAATTTCACTACAGCTGAATATTTTGAACAAAGAACGCTCCAGGATCTCCAAAATAAGAACAATTTTAAGTTCCAACATCTCTGTAAGTGAGAGACTAAAACGATATAATGCCCATGTGTGGACACTCTTTAAACTGGTTAGCTTAAGTCAGTTACAACCTGACCTAAGCTAAACTGATTTAAAGAGCGTCTGCATACAAAATTCTTTTGGTTTATATCAATTGGTTTACAAAAAAAATAATCAAACCTTTAGTTGAAATGAAGCAACTTTGTGTTTAGACCAGGCTTGCACTACTGTCTTCTGTATTTTTTGCAGAAATGTGAATGTCAAATGCTATATTCTTCCTTCACCATTTCATTATCCTGCTCTATTCTCATGATTCAGCAAGGGAGTGAAATTAACAAGAATCCTACTGTCTTCTCTCAAGCTTCAAGAACCCAAATGTTGTCAATTCCTATCCTATCAATAAGTCAAGATCTGTACTTGTTTTCTGAACGATCCATCTATTATCTCTCAAAGCACGGGTATGCAACATTCTCCATGATTACTGTTCACATAAGAATAGTTTACTGCAAAACCTTATATTACATTTTATCACAACTATTCACCAAAATACCTACAATTCTCCAGTTTCTTTTAATATAATTCTTGAAAGTTACAGAGGCACAGACTTTGATGACATTATCTTGCGACTTTTCCAGCAGCGTTAAGAGTAACAATGGGTAATTCTGGTTTCCTTCAACTGATTCGAGAAACTTCTCCGCTGTAAGATAATATGCTAAATTTAACAAAAAATGCATTAGCTTTTACACAGAGCCCTATCATTCTTCAACATTGAAATAGAAAACAAAGCACCATTTAGTAATTAGACTAAATTCATGAGTGTGACTCTCAAGAAGAGAAGTATGTAAATAGAATGCATTTTTATTTCAACACAAATTGACAAATATTAAGTAATAGTGGTGCTAGAGCGTTTCCCAAAAGTTTTGAATGCAGAGCGAGCTGTGGAAATATTGCATCCTCACCATTTCTAAAAAGCCATGAACTCCCAGCAGCAAATCCCAGATTTTTAATTAGCATTATCCATGTTTGGAAATAGCATTTGCTTCTTTTCATTAACAACCATATGAAGATATATAAGATAAATTTGAAATTAGGAAAAGAAGGGAAATGGAACAGAAGGAAAACAGGGAGAAGAGTTATGGATAGCTTTTATTTACACACTTTGTCACAGGTTCCTTAAAAGACTCAACTCCTTTAGAAACTAACCCAAAACAGTTTAAGGCAGGAAAAAGATCACATCTAATAAACTGCAGTGGCAGTTCAGGCAGACAGAAGAGCTAAGCAGATACTATGCATAGGACTGGCTCTAGGCACCAGCAAAGCAAGCACGTTCTTGGGGCAGCACAATTCCAGGGGCGGAATTCCGGCCACTTTTTTTTTTTTTGCTTGGCCAGTTATGGTCTCAGAGCTTGGGGCGGCAAAAAAACCTAGAGCCTGCTTTAACTATGCTTTTCAGCCAAGTGCTACGCATTTTTAACTATTTTACCTGGACGCCGTATAGAAGGATCTGGGTCTAGTGTCTTCTTTAGATATTCTGTTAAAGTCTGTAAATTGGCATCACTGAGCTCCATAACTGCAGAACCTAAAATGCACAAAATATTTGGTTAAGAATTCTGAGTAAAAAATGGTTTCTATGCAATCTATTTACCAGCCCAATAGGCTGTGCACAAAATTATTTAGGATTTACATTTTCATTTGAAATTTCAGAAAGTGCATTCATCACCTGTATTATATCCAAGCAAAGCTGATGTGAAATTAAATATGTCCCTAAAGCAGAAAGCATGACATTTTTCTCAATTATGTACGACTGCTAACAACTATTTTATTAGTTAGCCGAGCACCTAGAGAATTGAAAACAGAACAGTTTTAAGTTCTTTGGAGAGTTGACTCTTGTTTAAAGGCACATTACAAAAGAAAATGCTGGTAAAAAACATTCAATATAAAATTAATACCCTCTAAACAGAAAGCTGTTCCAAGCCGAAACCAACCTATGTTACTCTTCCTCTCCCCTCATTGTCCTACACATATTTTCAGGTTCACCTCAGTGAGCTGTTACCTTCACAGCTTAGTTGAGATCATACAAGTGACAATATCATCACTCAACCAGAGTCAAGACACATTTCAATTTTGTTCAAGCTCTTTTTCTCCCTCTCCTTTTCCCAGATTGGTCTATTTTTCTTTGCTGTTCCAAGCAGCACTTTCTTATCCTATTGTTTAGGCAAAAATAAGATTGGACTTCAGTGAGCCATCCTTAGACGTCTTCCTTCTCAAAAAGGAGATGGTTTTAATTGTTGCTGCCAACTGAAGAATGTATAATCTGCTATGAGAACACACACAGGCACTTTTCCACTGGAGTATCAGCAGATACTACTACAATCCAAACCAAAGCCTGGTGTCCCATTTTAGTATTGATCACCAAGCCACAGCAACTTCTAACGTATCTACAAATGCATTCAGCCTCCATCTTGTTGAGCTAATTTTTGCCTGATGGTATAGTATGTACTTATATGCCATTTTAAAGGGACAGTAACGCCACAGGAGTTTCATTTACCTTACTGTGGGCAAGTATGAGTGTGACCACTGCATGTTGTAAAAGCATAGAATCCTGTCCCAAAACAGAAAGGTCAGAGGCATCGCTTTTCCCTGCAGTTTTCAGCTGACCTGACTATAATCACATTCACTAGCTCATATCAGCTAAAAAAATCCTACTAAAAGGTAATATTTAATATGAGACTTTACCAGCTCCATGACAAAATGCCCTCATCCACCATTACCATGGTAAAACAAATATTTGATGCATCCATAATTAAAAATTACTTACTCCAGCAAGTATAATTTTGCAAGGCCAGGGAATCAACCAATACATAAGTCATTCAGTTTATCTTCCAAGCCTGAATGAAGTTCAGTGCTCATGAAATAAATGGACTGGAAATACTAGCTAGGGAGAGCCTGGCCAAGCAGCTGTATAATATAGATATGTAGATACACTCCACCCTAATTAAACTCATGTCACTTATGAATTATATAGACTTGAATACATGGCTGCAGTGGTAAAAACTGAACCCATAAAACACACACAGCCCCTTTCCCACAATCCCATGGCGGATGGAATTTATAGTAACTACAAGAATTGTTGCTGATTTTTCATCTTTACAACTTGTTTCCTCTATTTCTCGCTCCACTACTCATCTACTACTTTTGTCCTTTTTCTGTTACAATCAGGAAATAAAAGACACTTTAGCCAAAAAAATCCTGACTTAAGATTCCATTCCCTTCACTCTCAACCTATTTGCTTTCTAATCAGAGATTTTCTTCTCTGGGAAACTGTAGGTTGAAACAACTTTGAACTCAGATGACTATGCTTTCCTCCTCTGAGCTCAGAGCAGGAGTTTAGAATTTCAAAGCCCTTTCAGTTGCATCTGGCATGTCAGTCAGTACCTGGTCCTGTATGGCCACAGGAAATCCCATCTCTCAGTCTCTCTTATTTCCACAAAGATAGAATGGGCTTTTCTCCCTGGAGAGCTTACTATAAAAGTAACAGAAAAACCTCAAACAGAAAGAAATTGAAGTCTGTTTTCACAGTCCCATTTCAGACATAAGAACACAGGAATGGCCATACTGGGGTCAGACTAAAAGTCCATCTAGCCCAGTATCCTGTCTTCCGACAGTGGCCAGTGTCAGGTGCCCTGGAGGGAATGAACAGAACAGATAATCATCAAGTGATCTATGCCCTGTCACTCATTCCCAGCTTCTGGCAAACAGAGGCTAGGGACACCATTCTTGCCTATTCTGGCTAATAGCCATTGATGGACCTATCCTCCATGAATTCATCTAGTTCTTTTTTTAACCCAGTTATGGTCTTGGCCTTCACAACATCCTCTGGCAAGGAGTTCCACAGGTTGACTGTGTGAAGAAATACTTCCTTTGTTTTAAACCTGCTGCCTTGTAATTTAATTTGGTGACCCCTAGTCCTTGTGTTATGAGAAGTAGTAAACAATACTTCCTTATCTACTTTCTCTACACCAGTCATGATTTTATAGACCTCAATCATTATCTCCCCTTAGCCGTCTCTTTTCCAAGCTGACAAGTCCCAGTCTTATTAAACTCTCCTCATACAGAAGCCGTTCCATACCCCTAATCATTTTTGTTGCTCTTTTCTGAACCTTTTCCAATTCCAATATATCTTTTTTGAGATGGGGCAACCACATCTGCACACAGTATTCAAGATGTGGGCGTACCATGGATTTACATAGAGGCAACATGATATTCTGTTCTATTATCTATCCCTTTCTTAATTATTCCCAGCATTCTGTTTGCTTTTTTGACTGCCGCTGCACACTGAATGGATGTTTTCAAAGAACTATCAACAATGACTCCAAGATCTCTTTCTTGAGTAGTAACAGCTAATTTAGGCCCCATCATTTTATATGTATAATTGGGATTATGCTTTCCAATGTGCATTACTTTGCATTTATCAACATGAAATTTCATCTGCCATTTTATTGTCCAGTCACTCCGTTTTGAGAGATCCTTTTGTAGCTCTTCACAGTCTGCCTGGTCTTAACTATCTTTAGTAATTTTGTATCATCTGCAAATTTTGCTACTTCACTGTTTACCCCTTTTTCCAGATCATTTATGAATATGTTGAACAGGACTGGTCCCAGAACATACCCCCAGGGGACATCACTATTTACCTCTCTCCATTCTGAAAACTGACCATTTATACCTACCCTTTGTTTCCTATCTTTTAACCAGTTACCAATCCATGACCATTTATACCTACCCTTTGTTTCCTATCTTTTAACCAGTTACCAATCTTCACTCTTATCCTGTGGCAGCTTACTTTGCCTAAGAGCCTTTGGTGAGGGACCTTGTCAAAGGCTTTCTGAAAATCTAAGTACACTATCTCCACTGGATCCCCTTGGTCCACATGCTTGTTGAGCCCCTCAAAGAATTCTAATTGATTGGTGAGGCATGATTTCCCTGTATTAAAACCATGCTGACTCTTCCTCAACAAATTATGTTCATCTATACGTCTGACAAATATAGTGTCAACCACCTTACATAAATAATCCCACTGAAATTAATGGGCCAATATCTGCTCCAGCCGAAGGACAATGAACTCATTCACATAAGTATTGTGAACAGATGCTCAGTTGGTAGCTGTGGTGCTATATAGCCAGCAACTTTTTTCCCCTTTACATTAATACACACCAGGAAGCCGTAATAACGTATCTTCTTTTACAGACCACAACTTAAGCTAGAGAGAGTAAAAATGATTTTGAGTTTTGACCCAGGCTAGTGTCTATGCTGACAGATGCTAAAATAATTCACATATTAAGGAGGGAAACAAATTAACTGAGGGCAAGGATTACCGTGTCAGAAAAAAGGAAAAAAAACCCAAACATTTCTCCCCACTCCACTTTCATGGAACACTACAAAGAACAGGGGCAGGCAAACTTTTTAGCCTGCGGGCCACATCAGGTTTCTGAAATTGTATGGCGGGCCGGTTGGGGAGGCTGTGCCTCCCCAAACAGCCAGGCGTGGCCCGGCCCCCTGCCTCACCCACCCCCCTGTTCCCTGTCCCCTGATCACCCCCGGAACCCCCAACCCCTGAGTGCTCCCTGCCGCCCCATCCAACCCCTCCTCTCATTCATGACTGCCCCCCTCCCCCGGGACCCCTGCCTCATCCAACCACCCCTTCTCCCTGACTGCCCCGGAACCCCTGCCCCCAACTGCCCCATCCAACCCCCCTCTCCTTCCTGACTGCCCCATCCAACCCCCCCTTCTCCCTGACTGCCCCCCTGCCGCCCCATCCAACCCCCCCTCCTTCCTGACTGCCCCCCCCGGGACCCCTGCCCCCATTCAATGCCCCATTCTCCACCTTCTGACTGCTTGGACCCCTGACCACACCCCCCAAACTGCCCTGCCCTCTACCCAACCCTTCCCCCCCACTTCCTGCCCCCTTACCGTGCTGCCTGGAACACTGGTGGCGCCCACTGGAGCCAGCCATGCCACCGCGCAGCACAGAGCGCCGGTCAGACTGGACTCTGCAGCTGCACTGCCACAGGAGCTTGCAGCTTTGTCACCCAGAGCCTTGCACTGATGGCGCAGTGAGCTGAGGCTGCGGGGGAGGAGGAACAGCGGGGGAGGGGCTGGGAGCTAGCCTCCCGGGCCAGGAGCTCAGGGGCTGGGCAGGAGAGTCCCGCAAGCTGTAGTCTGCCCGCCTCTGATAAAGAACTTTTGAGAATACTGCATTTCTGCTCTAAATTGTTAGATCACTTATCAGGCATAAATTTCATCCCCAGGAATACTTATTTCCTTAATTTAGTGAAAAGACAGTACACGGAATAGCAATTGACTAAGCCACAATACTTTGGAAACAAGTATTAGCTAGGATTTTACCTGAAGCAAGACAAAGTGAGGGCAAAGTCAAGAGGTAGAAAGAAATGCCATGTGCTATGATTTACTGTTCAAAAAACCCATCTTCTCTGCAAACCAAAATACCACAAAACCCACTGTGAGGGAAACGGAAGGGTTTTTCTATCCATGTAGTAAATCCACCCCCTTGAAAGGGGGTAACTAGGTTGACAGAAGAATTCTTCCATTAACCTAGCTGTATGTACACCAGGGTTTAAGTTGGGTTAACTATGTCCCTTGGGAGCATGACATTTCTCACACTCCTGAGCAAAGTAGCTAGGCTGACCTAAATTTTAGGTGTAGCCCAGACCTCAGATGCATAGAAGAGCACGATGCCAATACACGTTGAGGTAATGGCTGTCTCGTGTTCTGGTACTTTTCTCTTCCCCAGCAGCTATTTCACATTCTCTTAACCCCATCTTTTCTTAAGGTTGTAAGTAACCACATTTACTTAAGCAGTAGAGCTCTTGTACCCACTTTATGTTGTAGTGAGCAAGAAAGAGATGGAGAAAAGAAAATTGTTAAACAAGTAGAAGTCCATGCATGTTTTAGAGTAATTAGGCCTAATATGTTTTCCCAATCACCACTACTCCATCATCCATTCCAGGTTTCTAAATCCCCACTTATATTACAGTGCCCGGAGTATTACACAGATTTAAAGATTGCTCCTCCTTCCCCCTCAAACCTTAGCTCATTTTCACTTCTTTTTTAATGCATCCTAGCTCCTCTCTTTCCTTTCAACTGCAGCCAGTAACCAGACATAGAGTTAAATTAGAACAAGGACTAAGTGCACACAAGTATTTTACAGCAAAAGCTGGTGCCTTCCCACGCCTACAGTGCTAGGAAGTGAACCCAGCTTACATCCAGAGAGGAGTGCCTGAGTTTCCTCCCTTTGGTTGTACTAACAAGCGAGTGTTTAGTATGCAGAAAGAAGCGGGGGAGAGAGGGGAAAAGCAGGCAACACAACAGTGAGAGGGAGAAACTCAGTGCCACAGACTTCTGCAGCAAAGACTGAAAAGATCCCACCCATGTGGTGAGGCTTTCTCCAGTTCTCACCCAGCCACCTCCGAAACGCTGCTGTGCAAATCCCCTCCTGTGCTCCTCTACCCATCACACTGCAGTAAAGCCAGGCCACGTGCCCGAGGGACAGGAGAGAGAGAGATGCCCGTAAGGGAAGGCAGAGGCTGCCCCCTTATCCCCTCCCTGCAACAATCGGAGGACGGCGGCTGCCCCCCGGCACCCAGCCTGTCCCCGAGCGCGTGCCGAAGAGGGGGTAGGAGGCGACACCGTCACCCTCAGTCGCTACTGAGGAGTCGGGGGGCCGGGGCAGGCTGGCACCCCAGGCCCGCCCGCCAAGGGGGCGCGCTCGGGGCCTCGGGGAAGAGAGACTGAAGCAGCACCCTCCCTCCAACTAACTCGCTACCCGCCAGAGACTGACAGCAGCGCAGACCAATCAGGGAGGACCTTTCCCTGCTCCTTCGGCCCAAGAACCAACGCTCGCGGGCGCAAGCGAAGAAGGCGGGTCCCGGTGGGCCCAGCATGTTCAGCTGCGCCTCCCGCTGGGCCGCGGGCCCAGAGCCCATCCCCAGTCCGGAATAAACACGGAACCGCCGTGAAAGCAGCGAAAGGGAGCCGCCCTCCGAGCCTCGCCCGCAGGGGCCCTCGCGCTGCGCGCGCGGCTGATCCTCACCTGGAGGGTCTCCCCAGCGGCGGCAGCTCTGAGAGCTCCGGCTCCGCTACACATTCAAACCACGGTGAGAGGGCGCGGCGGCGGCGGCGGCGGGGACGCACTGACCGCATCACGCTACGCGTGCGGAGCTCAGCCAATCAGCAAAGACTTAGCGCCTCGGGCTTGGGCCAATCGGCGACATCTTCGCTCCTGAGGCTGGCCGGCCAATCGCCAGCCTCCTCCCACAATCCATCCAGCGGGGCCGGGTCAGCTCTGCCCCCCTCCGGCCTGGCTGGGCTGCCGCCGCCCCTCATCCCCACAGCCCCAGACGGGCAGCCCGAGAGCGGCTCTAGCGGCCTTGACGGTGGAGCTCTCTTCAGTTCTCGTTTTTCAGCTTTTCTCGCCGACCCCCCCCCCCCCAACGGCCGGAGACTTACATGAAAAAAACACCCCCCACCCCCAGCAACCTGAGAGAGTCTCACCTCGTTCCGTGACACCCCGCCAGAGCGTTAAGAAAAGCAGCAGCTCTCGCCTGGCTCGGTACAAAGCCGTCACTTGAGTTGGTGCCATGCTACTGCTCCTTGCCGGGCAGGCGAGCCCGTGCAATTTACCTTTCTCTTCGGGAGCCGCTCAGGAATGTCCCCGTCTGCAACTCATTTAATCTCCAGCTTCAGGAATCAAGGCCTGCCCCTGTCCCGTCTCTGCTAAGCAGCCAGCCAGCGCTCATCCACCCCCTTAATTTCTACCATCATGCTTCAGGAATAGCTGGAATGGCCTCGTGTTTTTTGTGTGGAAAGATGACTAAGAATTGCATGGAATTTACAAGCACCTGTAAATAATTTTAAAAAAAAGAGGAAACTGACAGCATCAGCTTCCCACTTGTGCTCAACAAGACCATTTAGTTCAAGCTGCCACTGTAAGTAGTATGGTGGGTGAGGTAATATCCTTTATTGGACCAACTTCTGTTGGTGGCAGAGACAAGCTTTTGTGTTCACACAGAGCTCTTATCAGGGGAGGGGAAGAAGCTTACTCAGTGTCACACCTAAATACAAACAACAACAACATATTATTTAGCTTAAACTACTTAATACATTTCAAGGGACCATTCAATGTGAAGGGGCTTGTTAAAACCTCTCCACTCAAAGGCGGGGGGGGGGGGAGAAGTGGGTTATAGATTTTTATAATAAACCATATAGCCCATGTCTCTACTGAGTCACTGATTCTTAATGTCTAGCACAGTTAGAAATTTTAGCTCTCATGCTCATCTTTTGAAGGTGTGTGCAGGTTTCCTTTACAGAGAACTGATAGGACAGATGGAGTAATTGCACTGTAAAATATGTTCACCCACAGATGATGTGATATTTTTCTTATTTTCCTGTGTGAGTTTGAGAGTGTAGTGATTGTCTGGTTTCACACATAGCTTCTATGAGGGCATTTAGTGCACTGGAGGAAGTACCCATGCATCCAAAGCAGCACAGAGGATACTTCAGTCTCACTCTGGGGGAGCTTAGACTCCTGACAACCTTTCCTCATCCCCTTGCCTGTCCCTGCCCCAACCCCTCTCTTGGGACAACCTAGCAAAAGCAGGGCTAGTATGGGGGACCTTTGCTAAAATGGAATCAGTTTTAAACGTAATCATAAAACTGGATGCTATAGAAATCAGACTACACAAAGGGTTTGTATATAGACCACTCTAGTAACTTTACAGCAATATTAAGGAATGCTAGAGGAAACTAATAGCGGACAGTAAGCACTATCTCAACCCATAACATTTTTGGAGAATTATGTCAAAGTAAGATGGTCATTTAATGCACTTCCCACGTAATGTTACTGATTCCACAGACTACTAGACCAAACAAGTTAATGTAATATTTTGTGTGCTCAGATTAAGTGTGCATATTAATGTTCTCCCACTTGCATTAAAAACTCTGATCCCGGGCAAAATGTTTAAGATGAGATGCAGACCCATGGCAACATGGTAGTTTGTGTTACACCCATTGTGGATATTCTATTTCTCAACTCCCATTTGTATGCAATAATTATTACCACCCTGTGGTTGCTGTTACACCTTTAGGTCTCATTTTCCCTGAGAGAGGTGTTTTTCTTGACTCTCCAATTGTGGCACACAAAAAAATCTGTCAGCTAGTGGCAAAATAAGAAGTCAACAGAAAACTAGACTGGCCATAATCTAAAGCTAATAAAGAAATTCACACTTAGGCAAATGACATCAAACTAAGCCTCAGGGTTCCACCTCAGCTGACATTGTGCAAGCTAGGCACCATTTGTCCAATTTGGACAGATAAGTTATGGCCTGAAAATGTTGCAAATCAATGTAGTAGGAAAAGTTTAAGACTATTGTAGAGGTTTTGCTATAATTGCAGTGGTACTAAAAAAGCACAGAAAGGTCTGTACTGCACCCTAATTAAAAAACCCACACATCTATCATCAGATAACCTATGCCTTCTATTTTCTCTTCCTACAGTAGAAGAGATTGTTCTATTTTATAGTTGTGCCCAAAAATATTTTAAATCCATGAACATCAGATGAGTGTCAATGAGGATTAAGTCAATTTGAGTTAAATTTAGCTGAGCATACAGTGCTCATGGCAGGAGCCTGCTAGTTAGAAGTAGCTTTCATAATATATTATTCTGCCTACCCAGGCACTCCTCCTAGCTTCTGAAAAGCGACTATTCAGGTGAGTAGTAGTGTCAGTTAGAAATGATTGTTGTGGAAGTCAAAGTGGTAATATTCTGATTCCTGAATCACCTGTTCTCAACCCTTCCTCTTCTCCCCCTCCCACCAAAAAGAAATAAAAACACTAACAGGTACTCTATGGAATAGTAACCTGGAAAAAGACTCCTCTAATCATGGAAACATACATAAGAACTTATACTTCATTGCTCATAGAAGAATTATAGGAAATTCACAATAATAGAATGGAATTCTCTTGCCAGTGACCACACACACTTAACAAAACGAGATATGAATAGTGGACAATTCTGTATTTGTAAGTTGCCACTGATAAGGAACTGCCCCAATTTAAAGTTAGCACAATTTTTCCTACATATACCATTACATTAGTGTTTCAGCAAATCACTTTGGTTAACAATATTGCATAGGTAACTTTATGCAGATACATCTTGACTATCTGCCTTCTTTGAAAATTTGTCAAGTGTTTTGTTTTGTTTTAAAAAAGCACATTACCACCATTTCTATTTGTTACTCACCATACACCAAAAGCTTTGATGTTCAGACGTCTGAAAACATGAGTGATTACATCTCACAAACTGGATATACCACAAAATAGTTTCACATAAGATTTAATTACTACATTAAAAACCACTTCACTTTTTAAAACTTTATTGATTTACCACCTGATTAAAGCATGGATTATAATAGTATTATACACAATATTTGTATGTAGAAAACTTTACATAGTTTTTATTATATAATTTCTGCTATTCTCTCAAAAATGTATACATCCATTGGGCAAGGAACGCTTTTCATTAAATTACTGCTATTAAATGCACTTAATATGGAAATCTTTAAGAAAAAGTAACTAGTAACTAACAGGCATTTTACATACATAAAACATACATTGTGCACAGAAAGTACATTTTGTTTGAAGTGGCAGAAGTGATTGAAAAAATTTAAAGACATTTTAAGTGAGTTGTACCTTAGAAAGCTAGTAAATTGACTGCAGGCCAAGGATGGAATATTCTTTTAAAACATTCATCAATACATCACTACAATGTTAGATTTTTTAAGCTAGAAGAGTTGTACTAGAATCTTGTTGTGTCTGCATTTTAGAAGCTACAGAAATAAGTGAAATCACATAGGGAGAAAAAAAAACAAGGTTCAATATAACATTTTACTTGCACCATAACAAGCAATAGAAGCACCAAGATGAGGGTAATTTGAAGGTTTATCCTAATCAGCAAACAACTCTCCCACTGTCCACCACCTTCAAAGGGTTCCAGTAAAAAATATAGTAAAATCATAAACATGCAGATACTCCACATTAATACCATTAAATTATAAGTCTACCTGTCATTTGGGGCATAACATTTAAAATACAGTATCTGTGTACTGCACACGGAGGCCTAGATCCTTATCAGAATATGCCAACATGGACCCCTGTTCTCATGCATAGTCCCACTGGAGCCAGTGGGACTCCACACAGGCAGTGGGAGTTTGTGCCAGCAGACCCTGGTTCAGGATCAGAGCCAGAAGGTGATTACTCGGAGTTTTGACTGAGCACTCTTAGCTTTGTTATTATGATGTCCATGGGTTATGGCCTTTCCAAAAGGTACAGAGAAGCAAACAGCTGGTGTAAAATTAAGGGCTTCAGACATTACATTTACTAATGCACCATTCCCTATACAATCAGAATGGTTTTAGAAACCTCTGAGACAGGAATAAGTCTGTTATAGTCTTTCCTCACCGCATACACTACATGGTAAAGCTAGAATGTTTCAGATGTCATGTATGATCAAATATCAATTTTTAGCAGTTTATAAATGGTATATAGACCAATAAAATCCTTTCATAAGGAATCAATCTAAGGAAATAGTCACTCAATCCTAAGGCTGTATTAAAGGCGCTCCAACATTGATAAAGGCTCTTAATTTTATTATCTTGAGTATCCATATATGTACAAAGACATGTTTATTAAAACCACTTCAAAACTATTTTATGTTGAAAGAAAACCCATAATGCCATTTTTGTGAAAGAATTTGGAGAAGAAAATAAAAAACCCAATTCTCATCTCAGATTTTAAGACATTAGTTGTATTGCTTTCATGCTGCCTAATAGGGATAGAAAGCATGCAATCTGAAAGGTAATGTTTTAACAGGAGACAGGACTAAAATCATATACTGTACATTAACAGTGAGAGTGACATTCAAACATGAGAAAAAAATCTAAATAAATAGTCCTATTTATTTTCTTACTGTAGTTGATGAAACAATACAGTAGAAGGGAATAAGTGACTGCTACACTTTACAATGCCACATAAAGGACATACACTGACATCAAATGTAGCAAGTTAGTTATGTGCACTTATTTTTCAGTTTTTATTCATGGTAAAATATAGCCATATATTCTTTTCTACTGAAAGAATTTATATATTTCTAATTTATACTTAAAAGTAAAATCCCAGTTACTTTTCTTTGGTATTAAAATTAAAAAGACAAAATAAGGTAAGTGAAAACCTTAGAGCACTACTGGCCAAAACAAACTACATTCATATAAAGTAAGAGCACCATTCTGACTCTGAAGAAACCCACAAAAAATGAATCCCCATCAAATCCAAAGCTTGGATTTTCCAATGCTATATTCAACTTTGATTGCATTAGCAGGAAAAAAAAAATCTCTATTTACAAAGCAAAAAGCTAAGTACTAAAGCCACAAATGTTTTATTTCATTCAATTAACACTTATATAGTTCTTGTATGCAAATATGGGTAGAACAAACGGTGCTTGGTAACACTTTTTCCATCCTTAATACATTCAAGAAGGTGGCGACTTTCCTCCTACCCCTCCACGTGGATCCTATACTGTCCTTAGAGCTATGGTTTTAAGTCACTTGCAAATACAGATAATCCTATGGCCAGGTTCAATTCTGTTGAACTTCAGTTAAAACTGAAAGTGCATCAGAGGAATCATTGTAACAAGAACACTAGAGTCTGGTCTTTCCAAAAAAAAAAAAAAAAGAAGTCACTAGGGCTAATAAAATTGCAATGTTAAATCACAAGTTTGCTTCTTGGTTGCCTCCAATAAATAGGAATGTATTAGAAGGTGTGTTATAGTGTGTGCTTAAGTAAAAAAATTAACTAAAGCGGTCCTGGTGGGAACTAGACTTTATTTCCCCACGCCGTACTGACATAACTTGAAAGTTGAGGCAATAAAATAACCAACACTGTCAAATTGGCAGTAAAAACACATGTCCTGATATGTATTAAAGAGATTACTTCTGGCTAAACAGACATCTTTGCTACAATATATATATTCAAAAGGAAAGAGGTTGACAAACCAATGTTATTTTTACTTCATCTCTTCAGTGCACATGTTAAAGAAAAATCAAATAAATAACCCTATTCTTTAATTTTACCATCTCATCTAGATAATCAGGCAAAATATAAAAGGCAACGAAGAATTTAAAAAGCTTTCCAACTCTTAATAACTTGAGATTTTTCTGAGTTCATTTGAGAGTATGTACTCCTGACACATCTAAACCTTTCATGAAAGCTGACCTTGGAAGGTTAAACACTGCTACTGAAGTGTTTTAAAATGGCTCACTACATAACCTGCAGGAGGAAAGCCTTTCCCCCCAACTGGTGTATCTACAGCCACTCCACAATAAACTAAAAAAACACACTAACTGTTCTAGTCATGTGTACACAAAGAAAAAAATCCAGCATGATCTTTTGGTGGCCACTAGCCATTGCAGTATATTTTATTATTAACATATGTGCTAACATCACAAGCCTATACAACCACATTCAGTATTTCCAAGAGGAATAATTTCCATTGAGGAATAATTTCCAGAAGATTTATGGGAATAAGCTAGAAGGTACCAGACCAAACAACTGAAGTAACTGATTTGCAGAAACAGAATTAATCATAAGAATGACTAGCACTGAAACAGACTTTACATCTATTATGTTAATTCTGTAGGCAACAACTTAAATAAAAATCACTGAACTGCTGATATAGCTCTATTTTTGTAGGGTGGGCAGAACAAAAATTTGTTTTTCCAAAAATGGCATCTTGATCCAGATGATCTGCTGCTCTCTTGGCTTAGAGACAGATATCAATGACTTTTGTTCCTCCTCTTGAATCCATTCCTTGAATGTAGCATGACTAAAGCTTTGTGAATAAGCAGCAATGGCCAGTCTTACTTGGGGCTACCATGAAGGTGAATGGGTCCCAGTTGTCCGTAACTGCTCCTGTGGTATCCAGATTTTGAACACTACACCTATACGCAGGAAGAACTTCCGTAGCACAGCTCGGAGCTCAGGAATCAGGTCAAACTGCATGATTTCACAGAGGTACGGGTAATAAGTTGAAGCATGTGCTTTAAACTTTTGTGGAAAAAGAATAAAATGACTTAATGCAAGACAAAAATAAAAAGAAAGTTACTCCCATTACCTAGAATGTTACAACAGTAAAACTCAGGAGTTGGCATTGTTTTTCCCAGTGAAGAGAAGGAACTGTCATCAAATGCTCAGGCCACCACTAAAGCCAATTTCTTAACTCTGTAAAGCAGCAATATGATATTTCAGACAATGTGACAGTGCGGTAGTTCAGTGCTGGGAATTTCCTATTTTGATAGCTATACATAGTTAAGTAAAATATTTTACATTTAAATATTTAAAGTATATTTGGATGCAAGTATAAATTATTTCTAGCTTTATCTTACCTTTTCATCACTGATTTTAAGTGTTTTTGTTAAAAGCAACAATAGGAGATTGGTCCAGGCCTCTCTATGGCTTTCTGAATTTACTGTTATAAAATAGGCCAGTGCTTCACTGCACACACTAGGGAAAAAATTACACACATTAGCACAGATAAGGGTACAAGCAAACAAAACAAATCAAGTTTATACACATGTCCCCATCTGTAACAACAGTATTTTGTGTTTAAATGCGAGCTGCACTGAGCTCCTTTTTTTCCCCTAGTTGTCTATCTACGTTTTTAATCAAATTTGTTATTGAGATTTGCTTTAAAAACCTGATGGTGCTCTACTAGCAGAATGGGAAAAGATTTTTTTCCTCAACCTCCCTCCCTCCATACTGAAAATTTTTAAATACATCACTATAGTAATCATTAAAGAGATACCAGTTTGATAGCCCAATGAAGAGAAATCCTTTCCTGATCCTCAGACTAGGTATAGCAGTGCAAGATTCCCTCTCCAAACCAGCACTCCTTTAACAAAGATCTGTCGAGACCTTTTAGGGACAGAAGCGGGGTTTTTGGTCCCTCTGGAAAGGACTGCCAACAAGAGGCACAATCAGTGCCATTTATTGTGGTGATTTCTGCTATAGTGACTAGAAATGGATAGATGTGTCCTGTTACACACACTGATTTAAGAAATCAACTATAAGCCAATAGGTAATGGTAACCAGACTACTGCCAGCCTCAGCTGGATTTAAACTAACAACCTATAAGTTCTCCCTACACAGACTCAATATCAATCCTCTGAGCCTCCAGTCAGCAGCAAATCATCTTTAGGGTAAGGATGAAGATATCTTTATTACCTCTTGTTGCCCAAAGTTCCAAACTGTGATGCAACAGATACCTGAAAAAGTTCACCAGGAACTGGGCTATATGGTGATTGGTGCTCACACCCTACCCACCCCCCAAAGCAGAAAGGCCACATAGTATCCATTCTGAATCGACTTACTTCTGGTTGCCAAAACCCTTTTATTAGAGTGCCCACTTTTCTATCCCTAATCAATTTATGATCCATCTGCTCAGCTACTTTGAATAGCAATATGATTAGTACTGCACTGGCACCCAAAAGTCCCAATCAGGATCAGCGACCCACTGTGGTAGGTGCTCGAAAAACAGTAAAAGACAGTCCCACTAAAGAGACTTCTTGAAGCCCAAGATTCATTAGGTAAAATACCATTCTTACTTTAGGAGTCGTCGTTGTATAGCATCCCAAGAATCTCTGCGGCTTTCATCAACGTACATTCGGAAGAGGATTCTCAAGCAACAGGCCAAGCTGCTGGTCTCTTGTTTTAAAAGATTGGGTTTTGACTTACCCTTGAACCCTAGAAATGAATTAAAATTGGATACATTCATACATCTTTGGATATAGTTTAGAAACAGTAAAAAGCATAATTAAACTTCTAGATACCAGCTAGGCAGACCAACTTACTGTAGTGCTGCCTAAATCATTTTAAGGGATAACTTAATTACACAGAAATGTTTAAAACAACTAATCCTGCAGGCTGTTGACATGACATCTGATGGGAGCATGGTCAGGGTTTGTCATGGAGCCTTAGGTGGTATGCAAGTCACTTGTGAGGTTTAGATTTGTAAACTACATAGGTTTGGATTTGCCTCTAAAATACCTGTGTATTTTACTATTCGATCCAGATATGGTCCCACAAAACTCAGCTCAGCACACACAACTCTCCTTCATATTTTATATGGTGTTTTATTCAAAAAACCAGACCAGACACATACACACCCCCAAAGTCAGAAGCAAGAGCCTTGCAAAACTGCTTGATATAACTTTTTTTTTTTTTTTTTTTTAAATAGCTCCCCAAGTTGGTACAGAGTTACCACCAAGTACCAGTATTGGTCAAAGATACTGCCACAAGGTAGCCCAGTGATTAGTGATGAGCAGGGATCCTATAAATCCATTTGCCATGGAAAAAGGTAGAATTTGCATTTTTACAGATAATCTTCCGTTTCTACATTTCGTGAAAAAACAAACACATATATACAGTAGAACCCCGTTTATCTGAGCCTCCATTATCTGGCTCTCCATATTAACCAAACTGAAGTGGACAGCCCGAGCCTGGCCGCCACCCAGGGCTGAAGCTCTACGGATTATCCAAATATTTGATCATCCGATCTGACCTCAGTCCCAATTAGATCAGATAACTGGGATTCCACTGAACCTATATGTATTGTGGTTAGAGAAATTAAAGTTCAGAGTTTCATTTTAATCATGGAAAAAAATAGGTTTTTATACCTTTGTATCAGACAATATTTTTATTGTTATTTTTTTTAAATCATGGAAAACTGGCATCTCTGGTGATGAGCACTTCCATGCAAGAAGATTGGATTCCACTGATCCCTGGGCCAACTCCCCTACCATCAATAACACCCCCCCGACAAAGTTATATTGATGAAACTGAATTACATAAATAAAATCCAATGTTTCCCATCATGTTTCTATTTCATTGTAAATGAAGTAGGTCTTTTGATCAATATTTCAATTTTGTAATTAAAGTAATCAGAAAAGTGACAAGTCTAATATAGAGCAGCTAAGTAGCACTATGTGATTAAAAACATTAAATATATACTATATTTGGAAAAAGTCACACTGCTATACTACATATTCCTACCTTAGGGTAAATATTTAATAAACCCACAAGCAAGAAAGCTCAAAACCATTACTAAGTAACATGTGCTCACCGGCTCTCCATAGGACAGTTCGCTGCTCATAATTTGAGTTAAAGGCTTTTGAAAATGAATGAGATTCTTGCAAACAATCCAATAACTTAAAAAGATGTTGTGAAGTTATGTACTTATACATTCCTTGCTCTTCTGTGTCAATGTGGATATCTGCATCCAGTGTGTCCCTCTGCATAGAAAATCAAGTTATTAGTGGTGATTAATGGAGAAGGGGTCCAAAAGAACTGTGTGTTATACAGTGAAGTACCTAAATCCAGAATAATTCCATTGTCAGAGATGTAAATGAAATTTACTCAAGAGTTACAGAGCAAAGTTCTGCTCACAATAACTACACATCTGTTTTTATGAGACCAGTGGGTTTGGAGAATGTTAGGGCTGTGTGTTTCAGTGTTGTGCTGTGATTTAGTGCTTTCCCTCCTACTAGTGTATTTCCAAAAATACTTGATATAATTTATTTTAGCAATTAGCATAAGATTAGATCAAAAAAGAAGACCTCTATTTCAAGGCACAGAGAGGTCCTGCTGAGTGATACAAAGCACTTGCCTGCCCACAAGGGCTGATTCACTGCCTCTGCAGAGCTCTGAAGACTGTCAGACAAGTTAACTAGTCAGATATATAGTTCCACATGCTTAAGCAGATGCTGTACAATGTAAGAGTTCAGCTTCTTTGCCTTAATTAGAAGTTGCACGTATAGAATCTTATTCTCTATATTTGTAAGACATGCACCCATTACACAAGCCTCTGACATAACCCATTAATAACAGACCTGCCAACTGTCAGGAAGCAGACAATCCCAAAATATCAGCTTCACCTCTACTCCCAAGCAATAGAATATAGGAGTTAACAGGTTTGGTGAGGGTGGTTAAGACAAACCCCGATCCAAACCCCTAACCCAGCCCTCTACTGGAACAAGCAGGTGGGCCTTGCACAGTGCTCTCAAGATCAGGGTATTTGGACCTGAAACATGGAGTTTCAGAGTTAAGGATTTGTCACTGAAGGCAGCCTGCTATCAGCCTCAGAGGTGAAGCCTTGTTAAACAAAGAATAACTTCTCCCCACACACAGTGTGCATTCTAAGAGAGATGCTCCTTTCAGAAAGTACAGTGCAGAACAGTGGTCCCCAACCTTTCTTGTGGGAATAGCATATTGCTATTCCCAGAAGACTGTGGCGGGTGCTAGATACCCCGCTGTCAAAATTCCACCGCTGGAAAGCAGCAGCAGCAAGAAGCGTCACCGCCAAAATACGACAACGCTTCTAGGCGGCTTTTAGGTGGCAGGGTGTCCTGCGGGTGCACAAAAATGCTCTGGCGGGCGCCATGGCGCCCTCAGGCACCACAGCACCCATGGGCACCGCATTGGGGACCCCTGGTGTAGAAAGTCTGTTCAGAAATGGGAAGTTCATACAGGAAGTTACACTCTATTGAACCCATTTTAAAATTATTATGCTTATAGTCTTAATGGTTGGAAGGCCTTCCTCAAACTGTAAAGCACTACAAAAAGTGCTAATTATTACTAGGATAGTAAGATGCAAAGGCAAAAGATTATTATGTTCAGAATCTAAGATAAATTACCTGGGCTGCAGCCATGTGCTCAGCATCCTCCTTCTTGCTAGTTGCTGGGTAGAATACTATGTTGTCAATGGTCTGTATCAATTCCAGCTGCACCACACATTTAATAAGGAGGCCAGCAAACAGTTTCTGGTCTAATAGAATAGAGGAACTCTGGTTTTCAGTCTAGTTTTAGAAGTGACTTATGATAAAGTATGTGTTAAACTAAAAGACTAAAACTCATATTTCCACCAGCATCTCCATACCCACTTATTTTGTGTGTTATCTTTGAAGTACAGTACCATATTGCATAGTCAAATATTTTCTCCATTATAATTATAATCATGGTAGAAATGGGAGAGTAGATTATGTGCTTTGGCTGGTAAGTTTTCATTAAAACATTAGGGCACATGAAGCACCGATTTAGGAACCTCAGAAAGTTAGGTGTTTTTTTTTTTAAAAAAAAAAGTTAGCAGAGCAATTTTTTTTGTTTTTAATTAAATGACTTGGGTCAGTGACTAGAGGTTTTGTTGAAGCTAAAAAACTTTACAGTGAAATACATCCTTACTTGCATAAGGACCGCCTTTCCAGCTGTCATCTGTGGGATTTGAAAACTGACTCTGTCCCCTTTCCGAAGCATTTTTATCAATACTGCTTAGAGACTGGCGATCCAGGTCCACATCCTAGAAGTGACAATTGAAGATAGAATTCTGTTTATCCAATGTACTTAAAATCTGTCACAACTCAGTTTTCACATGACATAACTAATGTGGCTTAAGTTTTCTACTATCAAAGTATTGAGATAGTCTTGCATTTGACTTTATGATCTTTTGGCCCTGGCATAGAGCATTAGTCTGTATTTAATTCCAGTATGTGTCTTTACAAACAGATTTACCACATTAAGTATTTCAAACAGAACAGTTTAAGTCTTACCAAATGCTTTTCAGATGAATCATCCTCCATTCCTGCTGGCTTCCATGTCAGCAAGCTTCACAGAGAAAAGAAATCATAAATAACCTTAGCATGACAGCTGGTCTCAAAACAAATTTATGTTGGACTAACTTACACATGAGGAATGGTGGTTTTGAAGATTTCTAGCATACAATTGCATGTTTGGTCCCAGACTTCAGGACTGAATTTCTGTCCATTTAGTATCACCAGGTTTTCTAGACAGTTTGTACCTGATCGAGCCAGCTGTTCATTATCTGTAAAATAAATTATCCTTATTTATTAATCTCTCAGCTCTTCTATTCAAACAATGTGAATTAAACATCTACTGTGCTTGCCAGTCATTATGCATGTTTGTTATTATGATGCAATTTGGTATTTGTACCAAATTTCTAATAGCTCAAAGCTTAGAGTGTTATCATTATTTGTGTGACAGTAAGCACCAAGATCAGGACCCTAGTGTACAAAGACAGTAAGAATCCCTACTGTGAGGAACCTGCAAGCTAAACAGACAAGACAAATGGAGAGAGAGGAAAGAAGCAGAGAAAGAAAGTGTCTTGCCAAGGTCACAGAGCAGACCAGTGACAGAGCTGGGAATAGAGACTAGATCTCCTGACTCCTAGTCCAGTGCCCGAGAGGCTCCAAGTCATTTTCCCATGAAATAATAAACTAGGCACAATGGAGGATTTAAGGACAGTTTGAGTTTAATTCACAAGCCACCCTTTCCTTCCCAGTCTTCCCCACATATTCTGTGCTGTCTGCATAAAAAGGTTATGGTAGCTGACCCCTTATGTCTCTTGTTCAAGTAAGTATTCTAACTTTTTAGAATGCCGTCTATATAGATAGAGGGACAATTTTCAAAAGCGTGAAAGTAATGCGAGATTAAATGTTATTCATGCAGGAAACAAAAAATGCTGAATTTGCCAAAAGAAGAAAGGATAATGGCAAAAGTGTAAACATAACTCATGTTGAAGCAAAAGAAGTTAAAGATCTTTCTTAAGTTGCAACACACATTTGGCAAAAATTGCACAGACAGAGAAAAGTCACTAATAGATTAAACAGCATGAAAAACATTCTTGCAACAGTTTTAAATATATATATAGTGGTTTATTTTCCTTGCTTTGATTACCTCGAGAAAAGAAAAGTTAAAGCAAAACAATGTGTATATGTATGTAAATAAGCTACCTTGTTTTACACACCAGTGTAACTGTGCAAATATGTCAGGAAGAAGGATCTCATTTAAAGCTTCATAAAACTGCGTGAATACATCACAGATTGCATAAAGTGCATGGTTACATGTAGTTGTCATCCATTCAGATTTCTGCAAGACAACGACAGGCCTTTATTTTTGTTATGGTAATTTTTGTTATGCTGAATGGAAAGAACGGGTTCCCATATTATGGTGGTACATGGCGTAGGATTGGCTTTACTATTCATGTCTCTCTGCATACAGAGGAATATAGTTTGGATAAAATTGAACCATCTTGTAAGTACCTTGAGTCAGGGGTGATTAGAAACTAGTTACCATTTGGGTGTAGGAACACACATAATACCACTGTCCAGGCTGAACCAGTTTTGTTTTTTAAAAAGTACCAGACGTCAGTCTACCAGGCCTAAGAATCTGGCTCCTTCCAGGAACAGTAGGATTTCACTAAGTGGAAGTTTAGGGGGTTGATTTCACAATTGTATGGAACCTCTTACTTTTGTCATAACAAGATCCTTCAGAGGGCTTTCATTACCTCAGTTTGTTGTTCAGGAAGCTTCATATTGTCAAATATCCGAAACACAATCCTAAACAGATCTTGCCACCAGTGTTTTTCAAAGGTATGGCCATAGCTCTTCATTATTTCAAACATCACTGTTAGGCCTCTACAATAAGGAAACAGGAATACAAAAATAAGATGCTAAAATGGTTGCCTCTGATCAGAGTTTTAATAACTGAATGCAGCTAAAAAGCAAAGATCCTCTTTACCTTGTCCGAACATCTAATTTGCATCGATTAATGATGCAGGAAAGTTCAAATAAAATAGGGAACCATCCTCTGACCCAGACCCTGTCTCCAGTAGCAACATTCATGTCATCACTTGTATATTCTCGCAATACCTGAAAGCCATTTAGAGAAAGATTATTACCTTTCTATTAAGTCATATCTAAAAGACTTCAGACTTAAACTAAACTAAATTGCATCTTCTAAACAGAATTTGGCTATTCAAAATTTAAGTAAGTAGTGAGAAGTCAAAGCAGATATGTGATTAACCCTTTCCTAATTTGTTTCTCCAAGTACCTCCATGAACACTTCTAAATAATAAAAATATTCATCTAGTTCTTTTCCTACTCTAGGTTTAAAAAAAAATATTTGGCTCTTTTGGTACATTGGAGACAAGATTTCAGATCAACCTCTTAACTGCACCCACATTTACACACAATTGCTCATCCAAACAGATGTGCGTGCGCAGTTCTGCAGAAGTCAATGCTGTGCTTGTGCATGCAAGAACTGATGAACCTGCAAATCTTGCAAGATTAATGAACCATGTTAATTAGGTAACTTCAGCCTAGATTCTTTTTAACAGAATTACTGTAATATTACATATTTATACAATAGGGATTTGGCATTAAGCTCTAACAGGATAGAAAGTGACATGCAATATGACTGTAAAATTGCGAGAGTCCTAATTTAGAGTTAAAAGTTTACAATTTTTGTTTAACAAAGCTGCAACAGCCAATTTTATCCAGCTATTTCCACACCTGATTGAAACAAGGTATTCCCCATTTTCTAAGGAGGATGGTTGACTAGCGTTAAGTATGTTCTGCTAGTGCTAAACAAGTGTCTAATTTGGGGTAAACATATTCACTAAGACCATAAAGTCCACGTTTAAGAGCAGAGAGTCTTAGCTATAGGAGTAATCACAGTTTAAAACTAAAAATTATTACAAGAACAGAAAATACCTGTGGTCTTTCTGAAACATATTTAGCACAATAACGGATAAGTCGGATTGCTTCCATACTGGTGTCCGGAAATGCTGCATTACAGGCAAATTCAGATAAACATTTTACAGCATCCTGGAATGAATCTATTGCTGCTGGAAAATGCTGCTGAAAAATATTGGCTGGGGAAAACAAAGGAAAGAGAAATGTCTTAAATATACTAATATTGTATCAGACTTTTTGAGCCAGAGCCTCCACTGATGTAAACTGGCATACTTTCACTGAAGTCAATGAAGCTATACCGATTTGTATCAGCTGAGGATCTAGCCATTTGATTGCATCAATATTAAACACTGAACAGTATTACAGAAACACAGCACAATTTCTTAGTGTATACAACATGTAAACAGTATTAATATAAAAAAAATCCATGGGGGGAGATGGAAGAGAGGAAAGAGGAGAGAAAAAAGTTATTCTGTTAGTTTATAAGTATAATGCTATTAAATGCAAAGAGCAGTTAGGCCCTACTCTATACATAAGGCAGATCTAACTATATCAGCGTACAAACTACAGCCTTGCTCCCGCCGATGTAAGTGCCCTACTACACTGACATAACTCCTCCACCTCCACGAGGGGTGTAGGGCTCATATCAGTGTAGTTAGGGCCATGCAGTGTCAATGTAGACACTGTGTAACTTACATCAGCTACTGGCGGTCTTGTCAATTTCACAGCTCTGCTGGAGCTCTGAAATTGATAAAAAAAGCCCAGCTCCCCAGTGAGGATGCTGCCCGGTCTCTGCTCCAGGCCAGGCTGTCACCTGGGCTCCTGGTGGTGCTGCTTCGGATCCCCACTCCCACTGGGAGCCCAGCAGCACAGAGGCTCCCAGCTGGGAGTCTGGCTGCCCCCCAGCAGGCTCCCTGCTTCTCACCAGAGGCGAGAAACCTGAGTGGCTTCCCCCCCGGCTTCCTACTGGGAGCAGGAAGGCGAGAAGCCCCTGGGGACAGCTGGGCTCCTGGCAGGGGAAACTTCACAAAGCTGAGCGCCCTGGCTCTAAGCCCCCCTACGCTGCCACTCTTCAGTCGGTGGAAGCACTCCTCGTGAGGACACACACCACTGACAGAAGGAGGGTAGTGTAGACATCAGCCACCACAATAAATTATTGTGGTGGCTGTAAGTCGACCTAACCTAGGTCGGTTTAAGACAGTAGTGTAGACATGCCCTTAGTTTCACTTTTTAACTCGTATAGTCAATTTCTTCCTTGCTGTAAAAAGCACTTAAACAGCAACAGAGCAGAACAACAACTTTTACAAAAGTACACTGAGAATGTTTAAAAATAAGTTTCAGGGCATATATTACAAGTAATATGCCATTAGAAACTAGAATTACTTCATTTCAAAAATTTTGAGTACACAGTGTCCCTCCTTTTTAATTAGAGCACCAATTTGCCCAAATATCTTTTTAATAGAAGAATAGATGGCTCTGTAGGGCTAACTCAGCAAGTAAAATATCTAGGGCTGTTGAGTAATCGCAGTTAATTCACACGATTAAAAAAATTATTTGTGATTAATTGCAGTTTTAATCGCACTGTTAAACAATAGAATATCAACTGACATTTATTATAAATATTTTTGGATGTTTTTCTACATTTTCAAATATGTTGATTTCAATTACAGCACAGAATACGAAGTGTACAGTGCTCACTTTAGATTATTTTTGATAATTTTTACAGAGCAAGTATTTGTAAACAAAAGAAGTGGTATTTTTTCCAATTCACCTCATACATGTACTGAAGTGTGATTTCTTTTACTGTGAAAGTGCAACTTACAAATGTAGATTTTGTTGTTGTTGCATAACTGCACTCAAAAACAAAACAATGTAAAACTTTAGAGTCTATAAGTCCACTCAGTCCTACTTCTTGTTCAGCCAATTGCTAAGACAATCAAGTTTGTTTACATTAATGGGAGATAATGCTGCCTGCTTCTTGTTTACAATGTCACCCAAAAGTGAAAACAGTTTTTTGCATAGCACTTTTGTAGCTGGCACTGCAAGGTATTTACATGCCTGATGCGCTAAAGCTCCAGCATGTACTGTTTAAAAGACAGAGTGGATAAAGCACTGGGTATTCGAGGGGGTATGGGTGGGTTGCATTGTACTAACAATCTGACATGACAAAGAGGGTGGGGGGAGAGAAAGTACTACTGCAACATCTGATCCAGCCTTGAAATCAAGTCATTTGTAGTTTTTTTTCCCTGTCTAAGGAGAAGTGTGAGGGTGGAGTGTCTTAAATCGCAGTTAATTATGATAAAGGGCTGTGAATAGATTATGCTTGGACTGGGAAGAGTTTTCCTCTAGCCATCCATGACATTTCTAAGGCACCCATCACTGCCTTTGCTGGAGGCTATATATCAGAGACACAGTACTTAACTAAATCTAGAAGGCTAATCTAGGTGCCCAGATGTATTATATAGGGTTGAGAGAACACTTTCATATTACTATTAAAAGTATTTCATATACCCAATTGGATTCAGATTATATTCAATGATACTTACAGATCATGCCATAAACTATCAGGCATTGTACAATACAGTTTGGTCTTCCTTGATACAGAATTGTTAGAGCCAGGGGAGCAGGCAAAACTTAACCACATACTTTAAGCAATTTGGACATTTAAAAACACAACCCCCTCTACCACAATAGAGTTCATTGTGTAGACAGGCCCTTTTAGCACAAGAGTATGTTAGTTAAGGTGTTCCATCTGCCAACCACTACTTACTAACTATATGTCCTGTTGTTTGGAAAGCCAACTCTACAATATTCCCATCATGGTCTGAAGCAGCTTGGTGAAATACTGCAAAGATATTCTTCCAGCCTGAGCGAATGTTACCAGCCTGTGAGTTCACCATCTGAGCAATACAGCGTATTACCATGTCACGTATGGTAGGAGATCTTAAAGACAAATTAACCATGTTATTTGCCATTGCCTACACACTGGAGAGCACCCCACCCACATTACCACAGGAAACCTGGTCACATTTTAAGTTGCTGCTTAAAAACCCCCCAAGCCAAGACAGAAGTTTCAGTGCACGCACACCTGTTTTTCTTCATTATGTGCTCAAATGGCCTCAAAAAGTCCTTCTGGAAACGGAAGTTGGCTAATTCGCCCTTCTCGAGAAACTTCATTGATAGCTGCCTTAATGAATCAACTGCAAAGATGGCCACATCTTCATTAGGGTTACATCCAACCTAGTAACAGAGAAGGAAAAGGCGTGTGTGTGTCTTAACGAACATTTAAAAATTAGTGTGAACTATACTACACAAAGCCACCATGGGCATTTCATTTCCATGACCCAACCTTTATATACCTAAATGGTTTTTACAAACGTATAATGGCTGTCTAAAGAACCCCAGGGATTAGTTTACTAAGGGGCATGAGGGAAGGAGTACACCACCAAACTATCAGGATAGGACATGTAGAATCATTTTATGTTAGAGAGTTCGCATATTTGAGTTTGCAAATACTCAGTTTCCCTGTATACTCATTATTTTTCTAGTTTCAGTAAGATAACATTTCATAGCAAGAACAAACCTCATAAGCTTGAGCATTTTGCTTAAATGCCTAAAGATAGGAACAGAGATCATAATGAGCTGATTTTTTCGGAGATTCTGACCGCTCAGTCACTGACTTCAATAGGAGCTACAGGTGGTCAGTATATCTTGTCAGGAGTGGAAGGAAGTCAGATAGGCAACTAAATCACAGTTAACTTTAGGCACCTACATCTGAATGTTTTGGCAAGGATTAAGTGAATGCGGAAATATTAAATTAAAAGATTCATTTAGAACAATCCAGATATTTATGCTGCACATCATCGATGTTCCTAGGCTAGATGTTGTGGTTAGACCATGTTTTTCTGAACTTGACATGTGTGCTTTTGCTCATGTTCAAACTAAAGAAACAGACTCCTGAGCTGGTAAAACAAATTGAGAATTCAGATTTTTTTTTAAAAGAGAATCAGATGGGTATTTTGTTTGCTTTGATTGATTGTGTGGAAAAGGATTAGCAGTGGAGACTACCAGGAGAGACAAATAAATTCATTATCCAAGCATGTCAAAAGGAACACACATGGTTGCTGTCCCTCAATCTACACACATTTTATAAGATGAAACCTAACCAGGCATTACTGATTCCAAAAGGAAACTGCCTACACATAGTTTAGAAAGAAGGGGACAACAGAAATCATGTCCTGACATTCTCAATAAGGGAGAAAACAAAGGATGAAGAGAGCTGTCATATGATTTCCAAAAAAAAAAAAAAGGGGGGGGGGGGAGGGGGAGCGGGTGCGCCATGGGGAGAGACTGGGAGTGGCAGGGGGGACGATGATAGACATCTTTCCCCTCCTCCTTAAGATAATACCAATATTATAGCATAGGGAACACTTAGGACTTCTCCAACTCAAATGTAAAGAATGGCATAGCCTCAACTAAATCCATATTGATCAATACAGGTCAAAACCTATGATGTTCTGAATCAGGAAAGCCCTCCAAGACATTCTCTTAGGCATCTTAATAAGGGAAAGCTGATGAGCACGATTCCAACTAGACTCAAAAATAGTACTACAAAAGCATGTTGCGTAACCTTTAAGTTCTGAAGTACCTTATTGAAATGATCTCCTATCACATGCCATATCCTTGACCATTGCAGTCTAATTCGATTCATATTGTAATACGAGATCTCTACTATCTTCTGCAGGCTGAACATGCGAGGATGGTGGGGGGAAGCCAGCTCGTCCATGGAAACAGCACACAGCCATCGGACAAAATCAACTGAATATTAAACAGATAATACAAGTCATGAGATT
Organism: Eretmochelys imbricata; assembly: GCF_965152235.1. Taxonomy (NCBI): domain Eukaryota; kingdom Metazoa; phylum Chordata; order Testudines; family Cheloniidae; genus Eretmochelys; species Eretmochelys imbricata. The sequence continues at coordinate 17,594,424 of NC_135584.1, forward strand.
GGGGTGTTCTACTGCAACACAGTTAATTTCCTCATATGTTCAGCATACATACCTATTGCATTTCCGTCCAACCGTGTTGATCCTGTAAATATTCTGTAGAACAAATCAAGATATGTGATAAAATGTAAGTTATATTTAAAAAATAGGAGAAGGACATAACACACTAAAGTATTTCCAGGTTAAAAGGTTCAAGTTTATAAAGAAACCTTGATGCTGAAAAATAGACTAGCAAGATAATGCTTTGGATTTCCACCAGTGACTTACGGGTGGAAAGAGTGAATTATGTACAGGGAGGAAGTAAAACAGGAAAGCTGAAATACAGAAGGCAGCATGGTCTAATAGACTGAGGGCATTGATGCATTTCAGACACTTTGACTTGGGTTAATTACCCAGTAATGACAAAAAGTCTAACTGTAAAGTAGCTGCTCATGGCCAAATATAAAAAGGACAAACCCAGTGTAGCAGACAGCCTTTATAAAAATCACCAAGTGTGCAGTACAAAGGCACCAATTTAATGAATTTGGGTCTCCATTTCTCCAAATGGAAAGAGTTAAGAATACACAAACGTTCTCTCTCTCTCTCTCTCTCTACTTCCCACCCTCAAAGCCCACTTAAATTAATGTGCATACGTTCTTTTTTCCAATTATCCAGCTATCAATGGTAACACCAGACTAGTTTACTGGAAGAGTCTTTCCCTCTCTTTAGTGTTGCAGGACTGAAGTTTAAAAAAACCCACAACAACAACCACCCACCAGAATATTTTACCATTGTCAGGTCCAGGAGATTTGGCATCATTCAAGGTGAATGCCAACCTGTTCTTAAACTGATTTTAAGTTAGGCTTTGACAGCCAACCACTCTGTTGCTCTGCAGGGGGAAATCAGGACAGTTTGGGTAACTCTTGATTTGCAAGTTACTACAGACAGAAAGCACTACAATACCTGTCCACTGCCACCACCACACTTTGCGAGCTGGTCTCACCCACAGACTCCTGAATGCTGGCCATATGCCTTTTATCAACTCCACCCCCAACTAGGTTACCTGTAATAAAACATTCAGATCCAAACGTTTAATCTGATGAAATATTCACAGTTAAATACCAACAATATGCTCAATTTTATACAAAACAGGAATTCAGATGGGTCCCTGCTCCCAAGCAGCTTAGAATTTATACAGGACAGGTGCTATAGGTCAGAAATGATGCACCTGATTATTCTGCATTTGAAAGTCCAGTCTCAAAGTAGTGTACCTCTTAAAAACATTAATTGCCTGAACATTATTTCAACAAGTTCATAACAAAAGTTATGATCATGTGAAGATTTTGTGGGGGAGGGAAGAGATGTTTTAACGGATACAGTTTTGCATCCTTAATTTTGGTGGCTAGTATCCATTATAGGAAAGCAGGCCATCAAGATTACAATAGTGGTGCAAATCATCTTTAACATTTGAGAAATGCATTAGTAGTTAAATAATCTTTGTCATGACAATTATGCCTAAAGCCTACAATAAAAACATTTGAATGTAATATTTGTAATTAACCTACAGTGTAACACTGGTACTACATAAACATTTATTACTGAGTATGAGCAATTAGTACTGGACACGTTTAATTACATTCATATACAGAATGTGATACTGTCTCAGTGGAACTCTAGAGTAGTTCTACATTATGTGTTTTTTCATGGAGAGAGTTTATTTCTTTTCTCAGGTAAAGGCAGACTACCATCGTCCCCCTAATCCCCACTTACAAACCAGATTTTAGACTACGCAACATACATTAGGGTGAAATATTTAACTTGAAAACCATCTATCGCCACATCTCAAGGCAGAAAATTGTTAGTATCAGCAAAATGTAGTGGTATTCAGACAGATTTCAGTAATTTCAACATTTTTATTTCAAAATGGAATGAAAAAAGTAGAGCTTTTAATGTCTGTAACAAGACTATGGCCATACTAGATCTGATGTAACAAAGTTATGACCACACTCAAGTTCCTACAAGGCAGTTAATCTGGGTAGTCTATGAAGTAATTTCTCATAGCTGATTTATAGAAACTGGAACGCGTTCAGATGTTTAATCATTACCAAGCTAGTTGAAGTAATGGGTACCTTCATTAATTATGTAGTGACACTAGTCTCTACGCAGTTAAAATGAAAGCAGGTAAATATACGACCCAACATCATGTGAAGAACTGATCATTCGTTCTCATAGTGACAAATGTTTAGGTTTAATTAACTTGTAAATGCAGGCTTGTTCAGTGACAGAGCTATTAATCTTACCTAGTCCCAGGCCCATGAATTCTTCTCCTCCAGATGTATAGCTTTTAATGCTGCCTTCCCTTTCACGCCCAGAGCCAGATAAGTATCGAGTTTTAACCCCAGTCCCTATAAGCTGTGCTAGTTCCAGCTGGCTGATGCATTTCAAGATCTAATAACAAAGGCACATTTCAATAATGTAAGTGACCGCTACCACGTTTTACCTTATGAGACTTCACAGGTAAACAAACCATTTTATACCTCAACACTTCTGTGATATAGGCAAATATAACTGCTAACTTACAATGGAATTAAGCAACTTGCCCAAGATCATAGTGAGTCAGTAGCAGCTGTGAAACACTGAACCCAGAAGTCCAACTCTTAGTTCTCTGGTCACTAGACCAAGTTTCCTCCTTAGGGTGTAGTTTAAGAATTTATACATTATGGAGCTTATTATCCAATAGTTTCTCTTTCCCCCACAGATAAATAAGTGAGCTCCCATTACTACAAATGGCAGCTGCAATGAAATTCCCACAATGCATCAAGTGAAGACAACCACAAGTTTACAACAGGATCATGATTCCAATTTGGTTTGACAAGTCTTGTCTTCTACTTCAATTCTAGCCCAGTCTCTCAAAGCTACCCATGCACGAAGGAGCCTATCTACTCTCTCCATGATAATACAAAAATTTATTAGATTAATCTCATGAACACAAAAAAGAGACTTGATTCAATATCTAAATGCAAAATTGTTTCTCAAAGTTGAAGCAGTTGTAAAGATCACTGGCAACATAGACATAGATACCAGATACTCGCATATGCCATCAAGGTAGAATTCATGGCCTTCTACTCTAAGACAGACCTTATTCTGAGGAGCTAGAGCTAGCAGGGCAGTTTCTCAGCCAATAAAAGAGTACTTTAATATCTTCAACTAGTCTGATATCCTTTCCACTAGAGGACAGTGCTGCACTCATCCATTTACCTAGGTACTTATATGGTCTCTATTGATGTAGCTTCCAAATACCTTCCAACCATGTAAAGACAGAAATTACTCTTTCCTTCCTAGATTGTAGGTGACAGCTTGATTACATTTATTGTGGGTTACAGGAGAAGCGGGGTGTTTGTGAAGAACTGAATCTCTCACACAGTGTCTATCTCAGATAGCATTTACTGCCACTCACACAAGTTTGCTTCCTTCCTGCTTTTTCTCTACTGCAAGCTGTCCTAACGATACGGCTATCCATGTGGGCAGTGGGGTATGAGGGGATGCCAATTCATTACAATGGCGAGACACACACCAACATTAGGTGAATTTTATGCTTTCAGTGGATACCTTTGAAAGAATGTTGAGAGAAATACAAGAAGAAAAATTAGTTGGACTATGAGGAAATGGAAACACCTCTTGCCTTCAGTTTCTGGCATCCATTATGGTGCTTAAAAATAAATTTTAGACAAGTCTTTAAGGAAAACTGAAGAGGCACTCTGGACAGAGTAATTGTACAACTAGTCAGGATCCTGTGTGCTTTATTATGAACTGAACCTAAATTCTGCAGCAAGGTCCTTTTGGATTGTGCAGAAATCTCCAGATCAGTAAACAAAACAATATAAATCCCAATTTTTGACTATTTTCATATTCTCTTAGTCACCGTAGTCTTTATATGTGTTTTCAGATTCGATTCAGTTTTACCCTTCTCCCGTTTTTCCATTTTCAATGTACAAAAGGTGTATGCACTGACAATAACTGCACCGCAGAGATTTCTGTGAGGAAAGGTTTGAGGGATGGACTAACCATATATTTTTCTGCTAAAAATATATATTTTTATTTAAACCATATATTTTTCTGCTATTTTTCTGAAGAGCACAATAGTTTACATATTGACTTTTGAAATGTCCTTAGGTTTCAGTGTTTCATGCTGTCTACAAAAAGCACAGTACTGGTTTCACTGTTCATGTCTGAGGTACCTTCACAACTACAAAGGATAGAAAGAATTTTATTAAACACTGAAAATGAGATACCAGTGCACAGTTTGTGGAATAAATCCCTTCATCGCAGCAGAGTTCTCTGGTGATGGAGTTTCAAAACCTGTGGGCTGTGCAAACGGTAGGCATAGCTCGGTAAGCTGTGAGCGCACACTGAAGCCTCACATTTACTATTCAAGTTTTTACCTCATGCCAGGAATTCCCAAGATAGTTGCCATCTGTATGGGCCACAGTAATAAGTGTCTTAATGGTGTCTATGTTTTTCTGTTTCATTTCTGTGATGCTAGAGCTGGCAGTCAACAGTGAGAAGCGAGCAAGGGCCTGCACATAGGCATCTCGTTCAAGCTAGAATGCAGATACAAATATGAGAACAGAAATAAGCCAGAGAAATTGAGATGTCTGCAAATACTAAAGAAAAAGCACACAACCTCCTCAGCTTTGAGTAACTTCTCTTCCAAGTATGCCTCTGTGATTGCAATTATGGCAAAGTATTTCCCAGTCAATATAGTACAGAAGAGCTGGAGACATACTAGAAAATTATCTTAATGGGAGCATCAGAAGTGGGAGGCATTTGAGGATTAAGAATAAAACTCCATTGTCTTTATTTATGATCCAGAGCTCCGGACAGTTTAAAACTAAAACTGTTCTGCAAACAAAACGTTATACATGTTGATTAGCAGAGCAAGTTATTTTAAAGCAAGTTATTTGCTTGAGATGACCGGTAGCTCAGTTACTTCAGCCCCTACTTTGACTTTGGTGTAAGCTAACATTTTTATAAATATTATTCCACATGTCAGAGTCCATGATGGCCTCCAGTGACCTAGACATAGCATGTCTGACATATACAAACCTGCATTCCAAAAATGCAGGCTATTCGGATTGCACATCGAATTCCTTCCAAACATAGAGATGCAACATCAGTGTCATCGCAGTTCTGAAGGCCAACGCTGTAAGCTGCCAATAACGGAGTCCATACAAGCTAGCAAAAAGAAAATCTTTGTAAGTTTAGCTTCATTACCACCAAATCATGGTTCTCCCTAATCCACTGGCTAGGGCAAACATTGCCCATGCCAACACTGTATCCTCCCATTCACATAATGAAGTGCCAGAATGTCATTTGCAGACTTTCTGTAGCATTGAGTATATTAATATCCCCTATAAAAAAAATAAGGCCCTTTTCCTGCCTCCGATACTCTCGGCTCTTCTCTTCACACTCCTGAGCCAGAAACTCTCATGGAAGAATGCAACACTTCTAGCCCCATCACAATACCGACACCTTCATAAAAGAGATGCACTGCTGCTCTCTATGGCTCAGTTATCACAGCTCTCAGTGAGGCATGTTATGAATTGAAGAGGATTACTGCCCAAACATACGTGACGGAGAAATCCATACACTCACTTTGAACATGGGTCTGACGTGATCCAGGTGAGTGGCACTAGTAAAGGGAGCCTTTGCATGGCTTACTGCCTCCATGAGGGCTTTAGCTGTTTTAGCCATTTGCTCCATCTCCAGGTTGTACAATAACCGCCGCTGCTTCTCATTGGCTACACCTACGAAGACCACCACAAAACCTGCATCATTATATGTATTTTTGCTATCAGGCTCCATTCCTTAGTTCTGGGTATCAGATGCTGAAGGTAGATTTTTTAATTTTTATCTAGAGACTTGTTCAGAAGCTTTCAAATTTACTCAAGATGCTGTCATGGGACTTTGCCTTTCATATAAGGTGTAAGCCTCGGGATGAAAAAAAACCCATGTCTAGTACAATAATCCACATAGATCGTAAGGTACACTATCGCAGCTATACAGCTCTTCCCTTAACAGTCTCACACACTTTATGACATGCTTCATAGAAAAACTAAAATCCAGAGGCGTATTTCATTAAGTCATTTAGTTCATGTGAATTGTTTAAGAATGCTTCAAAGTCTCAAGTTTGCAAAATAGACTCTATGGCTAGGTCTATACTAGAAAGCTTACAGTAACGCCACTGTATTGATGCAGCTGTGATGCAGTAAGATCTGTAGTGTAGCCACTCTATGCTGATGGGAGAGAGCTCTCCCGTCAACATAATTAATCCACCCACAAAGAGCAGCGGCATTTACGTCAGTGGGAGAAGCTGTCCACACCAGTACTTATGTTGGTGTAACTTATGTTGCTCAGGGGGGTGTTTTTTTCACTCCCCTGAGCAACACAGGCGGTAGTGTAGGCTATGTCTACAGTGGCAATTGAATGACAAAACTTGTGTCTTTCAGGAGGTGTTTATTTAAAAAAACCTGAAAGACAAAAGTTTTGCAGGCGACAAGCACCAGTGTAAACAATGCAAACACTGTTCATTGGGGGGTGGACATTTTTTGTCGGCAGCAGAGCCGACAAGCAGTGGCTACACTGGGCGACTTTTAGCGGCATGCCTGTAGTGACACAGCCATGTCGCTAAAAGCTGTGTCGTGCAGACATAGCCATAGCCTATTAAAATAATCAGTGCTGTTTCTTTATTCCTGTAGCCATAACTGCTCAGGCTGTGACCAAGCCAACTCTCAAGATAAAGAGAGCCAATATCTGAATGCAAGATCTCGAAGGAGCATGTAAGCACTGAAGGAGGCAGTGCCAATTATTTGGTACTTGGTTCTCTTCCTTCAATTGGCACTACATTAATTCCCCAATATGCTATTAAGAGTACAGTGCAGCTGGAGGTGCTGTCTTTTGGATGTGACATACCACTGAAGTCCTCATCTATTCTAGGTATGAAAAGGTCACCTAACTTCATGTTTCCAACTGCTAAGCCCTCCCTGTGTTATCACTTCAGACTGCAAACTCCTTAGGAACAGCAATCAGTCTCTCTGAACTATGAGGTACCATTGTTAAACATGGCACAACATGAGATAGTTGCATAAAACTCTGAAGAGGACGACTGTCAGCTCTTTTCTCCAAGTGCCAAAGATTATTACATTCTGCTCCCCTTAAGTCCCTCTTCTTTTTCAAATAGCTACAGTATTTTTCACTTCTCCTCCTTAACTGTGTCTAGCCATGCCACGTGCTCTTAGATGGAAGTGGCCACATACCAGAGGCCATGTTTCAACAGTGGATGAAGTGGGCCCCAGATAGCCTTTGTGTACTTCACACAAGTGTTGACAAAGCTGAATTAAAGCATTTTATAATGTTAATCCTTGAATACGAGATACTATTAAAAAAAACTCGGCACATTATATTGAGTTTCTAATTAAATCTTACTTGGCTTAGTAGATTTAGTTGTAATTGCATATTCTTTTGTCTCTTTCATTGCAATTTTTTTCCCTTCTATTTCTTCATAGATAGTGGACAGATACTCTTCCGGCAGGTCTTTACTGTCATTGATACCTCGATTCATTTTAATATATTGCTCTTTTGTCATTTTATTCTTTACCTTTAAACAGGTGAGAAGGATAAAAACTCAGGTGTCAAATTTTGAGAACAAGTTCTAGAGAAGAGCACTTGTAACAGTTCTATAGTGATTTTTTCCTACCTGGGGACTGTGCAAGTCTGTAGTCAGCATTATAATAGAGTATGCTAAAACATATGCAGTGTCAGCACTAGCAAATAGGGTTTGCCTGAAACAGAGAAATACATTTTAGAGGTCTAGATCCTCAATCCATTAGCTCTCTGCACATCCAGGGAAGAGGTGCAGTTCAGAAGCATTACACACTCCTGACAAAGTAAAACCTGACAAGGAATCTCATACTTTAGCCTTTTATATAAAAGACGTTTAAAATTAGCCCAGCTACTGCTTAATATGTACTGAAAGCTACAGCAAGGCCAACGAAGGGGAAAGGGAAGAATTTGTGAAGAAGCCACACATTTACAAGATTACAGAAAAAGACATTTAAAAAAAAATGCTATTCCTTACTATTCTTGCATGTTCTTCCACTGTTTTCAACAAGCAATTAGAATAAGATTTATCCACTACTGTATCATTCACTCACATCAAGGTTTCCTTTCTAAATATACTCATTTTTATTAAAACAGTGATGTGAGATTGATCTGGGGAGTGGAAATTCATTAAGGATAGATTCTTAACCAGACAGTGTCAAAGTTTTCAAGCAAGAATTGCATTTTCAAATTTGGTTTAGAGTAAAATGGTCTGTATCATCACAAATTGGCCCATCCATGCACATTTTCTGACTGGTTGAAGGCAAGTGGGAAAACGCCTCATTACACAGAGACACAAACCAAACCAGATTTTTAAGCTTCCACTAACAAACAATTAAGGCTCACAAAACTTTGATTTTGTTGAACTGATTACATACAACATGGATAAACAGAATATGCAGTATCTGAAGCACTCAGCAATTCTTGCTCAATTAGATTCCGTGCACCTGTCAGAAAGTGCTCTCCGAAGAGCCAGTACCGCCACACCTACCCTGCAAGACTTCATGATGATTTAGCAGCTACTTACAGGAACATCCCATGGGTCTTCCATTTAGCTACCGAACAGGGTATAGCATAGACAGCAGCAACAAAATCTGCCCCCCCCACATCCCTGCAAAGTGCTTTGCCGTTGTGGGGCAAACGTGAGTCAAGCCTTACTTTATTTCCTAAGGCTGCCAACAAGGTGACCATTCCTAAGACAGTTTATCCAATATTATGTTTCAAGTTACCCTTGGTTGCATTCAATGTATCTAGCGGCAAACTTCTCCATTAATCTATCAATCTTCTGGGCTTCGCCTGGCAACCGGAAGCCTTCCAGAAATATCCGTAGAGCAGAGACAAAGTCTTTCCCACAGAAATCAAGCTGGTCTACATAGGCATACATCACCTCCTTGTTAAACCTGCTGCTCTCCCCTAGAAATTCTCCAACTTGGGTCTAAACACAAGAGAGACAGTTATGAATATTACGTATCAAATTAACTGTATCTTCTCCCTTTTATATTTCAGTGAATTTACGGTATAACAGTTGCACTGCAGTCAATTTCCTCAGAAGGCTGGTATGCTGCTCATGACAAGCAGAGCCACTACTGGAAATGGAAGGCGGAGTCTGCTCAACTGTCCCAACGTTCCATTAAGTGTCATTAGCACCACCTTTGGACGTCAATGCTGTCAAATAACCGGCTCCAGTAAGAGGCCAGCTCACTCTTCTGGTCAATCTAAAAAGCAGCATTAATAGGCATGAAGGGAATCCCACCCAGTCCCCTCCATTGCCAAAAGAAAGGTTCTGCAAAGGGCCTAAAAGGAGTATGTAAATTGGGAGTAGTGGCGCACAGGCATGGACGCCCGGGGCTTTGCTCCCGGCCTCAGCGGGGCGGGGAGGACGGACGACTGGCTTTCAGCGCCCCCACTATTAAAAATGTTCCAGCACCACTGTGTGGTAGTGGTTTGAGATTAACCTAGGGGGAGGGAGTGGAGAACCTTCATTAGATTCTCTACCATAAAAGGTAGTTAAAGTAAGGTGGCATGGAATATGAAAGAAGCAACAGCTGAATTGCTGGGGAAGGAATATCTTTGTAATACAAATTAATCGCTTAAGTAGCATTCAGTCTTACAAAACACAGACGTTCTTCTTGGTGCAGAAACTGTGCAACGTCTTCTGTTGTGGTGCCAAGCATGCCCTGTTCTTGAAGATACTGTATTCCTCTTTTTGACTTTTTGTTAAATCTATTCATACAGACAGAATATTTAAAAAAAAAAAAGGCAGAAAAGCTATAGCTTACACCTGGAATATCATTTCCCAATACACTATGGTGCATAAAGTTTACTTGCATATGCAGAGCCCTTATAAAAGGAAGGTATTTAAAAATCATGTTACTTCTACCTTAAAGGTGCATAGTTAAGAAAAGACATTCAGAAATTTGGGGGGGCGGGGGAGGAGGGAGTTAATGCATTAGCTAGGTAACACTAGACATCCCATCCTGTGTATTATGTGGTATATTCAAAGACCACCCTTTTAGAATTAAGGATGTCAAGATAATTTAGGTTTAATAAAAACCTGATTTTTCCAAATGCTATTAATAGAAGCTTTTTCATAAAATAAAAACAGTTCTAAGGAGGTTTGTGTGCGTGTTTGGATGTTTTTAAAAGGAACACTCTTCTACAGCATTTGAAGCATAGCAAATACCCAGTATAATTTAACTTTAAGTGATTAGAAAACAAATGTAATTGGACCAATCATTTTATTCTCCCAGGTGTGTGTGTGAGTGTGAGTGTGAGTAAAAGACAGACCCGCACGAAAGGCAAAAGCACTTGCAGAATTCAGTTTTCATTTATTATTAGTAATACAACCAAGAAGGATTTTTAAATATAGGAATTTGAAAGGGTTATTGCCAACTTGAAGTCTAACCATTTTTTGAATTAAAGAGCAGTCTGATATTATACCTGCTCCAAACCAATTAGTAATTTACAATCACATTTTCTTTAAAAAAGGTCTCCCCTCCTTTGTGGCTGAGTCAGTCTAAAAGGAGACCACCACAAAGTTGTGTCAAGAGCACAGAGTGAACATGATCATCCCCCACCCCCAATTCCTTTTATTTACAGAAGACTTCGGGGACTGCAATAAAAAACCCTTCGTGCAAAGTCTCAGAACCCAGATCAATTGACTCAGGCACACGGGGCTCAGGCTGCAAGGCTAAAAACTGCAGTGTAGACGTTCGGGCTCAGGCTAGAGCTTTGGCTCTGACACCTGTGAGGGGGGTTGATCTCAAAGCTCGGGCTCCAGCCTGAGCCCAAAACATCTACACCACAATTTTTATCCTGGAAGGCTAAGTCAGTTGACCCAGGTCAGCCGCAGGCATACCCTCAGGAGTTAGCTTGTGTCAGGAGTAAACAAAGGTTTTCAGAAGGAAGTGTAATTTTTAGTTGTGAGTGCTACTTTAATATGACAACTGTCCCTTTAAACTGAACAAACACGGTTCCTAGAATACATAGTGACTACATCAGAAACAGTGAAAATGCAGCCAACATTCACACTAATTAGCCTTTATTTCCTTGCCAATCCACTTACAATTCTATGCCATGTTCAATTATCTCTTTTTGTTGCTTGATGACCTCAAATTGCTCAGGATCATCAGGGACAGCAGTCTGGATGCCAATGCTTCCAATCCCTGAGGACACAGTCGAATCCAAGGAACTCACACTACTCCGTCTTCTTCCAGTTTCCAAACATTTACCGTCACCCATTTCCTGATCTGAAGGCCTATCTGGACCTGTATGCAGGTGAAGAGTACAAGAAGCATAAAAATGGATTAGTGAGAAAAGCCAACGTGCCCCCAAGGAGCATTTGAACACGCATGCACACACACACCCTTCACCCACAATCCTCTTAAGCCATCCAATCCTCCTCCTCGCCAGACCCCGCTCTCTCCAGCAAACAGCCACCAAACATTTAATCATTAGGGATATCTTATGCCTCACGCTACTTTCCCAAAGCAGTGAGGGAGAAGAGTGGAGGAAAGATCTCGGCTCCTCCACCTAGTGAAGAATGGTGTACAGGGTGCGGAACAGCTATTGCTACTTAGAATAGCACCAGTTTCACCACCTAAGTGATCGGGGGAGAGCTGGCCAGCACACTATTCAATATGAGGGCCCCACCTCGTGTGTGGTTTTAAAAAAAAAAAATCTATTTGAATTCCTGGGGCCTACACACACTACTAGTGCACATAAGAATTATCCTGTTCAGTCTCCTGATCAACTCCTAGAACCTCAGCTTTTAAACAGAAAAAGAAATATCTGTAAACAGGCATCTTTCCCCATGTTCACTGTGAATTATCAGTTTGTAGACAAGACACTTTATTTTTCATAAAGCTTTGATATTCCTCAGTCTACCAAGTACATTGTATTTTTAATCTTAAAGCTTCCACAAGTTTCGCTAGCTTTTTTTTTTTTAAAACCACACCTATGTCTCAAGGAGCTTATAACCCTGTCAGTGGATCTGCCACAGAAGTGAGGATCACACACCAGGAATGGAAAGCAGAGGAAGGAGGACATGGGTTACTGAAATAGAACTTTATGCTTAAGCAAATAGCCACAAAATCCTATTTCTGTAACCAATGCTCTCTGTTTCCACATCCTCCCCATTCAGAGTCTTTTGTCAGTCCATTATCTAGATCGTATGCTCTTCAGGGCAGGCACCTCTATTTGTTTCCCATGGGAAAAAAACCACACACACACTAGCTAGTGTTATAACAGCAGCAACAAGGTGTACATAAAAAGTTAGATATATTTATTTGCTGGAGACACATCCACATTTTAATGCATTGTTCTACTGTTGGGGGGTGGAGGGGAAATCTCACCAAGACTGGCCTGATGGTTAGGGTTCACATACAGGTCTTTGCTCCATTCGACCATGCACTTTAAAATAGAAACCAAACATTCAAGACCTTTTTTCCGCAGGCTGAGTTCCTGCAGAAAAGAAATAAGGAAAAAAAAATTAATCACATTGTACTGGACAGGTCAAGTCCTAGATACTAAAATTTAGAAGTCCTGTGCTGAGACAAAGTACATCTAAAGCAGGAAGAGAACTAGCCAACAAATTCTCTCTCTCGTTAAATCACACCTGTAAAATCTTAAGAAACAACTCACCTCAGAGAGACTTAATAGTAGAGAAGAGCTGTTCTGATGTACAGCACTACCGTTGGCTTTAGACACCAGTAATGACAGCTTGTGGGGTTTTTTTCCAGTTTGAAACAGTTTTAGTATTTTCAGTTGGAGAGCCATATTATATGCAACTATTGATAAAGCAGTGTTTCTAGGGGTAAAGTGGACAGTTTACCTGCTGTTACCAGGACTTCCAAAGAATGGGAGAAGAGACTCAGGGCTTGTCTACATTACCCGCTGGATCAACAGGCAGCAATCAATCGGGGGGGGGGGGGGGGTCGATTTATCGCATCTAGTCTAGACACGATAAACTGACCGCTGAGGGTTCTCCTGTCAACTCCGGTACTCCACTAGGGTGACAGGCACAGGCAGAGCTGACGGGAGAGCGTCGGCCATCAACTTACCACAGTAAGTAGATCTAAGGTACGTCAACTTCAGCTACGTTATTCATGCAGTTGAAGTTGTGTAACTTAGATCGATCCCCCCGTAATGTAGAGCAGGCCTAAGGCAAGAATGTCATTAGGGCAGGAATACAGAGTTACTTCAGTTCTTTGATCTAGCAATGTTTTATTGATATTGGCCCAGGTCTGTTTATAGTAAGTCCTGGATCATGGATCACCAATTTTTAATCCTTGTAATTGCAAGAAATATTGTTGTAAACAACATTCATATTTTCTAAACGCCTCTACTAATAGCTGCGAAAGGATTTACAATTCAGACCTTCTCCAAATAAAAGCAAATAAGTGCATCCCAGTAAGCTGCACTGCATTACCTTGACAGGCAGGTAATCAAGCTATAAATCCTCAGTCAGTTTCATTCCCTGGCCAACAAGGGGATTGCAGGGGGATAGTGTTAATGAACCTGTGACTGTGGGGGAGAGGTGTGTTCAGCTCCAAGGTGAAGAATGCCAATGACCGGTCCCTATAATTTGCTTTCAGCACTACTGTTAGCAAGAAATAGGTTACCATAGCTCAGGGTCAATAATGGAAGGATAGTTTTGCACTTGCTGAAGAATGATTGTTATGCCCCATCATTATCTATGGCTGGGAGAGTGCCCTTTTAAAGAGAGGAAAAAACACAGCTTGTGATGAAGAGGTGATGTCAAAGCCATGGACTCCACACCATGCAAGTACTGTAACGCAGAATGTTACTGCTCTCGGGGTAAGCCGCAGAAGGAAATCAGATGACTCAAATCACATGAGTGATGAAGCAGGGAGAAGCCTCACATCATGGAAGCGTTAACTCTCCCTTAGCACCCCCAACAAAAAGAGTGGCCTGAACATGTATAATATAGTATTATCATTGGGCATTCAACCAACTAAATTCACTAGGAGATGAAACAATAGGACTACCTCCCAGGTGACAGTCATCGGTGACTCTCAATAAAACCAACTGTAGATGCGTTGCACGCTATACAAGCGTATACTAAGTCGGGGTGGGCAAACTTTTTGGTCCAAGGGCCACATCTGGGAACAGAAGTTGTATAGAGGGCCACGAATGCTCACAAAATTGGGGATGGGGTGTGGGAGGGGGTGAGAGCTCTGGCTGGGGATGTGGGCTCCAGGGTGGGGCCAGAAATGAGGAGTTCAGGGTGCAGGAGGGGGCTCCGGCTGAGGGTGCGGAGTTTGGGGTGTAGGAGGGTGCTCCAGACTGGAACCAAAGGGTTCGGAGGGCGGGAGGGGGAATCAGGGCTGGGGCAGGGGATTGGGGTGCAAGAACGGGTGCTGCCTCCGGCTGGAGGTGCAGGAGGGTGCTCCGGGCTGGGATCGAGGGGTTCGGAGGGCAGGAGGGGGATCAGAAGTGCAGGCTCCAAGCGGCACTTACCTCAAGCAACTCCCGGAAGCAGCGGCATTTCCCACCACTGGCTCCTACGTGGAGGCGCAGCCAGGCAGCTCTGCATGCTGCCCTGTCTGCAGGCATCGCTTCCGCAGCTCCCATTGGGTGTGACTCCTGGCCAATGGGAACTACAGGGGGGCGCTTGGGGTGGGGGCAGAGTGCAGAGCAGAGCCTCCTGGTTGCCCCTATGCACAGGAGCTGGAGAGGGGCCATGCTGCTGCTTCCGGGAGCCACATGGAGCGCCCCCCACCAGAAGCTCGAGGGCTAGATTAAAACAGTTGGCAGACCAGATCCAGCCCGTGGGCCGTATTCTGCCCACCCCTGAACTAAGTGGTACTCATTATTTAAAGGAGGCGGCACTGAAGGGAAAAACAGACCTATAGTGTAATTTCCAATGTTGTTGCTCTTACCTGCAGAGGTGTCATTCCCAACTCATGTCCACTCCGTCCCTGAGCGATTTTAGACAAGTCATTTACAAGGCGCTCAAAAATATTAGCAGCGTTTAAATCACAGTCGTAGTTAACATAAATATCCACCACACACTGAGCATCTTAAAAATGAGAAAAATCAGAATATTAGAATTCAAAGATCTAGAACTTTTAAATAAAAAAAATAGCTGGAAAGAACCTAAGTATGTTTTTTAAAACATGCTCATCACCATGATATCAGAGCACAGTTATTTTATGCATCATTTCTTGATTAAAAAAAAATCTTGAATTAAAAGACAGATACTTCTCCAAGGACACACACTTAAAGCTACCACTACTCTGACATTAGCTGCCTTCAGTATTTCCAGATCATTGTCAAACCACAAGGAAAGTTATTTCTACATTGTGAAGAAAAGGTAACTTTTATAACTAAATACCTGCACAAATTCTAGTCAAGGTCTGAATCACCATCCATTTGTGCTCAAAAGAACTTGAGGAGGTCTCCAAAATATTCAGGAAGATCTCTTTGAAAAACACCTGTGCACAGCAAATGAGACAAAAGACATGTCTGTAGTTTTCTACAGAAGAATTTTAAAAAACATGCGAAATGAGCATATTCATTTGTACGCAGTAATTTCACTTGGAAGAGAGTCTTCATCTCATGCATGTCCAATCTGTAAAGGAGATAGTACTTCAAGGTGAAAAAAAAGCAATATTTTGAAGCAGTAATTTTTAAAGTATTGTGCTTTGCTTTGCATTAGTAGTAAAATGTACTGAGTTAACAGAACACTTTGTATGTAAAATGAAGATAAAGCATGCTTACCTCAATCTGCATTTTTAGATGCGTCTTAAAGTTTGAAAGCAGTGTGAGAAAGATGGCAAGAGACAGCTCAAAGACATCAGGAACAGAAGAGACCCCGTTTTTAGATAATGCTACACAGAGATATTGCTTGATTGCATTGATGAACATTTCATGTGTCCTGAATACTCCACCAGCATTCTGCAATACTGAGAGAAGCAGCTGGAGGGACACGATCTTAGAACGCAACTCATGGGATCTGGGGAAGAAAGCGGAAGACTATCGTTAAAAAAATAGGTTACTTCCATCTCACACACACACACACAAACGCGCGCGTGCACATAAGTCACAGTGACTCTTGAGGCCAAGCGAAATGAGCACTAGCTCAATTGATTTCAGAGTAACAGCTTGCTTGACTTCGCCGCCGAAAATGCTAGGGAAGAGCAACCTTCTTACCTTGGAGATTCTTCTCCTTCAAGAGAATATTAGATGCCTGCAACCCATGGGATGGGGTCAGATAGTCCTACTGGTTGCATAAAAGCATAGGATTCAAACTGCAGAAGGAGTAAAATGTTCTTTCTACAGAACTGCGGAGATATTACAGCTAAGGCAACTTTTGTTGAGACCACATGAACTACAGCCTAATGGTTTCCTGCAGTACTGTATCCCTCTGCTATTTGGTTTATCCAAGTAAGAAGGTATGCATACAGGGAATTTTCAATGCAAAAAGATCTCTGAACGTATTCAAAACAGGGGAGTAACTCGGAGATCTGGATGACCAAGACTGTACTATGAAGTACCTAGACAATCTGTTTCCCTTTGTTCCTAAAAATAGCTATCTGGAGAGCATACAACTCAGTAAATATAATCTCATTACTTGGGATCTGGTGGTCCATCACCAAGCGGTTTCATTGAAAGCTTGCACAGTGACCGGAACACAAGGAAAGCATCCTTCTGCAGGATATGGGAGAATTTGGCAGCTGACTGGGATCCAGGTACATCCATTTCCTAATGAACAAAGAACCACCACATCAAATCTTCATTACAAAAACTGATAAGGCGAAAAAATGAGTCACCATAAAGCCAAGTTTAGCCACAAATTTAAGTTCAGCAAAAGTCATCTTTACCCAAGCTAGCAGGAATGCAATGATTTATTTTTAAGTTCTAGTGGAATCTGTGGTTAAAGAACAAAGTCATCTGTATGCAGTGTTCATAATCAAAGCAGCATCATGGTGGAAGAAAACCCAAAAGTGAAACTAATTTGTTTACACTGTCTAGTGTGAAAAATGTAAAATACCACGCAAACAGAGTAAATTAGATTTTTTTCAACTCTGTTTCAATAATCTAAGGGTTTGGCTATATAAATACTTAGTTTGTGGCAAATTGGGGCCTAAAACTACTCTGACTAGCTGGCTGTGCACTAAGGGCATGTCTACACTATGAAATTAGGTCGCTTTTATAGAAGTCGATCTTTAGTAACCGATTTTATACAGTCAATCGCGCATGTCCCCACTAAGTGCATCAGGTCAGCAGAGCGCGTCCTCAGTACCGTGGCTATAATCGACTCACAGAGTGGTGAACTGTGAGTAGCTATCCCACAGTCCCCACTGCCCATTGGAATTCTGGGTTAAGCTCCCAGTGCCTAATGGGGCAAAAAAATTGTCGCAGGTGGTTTTGGGTATGTCGTCAGTCTCCCCTCCCTCCCTCCTTGAAAGCAATGGCAAACAATCATTTCACGCCGTTATCCGTGCAGACACCATAGCACGGAGTCCTGCCTGGACAGATTCTTCTCCCCATAGAGCAATCAGATTGAGTGTCTTCTATTCGCTCCATGCTGGAGCTCGTTTATGATTCTGGGACTGCATGGTCACCTGTTCTGCTGAGCTCGCCACACTGACCAAACAGGAAATGAAATTCAGAAGTTCCCGGTGCTTTTCCTGTGTACCTAGCTAGTGCATCGGAATTGAAAGTGCTGTCCAGAGCGGCCACATTGGAGCACTCTGGGATAGCTCCCAGAGGCCAATACCATCTAATTGCACAGCGCTGTGTCTACAGTACCCCAGATTCAACCCAGGAAGGTCGATTTTAGCGCTACTCCCCTCGTCGGGGAGGAGTACAGCAGTCATTTTTAAGAGCCCTTCAGGTTGGTGGAACGGGGTTGGTTGTGTAGACACATTCATTATAAAAATCAACCTAATGCGGCTAAAACTGATCTAACCTCGTAGTGTAGACCAGGCCTAAGTGTCTGTGTGGACTCTCCTGCTGCGCACTGAATGTTCCCTAAGTAGATCAGAGCACACTAGGGAACTTTTAGTGTGGGCCACTAGGGTCTACATGGACACTGCATGGCAAACTAGTGAGTGGTATATTTACAGCCCAGGCTGACACGAACTACGTGTTCATTTAGACAAACCTAAGATGCTAGTAATATAACTAGGGCACTTAATAGTTTTTATTTTTACAGCCCCTTTTAACTCACCATAAATCTTAAAGGGTTGTTTTTCCAAGTTACCCATCAAAAAGAAGTAATTCCAAACTTTCAAATGAAAAACTGAAAGCCACTAGATCCAGGTATTGAGACAGACTAACTATGCAGATACACTAATATCTACAGGCATTCAGGAAGGCGGCTATTTTATCACTATTCAGACCACAGCACTCATATAAAAACAATGCAACCTGATCTTATTTTCATGCTCTTATAATGCAAACTTTCAGTTAGCAAAGCAAAACTTAAGAACATACTGTTCCACACCTAATTTTAAATACCAAATGCTGTCCTTTTGCACACATTCTGATTTATCTTTTCCCCCAAAAGACATTTGCAATCTTCAAGAGTCTGGGGTTTTTGTTTTTACCAGATTATCCGTGGAGGAGATAGACTGTCTGTCATCTGGAATTCCATTCGTTTGTACATTTTCATTAATACCACCATCAGGGGCAAGATCCACTGCTTCTAATTCAGATGCGGGCCTAGCTATTTCAGCTAAAACATGCTTTTCTTCAGCCACTTAAATTAAAAAAAAAAAGTCCAAATAAATACTTGCGATAATAAATTCACTAACATATCAATGTCATTATACAAATTCTTAGGGTGCACAGGTGACACCCTTGTGGTTGATGGACAAGAGCGGCACTAATTGGCTAGAGGGAGCTTTACCCAGAGGAAGGGTTACTGTGATGCATGGGAGGATATTGACAGTGTTCCTATTGCAGACCTCAGTAGGTGCTTGACAACATCAGTGGATCTCAAAATAAATTCTTAAGGAAAAAGGCATTCCATACTTTTAAAAGCACAAAGCAAAAGTTGGAGATACATACATACATACATACATACACACACACACACACACTTACTTGGGAAAGGTTCTTCCCATATGGAAGTTTTACCTTTAACAGCTGATATGACCACATCCTCCAGGATGCCTGTAACCATTTCCTTGCCTCCATCAGTGGTTTCCTCTGGTTAAATATGCCAAGAAATAGGATTTTTTGCAGGGGAGGTAAGAAGAATACTGCAATTTAGTGTTTTCTTGTAAAGGCATTTTATACACACAAACGCACACGCTATGTAGGTAACACTACATTTTGTTTTCTACAGTCAAATGTTATTGAGTTAAGCAAAAATTTGTTAGTAGTACTATTTTACCAAATATAACAAAAAACCTTACAGTAAAGAACACTAAGTATGAAAGTCAAGGAAAGATTAAGAAATGCCAGAATTAAGGCTACCTCTGCAACCTCCATTGTGTGTAGAATTAGGAAAATCTTTGAAGTAGATGTTCACATACTATTTGTTCCCGCATAGGACTTTCAACTAGCTTCAGCTCTGTTGTTTCTAGACACCTTACCCCACCTTCTCCATTCCCCCCCACCCCATTTGCCCCACAACTGAAAACAACAAGGTCAAAACCCAGCACACACAGATTTTATATTACCAAGTAGTCGAAGACTAACATTTCACTCATTTTAAAGTGGTTACACTTTGGTAAAGAAAATGTTTGAGTCCCAAGGATATCTATCCACTTTCACTGACAGGTTTGCAAGACAAATGCTGTAAATGCCTAGAATATTTGTCTTGGCAGTTACAGAGCTAGGTAAGACTTGCACTTTTGGGAACTACACACCCATTTCAACAACGTCCCTAACATGATCATGCTTTTTCACCCCAAGAAATTAGAGCCATGTTGGGTTGTGCTCCAAAGTAGAGAATAGGAGGGAGGAGAGGGGAGGCAGACCAGATTGCCAAAAGAAAGGCAGTGTTATTTTCATGATTTAACGAGCCATTAAAAAAAGATGGGTGTTTAAAGAATGTATAGGGACATACTCAGAATTACCTCTGTGGGCAACTCATTTTACTGTAAGTCAGCATAAGCAACACTATCTTATTTACCGGAGACTGAAGGAGTCAGATCTCTTTCTGGTTTCTGGTCTGCATTTTCGGTTCTCTCAGGCTCGCCATTTGTTAAATCTGTTTTTTCAGGGGTTGAGGGTTTCCCTTCCTGTGAGCTGTGTCGCAGTAGATTAATCTTTGGAGATCCTACCACATCTTGAATCATGGGAGACTGGGGTTTTTGTTGATTTGGTTTTTCTAATTCTCTGGCCTCTTGTATCTAAAAAACAAGATAAACACTATTTCTCCAAAAACACCCTATAATAAAGCAAAGAGAAGCTGAACACATAACTTAAGCATCAGACAGTGAAATACACCAAGAATGTATACAAGTTCACACTTTAAGGCAGAGGTAGTCAATTATTTTTTGTCCAGGTCCAAATTTCTTGGTCAAGGTACAGACTCCAGAGAAGAAAAATAATAAAAAAACCCACCATAATGGTAAGAAAATTAAAAGATTTCAGGATCTGTTCAAAAGCGTCTGGTGGTCTGTATTTGGCCCTCGGTCTGCCTATTCACTACCGCTGCTTTAATGGCTATTAGATTTAATTAGAAACCAATCTTTCTGCTCTAGGTACAAGCTTTGTGGATTTTTCATCTTAAATTTTATTCAAGTTGCTTTATTACACTTGACAGATTAGCTTTGCATAAACATAACCCCCCTTCAAATTTGAGCCCTGTTTTTCCCTTACTTTCAAATCTTGACGTTACTGAGTTGATTCACTAATCATGTTTAATAAAAGTTATATCTGCTTTGTCTACAGTCTCTTCTATGCTTTGCTTGTGTAATGAATTGCTTTATTTTGAAGATCAAATCAAATATTTGTACAGTATGCCTACATGTACAGTATTTGATTAGCAAAGATTAATAGAGCTGCGTTTCCTTGACATTTAAAAACATACAATTTCTCTAAGGGCAAACCCAGAATAAAAAGTCCTTTTGTAGTTGTCAGGGGGAGGGAGCTTTATTCTAGACTGTGTGTCCATTTCTTTACGCAGCTCTGTTAAGCATAAGTTACAGGGTCAAATTCTTTTACCAGTAACACATTTCAAATCAGAATTTGTCCCTGATTTTCTTTACTATAGAACAAGAGATATTGTATCACAACAGCACACAAAAAAGTAGAGTAGTAAGTTCATTTTTTAAGGCTAAATATTAAAGATGATAGATTGGTAAAAGCAATAATGACATACAGCTTGATTCTCCATCCGGGTGAAAATAACATTCAGCATCTGAGTGAGGGTAGCCTTGGCAGTAGTCTGATTAATGAGATTTTTACTGGCTAGATAGATGTTGTAACAGGTTCTAACAGTCTGAAGGATGGTTCCTTCATGAATTTCTATATATGGAGATGTCACAGCAGTAAGAAGAGCCTAAAAAAAAATATATATATATATAAATATACATTACACACACACAGGAAGATTGAAATCTAAATAAGTAGGAACAACCATATTTTAGAAGATTTACACAGGTAAATAAGTAGGCTGTGGCTTTGTTATGGAATACACATGTCTGCTCCAACCTACCTTTATAAGACTATTTCTTTGAAATCAAAATTAGATTGGAGGAAGTTTACACAACAAATCCTGCATTTTGGCAGGGGGTTAGACTAGATGACCCTTACAGTCTCTTCTAACCCTATAATTTTATAGCTGAAATTTGTAAAGAGATTGGAGATATCGAACGATCTATTCCATGCAGTTATTTTAAAAGTACATCAATGTTTGCCTCGAAGACGACCTATTGTGATGAAAGTAAGGACTCTCTCCACCTTCACAATCAGTCACCGGTTCCTTTCTCTGACCAAGGGAAGCTTTGAAGTTGGGCATCAAATTATTAGATCTCCACCAACCAAACTTCTGCTCTCACCTGCAATACCCTAATATTCCTGGACCAAAACCAGACTAGTGATGCTACTATAGCATGTCAGATCTTCTGAGCACAGTGTATGGTGGACTAATATCTACTGAGCCACTGATATATGCCTCTAATTTTATAGTTTCAAGCAATTGCTGATCAATTTGTTTTCATTTTTATCAAAAGAAATAGATTTATAGTCCCCATTCCTCACCAGTTTACACCCTTTGAAAACCCCATTGAAATCAATGAGACTGCATAAAGTGTAAGCAGGTGAAGCATTTGGCCCTGGCTTTCAGATTTAGGAATTCTACTGCTGCAGTGCAACATGCAAGATGGAAAAAGTTTTCCATTAAGCAAACAAATTCCTAAAATGAACCTTAAAAAATAGTGAACTGAAATACCTTAATTATTTGTAACTGCACTCCCTCATCTGTTTGAGGACCCTGAAAGCAATTGCAAACGGTCTCAACTATCCGGTCAATCAGGCGCTTTCCAGGAGCTCCGCTATCCGGAGCGTTGCCAGTGATATGTCCATATGCAATGAGTTTCTAAGTGGAGAGAATAGAGATTAGAGCGTTACACACTGTCAGTTACAAGACACGGGCAATACAGCGCAGGGAAAGATTTTTGTATACGGTTCTCCTAACTGATTACAGCCTCCTACAAGACAGTGCTCACCTTTGCTGACAGTACAAAAATGAGCCAGACCAGACTGAGTCATATGTATGCTTGGATTGTCCATATGTCAGACAACTAAAGCTTTAAAGAAACCAAACATTTTTCCAAGTTAAACAGCCTAATGTCTCCTTTGCAAGCTTTATACCAGCAATGAGCAGGTAGATACAAAATGCCATCATAAAAGGACTCCATGCCAGTCCATATTATAGTCAATAGAATACAAATGTGCATTAGCAAAATTTTCTGCTATAACAAACAAGTTTTGGTTTTTGGAGGTATTTTTAACACCCCAGAAAGACCAAGTCTGCTTAAACAGTGAAATTCCTGAAAAAGCCCATTTTAAATTATTAGAAACAGCCGATTAAAAAAAAAAAAATGGACAATAATCAGAGGCCGTGATCCTGCACCCAAAACTCCGACTGATTTCAGGTTGGTGCTACAAGCCAGTTTAAGGGTTTACTATAATGGCCCCATTAGGAATGTTAGTTTCCTCCTACAAATCTGTATAGAGAATGCTTTGCCACGTTATGCAAAATGTTGAAGTGCCTGAAAAGCTAAAGCTGATGTATTCTTATTCAGTTCAAAAACTGCTTCAAGAAAGGCAGCTGAAAAGGATCTTCTGGGGACAAGCTTTCAGATCACAGCAAGATTTTTCAGCCAAGTTTTGTAAAGCCCTATTGTGTGATTTACATAAGTAAATTACTCCTGGGGAAATTCTGTGCCAAAAACATTAAAAATTCTGCACACAGTATTTTAAAATTCTGCAAAATGATGTGTTGTTTTGACAAACCACAATATAATCACACTCCTGGAACCTTAGCTGCCCAGGGCGGACAGTTGGCGGGAGTGCTGGAGCGGAGGGTGAGGGGGGAGCCTGGTGAAACCAAATTTTGCGGGAAACATCAATTCTGCACAAAATGCTCCATTGCGCCAGAGGCACAGAATTCCAGTAGGAGTAAATACAGAATGGTTTTGGTCAGAGCAATTGTACGTATTCTGGCTAAATTCACTCCTTCACTGTCACGATTACTGATAAAAGGACAAGATTTTAGACCGGCAATCTTGCGCATAATACCTCAGCCTATTCCAGTTTAAACAGGATACTTACCTGCAAGCAGTCTAGTGAGGTACTGACGATGCGTGGGGACTTGGATTGGCAGGCCAGCTCAAATGGAAGGAAATACTTATCGGCTTCGATGAAGTTTGCTTTTGGTGGAGAGACAGTGCCTTGCCTAGTTTAAGAGGAAAAAAATGCATTGCTTGTGTTCTGAAAATTACGACTACATTTTCACCGGCTTCAAAATTAAAGCAAGTATAAGTGGCGCACAGCAGCATGTAAAAGGGATGCCATTTTCTCCCCACAAAACTGAATACATTTTTAAACCCTGAAGACTCAATCTACTTTAAAATCCAACTTCAGATTTTCTTATATTACAGCTACTCATTTTGATACTTCCCTCCTCACAAATAGCATACAGTCAGATTCTCCTTTCACTGATATTGTTTAAAGCCATTGTGGTTTCAGTTGAATTACTCTCCATTTACACTAGTACAAGAGAAAAACCAGGCCCACTCCACCTCTACCCCCATAGAACGTGGTCAGATAGAACGCGAATTCGGATAGAACGCGGTAAAGCAGTGTTCTGGGGAGCGGGGCTGCTTTACCTCGTTATATCCGAATTCGTGTTTCCACAAGCGGTTCCTCGGCACCCCCCACTTACTTCTGCGGGCCCCCCCCCACCCCAGCTCACTTCCGCTCCGTCTCCTCCCATGAGCGTGCCGCAGCTCCGCTTCTCCCCCCTCCCAGGCTTGGCAAGCCTGGGAGGGGGGAGAAGCGGAGCTGCGGCGTGCTCGTGGGAGGAGATGGAGCAGAGGTGAGCTGGGGCCGGGCAGGGGCGCAGAGGAACCGCTCCCGGCCCCAGCTCACCTCCGCTCTGCCTCCTCCCCTGAGCACACCACCGCTGCTCTGCTTCTCCCCCCCGCCCCACACTTCCTTCCAGGCTTCCAGTGCCAGGGGAGGAGGCTGAGGCGAGCTGGGGCAGGGAACAGTTCCTCTCCCTACCCCGATATAACACGGTCCCCGGGAACCAAAAAAATCTTACTGTATTATGGGTGAGACTGCGTTATATCGGGGTAGAGGTGTAACTCAACAATTGATCTCATTGAGTGGGGAAAACAATAAAAGAAAATGTGGAAACGGCAGAAGTCTAAATGACTTTTTAGTTTCAGTTTTCACCAAAAAGTTTTGTAGCAAATGGAAATCTAACTTAATGAATGCCAGTGAAAAGGAGGTAGGCTCAGAGTCTAAAATAGGAAAGTTAAAAATTACTGTTTTCAAATCACCGGGGCCTGATAAAATACATCCTAAAATAAAGGAGCTGACTGAGGAGCTATCTGAGCCATTAGCAATTATCTGTGAAAAGTCATGGAAGACCTGTGAGATTCCACAGGGCAAATATAGTGCCAGTCTATAAAGAGGGGAATAAGGACAATTACAGACCAGTCAGCTTAACTTCAGTACCCAGAAAGATAGTGGAGCAAATAATTAAGCAATCAACTTGCAGACACCTAGAAGATATTAAGGTGATAAGTAACCGTCAGCTTGGATTTGCGAAGAACAAATTATGTCAAACCAACCTAATAGCCTTCTTTGACAGAGTAACAAGCTGGCGGGGGTGGGGGGGTGAAGGAGGGGAGAGAGAAGAAGCAGTAGATGTGGTATATCTTGACTTTGGTAAGGCTTCTGATCCTCTCTCACATGACCTTCTCATTAACAAAACTAGGGAAATACAACCTAGATCAGGGTCTCAAACACACGGCCCACAGGCTGCATGTGGCCCGCGGGGTTATTTTCTGTGGCCCGCCAGCTCCCCGTGGCCCCCCCCAGCATTTACCTAGAGCGGCTCCGGCCCAGCGCACACCGGGGGCAGGGCAAGCTCCCTCCCTGCCTGCCCTGCCCCAGAGCCACTCCGGGAAGCGGCCGGAACCTGGGGGAGGGGCGGCACAGGGGTCTGTATGTTATCCTAGCCGAACCGTGGCCAGTGGGAGCTTCGGAGGCGGTACCTGGAGGAGTGGCCAAGGTAACACACAGACCCCTATGCCCCCCCCCCCGCCCCAACAGGCCCGGCCATTTCCCGGAGCGGCGCAGAGGAGGGGCGGGGCAGTGAGCCTGCCCTGTCCCCGGTGGGCCGGATCCGCCCCCCCAAACCCCTCCTGCAGCCAAACCCCCTGCCCTGAGCCCCCTGCTGCACCCTGACCCCCTGACCTAAGCCCTCTGCCACACCCCACACCCCTCCTGCACCCCAATCCCCTGCCCTGAGCCACCTGCTGCACCCTGCACCCCTCCTGCACTGCCTGGGGGCAGGATCTCACAGAAGGGGTGGAGTGGGGCCATGGCCAGGGCCAGGGGTAAGTCAGTGGTGCAGCCCTCGGGCCAGTATACTAGTCCTCATGTGGCCCTAGTGGTCATTTGAGTTTGAGACCCCTGACCTAGATGGAGCTACTACAGTAACTCCTCACTTAATGTTGTCACATTGCAGATCAATCAGGGAACATGCTCATTTAAAGTTGTGCAGTGCTCCCTTATAAAGTTGTTTGGCAGCTGCCTGTTTTGTCCACTGCTTGCAGAAAGAGCAGCCCGTTGGAGCGTCCTGGTGGGGGCTTGGAACCAGGGTGGACCGGCAGACCCCCCCCATCAGCTCCCCTAAGTTCCCTGTGTGGCCGCCGCCCAGCAGGCTATCAACTGCCAGGCAGTTCAGTTGTCTCTCCCCCAACTGCCATATGCTGCTCTTGCCCTCTGCCTTGGAACTGCTCCACAGAGCCTCCTGCTTGCTGTGCGGGGCAGGGCGGGGGGGGGAGAGAAGGGAAGGAAAGAGAAGAGGGGTGCTGATGTCAGGGTGTTCCCCTTGCCCCGGTCCTGACGCCCATCTCCACAGAGCAGTGTGGGACAGGACAGGGCTCAGGACGGAGGGAGCTTGCTGGCAGCAGCTGCTGTCTCAACTTGCTGGTTTACTTAAAAAGGCAGTGTACTTAGAGTGGGATCAGCATACTTAAAGGGGCAATGCTCGTCTCTCTCTCTCTCAAACACACACACACACACTGTGTGTCTCTGTCCCTCCATTTGTGCTGCCTTGTAGAGTGTGAGGCTACATTAACAACGTGTTAACACTTGAGGACTCAGCCAAGTGCTAGTTCAACATTTAGCAGTAAGGCATTCCCTGGGGAATATCCCACCCTCTTCCTCCACCACGTCAACCAAGCTTCACAATCATCATTGCTGTGTACAGTATTAAATTAATTATTTAAAACTTATACTGTATGTGTGCGCACGTATATATCACACACACACACACACACACACACACACACACACAGAGTCTTTTGTTTGGAGCAAAAATTTCCCTGGAACCTAAGCCCCCCAATTTACATTAATTCTTATGAGGAAATTGGATTTGGTTAACATAGTTTTGCTTAAAGTAGCATTTTTCAGGAACATAACTACAATGTTAAGCAAGGCGTTACTATATAAGGTGGGTGCACAACTGGTTCCAAAACCGTTCCCAGAGAGTAGCTTTCAGTGGTTCAGTGTCAAGCCGGAAGGGCATATTGAGTGGGGTGCTGCAGGAATCACTCCTGGGTCCGATTCTATTCAATATCTTCATCAATTATTTAGATAATGGCATCGAGAGAGTATATTTATAAAGTTTGCGGACAATACCAATACCTGGGTGGGGGTTGCAAGTGCTTCGGAGGATAGGAATAAAATTCAAAGTTATCTGGACAAATTGGAGAAATGGTCTGAAGAAAATAGGATGAACTTCAACAAGGACTAATGCACTTAGGAACAAATCAGTTGCACACATACAAAATGGGAAATGACTGCCTAGGGAAGAGTACTGTGGAAAGGGATCTGGGGGTCATAGTGGAGCACAAGCTACATATGAGTCAACAGTGTAACCATATTGCAAAAAAACCAAACATCATTCTGGCCTCTATTAGCAGGAATGTTGTAAGCAAGACATAAGAAGTAATTCTTCCGCTCTACTCCACGTTGATTAGGCCTCAGCTGGAGTATTGCGTCCAGTTCTGGGCACCACATTTCAGGAAAGATGTGGACAAATTGGAGAAAGTCCAGAGAAGAGCAACAAAAATGACTAAAGGTCTAGTAAATGTGACTTATGAGGGAAGAGTGAAATAATTGGGTTTGTTTAGTGTGGAGAAGAGAAGACCGGGTTGGGGGGAGGGGGGAGAGAAGGGGAACTTGACAGTTTTCAAGTACATAAAAGGTTATTACAAGGAGGAGGGAGAGAAATTGTTCTCCTTAACCTCTGAGGATAGGACAAGAAGCAATGGATTTAAATTGCAACAATGGCAGTTTATTTTGGATATTAGGAAAAACTTCCTAACTATCAGGGTGATTAAGCACTGGAATAAATTGCCTGGGGAGTTGTAGAATGTCCATCATCGGAGATTTTTAAGAGCAGGTTAGACAAACACCTGTCAGGGATGGTCTAGAGATAATACTTAGTCCTGCCTTGAGTGCAGGGGACTGGACTAGAAGACCTTTCGAGGTCCCTTCCAGTCATATGATTCTACAATCTTGGTGATAATGGAGAAAGTTCTACAGAGACCATGTGAAGATTTCTGGGGAAGTGGTGACTTTACTTAAAATATTTTAAGTAACAAGCAACATTATGAGAAGTGAAAACGCTAATAAATGGAGAAGTGTTCAGTCCCTGGCCAGGAGGCCACGTGTTTGCAAACTTTTTTTTTTTTTAAGAGACCTTTATGAATTCCTTGTATTTCCAAATTTGCAATCTGAAAACAAATATTGAGATTGAGATGGACATTTTTATTCTTGGTAGGTAGCAGAGCGAGAGGAGAAGCCAGTGACGATTTTGGAAACTGATTTACAGACACCAAGGATGTAAATCTGTGAAACTATGACATATACTAGCTGGAGACTAGGACTCAAATGCGAAAATAAATTTTAACTGCCATTTATCCATTTAGGAATTAGTAGTGCTTTTCATCTTGCTCTTTACTCCTGTCAGAGTGTTTCATTAAGTGTACTTCTCTTAGCATTAACAGGTAAATAGGCCTTGACAATTAATCTCTCCAATTTTCCACTTAGTTTGTGAGTCTCAGATTCAAATGACTACTGAAGCTTTATATGGCCATAAATCTGCTCTTAATTCAAAGAGAAAAATTACAGCCCTCAGATTATATTTTGATGTTCATACTGAAACTTCATTTCTAAAGGAAATACAATTAAATGTGATACGACTAGGGAAAGATCAGTCTCAGAGACTCAAACATCTTCTGTTGATCCTGAATTCCCCCTCCCTATACCCCAAGAAATGTAAGACTCTTTTGAGAAGTACTTTTAATTTTGCACTTAGATCTTAAGCGCGTGTGCGCACACACACACACACACACACACACTTTCTTCCACGAAAGCCATCTCTAGCTTTTACTATCAATTTAGGTATTGGTGAAATATTTTATTAGATTCCGCTTTATCAAGTTTTAGAACATCACCATTTGTCAGCTTATCCCCATCCAACTCCAAAACACCATCCTAGCATACTGGGGGATGCATAGAATGTAAAGATTTTCCCATTAAGATACTATTAATCTGGCTATACCATATATGTATATGTGTGTGTGAGTGTGAGAGAGAGAGAGAGAGGGGTGATGTAATAACACTGATTCACAGAGTTGCTAATGTCGGAAAGAAATCCAGTGACTTGGCTGACCTGTAGCTAATTAAATGTTATCGCAGACCAGCATTTGTGATCAAAACAACTAAAAACCATGAATTATTGAACACAAAAGAACCATAAAAAGAAGAGACTAGGATTTTCTATTAACAAATATGGTTAAGTCATGACTATTAAGAGACAAACCTAGTTAACGAAAGGAAGTGAAAAATTGGCATCCTTCAGAAATGTGGCAATTATTTGTAATGAAATGTGCTGGCAGTTACGGCTTGATTACCCACAACCACATGCATTACATAATTAGTACTCTCCACAAACACGTTTCCTTACACAGACAGTACCAAAGCTATTCAAACTCTCTCCAATAAGCTAGCTTGTTTGTACTTTGCAAAAATTGCTGCTCAGATACTTGCACACTCACTACTGTGCAATCTTTGACAAATAGCAGCAAGAGAGGTTGCTATTAATTGTATTAAGAACTTACCTTTGCTTTTCTAGATCTGTTTTTATTTCATCTAGGAAAAAAAGAAAAGGCAGAACAATGAAGATACCACAACACTCAACAGAAATGACACCTCTGAATTTACATGCAATTGTCATGAAGTAAACTAGTCTCAAACTAGAAGTTATACACCATTAGTGTCTGCTATTCTTTCTGCTGTACATTAAACAAAGCTTCCAAACATAAATAAATCTGCTTGGGTGTACATTAACAGCAGAACTTTCTAAATACAGTAAATTTTCAGGAGTGTCAATACAGCAAGCCTCATCGCCAATCAGAAGTACATGTTGCAAATGTTACCTTAGCGTTTATGCCACACTCGCAGTGAAATCAGAGCACCTAATAATCTAAGATCCCAGTACTTTAACAGTGACCTAATTTTCACTAAAAGAAAAGGAGTACTTGTGGCACCTTAGAGACTAACCAATTTATTTGAGCATAAGCTTTCGTGAGCTACAGCTCACTTCATCGGATGCAACTGTAGCTCACGAAAGCTTATGCCCAAATAAATTGGTTAGTCTCTAAGGTGCCACAAGTACTCCTTTTCTTTTTGCGAATACAGACTAACACTGCTGTTACTCTGAAACCTAATTTTCACTAGCTGTGGATGGCAGCCTTATACTCCTATAACTCCCAGACAGGATACTGTCGGTATCTAAACTTGCTTCAAGGGATAATCCTGGACAATGGGCAATTCACTCTGTACTTGCTCTTCAAAACCACCTTTGGAGGAGTGTCATTAGCCTTGGACTAGATGTGCATAAATTCAGATGACTTTGGTGTCACCTGAGTAGCCTAATAACTTTTCTCATTCTTAGGAGTGCTATTATGCAAGAAATGGTAAGTGAATGGAGGAAAGCAAAGAGCTCCTATGAGCATTCCAGGACTCAAACGCTAGGTCATACCTCCTCCACTTGGAGCCTGTAGTTGTCTGTAAAACACCATGCTTAAATACGGATACACCTCTGTGGTGTCAGATATATTTCTCCAACAGAATCCCTCCAGTGTCATGTTAATATTATGAACCTTGGGTGTTATCGCCCCAACCTTTGTCAAGTAGCCCAGAATACATATTTCCATGGATCCGTGTACTTATGAAGACTTGTTACCATATCACCGTGTATTGGTGACACTGTGGCACCAATGGTGGGTTACAATTGATACATCATTACTATTCCAGAAGTACATTTTGAACTTCTACAGTGCTCTCCATCCAAAGATCTCAAAATGCTTTAACAACCTAGTTAGGCCTCCCAACTCTCCAGGTGGTATTAGACACATTTTATAGAAAAAGACATTGACATTTTCAAAATCTTGGATCTTTCCTCCTCCCACTGTGTTTCTGTAGCTTGTGTCTGTGTCTCAGTACTGAACAATATTACATATTCAACAGCTTCTTCTCATTCCAACTCCCTTCAAATCAACCCCTCATGCTTCCTTAGCCTCCCTAGTATTTGACCCACAACTGGGCCTTGTCCACCGAAACTTTAGACATTTCTCACACTTCCCAGAAGTGCTCGGGTAAACAAAAAGCAGTCACTGAGACCAGGGTGGGTGGGTAGGAAGAAGCTTCTACCTGGTTTTTGCTAACATTTGTACTAGACCAAGATGGGGAACTTGCTGCAGAAGCTCATTGTAAAACACGCCACAGCTAAACAAGAGATGCTTTTGACTGGTACAGTATCTTTCAGTGTTTCAGACAACTATATATCCCTCACATATATTTAGCATTTATACACAGGACGTTACAAGAATGAATCCTCACAGTGTGCCTGTAAAGTAGGTGAGTTAGTGCTATTATCCCCATTTTACACATGGGGAGATGGAAGAGATAGGAAGTGACCTGCATAAGATCAGTTAGTGACAGAGCCAGGACTGAAACTTGGGACCCTCGACTCCTAATACCACACTTATCCTTCCATATCACACTACCACAGGTCAATGTGTTCAGTGGTTAAAAGAAGGGAAAACAGACTCCGGCAATGAGCAATGGCACAAGAACAGACTGAACTCTTTGGACAGTATCCTACCTATTCTGCACGGAATACCATCAGAGGTAGCAGCAAGCTTGAGTAACATCCTTTGAGTTAATGAAGTTCAAGATCTTGAAAAGCATATAATGAGACCCATAGCACGTCATGGTTAACTATCCAGTTTCCATGTGGTTTGTGGAGATAGAGGTGGGCAGTGTAGCTTAATGTATAAAATACGTTGAGCTCCCTGAATGGCAGGAACTATAGAAATTCAGAGTTTTATTATGAGATGACTGCTGAGTGGTTCTGTCAGACAGATTTCAGTGTAGACCTGGCATAGTTGTAAGCAGTATTTTTGCAAAGTTTTCAACTATAAGAAATGATTGCTTGCTGATCAGATCTTAAATTTCAGAAAGAAAAACAAATGGTTTATAAACAGGTGGTAGCTTCTCCTTATAGTGCTATCAAAAGCTAGATAAATTTAAACAATACTCTGTGTTGATTAAACTAACTTTACTCACATGAATAGTCCTATTGGCTTCAACAAGATCACTCACATTAGTAAAATTAAGCATGTATGAGAGAGATGGGATCGAGATTGGGCTGGATTATATAGTCCTCCAGATGGAACTATGGCAGTGGCCCAAAGTGGTGGGGCAGGGAGAGAGAGAGATCTATGTGGTTAGTGAGTTTGGTAGAGGTTATTAAAGCCCATTTTGTCATAAAAGAACTCTGTACCTAAGTCTTCCTTTCAGTTGTTTAAAAACTAATTTTTTTATTTTGTTAGAATTACACAGAGTTAATCATTCTCTGAAACAGTCATGGTTGTATGTAAACTGCTCACTATCACTGTTACACAACGAGGCTTATCTCCTACCGCTTAGGCTAGCCATTTCTTGGCTCAAACAGCAGGTAATGCAAGGCCTTGGATATGCGGGGAATTTAGCCAGCACAGCCATTCCAGAGTAATTCCCCATGTAACTCTTATTCCCGGAAGAAGACTTCCTCTTTCCAGTTTAGTGTAAATCTACAAAGGCATTCTTATTGTGAAATAAGTGAGGAATGGGGAGTTACTTTACAATAATTATAGTTAAGGCTGCGTGTCTGTCACGGAGGTCACTGATTCCGTGACTTTCTGTGACTTCTTCAGCAGCAGCACCTTGGATATGGGAGGGGGCTCAGGGCTGGGGCACGGGGTTGAGAGCAGCGGGACGCTTACCTGGGAGGGGAGAGGCTCCTAGGCAGAGCCCCACCCTGCAGCTCCTAGGCAGAGCCCCACCCCAGCACCGGCGGGGGTCCTGGGCCACCCCCTGCAGTACCTGCAGTGTCCCAAGCACCTCCAGCCCAAGTTTTAGTTAGGGGTATATAATAAAAGTCATGGATAAATTAACGGCCCATGAATTTTTGTTTACTACCTGTGACCTGTCCATGACTTACTTAAAATACCCATGACTAAAACATAGCCTTAGCTATAGTAGTTTAAAATCACACCCTACCTTATTCTGGAAATAACTTCCCCATGTAAATAAGCCCTCAGTCTCCCACATAGAAACAAATGATTTGTTTCTGAGTTTCAGTCCCCCACTAAACTGGTTTATCTTGCATGTAATCAATTTTGTTTAAATAGATCAGAGCTGTCCGTTTTCCCTTCTAATGCTAAGGCAGATACCACACTGAAGTTTGCAGACCGATGAAAAATTATGTTTCCAACTGAATAGTACTGGCCTTAGCTACTTCCTGTATTTCATCAGATAGCAAGGGAAGCTACCGTGCTTCTCAGTCTTCAAGGCTCAAAATACACTCCTTGTTATGAATATACACTAGCCTGTTTCCCCATCACAATTCTGATGAAAGGTTAATATCCACATAGTTTTGTATTAAAATCCTGTACACCAATACTAACTGAATATACAAGTCTATATATTTTTCCAGAACTTCTGAGCTGATGATTTGAGATTATCACCAGTCATTGCATAAGGCATTCTGTTTCAAGGATAATGCAGCAGAGTAAGCAAAAGCTTTAAACACAAGAAAGTAAACTGAGTTGAAGAGATGGTCTACAATATTACGCAGCTGAAGATTTAAAGCATGGCAGGACCCATTCAGGAAGTATCCAGAGACATTCTAAGATCAAGAGAAAGATTAGCTATATGCCAGTTCCGGCTCCGAGACTGACTCACTGTGGAAACTTGGGCCATACATTTAATAGCTCTACCACAGTACACCATCTGTAAAATAGTGATAGGACTGGCACACCACAAGCATGCCGGGTGGCTTCATTAGTTATCTGTAAAGCACTGTTGGGCAAGAAGAGTTAAATGTTGGACCCTCTGTGGCATGACAGCATCCCCTTCTGTAGAATTCCATGGAATACAGGCTATAGTAGATTTGTAAGACAAGCTTATGAGTTTAAAAACCATTCTGGGACACGCTGCACATCAGGAAATTTGCCTAATGTCAAGGTGAGAACACAGTGTATAGCATTAATTTCTTTTGCTGGCAAACTCACAAGGTGCTACTGGCAACAGCCCAAGACAAACCTACTTCTCTCAAAAGATGCACTATGCCACAGTATACTCTTGGGGGAGTGGAGCAGAAGAGAGGCAGTCCAGAATGCTTCTATTATTTCAGCCCTTTAAATCAGTTGAAACAGTAAGATTACAACCAAACTTCCTGAGAATTACTTAATCAGGGATAAAAGAATGCAGGGAGCAGCTCTTTTGACATAACTGAGCAGTTTACAAAGAAAACGGATTTTTAACTACTAGCCCTGCAAATTCAGGCTGGAACGCAAGACCCAAACTGTTTGCTTTATGGGATATGTGTTATCACTAGCAATTAGCTAAATTTTAAGTCCAGAATTTCTGCTACAGACAAACAAGCTAAAATAGAATCCTCCCCACTCTCCCTAAGCTCTGCTGATTCTGCACTGTTAACAGAAATAAAATTATTTTTGGTCACAAAAGCAAGACTATATGAATCCAAACACATAGAGGGTGCAAATCCATTGAAGAGGCAGCTATTTTTTAACAAAATCCCATCCCCATGCTTTAAAAATCTTGAAATGTCAGAAAAAAATTATCTGTAATCCACCTTCATGCATTAAAATTCAGAAGAGAAAAGCTGAACCAGGTGGCTTCCTTTGTATTTTGGCAAATAATGTCAAGTAACAAAGGCTAACTCAAGAAGCAACAGGCAGTAGTCAAATTTATCCATAAAAGACAAGATTGTTGCTTTTGCTGTCTAGATGCCACAACGATGGGAATGCTGAGTATAGTGACTAAAAAGGCAAAGCTACCTTAAGAGGACTCTACAAGTTGTGCTGGAAGCTGAAATAAATGGGAAATATTTTTTAATAGAGTTGTTACTGCATAGTTAATACAGCTAACATGTTTATAAACCATCTGTTTGCCCTTTCTGCATGGTGGACTGAACCTATACCACTACAGTGGAATGTTGCTCACATACACCGCACTTTGAGGATGGGAATAATTTGCTTAACATATTGGCATTTTGCTAGACATATTTGATTGTTCAAAAACACTGAGGTCCAAAAGTCAGACTAGGCAGGGAATGTGGAATTTAAGCTCTGCCCACAATCCCAAAACAACTGAATCTTTCTATGATGTAATCAGCAGTGACACTTAAAGACAACATTTCAGTTATGTTAGGCTTCAGAGTTTACTCCATTTTAAATGAATAGTGTATTTTCACATTTCTCTGAGCTGTTTTTATTTGCAGACTCAGGCAGACTGCCTCAAGGGATTTCCTTCGCAACTATTAGGACTACAAACTTTATTTCAAAACTATTAAAGCTTCAATTCTGCATAGTTTAATCAAGCCGTACTAGAGAGATACTGATGCCATATGCCGGCTAAATCTGACCCCTGCCTGATGATTTTTGTTTTATTAATCTAAATACAGAGAATGTTGCTAACATGTAATTAAGATTGTGTCTTGGATAGTTCTGTGGCAATGAAATTCAAAACTATGTTTAATAGTTATTGGAATATGTTAGTTATTGGAAATGTTTTCCACAGCCTTTCTAGACAAAGTTGCTGGTGGTGATGCAAGACCCTCCGCTTGGAGGCACACCCTGTCTGTTCTCAGCTGGTACTGGTGAAGACGACTTAGAATTTGTCTGTTCTCAGCTGGTACTGGTGAAGAAGACTCAGAATTTGTCTTAACTAGAAAAAGGGTGAGATGGGAGGAAAGTCTTGTTTTTTGGTTTTTAATTGACCCATATTGACTATGTTGGGGTTAATAACAGCTGTTATACACACACACACACCCATCCATCCATCCATATGGGAAGTCTAGTGAAGACAGTGTAAAACTGAGGGGTTTTGTTTTACCACATTAATTATTACGTTAACTAGCCATATAGAATTTACTATCATACACCACAGAGATGTTTGTTCAAGGCCACTGCAGCTTAAGGTTAAACAGGACAAGCAACAAATGTGCATGCCCTATCTAACTTTGATTTTAGAGTCAATTTAGTTAACGTGTTCACACACAACTAAAAAGGAAGCGTAGATACATGTGAGATTTCCTATGCATTCACCCGCTACGAGGCTGGCTGCATATTCTGTCATTTAAAAATATTGTCACATGTCACTTTAATGCAACCATATGCATGGCTAGTTTTGTGCCTTTCTTTTAATTACTGTCCTATGTTTCAGCTTGTCTATATCCCATTGTAAGCTCTTCTAAGCGGGGACTGTTTTCTAATACATTTGTAAAGTGAGGAATTCCACCATGATTTCAACGATTTCCATCCCACCATCAACCTCAGCCTGGACCAGTCCACATAAGAGATCCTCTTCCTGGACACTATTGTGCTAATAAGCAATGGTCACATAAACATCACCCTATACCGGAAACCTACTGACTGCTATGCCTACCTACATGCCTCCAGCTTTCATCCAGACCACACCAAACGATCCATTGTCTACAGCCAAGCTCTACGATACAACTGCATTTGCTCCAACCCCTCAGACAGAGACAAACACCTACAAGATCTCTATCAAGCATTCTTACAACTACAACACCCATCTGCTGAAGTGAAGAAACAGATTGACAGAGCCAGAAGAGTACCCAGAAGTCACCTACTACAGGACAGGCCCAACAAAGAAAATAACAGAACGCCACTAGCCATGACCTTCAGCCCCCAACTAAAACCTCTCCAACGCGTCATCAGGGATCTACAACCTATCCTGAAGGACGACCCAATACTCTCACAAATCTTGGGACACAGGCCAGTCCTTGCTTACAGACAGTCCCCCAACCTGAAGCAAATACTCACCAGCAACCACACAACAAAACCACTAACCCAAGAACCTATCCTTGCAACAAAGCCCGTTGCCAACTGTGTCCACATATCTATTCAGGGGACACCATCGTAGGGCCTAATCACATCAGCCACACT
Organism: Eretmochelys imbricata; assembly: GCF_965152235.1. NCBI lineage: Eukaryota > Metazoa > Chordata > Testudines > Cheloniidae > Eretmochelys > Eretmochelys imbricata. The sequence continues at coordinate 17,631,842 of NC_135584.1, forward strand.
ATCAGAGGCTCGTTCACCTGCACATCTACCAATGTGATATATGCCATCATGTGCCAGTAATGCCCCTCTGCCATGTGCATTGGTCAAACTGAACAGTCTCTACGTAAAAGAATAAATGGACACAAATCAGACATCAAGAATTATAACATTCAAAAACCAGTCGGAGAACACTTCAATCTCTTTGGTCACTCGATTACAGACCTAAAAGTTGCAATCCTTCAACAAAAAAAACCTTCAAAAACAGACTCCAACGAGAGACTGCTGAATTGGAATTAATTTGCAAACTGGATACAATTAACTTAGGCTTGAATAGAGATTGGGAATGGATGGGTCATTACACAAAGTAAAACTATTTCCCCATGTTTATTTCCCCCCCCACTGTTCCTCAGATGTTCTTGTCAACTTCTGGAAATGGCCCACCTTGATTATCACTACAAAAGGTTTCTCCCGCACCCCGCCCCCGCTCTCCTACTAGTAACAGCTCATCTTAAGTGATCACTCTCATTACAGTGTGTATGGTAACACCCATTGTTTCATGTTCTCTATGTATATAAATCTCCCCACTGTATTTTCCACTGAATGCATCCGATGAAGTGAGCTCTAGCTCACGAAAGCTTATGCTCAAATAAATTTGTTAGTCTCTAAGGTGCCACAAGTACTCCTTTTCTTTTTACATATGCCTATAGTACTCTATAAATGCTTATTATTCAGCTATTTATCCAGAGATTCTGTATACTTGTCTATTTTTCACCAATTTTCTTGAGTTCACTATCCTCCAGAGAACAGAACCTCTGTTTAAAGACTCCATTTCTCCCATTCAATTTCTTCTGGGTTTACAAGCATTAAGGGTACAAGCTACTATTACATGCACTGGTGAAGCAAGACTCCGAATGACGGAATCATTCAGACTCCATTTATTCTACACCCAATACCATACAACTCAACTAAGAAAAGTCTACAGGAACAAGTTGCTACAGATAACCAGCAGGACAGTTCTCACCGCACAGATGATTCTGACATAGTTAGGAGAATGATTGGAAGTCCTTTCCTTTCATTCCTGTCTTGACTCCTGTTTAACATACTGTGAAGACATTTAAGTTGTATGTTTCTCATTTCTATGATGAGCTTTATGCTAGATATTGAGAAGTTCTGAGAAAACTGCAGGTTGCTGATCTATCTGTAATCAGGGAGAGTGGGAATCTTGCCACAAAATCATCAGTTACCAAAGACTTGCAATTACAGAGCAAGAGTACCTCCACCTCTTTTGGACAAGAAATACCACAACATTCAGGGGCAATTCACATGTCAAGGCACATTTTCTCATCAACTGACTAAAGCTACATACACATTTGGTAGATTTCAAATTTCATAGATGAACATTATTCCCCTCTGTCAAAAGATGTCCTCAAGCTTAATAGAAGTAAGTCCAGCTTTTCACAGATCCTTTCATATTTTTATAGTATACCTGTGGAACTTCTCAGTTACCTGTATATATTCAATTTGGGAAGATTGAATTATTCTGATAATGCTTTTAATGGACCTGCAGAATATCAACAAATTTATTTTCTAAATCAATTTAAAGACACTTGCATTATCTTGTCAAGGCTCAAAATGCCACATATAAATTTAAAGAACAGCTGTACAATTTAAAAGATTTGGATGTGCCCCTCAAATAAGACAAGAGTTATAGGAGTGGGATTTTAAAGTTAGAGAGAAAAATTAAGCTCCCAAATTTAGTGCTATAAGGTTCAAGTTTATTACATACGAGATTGAAAGTTTTATTGATGTGTTAAATATCAAGATAGTTAGTAATCAATAGAACTAAATAATCATTTAGAACAATGGAGCAGCCAACCTCACCCCCTCCAGTTATTTAGAATGAGAACCCATCATAAGTGCACCATGTTCTCCACTGGTGCAGGTAGTGTGGTTCATTGATATAGGTGTGTGTTGTAGTCTCACTCACTATTTTATGCTCTGGCATGCTATTAATTCAAGTCTTATTAAACAATAAAGATCTGTTAATAAATTAGTATTTTAACAAGAGGAATTTCAAATAAGAAATTTCAAAAGAGACGGCTGACAACTGCATGATGTTAGTTACACACAAAACAAAATTCATCTTATTTCACTGTGCTCTTCTTTCACTAGAGTAGCTCTGCTGGCAAATAATTTTTAAAAAGTGCTAGATTGTTTCTTTGATGTTCTGCAACACAATTATACAAACGTTTAAGAATTGAGTGGCAAGAGAAAACAGGTCTAATTAACGGAAGTCTCTTAACAATTCTGCAGCCTTATTCTCCCATAGTAGTCCTCTTGGATTAGGCAGTCTCCCCTCAATTCCCCAAACTGAAAGGGTTGCGTTACTTCCAGACTCCCCAGTGTATTTCATACTACACATACTTGATAATTTTGTTATTTAAAGAGTTGAAGATTCATTAATTGTGAATTACACCACTGAACTCCAATGTAACTTATTTTTCTTCACTCAGAATAGAAAAGAGTTCATCTGATATGAAGTAAGATTTAGTAAGTGAAGTATTAATACCTGGATGCATAAATAGAAGAGAATGTAATCATGTTGCTGCTGAAAAAGTTATTTGGCAACACTCACCAAACAGAACTTTTAGAGATTCCTTCAATGTAGCAATCAAGGCTCTAATGAGCAGAGATAGTTGGGCAATAGATTCTCATCTGCCCAGGCCCAACTTTCTCCCTGACACAGGTTTGGAAACAAATCCAAAAATGTGTAAAATCAGCTTCATGCCAACCATCAGCACCAGTGTCCCCCAAAGACAGTCTATGTGCAATGACACAAGAAATTAGTTCCAAATTCATTTATATCACTCTTATCATAGCCTGAGTCACGGGGAATTTTATTAATAGCCTTATTGTCTTTGACCACTCCTCTAAGTGCTTTTTGATATTCTGCAGTTTAACAAAAGGAAACTAGACAATCATTTTATCAATTATTCACTAGTAGATATAATCCCATGCAAGACAAGTACAATGAAATTGGGTTCCCCCCCATAATTAGCATCACAGGATTTCAGTTTTTTTGTTTTACTTCAAGTGTCATAAATAGTCAAACCAAGATCAATACATCTACTGGTAGCTAGTATTGTATTACCCATATTATTAATATCTCTTGTTTATTAAACACATTTTTAAGAACTAGAAACATGCTATTGATCACAGCTGTTGCATCTTACTACTTTAGACAACAGGCCTACAGCTGGATCAGTGTAGACTCCTGCACCTATATACAAATCCAATTCCGAAATTGGAGTTTTAGATTGTGAACTCTTTGGAGCATAGACTATTTTTTCATGTGCATTTGTATAGCACCCAGCACAATGGAGCCCCAAATCCTCATCGGGGTTTCTGAGTCTGGGATTGCTAAGGCAATAAGTATAATACTACCAACACATAACAGAAATAGCCAACTTAAAAAAAAATCAAATCACACTTATTTCTGATTCCTGATCCCATCTCCCAATCTACTGTTACTACAATTAACTCCAGAATATTTCTATAAGGCAGAGCTCAGGTGGAGTGTGTTTTGTTTTTGGTTTTTTTTGGGGGGAGTGTTATTTACAGAGTGCACCTGGCAGCACTTCATGTCTAGTCAGTTTCATTGTTTTCCCTGCATACTCAATGATTCTTTCCACTTATTATGTATTTCACACAGCCCTAGAGGAAATACACTTAAACAAAACAAAAATCAGTTTCAGAGTAACAGCCATGTTAGTCTGTATTCGCAAAAAGAAAAGGAGTACTTGTGGCACCTTAGAGACTAACAAATTTATTTGACCATAAGCTTTCGTGAGCTACAGCTCACTTCATCGGATGCATCTGATGAAGTGAGCTGTAGCTGACGAAAGCTTATACTAAAACAAAAATAGCAACGCTTGGTTTTACAGTTTTGTGGCTTTACAAGTACTCCAGTGTAAACACTGAACCTGAAAATCAACTGATTAAAAAAAAATAAAGTTGATGTTATCCCTTCAAAGAACACAAAACAAAAAAGTCACTTTGAATATAAAAACTGGACTGGTTAACCTAATGCCATTCCCTCTCCTGTCCAAAACCTAATTTCCATTATTTTATACACTGTAACTTTTCCAAAATCCATTAAATTGGCAGATATAAAAGAATCAATTATAATTGCAAGACACTTCTGCACTAACACTGTCAATTCAAAAACTTTTGGAATTCAATAAAATATTGCAGACACAACCTACATGCCTGAAAAGTTAATAGTTTTCAGCCAACATATGATTTGAAAAAGAAAAAAAGATGTCAAAGAATTATCAGCTTGATTGATAGAACTGTTCTTAAAGTTGATAGTTTTTTGACAGTCCCTCCTGGTTTCCAGCTGTATGGCCCCTGAACTAGTTTAAGAAGACTCCACAGACAGCATTTACATTTTACATTAACATCAGAAGTAAATCAGTTGGACCTTGTTCTTTTCTCCCGAGTTTAAAAAAAAGGGCCTCTTTTTTCCCTTCCCCCAAGCAAATTTGTCCAGAGAATAACAGAGTTGCTGTGAGTCAGGAAGATCCAGAGTCAGGCTGTTTGCTCACAAACCGAAGAGTATCCAACGTGGCAGATTAACCTGCAGAATGGTAACTAATGACAGTCGCAGTCACTGACAAAGCCACTGCCCATTGGCAGAGACAGGCTGCACGCTGGCTGTACGCAGCTGGGGGAAGTGGGGAACTCCCGGCCCCGGCAGGGCTCGCCCAGCCACACCTGGCTGGCTCTCCCCTGCCGGGGCGGGGGCACGCAAAGGGGATGGCCATCCCCCAAAGGAAGGCGAAGTGTGATCCTCATCCAGACTCACCCCCCCGCCACCTGTCAGGGTCCCCACAGCTGCCGAGGAGGGAGAATGGCCCCCCCCCCAGGGAACACAGGGGACCTGGTGCGATCCGGACTCACCCTCCGCCACCCATCAGGCTCCCCACAGCTAACCCCCGCGGCGCGGGGGAAGGGGCTTCCCAGGGAACGGGGCCCAGGCGCGGACTCACCCAGCGCCACCTGGCAGGCTCTCCGCAGCTGGCCGTGCGGGGTCCGCTTCGCCTCTTTCTCTGCTAGGATCTTCTCCAGGGCCCGGGAGACGAACATACTCTTGGTGCGGGTGTCCTGTTCCCGGGCCGGGGGCTGCATGGCCGAAGGCCCCCGCGGGGGTTGGAAAACGGGGCTCAGAGGCTCCGGCCGCGTTGGGGCCCCATGATCTGCAAGAGGCGCGATTCCCTCAGCAGCGGCAAGAGCGCCAGGGACACGGCGCCGCCATATTGGCTCCGTCACGTGACTCCTCCGACTCTACCTTCCCCCGTCTTCCGGCTTGACCTCTGACCCCCCCAAAGTTGCCAATGGTGACGGAGGGGGTGGGCTAGAGTGGGTGTGGCTGACGGAGGGGCGTGGCCATCGTGTCTGGAAAGAGGGGGGGCTGGGCTGCTGATGAGGTCACAACGGGGGGGGGGGCCTGCCCAGGAGGAAAGTCGCTCCCCCCTGTCTCACACTGCTTCAACCATTACTGGCGACCCACAAGGCTGCTCTTGGCCAGGCCGCAATCGCTTGACTCTAGTTAGCGAGGGTGCCAGCGGGGTATGGCATCCGGACTTCCGCATGGGCTAGCAATGCAAGTGCATACGCTGGGTCCTCAGTGGGCTTGTACCTAGGCTGCTGTGTAATTGTTGTCTACACTACTATGGTTACTACGGTTGCCAACCCTCCAGGATTGGCCTGGAGTCTCCAGGAATTGAAGACTAATCTTTAATTAAAGATTACGTCACGTGATTAAATCTCCAGTAATATGTCCAACCAAAATTGGCAACCCTAATAGTTACCTATGCTAGCTAGTATGGGTATGCCTAGCCTGTGCTACGATGGCAGCCTAGACATACCCACAGTCAGTGGGGAAAGGGAAAGAAATGGGAAAAACCAAAATATTATTTTTGTATTCAAATTGAAAAAAAATGAATTTTTGTATTTGAAATGAAACTTGAGGGGGCCATTTAGGGATCTGGGGCAAAAATTGGGGATTGTTCCTGCTTTGAGCAGATGACCTCCTGAGGTCCCTTCCAACCCTGATATTCTATTCTATGATCTGAAAGCTTTCTAATCAAGATTATTTAAATGTTTCATTTCCATTCATTTTGTTGAAAAATGAAAATATTGAGAGTAAATTAATAAAATTAAAATGCATCATTGTGTTGGAGCTACTTAGCTGCTCATTTATATAAATGACTCAGTAGATAGTAGAAGGTTTGTATTTGGGACCAGCCCTGTACAACTGATCTTATGGGGGAAAAGGGAGCTCCAAAACCCTAATGGTACTGATGCTGGCACCTGTTGGACTTTTGAAAACTTGGCCTCATTTCTCATTTAAAATGTGTAACTGATCTGTGGGAACCATCGGATCTTAGATGTCCACATAACTTCAGTTGCACCCAGAAACAGATGCAGGAACAATTTAATGTTGCTTATTATTTGTATGACCAAAATTATGAATACTGAAAGAGAGGCAGTTTAACACAATACTGTTCACTTGCGTAATGCCTTTCAGCTCATGATCTGAACATGCTTTAGCAGTATTAACTTTCACAGCATTATCCCTATTTTATAGATGGGGAAACTGAGAAACTGTAAGGTTAAGAGACTTGGGAAAGATCTTACAGTGAGGTAGGGCCAGAGCTGAGATCAGAATCCAGGATCCCAGACACGCAGTCTCCTTTTGTAACCACTAGGCCCCTTCCTCTCTAATCTCTTTACCCTTTGGCCTCAACAATAGAAACCCATTGTGACACACTGTACCCCATGTGATACCCTTATCCCATGTTCTTGCATGTAATATGGTTATGATATATTATGTACAAAGTATGGCTGGTGAGGTATCATTTGAAAACTCACAAACTGCTGAATATTATTATCCTGCTGAAATGTGTGTTTAATATCACTGCATGTAAAATTGTAAGCTCCTGCTATATGATTGTTACTGAAATATGCTGTAGTTCTGGGTAATGCCCTAAGACCATTTTCTCAATGACAAAAGCATACTGGCACACTAGCTGGGCGCTAAAAGGCCATTACCTGCTTAATCGGAGATTCACCACCAGGGGAGTTATAAACAAAGTATTTACAATTCACCTGATGGACAGCTTGCAGAGCACGTACACAGTGGAACTGCTGACCCCAGGACCCAGCAAAGACTTTTCCAGTACAAGGGGTCAGAATATAAGAAGGGGGGGAAAAGGCCTCTGGCCACCTCTACCATCTCCTCTCCTCTCCCATGACATCAACAAATACTTAAAGAACACAGAGTTAAGAGGAGTGGTCCCAGGCTGGAAAAAGAAGTAGCCTGTGAAATGTATTGTAGCTAAGGGTGAGACAACCTATTTTGCTTTTAGAACGATTAGCCTTGGTAAAGTTTAGGAATTAGATTGGTTTTATCTTTTTATTTCCTTTGTAACCAATTCTTACTTTTACGCTTTATCACTTGTATCATTTAAAATCTATCTTTCTCAATAAACTTGTTTATTGTTTTATCTAAACCACTGTGTTTGTTTGAAGTGTTTGGGAAATCTCTACTTAGGTCAGTGGGGCTGGTGCATATGGATTATCCTTTGTTGGAAAGACACACTAATTTCTGAGCTTGTGAGCTACTGAACAGTACAAGATGCACATTTCTGGGGTACAAGGCTGGGACTGGGGGATATGTGGGTGTCACCTGCTATCATGAATGGTTGGGAGAGGATTCATATAAACATCTGGGAGTGATTTTACATGCTAGTGGCAGTGCAGGAGCAGGCCAGGAGTGGCTGTTCTGACAGTAAAGCAGTGTAAAAGGCACCCCAAGCTAGAGAGATAGGGGACACAGCAGTTCAACAGTCCAGGTTGTACCTGGGGGAATGTCACACTTTTAACACCCAAAATGATCTCTGGGGTACTTTTTAATGTATTCCTATGGCTACCCCTACTGGGTGCTTGAGCTGCTACATGAAACACTTGTCATCATGGAAATGCAATGACTTCAATTGTATCAGACATATTACATGACATTTTAGACAAAAAAGTGAAGCATGTATACTATCCAGTTGAAACTACTGGGGCAAATAAGATTTCTAGATTGTTGTATGAGTGGGAATATTTCCAGGTCAACAGGGCTTACACTCGACCCTTTCAAATGGCACCAAAGTGTCCTCAGGCAGTCAGGACTTTGATTTTGTCTTAACCAAAAGACACCATCAGGCATCCAAGGTTAACATCTTTCTGAGGCACCTGTTCAGTACTGACCTGGGAGAGAGTGACAGGTGCTTTGTGACTAACCCCACTGTCCACAGGCCAATGAGGACTGCAGACTCAACCAGCACTAAAACAAAGAACTCAGAGGGAGTAGACTCAGTCACCAGTAATAATGGAGAATCAGAAGTGGCAGATGCAGTATTCAGTGGAGATCATTTTAAGGCCTCTTCCCATAAGAAGTCCTTAGGTTTTCTTTTCAGAGTAACAGCCGTGTTAGTCTGTATTCGCAAAAAGAAAAGGAGTACTTGTGGCACCTTAGAGACTAACCAATTTATTTGAGCATGAGCTTTCGTGAGCTACAGCTCACTTCATCAGATGCATACCGTGGAAACTGCAGCAGACTTTATATATACACAGAGAATATGAAACAATACCTCCTCCCACCCCACTGTCCTGCTGGTAATAGCTTATCTAAAAGCCATTTCCAGCACAAATCCAGGTTTTCTCACCCTCCACCCCCCCACACAAATTCACTCTCCTGCTGGTGATAGCCCATCCAAAGTGACAACTCTTTACACAATGTGCATGATAATGAAGTTAGGCCATTTCCTGCACAAATCCAGGTTCTCTCACTCCCTCACCCCCCTCCAAAAACCCACCCCCATACACACACAAACTCACTCTCCTGCTGGTAATAGCTCATCCAAACTGACCACTCTCCAAGTTTAAATCCAAGTTAAACCAGAACATCGGGGGGGGGGGGTAGGAAAAAACAAGAGGAAATAGGCTACCTTGCATAATGACTTAGCCACTCCCAGTCTCTATTTAAGCCTAAATTAATAGTATCCAATTTGCAAATGAATTCCAATTCAGCAGTTTCTCGCTGGAGTCTGGATTTGAAGTTTTTTTGTTTTAAGATAGCGACCTTCATGTCTGTGATTGCGTGACCAGAGAGATTGAAGTGTTCTCCGACTGGTTTATGAATGTTATAATTCTTGACATCTGATTTGTGTCCATTTATTCTTTTACGTAGAGACTGTCCAGTTTGACCAATGTACATGGCAGAGGGGCATTGCTGGCACATGATGGCATAAATCACATTGGTGGATGTGCAGGTGAACGAGCCTCTGATAGTGTGGCTGATGTTATTAGGCCCTGTGATGGTGTCCCCTGAATAGATATGTGGGCACAATTGGCAACAGGCTTTGTTGCAAGGATAAGTTCCTGGGTTAGTGGTTCTGTTGTGTGGTATGTGGTTGTTGGTGAGTATTTGCTTCAGGTTGCGGGGCTGTCTGTAGGCAAGGACTGGCCTGTCTCCCAAGATTTGTGAGAGTGTTGGGTCATCCTTTAGGATAGGTTGTAGATCCTTAATAATGCGTTGGAGGGGTTTTAGTTGGGGGCTGAAGGTGACGGCTAGTGGCGTTCTGTTATTTTCTTTGTTAGGCCTGTCCTGTAGTAGGTAACTTCTGGGAACTCTTCTGGCTCTATCAATCTGTTTCTTTACTTCCGCAGGTGGGTATTGTAGTTGTAAGAAAGCTTGACAGAGATCTTGTAGCTGTTTGTCTCTGTCTGAGGGGTTGGAGCAAATGCGGTTGTATCGCAGAGCTTGGCTGTAGACGATGGATCGTGTGGTGTGGTCAGGGTGAAAGCTGGAGGCATGCAGGTAGGAATAGCGGTCAGTAGGTTACATGAAGGTCGCTATCTTAAAACAAAAAAACTTCAAATCCAGACTCCAGCGAGAAACTGCTGAATTGGAATTCATTTGCAAATTGGATACTATTAATTTAGGCTTAAATAGAGACTGGGAGTGGCTAAGTCATTATGCAAGGTAGCCTATTTCCTCTTGTTTTTTCCTACCCCCCCCCCCCCCCGATGTTCTGGTTTAACTTGGATTTAAACTTGGAGAGTGGTCAGTTTGGATGAGCTATTACCAGCAGGAGAGTGAGTTTGTGTGTGTATGGGGGTGGGTTTTTGGAGAGGGGTGAGGGAGTGAGAGAACCTGGATTTGTGCAGGAAATGGCCTAACTTCATTATCATGCACATTGTGTAAAGAGTTGTCACTTTGGATGGGCTATCACCAGCAGGAGAGTGAATTTGTGTGGGGGGGTGGAGGGTGAGAAAACCTGGATTTGTGCTGGAAATGGCTTTTAGATAAGCTATTACCAGCAGGACAGTGGGGTGGGAGGAGGTATTGTTTCATATTCTCTGTGTATATATAAAGTCTGCTGCAGTTTCCACGGTATGCATCTGATGAAGTGAGCTGTAGCTCACGAAAGCTCATGCTCAAATAAATTGGTTAGTCTCTAAGGTGCCACAAGTACTCCTTTTCTTTTTAGGTTTTCTTTGGAGATCTCCAATCCAAGAACAGACATGGTATAAGAGTGATTAGCCTTGAGATCACAGTCTACTGTAGGTGTGAGTGCAGGCAAAACCTATTAGTTATCGAAGTAGTCTAGCTGCTAATAGTAGGTTTGGCCTTTTGCTCATAGGAATAGGGTGACCAAACGTCCCATTTTCAAAGGGATGGTCCCATATTTAATCTCTCCTGCAGGAGTCCCGACGTTTTCTTAAAAACTGGCAAATTGTCCCATATTTTCTGTCTCCCCCCATCGGTACTGGTAGTCTTATTGCTGGCCGGATCCCTGCTCACCAGTTGCCTGCCCACCAGCAGTGAGTGTGGGGGTCCAGTGGCCAGTGATGGGGGTGGGTGTGCAAGGCTGGTGGCGGGGCAAAGCTACAGTGCATAGGACTGGCCGCTCCCCCTGCTGGTCCGTCAGCACAGCCCCCGCTGCACGCTGGCTCTCGGCCATCAGGGCCCCCATCCCCATCCCGTTTCCGGCCGGCACTGGCTATGCACTGTGACCTGCGGTGGCTGGTGAGTGCAGCAGGCACCAAGTAGTGGCTTGTTACGTGTCGCCTCTGCTGCCCACCGATCGGGCTTTTACTTGCGTTCCCTCTCGCTGTCCTCTCCCTGCTTGCCCCTTCACCCGCCCATCCCTGCTGCTCCTCCATATCCCCCCCGGCGGAGTGTGTCCTGCTCCCAGAGCTGTGCAAAGAACAAGCACCTGGTTGGCACGCTCAGCTCACCAACAGCCTGGCCAGCAGGCTCCTTCTTTCCCCCTCTGCCTTTGACTGGGCTGGCGCCCCGGGAAAACCCACAACCCTCTGGCCTGGGTCGCTAGCCAGGAAGAGACAAGCCCTGCTTGTGCCAAAGCCCTACACAGTGCTGGCATGGGAAAGCCTCTCCACCCCTCAGCTACGCTCTGGAGGTTGTTGGGGGGGGAGTGATTTCTAGCCTGTTCGCACCCAGACCCTGCAGGTTTCAAGGAAGCCCCCCAGGAAAGGACTAAGCACCCTTTTCACCCCTCCCCCCGGATCCTGCCCCAGGGAACGTGGGGCTGCTCCGTCCCCTAGACACCCTCCCCTGCTGAGTCACCTCTCTGGCCAAGTCACTGAAGCCCCTGCAGTCAGGTTCCCTGGGTCCTGGTACACAGAGAATCCTTAGGGCTTAAAAACTCCCTGCCTGTGCTGTAGCTGAGGGACAGGAGATGGCTGGGTTATGTCGGTGGCCAGCAGCAGCCTGGAGGTGTTAGCTGCCTTTTGACACTGTGAGGGCAGGAAGGGACAAGCTGCTTCCAGCCACAAGGGAGTGGCGGGTGGGGGGAGAGAAGAGATGAGTTCTGCAAAGACACAGGCCAGGTCATCCTTTCCCACCCCCACCTGCGGCTGGAAGCAGCTCCCATCCCTTCCCTCCTGCACAGTGCCGAAAGGCTGCTGCTGGCCACATTCTGATGTGAACCCTGGCAGAAATCTGGGGAAGGGGGGCATCTGACCCTGCATGCCCCCACCATTTGTTGCCTCGGGAAGATGTGACACCAGGTACCAAGAGAGGCGGGTCCATCCTTTAGGCCTAGCCAGGCATGGAGGGCAAAGAGCACCAGGCAGGGAGGGTTGGGTCAGTAGATCACCCCCCACCCCATGTGAGAGAGGGGTACGGAAGCGTGTGTGTGTGTAGGTAACCTCTCCTCGTGTGAATCCTAAACCCTTAAAGATATGAAGGTAAATAAAAAGAATCCAACTATGCTGTATTTCTTTTTAACAGGGGCTCAGTCAACTTGATGTTAATTTGAACGTTTGCACGGCATAGTTCTGATTGATTGCCGCTGAACTTGCTTGAATGAAAGTAATTTTGCCAGGTGTCCCATATTCAGCATAGGGAAATATGGTTACCCTAGATAGGAAATACATAGCGTAACAAAAGGGGAGATTATGTGGAAAGGTTAATATCCTCCTGCAGGGACCATCTGCTGAAGTTGTTGTACGGCAGCTGATGGGTACTTCCCTTTGCTTGAAATCAAAAAGGTGAATTTACAATGAGTTTCTGGAGGAAAAGTGAAGTAAAATAAAAGTTGCACATGTATTGGATTACTCTCACAGTCAAGAATCAAGTCCCCATCCCACATTCCCCAAAAGCATTATCCCAGTCCCTCCATTCCCTGCCCCTTATCAGATCCTCCCCCAAAACATTCCTGAATTACACTATCTTGGCTGCTCAGCTGTTGCTTATCTTTTCGGGAATAATAATATTTAGCTATATTAAAGGGAGGAGGGTTGTGAAGCTTCATTCATTAATAATGCTCAGAATGCTCCGAGACCTTTGGAGGAAAGATATTACAGAAATGTGAAGTTTTGTTACTATTTTAACCAAAGCTCTGTACATAGACAACAGGTGTGACTCCCCTCTGTTGAGAGATGCTGTACAATTCCACAGAGAAGGTCAGCTGGAGCCACGGATAACAAACAGATGTCCTGGCACAGGTAAAGGTAATGAAAGAAGAGACGTGATTTCACACATGAAGAAAATTAAATTCTCATTTTAAAAGGCCTTACTCCCCTCACTGAGAGCAGGAGAAAGGAAATGACTTAAAGAAAACTGTTTTTTATTAGCAAGGGGCTGACATGCAGTTTTAAAGCAACCAAGTTGTAGATCATATACAACAGGAAAACTCACCTGCTCTGGAACATTAGATCAGCATCAAGTTTTCAGGAAAAATTCCAAACTGATGGCTATCAGAGTGACACAGACTAAGCGTGCTGAGATAGAGAAGCAGCCTTCACTGCATCATCTTTGGCTCCAACCCAGCGCAGTACACTGTCAGATAATTATTTTGGTATGTTAAAGGTGCCTTGCCTTCTAGTGGAAACCTGAATCCAGAGCCAAGCACAGAAGTAGGTGCTAAAGTCATTTACTAATTAGGTTGTGCGGGGTATTGATAAAATAACACAATAGATAGAAAAAACAAATGCAAATGATATTTAATATAGAAAAATAATAATAAATAAAGAAACATTAAACTGTGGAAAAAATGTGATTTACCTAGGGTTCCATAGGTCAGCTCACTGTAAACGTGGCATTTTCTGGTATTTGTGACATCCCAGAACGATGCGTTCTAGGGCAGGGGGTCTCAACCTTTTTCTTTCTGAGGCCCCCTCAACATGCTATAAAAACTCCAAAGCTCACCTGTGCCACAACTGTATTTCTCCATATAAAACCAGGGCCGGCATTAGGGTGTAGCAAGCAGGGCAATTGCCCGGGGACCCATGCCACAGGGGGAACCGTGAAGCTAAGTTGCTCAGGCTTCAGCTTCAGCCCCAGGTGTTGAGGCTCAGGGCCTAGGGCTGCAGTCCCACATGATGGGCTTCAGCTTTCTGCCCTGGGCCCTAGCAAGTCCCAGGCTGGCCATGCTTGCTGGACCCCCTGGAACCTGCTCACAGCCTCCCAGGAGGCCCCAGACCTCTGGTTGAGAACCACTGTTTTAGGGTGTAAATGCTGTAGCAGACAGGAAGACTTATTTGAGCAGGAGGACTTTGGAAGTTATATATCATGGTGATGGGAAAATTAGAAAGACATAGATAAATAAGATCAAGCAAGATTAAATTAAATTGTAGGAACTATAAAAATGTTTAAAAGTTGGGGCTCATTGCAGGATTGAGGCTTTAATTTAGGTTTCATTTTCTGCTGAACGTCCTCCTGCAGCCTGGTATTTTGTGTGCTTAGTTCAGGTTTTCTGTACAGAGCACCTTCATTCTTGTTAGCATTTGAATTTGAAACATAGGCACCTATTAATCCCCAGCATAACTCCATTGACTTCAGTGTGTTTACGGCAGGGATAGATTTGGCTCACACTCTTTATAGTAACCATATGAGTAACTGATACTTTCTCTGAAAATTCAGACTCCCTACAACGTTGGACCACTATATAAAGAAAACGTGAACTTCTGGAGTAGCAACTGACTTTATTAAACACCGAGAGCAGAGGTGGGCAAACTACAGCCCACGGGCCGGATGCCCAGCCCCTGAGCTCCTGGCCCGGGAGGCTCGACCCCGTCCCCAACCCCGCTCCTGCTGTCCCCCCTCCCCTGGAGCTTCACCGCCGCGCGGGCAGCGCTCCGGGTGGCGGGGCTGCACTCATGCCAGGCAGTGCAGCAACGTATCTAGTTCCGGCTGGGCGGCGTGGCTGCCAGACATGCTGCTCTGAGTGGCATGGTAAGGGGGCCGGGGCGGGGCCGGGGGTTGGATAAGGGGCAGGGGGTCCCGGGAGGGGGCGGTCAGGGGACAGGGAGCAGGGGATGTTGGATAGGGGGTGGAGTCCCAGGGGAGCGGTTAGGGTCGGGGGGTCCCGGGAGGGGGCAGTCGGGGACAAAGGGGGGGGGGGTTGGATGGGTCAGGGATTCTGAGGGGCCAGGCAGGGGGCGGAAAGTGGGAGGGGGCAGATAGAGGGCAGGGGTCAGGCTGTTTAGCGAGGCACAGCCTTCCCTACCCGGCCCTCCATACAGTTTTGGAACCCTGATGTGGCCCTCAGGCCAAAAAGTTTGCCCACCCCTGATGTAGAGAATTGCTTCAAATTACAGAATGCTAAATATTCCAGATTCTTCTGATATTTTCCTGTGAAGTCCCAGTTTTCTACTGTTTCTCTATATCCAGTACACTCCAGAATAAATCATGAAGCTAGATTCCTTAATAATTTTGTATTTCCCTTGTTTAATAAAGCATAGGTCATTGTTTTCTATCCTGCATGATCATTTGCGCACTTTGTTTGAGTGTTTAATTACCAACATTGCATGTACAAGTAACCACTTAGATATCTTAGTGATGCAATTGTGCCTAAGCATTTCTGAAAAATCAGGGTTATATGTTGTTTTTAAATTGTGACATTGTAGAAAGATAAGGATTGCTGTCCAGAATCCACATGTGTGGATTCTCCCAGATCCAAACCACTGATTTTCATGTCACGCTTTGGACATGTGCAGTTTCACAGTGATACTTCCTTCTGCATATAGTTTTAATAGAAGCCTGACTGCCTTGCAGAACTGCAAAGTCTCCTGGGGTCACTGAAGGCTGTGAGACACAGCTCACAGATGTATAGCTCTGCAGCCTCTTTGCATAACTGTCTACTAAACATTTTAGGAAAAAATTATGCAAAACCATAATGTGTCACATTTGTTGGAATAGCAGGAAATCAGCACAGTTTGTAGAACTGTAAACAACTGCAGGACTGTCTGCTGACTTCAGGATCTTGCTAGGGCTCTAAATTCAGTTTCAATTTCCTCTCCCCCTTTAGAAGTGATTCTCCCCAGTTGTGTCTCAGATAGATATGGCCACATCACTGCTCTGTCAGTGTTACATTTCTATGATTCTTCTCTTCTCAACCTCTGCAGGGAAAATGAGAAAACGTCTCTTCATACTTGAGAAGGGAATTATGTTCCCATGCATCCGGCTCCCTTACTCTCCATAGAATCAAAGATGTGTGCATGCGGATGTCAAGGGTTAGAATTCAAAGCACTATTCCAGGCAACTGCAGCAGCAGCATAGAGAATAGGAGCTTATTTTTTTCCTGACTCAAAAGAGGCAATATGACATGTTGTACTAGCAGCACCAAATACAGCCCTGTAAAATATTAAGGAGAAACTGCTACAAATACCTCATGATACACACAGAAGCCGCACACCTGGAGACTGCTACAATAGTAAGGGGGTGCAGAAAATGCATATGGAATTTTATGCCAACTTTATGTATGTAATTATTACAGCTATGTGCTCAAATAGCATAGCAGTTTCATTTGCATGTACAATTACCTAGTTTTCAAACAATCACAGAAACTACACATGCAGTTTTATTCACAATTACATGTCTAAATTATTTGAAAATCTGGTCTCCTCTATTTTTCACTGTTTATGCTGTTCACATTTAGCATTTCAGTGTGGACACTGAAACAGATTAGTGCATTTCAATTTTGTTTAGTCAAACTTTGAGATTCTTATGCATTAACAATCCTGCAGAATTTGGATTATGAACACTGCAGAAAAATGTCTGTTTAATATATTAGGGCTGTCGATTAATCACGGTTATCTCATGCGATTAACTCAAAATAATTAATTGTGATTAATCCAGTTTTAATCGCACTGCTAAACAACAGAATACCGACGGAAATGTATTAAATATTTTGGATATTTTTCTACATTTTCAAATACGTTGATTTCAATTACAACACAGAATACAAAGTGTATATTATTTTTTTATTACAAATATTTGCACTGTAAAAATGATAAACAAAAGAAATAGTATTTTTCAGTTCATCTCATGCAAGTACTGTAGTGCAATCTCTTTGCCGTGAAAGTGAAATTTACAAATGTAGATTTTTTTTTGTTACATACCTGCACTCAAAAACAAAACAATGTAAAACTTTAGAGTTTACAAGTCCACTCAGTCCTACTTCTTGTTCAGCCAATCGCTAAGACAAACAAGTTTATTTACATTTACGGGAGATACTCCTGCCCTCTTCTTATTTACAATGTCACCAGAAAGTGAGAACAGGCATTTGCATGGCACTTTTGTAGCCAGCACTGCTAGATATTTACATGCCAGATATGCTAAACATTCATGCTTCGGCCACCATTCCAGAGGACATGCTTCCATGCTGATGACGCTTATTAAAAATACAATGTGTTAATTAAATTTGTGACTGAACTCCTTGGGGGAGAGTTGTATGTCCCCTGCTGTTTTACCCGCATTCTGCCATATATTTCATGTTATAACAGTCTCAGACGAAGACCCAGCATTTTAACAACACTTTCACTGCAGATTTCACAAAATGCAAAGAAAGTATGTAATGATGCAGACCCACAACTGTTGCGCCTCCTGCTGGGAATTAGCTCTCTTGGACCACCGGAGTGCCCTTTACTAGTAGGCTCTCACTCACTGTTACTTCCACTTCCTCCACCGTCTCCACCATCTGGACCCGCATTGCTCCCAGACCGCAGCATCCTCTAAAGGACACCGCCCTCCTGCTGTGCCCCAGCCCACTGTCTCCCCCTTTTTGGGGGACAGGCGGTCCTCAGTCCCTCCACTCGCCTCAGCAGCCAACTGCAGCCTCTAGTCTAGCCCCTGGCTTCAGGGGCAAACTGCAGTCTGGATTTAGGCCACTCTCCTCATTGGCAAGTAGGGGTAAAAGGCAGGAGGAGGGTAGGGGGCGGGGACCCAGGCCCGCCTGCTACTCTGGGTCCTAGCCCAGGAACCCTATAGCTGCCAGCCACTTACTGCCTCTCCTCCTATTCCCACTGCCGACTTTTTCTGGGCCACTTCCCCCGTAGCCTTAGCACCTTCCCTGCCCCTGCTTCAGGGCCTTAGTCTGGCCATGGTCGGCCAGGAGCTCCCCTATTGCTCCGCTACCCTGACCAGCACTGCAGCATCTCCTGCGCTCCTCAGCCAACAGTCCTTCCCCCTTGCCCTCCAGGAAGAGACTGCCTCTTAGCCTGCTGAGCAGCCCTTTATATATGGGCATCTCCAGCAAGCCTTTTCCTGATTGGCTATCCCAATAAACCCTTTCTTGATTGGCTGGGTGCTGCACAGTCTTTCTAACGCTGCCTTAATCCTGCTCCTGCCTGTGTGGGGCAGCCACCCCACCACAAGATACCAATATGAGATTTCTAAAGATAGCTACAGCATTCAACCCAAGGTTTAAGAATCTTAAGTGCCTTCCAAAATCTGAGAGGAATGAGGTGTGGAGAATGCTTTCAGAAGTCTTAAAAGAGCAACAGTCTGATACGGAAACTACAGAATCCAAACCACCCCCAAAAAATCAACATTCTGCTGGTGTCATCTGACTCAGATAATAAAAATGAACATGCATCGGTCCACACTGCTTTGGACTGCTATCGAGCAGAACCCGTCATCCGCATGGATGCATATGAAATGGTGGTTGAAGCATGAAGGGACATATGAATCTTTAGCGCATCTGGCACGTAAATATCTTGTGACGCTGGCTACAACAATGCCATGCAAATGCCTGTTCTCACATGCAGGTGACATTGTAAACAAGAAGCAGGCAACACTAACTCCTGCAAATGTAAACAAACTTGTTTGTCTGAGCGATTGGCTGAACAACAAGTAGGACTGAGTGTATTTACAGGCTCTAAAGTTTTACATTGTTTTATTTTTGAATGCAGTTTTCTTTTGTACATAATTTTACATTTGTAAGTTCAACCTTCATGATAAAGAGATTGCACTACAGTACTTGTATCAGGTGAATTGAAAAATACAATTTGTTTTGTTTTTTTACAGTGCAAATACTTGTAATCAAAAATAAATATAAAGTGAGCACAGTACACTTTGTATTCTGTGTTGTAATTGAAATCAACATATTTGAAAAAGTACAAAACACCCAAAAATATTTAAATAAATGGTATTGTATTATTGTTTAACAGTGCAATTAATCACGATTAATTTTTTTGATCATTTGACAGCCCTAATATATATATTTGGAATTTAAATTCATGGAAACATTTCTGTTTGTCTTAGGTTTTGCAATGATTTTAAAACTAAAAAACTAAATTTTGAGCCAATTTTGACCTGACAAAGTTTCTTTCAACAGAAACACAATCCCAGAATGCACTCTGCTCTGCTGTGATGTTAAAACAACAGTGTCTAGCAACTTTCAACCAAGGATCTCAACGCACTTTACAATGCAAGTTAAGTTTCACAACCCCTATGTGTAGTAGGTCAGTATTAAAGGGCAAAATTCATGCCTGCTATAAATTTGTTGAAATTAGTGGAGTTACAATAGGGATCAATCTGGCCCATAATATCTATTTTGCAAATGAGGAAAGTGAGGCTCCGAGAGATTAAATGCCCAATGTCACCAGCCAGACAATGGCAGAGAGGGAAAGAGAGCCCAGAAGGGAAACAGAACTGACTCCCAGTCCTGTGTGGTAACCACAGAAAGACTGGAGTAGAGGACTGCAACTTTGGAGAGTATTTTTACAGGTCTAAAGGATTGTTTTGAAAATGCACTATAAGGCTTAGTATTTTTCATGCTGGACTATTAAATTGCACGAGCCATTTTCAAAATACCCCTCCAGATTTGTAACAATATTGTGCAGGGTGGCAGCCCTGGTCTATGTCTTGATGCACTGAAGTGTCCCCACACGCTGCAGAGTGGACAGCTTTCTGTGGGGTCCCACAGCACTGAAGAATAGTTTTGGTGTCATATGCCCCATTGGTAGACTGGATTTGCATTAAAGGCTAAAATACTGATAGTATTATGTGGGGTCTGATTACAGTTGTCAGACCAGAAATCTGGGTCAGAAAGGCAAAGGCTGGGAATCAGCTTTTCAGGTTAGTGTTGATTCAATGTGTTCCTCACAGTGAATTAGTTAGGAAAGTTACCGTGCTTTGTATGACTCGGCTGCTTCCTTGAATTCTTCCTCACAGCTCCACTTTCAAATCCTTTCCACAGGCTGTCTCAGTGACTGAGCCCCATCTAATTTAATTTGTTCTGATCTGTGGGGCAAGAAATTCAGCACAAACCTAAAAGCCTCATCCCTGATAGAATAAAAACTAAGTGACAATTTCCATTTTTTTTCTTACTGGTTTAATTTAGAAAAGAAAGGGATTAATATGTCTCCCCAACGGTTGGAATTCAAGCTGTGTCACCTCCAGTTAAGTCATCCCTCACTGGGGAAGGGAGAGGAAAGGAATCGAGATGGGCTAAAATGCAGAGTAAGGGAGAGATGGAAGAGGAGAATAAAGAAGAGAGAGCTAGGTCAGCTGTGGTAGTGAGTTCTGCAGTCAAAGGGAAATCTGTGTCTGTGAATTGATTAGTTTCACAAGTCACATCGGTGCTGAAGTCTGTATCCTAGATGTAGGTAAGCATATGCCATGGGGTAAATGACAGACCTGCCTGTACTCCTGGCCAAAGGCAGTATTTGGCCTTTTAGTGTAAGTTAAGTAGCTAGCATCAGATGAAAAACCTCTGGTTGGGATTGTGACAGATAACCTTTGGTCTGTCAATAATTCATCTTTGATAGAGAGCAGAAATAAAATCAAGAGGGAGCTACATGACAAGTGAATCCTGTATCTTTCACGGCAAACAGTCCAGCCAGGGCAAACTTAACAGGATAGAAAGTGTGGCCGCTGGGTTAGAAAAAGAAGCCAACTGCCTATAGAATGGGGGAGGCATATTAGGCACTAAGAGGCCCGATTCTTATTTACACTAAGGCCCTTTTACACAATTACCCTCATTTTAATGCCCCTTTATGCTCCCAAAGTGGTGTAGAAGGGGCCTTAGTGTACATACGAATCAGGCCCAAGATTAGCAGGTTTACCGGAACCTGCACTGTTTATCCAAAGCAGTGATGGGGAACCCGTGCAATGGACATGTCAACAGACACTGGAATATCCCCTTCTGGAGAAAACGGGGCACACCTCTGCGTGTGTGGAGGGGTTGGTGGGGAGCCTGTCTGGAATTAATGAAGAACATGTCAAAGAAACATAAAAAATGTATCAACGGTAAGTCAGGTAGGAAGAGATGAGCGCTGCCTTTACACTGGGTCTCACACGCAGTCCTGTCATGAGGACTGGGAGGAAAGGGACAAGCTGGACTGGAGAGGGCACATTCCCTAGAAATGTCAGATGTTACTTATTTTTCTGTGACAGCACGAAGGGGACTGCTCTAGATTAGCTATTGCAGACCACAAAACTAGCTATTTTATACGCACTGTTTCTCTTGCTTTAATCTGATTCTCTTGCTCACTCTGTTTTTAATAAATCTTGTATTACTGCAACCCATGTGGTTTTAGAGTGTGGTTTGGGAATTTCACCCAGGCTATCCCGAAGAGGGGAAACCTTTCAACTCTGGGTTTGTCTAGATTAGGAAAAGAGGCTGAGGTTAGGTGGGGTTAGCTAACATGTGTTAACCCCAATTTAACCCTGATCTTTCCCCTAGTGTGGAGAGAAATTAACATCTTGTACCTGGATTTAGTTAATGGAGATTGATCCTAGTGGGGAACCTAGGGCTCACCAACGCAGCCTTCTCCTCAGGGATCCGGGAGGCCTTTCCTTCTGCCCTCTGTTCATGGAATTCAGACGGTCTTTCCTCCCTTGACACAAGCTCATCTCTCTGGGCCTTTCCTTTCTTAAGGCCTTCTCTGGCATCTTACATGCTGTTTCTCAGCAAGGAATCACTGGCCCCGACCCCAGCCCTGGGAGAGCTGCTGCTTTCACCAGAGTCTTCCTGATGCTGAGCTCAAAGAGATCTTATATCGTGCTTCCTCCAATAAACCTTTCTTGCTCCAAGTCATATGCTCCTTCTCAGTCAGTTACTCTAGCAAGGGACTACAACCAGCTTGGGAGCATGACCAAAGCTTCATAATAGGTGTGGTGGGCCATGCCTTCCCTTAAAGGACCAGCATGCTCTGTTACAGTCTATCAGATTGCAAACAGTTTCTGCTATCGAGTCTGTAGCTCCTGAGAATAATTCTTGCGCTTCTGAAGCTAATTATACTCCTGTTCATAACTGTGTCTCACTGCTGGTCACAACAAAAACTTTTTTCAGCAAATGGCATCCTGTGCCTTAGTTTCTAGGGATGCTTTTACAGAAAACTTTCTCTGGAGTTTGAGGCCTTGCACATATTGTTACTCAGACGAGACTCAAGCAGCTCTTGCACATTAATTCAAAATTGTTAGCTGTGCATTGGGAACCAAAGAGGTGTGGAAAATGGCTGGTTGAAGGTAATTCCCTTTCTTTTCCATCAGGAGTGGGGTACAGTAAGCTGCTGCATGTCTGTTAGCACCTAACAGGGTAGTATTGCAGAATGGCCTGTGCTCAAGTAGTAGTTAATGTTGGGCTTAAGGCAGAGGGAGTCAGATTGCCTGTTACATGACTTGACTAGGTAGGTGTCCTGGATCACCGTAAAAGATGCCAGAATTTCAAACAGTAGCAAAAATCCGTTTATCCAAGCCATAGAATGAGAAATGCATGTATGCTAGAAACCCTGATTCCATGTGTCCCTGCCTCACAATGCAGCTGTGTGTGCATGAATCCATTATAACTGTACACTCCTGCTTATACTGTTGTTATGACATTAAACATTGCTCTGATATTACTGTGGACACATGAGCTTTTCTGACTGGCTGCCAATGGTTACTCTCATGTGAGTAATGCGAAATAATTGCACAGACTATCTATTCTTGTTTATTGTGACAATCCAGGCAGACCACTTCTAAGGGACTGCATTTATGAGGTCGTCAAAGTCACTAAGTCTTTGTGACTCCTAAGAGCCAT
Source organism: Eretmochelys imbricata (assembly GCF_965152235.1). Taxonomy (NCBI): domain Eukaryota; kingdom Metazoa; phylum Chordata; order Testudines; family Cheloniidae; genus Eretmochelys; species Eretmochelys imbricata. The sequence continues at coordinate 17,654,710 of NC_135584.1, forward strand.
TAAGGCATGCAACAAAACACTGTGCCTGTTACAGTTTGATTTTATAGTCTGGGATTTGCACAGATCTGATCTCCACACCTGAACTGTCAGTTTCTCAGAACATCACCTAGCCAGGGAAGTTGATTTTTAAAATGCATTATAACTTATAGAGCTCTGTTCATAGTGGTTAAGAGTCACATTGAAGACAAGGTCCTTTCCCCAGAAAGCTTGCAATATACTTCAAGTAACTACAATACACTGGATAGCAGTTCAAATGCAAGAGGTTGAGAGGTAGTATTGGTGTGTAGAAGGCTGTAGGAGGCTTCATGATAAAAGTTCTTAGAGATATATGAAGAAGGTAATGGAGTGCTTGACTCAAAAGCAGTGCCAATCATAGAAGGAGGCAAGAAAAAAAAGTAATGAAGTCAAGAATGGGAGAAGGAGCTAAGGGAAGAAGTGAGAAAAGAGAATTCAGAGGAATGTAGGGAATGAGAGCTGGAGCATGTAGTGTGTAGGAGATCTCTCTCCATCCGTCCATCCATCCATCCATGATATTTCAAATGTATACATCGCAACAGAATCTAAGCACTGGTATTGAGATGAAGGCCGGGTGAAGTTGTGCACAGCCTTAAAAGTGTGATCACCAAAGCTTGAACTCAATGTAGAAAAAGAAAGGAACCCTGTGAAGGGCTTCAGAGGAGGAATGTGGCAGGCATGAAGTCTCACTTCCAGTCTGTAGAGAGCAGCAGGACACCATGGGGCTCTGTCGACTACTCTTGCTTCCTCTAAATCAACCATCTGAAGATGCTGGCCATGGAGAAGGAATTCCACCCACTCCTTCACTACTAGTCAATATTAAGCTATCTCTGAAGCGCAGTTGCAGAAGATAAGTTAGGTCACTGTCCTGATTGATTCCAAACACTTTTGCAGAAATGTACTGGCAATCTTGGGTAGGTTTAATGTTTTCCATTGAGTTCAATCTGATTCTGTATAATCCATATGGTGGACCTTTAAACTGACACGGAGCCCTTGTCAGGAGGTCTGAAATGCAGAGAGAAGAGCGAATCTCTTTTTCTTCTCTAACTACTACGATTCAGCACCATAAAGATGCCTGATTTTAAAGTATATAATAGGGGAGGTTTCCTTGAGGATTCTTTGTTTTAAATGGTGCACCATTGAATGCACCATTGGATCAGGAAACAGCCTGGTGAAGAGGGAGAAAATTCAGTCTGCCCCATACGAGTCAGAAGGCAGCAGTGATTGCAGTCCAGATACAAAACTGGGAAAGGAAAGGGGATGAGGACTCCTTGCCAACATGTATCACCCATGCCACAGGGGGTGGGATTTTGGAATGCAAGTTAATGGTGGGAGAAAAAAGCTCACTAATTGTCCTCTGGCTCTTGGGCACAGCTCGATCAGCAGCAGTCAGCTAAAGGCACTTGCTTGTGTCTGAATACAAACCTTTAAAGTGTCCAAAGACCCAGGCAATCTTTCGGGGTGGAAAGGAATATCCAAGGCAAAAAAAGCCAGATTTTTTTTCCAGAGCACAAACCCTGAAATAATATGTAAATGAGCCATTTCTAGTACATCAGCCTAGGGTGCGGGTGGGCCCTGGGGCTGAATTAGGAGAAGATGCCCCTGGTAGCACACAAAATTAAAAAAAAAAAAAAGGCTTGTACTAACTTAGCTTTTCCAGACTGGTTTCACTCTCCCCAGAGGCTCGAGGCACCACCAGTGCTGAGGCGTCTGTGTTGAATGCCTGTCATCAGCAGAGTTGCTTCCTCTCACCATAAATTCAAAAGCTGCTTGAATCCCAATAACTTGAGATGTTCCAGCATGTCCAGTTCACAGAGAGTTCCCAATTCAAAGGTATCAATTCATGACTGCAACTGGGCAATAAACGGCACTGACAGGCATGTCTTCATGCAAGCCAGGAGAGGTTAATATGAGAAGCAGTGAATGTCAGGACAGTTTATTTCCAGGCTGGCAGCATTAAATTGATATCCTTGGGTCTCAAATCTCTGGAACGGGGCTCACCGTATCACATTGCACTGTTTTTCTTGGCAGGAGGAGTATCTGATCAGCAGGAATTACTGAAAACGAAAAGGTGAGTTCCAGCCTTACAAAGCTATATCAAAATCGCTTCCAGGCGTTCTCAGCCATTTGTCTATAATCCCCTATTGTGGATGTGTCAGCAGTGGCTCCTTGTGCTTTGTGTGGCAAAACTGTGGTGCAGGGTGTGGTGAATCCCTTGATGACGATGGATCGGTTGTTATACATGCTAAGAAAAGAATTAGGGACCTTCCTGAGAAAGTACAAGAGCAAATAACCCACTCCTTTCTTGTGACTTGTTTGGTCTCAGTTCCAGCTTTTCCTACAATTCCGTAGGAGTCAGCATGATGGATCCTTGCTTTTGAGCATCCGTGCAATTCTATCCTATTGTTGGTCATGTCCATGTCTAACCAGAGACCAGCCATTACATAAACAATCTATAGCTTACTGTTTGTGCTTTGTCTTCTGGAAGGCCCCATATGCTCACAAGGGATGGATGAACCATTTCAGATTAAACAAGTACTGGCCCAAACTGAATAGATATGTAATCTTTTAGAAACAAATAACGTTTTAAGTGGTTTATTTTAAATGTTCACACACTATTGAATTTCCTGGCTTTGTCTGGATGCAGAAATACCATAAACAAGGCTGCTGTTCGATTGAAAATGCGGCCAGGTTTGCTGGGATAGCTCGATATGCTGTTGAGGTATTTGTGACCTGGCTGAAACCAGAACTCCCTGGTAACCTCGCAAGAAAATCTGTTCTTATGAGATTTCCAGATCAAGTCATTTTGAATAAGCACCTGCACTTTTCCCTTCTTCTCTTACCCTCCAAACTTTGGTGATTTATCCTTACTGACCCTTACGTTTCTTCTTCCTTTCTGCCCTTCACTCTAGCTCCAATGTAACCATCTTTCAGATCTTCACCATTAATGAGTGCAGAATTCTGTCTGCTGGAGACTGATTCATCTGTGTGAAGCACTCAGAACCCCAGAGGATGATGATTGTGGAAGAGGCGCTGGTGATCATGAGTCTCTGCTGCCCGAGCTTCGAAAGTGTCCTGCTTATCCAACTCATCAGTTTTCTCCATCACAGTGGACTAAGATTATTTAAAGGACAATTTTCAAAGATGATTGCATTACCAGGACAACCATGTCCTCTGCATTTGCACCCTCAGAGCGGCACATAAGTACTTGTTTTATTCACTAAAGTGCAAATCCACTCCCAAGCAACCAGCCTGAGTATCCAAGGAGAAACCTTTCTATAAAGCCATGGAGCAGAAGCAAAGACACTACCTGGAGGCTACTCCAGCCTAGCACTCTTCCTCCACTGAGAGATAGGCCATACTCAAGGATCTTCCCTTCTTAGATTCCCAACCAAATCCAGCCTTCTCCTTGCACTGCAAAATTGCACTAGTCCTTCTGCTGGAAGGCCTTCTGTGCCTACCATAGAGGGGAATAATGTGCCCCTCAGCATTAATCTGAATTTAGATAGGTCATGTCCTATTTAAGGTTTCATATTGGAAACATGGGTCCATGCCACTAAGTGGTTTCAGCCTGAAATCCAGGTTTTGGGGAGAGGGGTATTCATTGATTTTACCAGCTCTAAAAGGAATAGAAATGGTTCCATGACATTTAAAACATAAATTAGTTCAGTGAAGGAGGAGTGGAGAGTAGCTTAAGCCTTCCCTTCCAGTGGTAGGAATCCAAAACTCACAGCATTGCATGAGAAGGAAAATTGGAAACTGACTATACTAGTTTCACTGCCGGAGCTGAATGAGGTGCACACAGTAAACAAACTTCAGTGGTGAGAAAAAGTACATTTCACTTTAAAAATTCTTTCAGCTTTAAATATCTGAGACGTTATAAGTAACACAAGTAACAATATTTGTTATCATTTTGTAAAATATTATGTTGGCCTTGCCCGCAGACCTTTAACCTGTGTTGAAGTTCTTTAACTCAAATATCAGATATGAAGAATAATTAGTAAACAATTCCCCAAACACTGCTGCTTGATTTTTCTTTTTTTTTTTTTTGGAAGTAACTTAACTCAATGAACTTGTCCAGAGTTGTTGGAACTCAAGATGAACTCGATTGAAAATAGGGCCAGGCTTGCTGATATAGCTATACCAATATGCTATGCTATCAAAGTGCTCCTAGTTTATACCAGCAAAACAATGCTTTTTGCCAGCATAATTTATTCCAGTCCAGACCCCAAGTGAGATAAACTGTACTAGCAAAAGCACAGTTTTGCCAGTTTGCAGAGTTATTCCTAATTTACACTAATGTAAATGAGAGAAGAATCAGACACACAGACAGCAGGAGCAAATGTGGACAGTCCCAGTGTGATCACTTTTGCAGAGTCACATTTCTGATCATGAACTCGTGAGTTATTTGAAACGTACCTATTTGAAAACCTTATCCTCAATAGGTACATAGAAAATATCAAGGCATTAAAGTGAGTAGTACTATCTCTACAGAGCCTTGAGCAGATCCTGTGAAATGTTCAGGGGACTTAAACTCCTTAACTTCTCTGTCTTTCTTACAGCCAGTAAATACGATCCAGGGGAACATGCTTGCTCTTTGCTGCAGATTTTGAAGAAAAAAAATTATATATATACAGCAGACATCAGGCCAGATCCTCAGCTGGTTTAAATCAGAATAACACCATAAAAATCAGTAGCTCAATGCCTATTTACACCAACTAATGATCTGGCCCACCAACTCCATCTCTTTTGCAAAGAAAGAGTCATAAATGCTTGAAAACATAATTAAATAAGAACTGAGACTGGACTCAGCTACATGCAGCTTTTAAAAGATGTGTCTAACTATGGGAACAAATGAACTGCTGGAGCCTGATTTTCCTGTGCCTTACACCACTATAAATCAGAAGTGAGTCCGTTGCAGTTAATGGAATTTACAGTCACTAGGTGAGTGAAGAATCAGGCTTTGTGTTATTGTTAAGAGTTAGGCCAGGTCGACACCACACATTTTTGTCAATTACGTTGGTCAGGGGCGTGATGAGGTGTGACTTGTGACTGACATAGTTGTGCTGGCCAAAACCCCTAACACTGACACAGAGGTCAGTGGAATTACAGTGGTGTACAACTGACATAAGTGAGAGGAGAATACGGCTCCACGTGTCTTTTGAGTGACTTTTGCTTAGTTTATTGACAAAAACAAGGTTTTTAGTCCTGTCAGCAGCATAGCAAAGCAAATAAAGCTGAAGAAGACAGAGCTAGATTCAAATCCGCTTCATGCATTGTCAACCAAATTACCAGTTTTGTTCCGATTTTAGGATCTGTATTGTAGGGGAGGGTTAGCGCGGATGTAAAAAACAGAAAGGATGCCACTGGGTTTTCTGATATTGGCTTGGGCTGGCAGTTTTACAGCAATATTTTTTGACTTGTAAACCAAATGAATGTTTTCCTTTTCAACTGATATGTTCGTATCTGAATTCCCAGGGAGCATGTCTGTCCCTGCCTTCATGCCCTCTTAGGAGCTCAGTCTATGTAAGGCACAAGAATAACTTATTTGGAAAGAAAATATTCTGCAGCAAATCGTGCATCCTTTGGCAGCTGGGTGACATTCCCAAGGACAGACTGACAGCATCTGAAAATGGCCATATAAGTCTCCAGAAGGCTTTAAGGACCCTAGTCCTTAGCAAACCCATTCACCACACTTTAAATTGACCTCACATGAGTAAGGTAGAAAGGAACCTATGCATTCCGTGGGATCCATTCTGTCTGGCTGAGTTATCATTAACCCTTTCCATTCTCTAAACAGGTCCCCTCTGAGTTATTTCCAATGCCTTAAAACAAGACTTGATGCTTTTTGGACTCATTAAATCAACTGGTTTGGTAAAATGCATAGGGTCATTTTTACAGGCTCAATAACATTAACAATCCTGAGGAACTGGAAAATGCAACCTGGACCATCACTGGAAGATAGATTATACTGGCCCAGTAATATCATACCCCTCTTATATTTCCAAGTACCAGGGACAATGTAACAGAGGACATCCCTCAGCTATAATAAAAATGACTCTGATGTTTTTCATTGTATCATAAGGGAACTGCACTTCCAAAGCAGGTTCCCACATAACCTCCCCTAAACTAGCCAAACTGGGTAAAGCATGGGTTCCATGGGGGAGAATACTAATGCTGTTATTTATAACAGTGTTTTTTGTGAGTGTGTCACCTACTTTACTGTGCCAGAAACTTGCCTCCCAAGTAGGTAATGTTATTATAGACACACCAGCTGTGCCCACATGTGGTCAGGGGGAGGGGGACCTGGGATCTCCAAACACAGCAATGCGACCACAGCCTTGAGGTACTCTCATTTCTGTTTTCTTGAAATAGAATCTTCTTCTTTTTCATTTATCATCATTTTTTAAAATAGAAAATGTATGAGTCTGTCAGCCTGCCACAGAGATGGCAGGATGCAGCTGGAAATAGGCTAAAACAAAGGATGCTTGATCTGTTTATACCAAATAATCAAGTGTTTTACCCACACTGTGGTTTTGAAGGCTGCATGGAGATATGGAGGAGAGGTAGTTGCAGAGGGAGAAAACAGATATTTTTAAACTTGTAATGAAAAAAAAGTACAGACTGAACTTTAGGGCCAGATGATTATAATTGTTTACTTGTATTATGGCAGTTCCAGTAGGACTGGGCTCCTATAGCTGGGTGCAATACACAGTAAGTTGAGATGGTTCCTACCCTGAAGAGCTTACATTCTGAGTGCTCACAACTGCCACAAAACCTTTCCCACCAGGACTGTAGTATGACAAGTGGAACTACAGAAAGCGGGTCAGGTTTCAGGAGGGACCTTGTTTGGTGTGATAGCAGGGGCTCAGGAACATAAGCTAGTGACCAAGGTGCCTGCAACCAGACAAATGCAGGGCTCTCAGCCTGTAGTGCTGGCCTCTCCGCATGCCCAGTAAAAAATTCTTTCCTACAACTCTGCCTGGCTGGCACATCTTTCATTGCTAATGGAACAAGTATGTGCTTGAATTTTAAAATCCCTTTGCTCTGGGTGCCCCATGAACATGGGAGCCACTGAGTTTTGTTCACACAAATGCTTGCAGAAAGCACATACTCATCTTGCACACTTGAGTATTCGCACTGGAAGTGAAGGGGTTTTTATTGAAGAGGACACTGCTTGACTCAGCCAGCAGGGACGTTCTGTAAAGCCCCCTCACGAGAGCCTTTGCACAGAGATCATTAAACAAGCCAGAGAGGGATCTACCTGCACCTTTTGCAGGTAACATCACACACATACAGTTAATTTGTGTGTATGTGATCAGAGTAAATTCCATTCAAACTCTGTACCCAGCCAGTAATATACAGGGTAACGTGACTTTTCTAGGAACAATGCCCTGCATAAGCTCTGCGTTGCCCAGAAAGGGAAAAGCTTTCAAATTTTCTAAAATGCTTTAATCCTGTTTATCTGCTACCTGTGCCTAAGCTACCCTGGTGTCATTGTCAAGCCATCTTTTGGCTGATTGGCGTCTCACTGGTCCAACCAGGGAACCAAAATATTTCTATGCAGTTTACAACAGCTACAAAGCACAGCTTGAATTCCAGCCACTGATTGTCAGATGCTTGCTGTGAGCTGCGAATGTTCAAACAAAAAATTTGCAAAATCTGGATAAGTAAATGGGGATAATGAATAAGCCTGAAAATTATGGTCTGTATGGGAATAATGGGTCTGTTTGGGAATATTCCATGAACAGAAAAAATTTCCTTTGACCAAATTATTTTCTGTGAATTATTTGCCCAGCTCTGCTCACAGCTCCCACTGACTTCAGTGGGAGGTGCCAGGGGCCCAGCACTTTTAAAAATCAAACCACTTATGTAGGTGCCTAGATGTGGCTATAGGATCCCTTCTTTAAGCTTGGTCCTGTTTAGGGTGACCAGATGTCCCGATTTTATAGGGACAGTCCTGATTTTTGAGGCTTTTTCTTATATAGGCACCTACTACTCCCCACCCCCGTCCCTATTTTTCACACTTGCTATCTGGTCACCCTAGTCCTATTCCAAGCATGGTTAAATGACATAGCACTTGAAAATCAGCAGCAGCTGGCAGCCCAACTGCATCAGAGTTCCCAGTGTTGCTAACACCTGGAGAGCTGGATGTCTATGCTCAGAAACTTGTTTCCTTCCTCTTCTGAAAACAATAGTAACTATTTCCTAGTTAGGTAGATTTTTCCAATCTGTCCTTGCTTTGGTTTAAACCAGTTTCCTCCACTTGAGGGCATCAAAGATCTAACCTAACTCCAGAAAGTGAATGGGCCCAAATAAATTTCTTAGTCTCTTAGGTGCCACAAGTACTCCTCGTTTTTTCTGTCTCTCTCTGAAGGACTTCATGTAGCATGAAAAAAATCATACCTCAGGCGTAGGGAAGCTAGGGAAGGGGTGAGGGAGATTGAATCTCACGCTGAAAGGCCATCTCCAGTTCTCCCAGCTGCAAAATAGGTGCCTTATTTACAAATTTACAAATAAATTATCTTCAACCACCCACACTAATGATGAAATCTCATGTGTGGGTGTTAGGGTGATCAGATAGCAAGTATGAAAAATCAGGATGGTGGTGGGAGATAATAGGCACCTATTTAAGAAAAAGCCCCAAATATCGGGACTGCCCCTATAAAATCAGGACATCTGGTCACCCTAGTGGCTGTGTGGGTGAGAGGCCATTTCCAATAGTTCAGAGCCCAGGGCATACTTTGCTCTCAACCATGCTGGTGGAACTAAAAGCAGAATTAAGTGCCCCCAAGACAATTAAGGTAATATCTTTGGCGCTCACTTTGCATGAACAATACTCGTTCACACGTATGAATCAAGGCATCTGCATGTGCAAAACTTAGCACATTTGGGCCACATCTTAAAGTCCCTCTCAGCTTTCTTGGAGTCCTTCCTGAGACAAAACAGTCACTGGTCTCTGTCAGAGTTTTGACTGAGTAAGGGGCCTCAGTGAAAACTGAATAGGGACCTGAAGATTTGACCCTTCATTTTCCTTTATCACACATGTCCACAGTTTGCTCACAGTCTTTATAGGTCTAAATTACTTGTGAAGCTACCCTTCAATAAGTTCATCTTTGGCAGACTCTGATTCCAATAGCACATTTCAAGGGTTCATTTCATTCAGCCCCTCCCTCTCTATCTCCCCACTCTCTTCTTTTCAAGTTGCCATTTTTTCCCCTCGATTTCCCCAGTTATCTATATGGCAGCCTTTGTTCAGATAAAAATGATCGATAAGCAGAACCTTTGCTTTCCTCACAATTGCATTTTCATGCAAGCCACATAGCACTTGCTAAACCCAATTTACAGGCCCCATAGGTAATGAAATCAATGTTAAATTAATGTCATATGCAAAGTAATATTTCTACAGATAAATCATATGTGACTAATGTCTTGGTCATGCTGAGTATGTTTTAAATAACAGCCTGTGACTATTTATAAAGTATTTATTTGGATGAATCTAGCAGTTCATTTGATGTATTTACAATGCACTTGAGCTACTGCACCATTTGTTTAACATGCTGACATAACTGGTTCACATATTTTATTCCTCTCTTTCCTCTGTAAACTTTTCAGAATGTAGCCTCTGATTTTGCATCCAAAATTATTTACACTCATAGAGTAGTGAGATATTCATGTACAAATCATTATGCATGCAAAATCAGAGGCTGTCTTGAGGACCCTTTTAAAATACATCCCTCGAGACATTATTTTCACTGTGTTAATCTAATCCATACTATTTGTTACTTGGACTATGTTCCCCACTTCCTATTCCCCACTTCCTATCCTGGAGCATAGGCATGTGTTACTAATGGCCCCTCCTCCACTTGTCAGTGTGGCATGCAGTACTGTCAACCCCGAGCACCCAAAAATCATGAGTTAGGTCCCAAAAACACACACACAGTTTTTCAAGGGAACTATATTAGCCAAGTACAAATAACAGACTCCTAGCTGCCAGCATGCTGGGAGGGAATGGGTTTCATCTACACTCACTGGGATTACACTAAATCATTCACACTGCTGTCTGGATGTTAAACTGCAATGGAGCCTAGAGGAAGTAGTTTCCCACCAACTAGTCATGATACATTAATTTTCTGTGTGGTCTCCTGAATTTCAGGGTCCCTCACTGAGCTGGAGATTGAAGGCACACAGGGGATTAGGAGTACAAAAACTGTTGAAATTGAGAAGCATGAAAGACCCCTTCCAAATGTGCTTGGATGCCCTTTGACAGGTGAGTGCTTATCTGCATTCCCAATTAAGCAAGGTAACTACAGTGTGTCTGTGGTCACTGAAGACAGAGAGAAAAGGGAAGGAAAAGGAAAAGCAAGGGGAAGCCAGAACAAAGGGAGCCAGCTGAAGCAGATGATGGCCCCGAACACTCTGGAGAGAGAACATCAAGACACACACAATCTCCTACTCCTCTCCTACTGATCTATCTTGTAATTAGTACAGAGCTACATCACCACCATTCATCTCAAGAGTCCCCTTGATTCCACTGCCGACCAGAGAATCTTAATCCTGTCATACCCACATAGCGACAAAAGGGACTATGAGCCAACTAGCAAACTTGGAAGGAGTCACATCAGCACTCATGAGAGAGGACAAGATTTTCAGAATTGTATACATCTGATCTGTATGTACAACTACAGTGATTGCAATGTAAACTGTCAGCATCGACTACAACTGGACATTAGTGACACCCTCCCTAAGCAGGTGGGCTGTCACCTTTGGCACAGGTAAGAAATCTCTCATCAGATGTCTTGGGTCAGGTGAAAAGAAGAGGGCGAGTGTTATTATTATAGATATTGCTGTAGCCCGTAGGAGCCCCAGTCATGGACTATGACCCACTGAGCTAGGCATCGTACAAAATGAACAAAAAGATGGTCCCTGCCTGAAAGAACTATGAATAAACATAATGAAAAGTATTATCACTCTGCAATATAATATGGCTATTATCCTATAGTTTAAAACATTTGGGTAGAGTCCCACAGTAAAAAACACTGTCCTGTACTTAGCATGCTACAGAATTTGTCCTTTTCCCTCCAAGCTTTTCCTAATCTAAAGTAAGATAACACTTGTCCTCCTAATAATAAGTGGTGTTTGAACCTTTGCTAGGGTCCCTGGAGGAATCCATGCCTCTCTCAGGCTAAAGCACATGAGGGGAATTTGGCATTTCTTCCACAGCAGGTATAGTGCTTCTAGCAGTGGTTCAGAATATTGGTCATGTTGAAATGTAGTGCTGGGAAGTTGCAAGCATGTTAGTACTGGCAGCTGATTGAGAAGCATTTTCTAAAAATAATACAAAGAAGAAATTGGAGACAGAAAATGGAAGTGCTACTTCCTTGTTGCATCAATTAACTCAGACCTAAAATATCACAAACACATTTGCAGGCATACAACTGTATTTCACTAAACTACAGCCACCCTGGAGTCTCGATGGCAAAGACCTGGAGTCTCTTGCCTCCCCACACTCTGGCAAGCTGAGCTTTGGTGCCTCGCTTCTGCTCTGTAGAGGATGCATGTCAGTTCATGGTGCTACTGATTTAGGAGAATGTGAGGGCAATGCAAAAAAATCCCGCTATTGCAAGAAAACAATGTGCTTAGCAGTTTCACAAGAAGTGAACTCCCCTGCAGTTTCACATAATCATAGAAATGCAGGGCTGGAAGACATCTCGAGAAGTCATCTAATCCAGACCCTTGTGCTGAGGCAAGATCAAGTAAACCTAGGCCATCCCTGACAGGTGTTTGTCCCATCTGTTCTTCAAAACGACCAATGATGAGGATTCCACAACCTCCCTGGGGAGCCCGTTCCAGAGTTTAACTACCCTCATAGTTAGAAAGTTTTCCCTAATATCCAACCTAAATCACTGTTGCTGCCGATTCTGCCCATTATTTCTTGTCCTACCATCAGTGGACACGGAGAACAATTGATCACCATCCTCTTTATATCAGCCCTTAATATATTTGAAGATTGTTAACAGGTCCCCCCATCTTCTTTTCTCAAGACTAAACATGCCCAGTTTTTTATCCTTTCCTCATAGCTCAAGTTTTCTAAGCCTTTTATCATTTTTGTTGCTCTCTTCTGGGCTCTCTCCAATTTATCCACCTCTTTCCTAAAGGGTAGTGCCCGGAATTGGACACAGTACTCCAACTGAGACCTCACCACTTTAGAGTACAGTAACTCTTTGCTTAACATTGTAGTTATGTTCCTGAAAAATGCTACTTTAAGCAAAACGATGTTAAGCGAATCCATTTCCCCATAAGAATTAATGTAAAAAGAGAGGGTTAGGTTCCAGGGGAAAAAATTTTCACCAGACAAAAGACTATATATATACAGTAAAAGTTTTAAACAAACAGTTTAATACTGTACACAGCAATGATGATTGTGAAGCTTGGTTGACGTGGTGGAGTCAGAGGGTGGAAGAGGGTAGGATATTTCCCAGGGAATGCCTGGCTGCTAAATGATGAACTAGCACTCGGCTGAGTCCTCAAGGGTTAACACATTGTTAATGTAGCCTCACACTCTGCAAGGCAGCATGAATGGAAGGAGGGAAGACAGCATGGCAGAGAGACACAGAGACACACACCTTGTGTGTGTGTGAGAGAGAGAGAGAGATGCACATTGCCCCTTTAAGCAGGCTGACCCCACTCTAAGTACACTGCCTTTTTAAGTAGATCAGCAAGTTGAGACAGCAGCTGCTGCCAGCAAGCTCCCTCTGTCCTGAACCCTGTCGTGTCCCCCATCCTGCCCTCCCCTCCACTCTGTGGAGATGGGGTAAAGGAGTGGGGGAGGACACCCTGACATTAGCCCCCCTCTTCTTCTCTCTCCCCCTCCCACAGCAAGCAGGAGGCTCTGTGGAGAAGTTCCAAGGCAGAGGGCAGGAGCAGCACATGGCCGTGGGAGGAGGGACAGCTGAACTGCCGGCAATTGGTAGCCTGCTGGGCGGCTGCTGCACAGGGAACTTAGGGGAGCGGGGAGCTGAAACGGGGGCTGCTGGCCCACCCTGGTTCCAAGCCCCCACCAGCTAGCTCCAAGGGGCTGCTCTTTCTCCAAGCAGTGGACAAAGCAGGTGGCTGCCAAACAACGTTATAAGGGAGCATTGCACAACTTTAAACGAGCATGTTCCCTAATTGATCAGCAATGTAACAACGTTAACCGGGACGACTTTAAGTGAGGAGTTACTGTGGCAGGACAATTACCTCCTGTGTCTTACATACTACACTCCTGATAATACACACCAGAATTATATTAGTTTTTTTTCCAACAGCATCACATTGTTGACTCATATTCAATTTGTGATCCACTAAACCCCCAGACTCTTTACAGCAGTACTATCGCCTAGATAGTTATTCACTATTTTGTAAATGTGCATTTGATTTTTCCTTCCAAAATGAAGTACTTTGCACTTGTCTCTATTGAATTTCATCTTCTTGAATTCAGACCAATTCTTCAATTTGTCAAGGTTGTTTTGAATTCTAATCCTGTCTTCTAAAGTGCTTGCAATCCCTCCCAGCTTGGTGTCATCTGCAAATTTTATAAGCATACTCTCCACTCCATTATCAAAGTCATTCATGAAAATACTGAATAGTACTGGACCCTTCGGGACGCCACAAGATACGCCCTCCAATCTGCCAGCAAACCATTGTGTATCCACTGTATAGTAATTTCATCTAGACCCCATTTTCCTAGTTTGCTTTTGAGAATGTCAGGTTGGACCATGTCAAAAGTCTTACTAAAATCAAGATATATCACATCTACAGCTTCTCCTCTGTCCACTAGGCCTGTAACTCTGTCAAAGAAGGAAACTGGGTTGGTTTGGCATGATTTGTTCTTGACAGATCAATGCTGGCTGTTTCTTATAACCCTGTTCAGATGCTGTGAAGACTTCTCTCCTGAGAGATCCCTTAGCACTCCCATAAAAGCTTCTTATCTTCTGCCACCAACCATGTCATAAACATACAGCTAAGCATAGCATAAAATCCCTCCTTTACCTGTAAGGGGTTAAGAAGCTCAAATAACCTGGTTGGCACCTGACCAAAAGGACCAATAAGGGAAGAAGATCCTTTCAACTCTGTGGCGGGAGGTTTTGTTTGTGTGGTCTTTTGTTGTTCTCTCTTGGACAGAGAGGGACCAGGGTAGGAAAAATAATCTCCTAAAACCCTACCTGAAATAAACATCCAAGAGTACAAAAATTGTAAGTAATAGCAAGGAAATGTGCTAGCTTATCTTTTGTTTTAGCTTGTGAATTTTCCCTATGCTAAGAGGGAGGTTTATTCCTGTTTTTTGTAACTAAAGTTTTGCCTAGAGGGGAATCCTCTCTGTTTTAAATCTTATTACCCTGTAAAATTATCTTCCATCCTGATTTTACAGAGGTGTTTCTTTTACTTTTTCTTTATAATAAAGTTCTGTTTTTAAAAACATGACTGGTTTTTAGTGTCCTAAAAACCCAAGGTTTGGTCTTGTTTACCTATTTGGTTGGCATATTATTCTTAAGCCTCCCCAGCAAAGGGAGTGAAGGGGCTTGAGGGGATATTTTGGGGAAACAGGAACTCCAGGTGGTCCTTTTCCTGAATCTTTGTCTAACTCACTTGGTGGTGGCAGCAATCCTGTCCAAGGACAAGGAAGAATTTGTGCCTTGGGAAAATTTTTAACCTAAGCTGGTAGAAATAAGCTTAGGGAGTCTTTCATGGGGGTCCCCACATTTGTACCCTAGAGTCCAGAGTGGGGAGGGAACGCTGACAAACCACAAGTCCCAGCTTTTTGCTGGCCCTTCATCTAGCCAAGGTGAGCTGCAGCCAACATCATTGCTACTCTTGAGGCACTGAGAAGAGTCACTGCAATGTGATGTGCTGCTCCCTAAGCCTTAGCGTGCCACACATGCAGGACTCCCAGCTGACATAGGGTTATCTGTCTAGCAACATAGTATCATGCTACTGCAACTCAGAGAGATAGTGGAGATTGGACATAGGGCAGAACTGGAGTTAATTTTTGCAAAAGAACTTCTTGGCCAGGGGTCATTTGGACCTAGGTTCCATTCTATCCAAACCCTCAAAGTTGAGCAATGGAGGAAGAGTGTTAAATAGCTTTGATTGGAGTTCATCTCTATACTGACTCTCTTGAAGTTGTAAATATATAGGATTGTCTGATTCTGCCCTTAATGGTGTGTGTGTGTTTTCCATACATAAAAAGCAACAACATGCTGATTCAGTCTGCAGGTGTTTTACTCCAGATCAAGGAAAGCTGTACAAACATCCTATACATTTGTTTGTTTTTTTTAAAGAGAGGAGAAGAAGTAGAAAGCTAAAGCTAAAAGTCTCATGAATCACATGACTCCAGGAACTGGGGCTATAAGAAAAAAACACTAAATATTGTGAGATTAACAATAAAATCATGAGTAACATGGAGTAGCTACAGTGCTGAAGCAAACGTGACCCCTACACTAGAGAATGGGTAAGCCGGCTCAACAATTGTCTGCTTCTGAGCAGGAGCTCTTTTGAAAACGCTCTGAATAATGGGCCTGAATCTGTGATTTCACCCACAGGTGCATGTAGAAAAGGTGCTTGAAAGCTGATTTTCCACGACTCATTTAACATCTTTGTACTTTAATAGGACAACAGGAAACACATTTATTTTGTAAATGAGCAGCAAGTAAGGGTATTGTTGTGACTGCATGAGGACACCCCCTTTTGGAGTTTCCAGAGAGAGAGCAGTACCTAGCCGTGGCAATCAGCCAGGTGAGCAAAGACCTAAAGAGCCTACAAAAGGGAGGGAAATGTGCGACTGCCAGATGGGGACTCAAACAAACACACCCAGCTGTGCGTGTGTGCATGTGTGTCTTTCTATTGTATGTTTTTCCAAAGCAAAAGCATCACAAAGGGGCCATGCTGTTAGCCTGTTAAAGGAAGTATCATCAACACCACAGAGCTTTCCAAAGAGTTAGGAAGAGTGCAAAGCTCTTCTCTGTACATGGATGTAGGATTGTTTGTTAAGGCGCTCAACTACAGTCCTGAAGATAGGAAAGGGGTGGGGGGGGGGGGGAGGTTGAATCTCACACTGAAAGGCCATCTCCAGTTCTCCCAGCTTCAAAATAGGTGCCTTATCCATCGTGTTAGGGCAGTCAAAGGTGGTCAGACGTGATGCCGGCTATGAAACTGGCATGCCTTAACTGCATCAGCCCGCTGAGCCATTGGCTTGCGGGGAACTTTGACCCCCAACATATAATAATAAAGAGTGATTAGTTTATGGATATAGCTTGGTCTGTGTTAAGCTATTTAATTTCTGAAATGTGCCATGTTAAGGGTTCCTCTGTCCCAGGTATAATCAGCTTAAAACTCCAAGAGTTTCTCAGCTCATAATCTTGTGGTCTTCAGGGCAATGGAAAAATTTAAGCCCCTACTATCACAGGATAGACCGTTTAAATGTCAGGTTAAGCACATTCAGCAAACTAGGATCTGATCCCATTGAATTCAATGAGAATTTTTTCCATTAACTTCAGTGGGAGCAGGAACAGGCCTTATATGTCTCTATGGACACTATTTGTTAGCCTTCTGGGTTCTTCTCAGAATAATTATGATGAGATTAGCTGAGTGGATGAGATGGGTTCCCAGGGCTAATTCATCAGAGGCATTTAAGAGCAATATAGGCTATTTCCAAATTCCCACTGTTAAGAATCCATCACAATGTTATCTGCAGAATTTCATTGTATGGAGTGTATTCCTGGAGGGATAGCTCTACAAAAAAAGTATTTTAAACTTAAACTGAGTGAGAGCTTATACGGGTGTGCATGAATACCAGTGCCAGTTATAAAAGTCACTTTTGAATTGATGTATAAAGCTAGTTGTGACAGATATATACATAGCACAAGACATAAATCAAGTGTGTACAAGGCCTAACAGGCGGACACAGTTCAGTTTGTATAAGCTGCTTCCTTGGCAAGTAGTTTCATCTCTGGATTTCTGCCCAAAGACCAGGTGCTCCCCACTGAGTGACAGGGCTAAACCTCGTTACACTTCCCCCACCAATGTTAGCGTTACACTTTTCGCAGTAGGAAGGAAACCTCTCCCTAAAGGTGTTCCACAATGGGGGGGGAGGCGGCACGCACCTGGGAGGACATCTCTGCTCTGCAGAGAAGCCCAGTTCCTAATCCAGTGTTACTATCGCAAACAGAAACTTCACTGAGCAATTTCTTAACGGAACTTCTGCTCAGCTTTCATCATTTCATAGGATTTTATTCTCCTCCCTCTGCTTGGCTCCGACCGTGACGGCTGCTGAGGGGAGTGCTAGCCTCTAGTTCATGACCAGGAGCTTCTCCATGCTGCCTTTCCATCTGCTCAGCCACACAGCTCTTATCTCAGCTGCTCAGCACTGCAAGTTCCAAAGCCTCAAACCTCTGTGCCTTGTGGGGTTTTGTACAGAGTTCTTCCTTTCTTTATAGGACAATAAGTAGTAACTGGAGGATCAAAGAATTGTGTCAGCACGCAAGTCTTTAGAGGATAATCCAAGCAGCAGAGGCAAAACATTCCCGCATTGAATTTACCGGTGATGGTCTCTTTCTTGCTCCCTCAGTTCCCCTTTAAATCAAGCACTGGATCTCTGGCCTTTTGCACCTTTATGGCCAACTTACTTTCAATAGTCCTCACATTCAACCCCCATTGTCATGAGTGGAAGCTCTGCAGTGGACCGAGGCCAGGATATTGATGGCCCTCACAGAGGATAATAGGAATGTTGGGATTAATAAAATAGTGAAATTCTGTGAAATTCTCAGATAGATAAGGTCAAATTCAGCCTTAAATGTGCAAAGATTAGAGCTGGCCAGATTTTTATTTTCCAGCAGAAAACTTCAACTTTTGTTGAAAAACCAACACCTAAAAACTTTTTGCCCCAAACCCAAAAACTTTTCAGTTTTGGGGTTATTGCTGAAAATTTAAAATTTTCCATGAGAAGCAGACACTTAAAAAAAATTATTCTGTCAATAATCCCATTTTGCAGCACCAGCGGCGGGAAGGGTTAGCTGCCCGAGTATATGCTTGGGGTCTCAGATGGGTACACAGAGCAGCTAGCCCCTCATGCTAATCTATTTTTAGCGTGCTAGCTCTCATGGAGCTAGTACAACTGTTTGTCCTTGTGCTGGAATTTACACCTTCCAGCTACAGTGTAGGCATACAGTCAAAGAGCAGGTGATTTAGGGTAAGCTCTTTGGGGCAGGGGCTGTATCTTCATGTGTGTTTTACAGAACCCAGCACAATGGGATTCATCTGTGACAAATCTTGATCCTGTATTGGGGCCTCTAGCCCCTTCCATAATAATAATAGATAACAATTCATGCTTTCATGTTGAACTTAAATCCATTTGCATTTAAAGGCATTTAAAAGGGGTAAACTTTTAGGCAAGCCACTGACATTTTAGAATCCCAGGCCCAGGTTTTCAAACGTAGGTGCCTAAAGTTAGGATTCTAAATCCATATATAGGTATCTAAATCAAAGTGGTCTGATTTTCATAAGCACTGAGTACCCAGAGTTAGTCAGGAGCTGCGGGTACTCAGCTGCTCTGAAAATCAGGCCTTTTTAATTTAGGCCACTTCAGATGCTCGGGTTTGAAAATCTGGGCCAGTCATCCTTTCACAGAGAAACATTCTCTAAGTGTCCAGGTCAAAGAAGGATTTCAAAAGCCTCCAAGTATCTGAATACATAGATAAGAAACAAACTGTCTTTCTACAAAAATAGTGTATATTTATGGAGCAGAAAGAACAGGTGGGGATTAATATTCACGCCAATCATTGCCTTTGCTTGAGGAGTGGGAGACCTAATCAAGTGGAAAGACAAGAATGAACGAGTAGCTCACACAATCCCAAGTGCCTGAGAGGTGGAAGACCAAAGGATGGATAATCACTCACTTGGGATCTTTCCTACCTCCACGAAAGGTGATAATGAGACTCTCCTGCTACAGAAGGCTGATGTAGCAGATGCTGTTAGACTTCCATGTATCTGAAGGCCACAGGAGTGACCAGTTACATGTTTTATCTTGTGCACTCAGAGGAGTCTGCTGCGTATTAAATTTTGCTTTTCAGTTAGGAAAGAAGTGACAGGAATACTGATACAGCCCTGGACTCCAGGGACAAATGAAAGACAGAATAATTCACTCCCAAAACTAATAAAGGTCCTGTCGACACTGACTAAGGAAATCATGTTAACATTTTTTTTAAAACACAGAAAGGTGCTAAACAGTGTGGAACATAAAATGCCATGTGACAATGCAGGTGGTAGATCCCAGATCCAAAGAACTGTGGCGTTTTCCTTAACAATTGGTTTTCACTTGTCAAATGTGTACTCCCACATATTAGTGGGATAATCTCAGTGGCAAGTGTAGTGGTTAAAAAAACACAGGAAGTAAACAAATAAAATGCCCGTCTCTTTAACCTTTCAGCTACTTTCCACATCAAGATCATGTCCAAGTCTTTTTCTTGGAAGAAATAGGAAGTGACATCAAGCCTGAGCAATGTTGCTTTGTGGGGGCCCTTGTGGCATGGGGCCACAGGCAATTGCCCGGCTTGCTACCCCCTAACGCCGGCCCTGGATTTTATATGCAGAACACCAGGTATCGCGGCACAGGTGGGCCCTGGCGTTTTTATAGCATGTTGGAGGGCCTCAGAAAGAAATAGGTTGAGAACCCCTGCCCTAATGAGTTTCCGTGTGGCTCTCGATTCCCCCTCCCTCTCTGTTCTTGCCTGTACTCAGCTGGTGAGTGATCTCTTCCCACCCCCCACCCAACACAATACTCAGCCAAAAGCTCCTGGGAGCGTTCACCCGCACCTTTTCTCTTCCGGTTTTGCCTATTTCTTCTCACGCGGTGCAAGGATTAACAAGTGCAACCCAGCGGGAGCTCTGTCCATGTCCCTGGGGATCCTCAATACAATTAAACTTCATTTTGTCGAGCGTCTTTCCTGGTAGAGAGAGATTAAGGGATATAGGCAAAAATTGTACAGTTATCCCTGTGGAGCACCACACTGATTCTTGCTCAATCATTTGAGGTCTAATTGGCTCAGTTTACAAACCAAAAGGTGATTTTTCTAACTGGCAATGCAGCAAACTCCACCCAGGATCTAAAAAGTGATTCTCCTGAGGTTCCTGCCATTTGGAACAGCCCTCCTGTATCCTACTCTCTATTCTGCTCCTTGCCCATCTTAGTCACTTCACACAGTCTCCACAGTGCTGCAGCAAGAGCCATATCCTCCTCTTTTACTTCTCTGTCTCCTTCCTAGTCTGGCCCTTCTTAGATTTCGTTTTAAGCCTTCTGCTTTAGTTTCTCTCTCCCCTTGATATTTGACTCTGTGGTTGTATTATTTAACTCCAGGATACAATCTGTATGCAAGATCCTATACAAAGTGATGTTGCAGCGTACAGTGTCGACTAAAAGAGAAATGAAACCACAAATGTCATAGTTTGGTGTTATTAGGAACTTGAAACTGAAATTGTTCTGCAGTGTTCACCTAAAAGAACAGGGTTGTGTGTTATTTTCTCTCCAGATGTTATATAAATCAATAGTAACCATCCAAATACACTCAGGACCAAGCACTGCCCACATTATTCATGTGTCATCTGCTAACTTCAATGGCAGTAGGAGCAGGAAACCCCTGATTTCTGTATGTCTATCTGGAAGAGTAAACTGAGCAGGATTTGACCCTGAGCTTATTTGCAACTGTGGCCTGATGCATGAAGGACAAAAATAAGGCCTAAGGCAACTTTCTAAATTCCCTGCACTAAAGGCTAAATTGGGCCCTACCTCAGTATAGGTGCCCAGGGCAGGTGGGGCTGTGCAAGGCTATGCAAAGCACTACATCAGGGCATTGGTGCTAACTATCCCCAGAAGGTAGGAAAGAAATAGGCTCCTCTCACTCCAATGCTGTCCAGTCCAAAGAGAGAGTTCTCATCACACTTGCTCAGGGATGGTGCAGCAGCTGCTTTCCCCCTGCACCCCGGAGGGCTCTAGAAGGTGAGGTGGTGTGGCTCCATATGGGGTAGTGCTTGCAAGATTCAGTCCAGCCCTAATGCTGCTATTTCAGTTTGGTGTGGACTTTCAGAGAGGGATGAATCATTTTGTGGCTGCACAGTCAAGCCTAAGGGTATATGAAGCATGTGGGACTCACCGCTGCGGCATCTCCTGCTGGTGTCCTGGGAATTAGCTCTACTTCCAGTCTTGGAGCACCCTCTGCAGGCCAGTGTCCCACTTACGCCGGGCCCCCATGTCCCTCCTGGACGCGGTGCCCCTTGTACACTGGGGTGCTGCCCCCAGCAGTAACCCCTCACTTGCAGGGTCTCCCCTCCCTGGGGAACCCCCACCTCACTTCAGTCATAGGCTACTACCAGTCACCAGCTAGTCCCCGTGCCCTGGGGTAGACTGCAGTATAAGCCACTCATCACAGGCAAGGTTGGGTTTGAACCTGCTGCCTCTGTCTAACCTTGGGCTGTCCCCTGCAACTGCAGTACCTGTTGGGCCTAATACTAGGCCGCAGCCTGGGACTTTCCTGGCTGGAGCCCCCCAGGCCCTTCCCCAACCCTGCTCTCATCTAGGTACTCTGCTTAGGTCCCTGCAGCCAGGTCCCTCCCTCTCAGAAGCTAGAGAGAGTCTTTTAAGCTTCAGCTCAGCAGCCCCTTTATAGGGTCAGCTGAGTCTGTTTGGGGCGTGGCCACAGCTGAGGCTGCCTCCCAATCAGCCCAGCCTAAGGCTCCCAGCCCCAGCCCTCTCCAAGGGCTGGCTTTTAACCCCTTTGGGCCGGGAGTGGGTGACCACCCCACTACAGTATATCTACATTACAAGCACTACCTCAGCACAATTGTAGATGCTGTAAGTCTGTAAACACTTATGGGTTTTTCTGTCACTGTAGTAAATCCATCTTCTCAAGAGAAAAGAATTCTTTTGTCAACCTAGCAGTGTCTACACTGGGGCTGGGTTGGCTTAACTATGTCTCTCAGTGGTGTGTATTTTTTATACCCCTGAGTGATGTAGCTAATCAATCAAAGTGTTAGGTGTAAGCCAGGCTTTAGTCAACATCCTAAAAAAAGGAAACAAAACAGTTCTTAGCCTGTCACATGTTTTTATTCACCTTACACTTATCCTAACAGTGGGGAGTGTCTGAGGGCTACAAGAATCAAACCACATGTTAACAAGAAGTGTCTGGAACTCTGGCAGGTCCTTTTTGTTCACCCAAAGCTTTGCCTTTGCAACATCCACTTGATACTTAGGGCTTGTCTACACCACGCAGCTTTTAGTGACAAGGCTGTGTCGACACAGCCTTGTCACTAAAAGTCAGCGTGTGTAAATGCTCTTTGTTGGTACTGTGTCGGCACTTTTGCCAACAAAATACTTCCAGCCCCACAAGCGGCATTAGCTTTGTTGGCAGGAGAGAGCTCCTGCCAACAAATCCACGTTCACACTGCCACTTGCATCAGCAAAACTTTTGTCTTTCGTGGGGGAGCTTTTTTAAGTACTCGTGAAAGACAAAAGTTTTGTCAACAACTTCGCAGTGTAGACACATTCAAAAGGGATGTTAATGCAATGTTAAGTCTACATGGCGATTTTTTTTTTAAAATCAGGAATGGAAAGAGCATTGTTTTCATCCTTGCCAAATTCAAAATGTCTCAACAAAATGTCTTCAAATTTTCTGCTTTTGGGCTGAGATCAGGCATGGAAAGTTTTGGCCTAGAAAGGAAATTCTCCTTACAGTTATGAGCTTCAGAAAACAAGGGGTTATAGCTGCAACATTTGCAGCCTTCACTGTAACTCTGATTTGTCACAAAAAGCTGTAAGAACATATCTGGTCTGTTTCCTTACATCTTCCGGCAAATACCTACATCTCCTTTATGCTCTGCACTAAGACCCAGATCCTCAAAGGTATTAGGTGCCTAACTCCCATTGAGGATCTGGGCCTAAGTCATTATGCATTTACATACAGTAACATCTTCCTCAGCAGAGCATGCAGGCCTCGCCTTACGTGTTTAATTTACTGCCAGGGGTTTCGTATTATGACTTGTCTGGCATTTGCAGTGAGATTCAGTTGAAAGTACATGAGTGATACTGTCAGTTTATCGGTGGTTTGTACTTCATCAACTTTTAACCTTTTTGCGGGAAATTTGCAAGAGAAAAGATAAATCATGCCATAGTGATATCAATCAGGCAGAAAATGTATCATTCCCTGTCTCTGACTTTACCTAGTGTGACTTCTTTAGTTGATTAGTATTTTGTTGAAGCTGCATGACATTTTCCCAGGATGTCTCTCTACTCCTACCCTTTGAGATCTTAGCTCAGATTCTGTCCTGATATAAGTAGCTTTAACTCCAGTGGGACTCTCTGGGCTGAACTCCGTGGTGTAAGTTACGTCTTTGGGGTTAAATTCATCTCTCAGATACATCAGTGTAACTGATGCCAAAGGATTTGCACTGTGATAACTCAGAAGAGAGTTTTGCCCTGAATGTACGATTGTCAGAGAGTGAATTGTAAGTGGCAAGGTAATGCAACGTCTGCTGATTTAGTATTTTGTGGGCCCAGTCTACTTCTGAACTTTTAGACAAAGAGGCAGTTCCTGATATCAAATACATGTTGCATAACCCTACAAGAGAAAGATGGAGAGTGTGTTTTATTTATCTACTAAAACAATATTTGTCTGATCTCTAATTCTCTATTGTATCAGTGAGAATTGGTTTTTCTGGTTCTATTTAAAGAAACTGCAGAGTTTAGAGGTAGCTGCATAATTATATATGCAACATCTTCATTGGTCATGCTGACACCAAGGAAAAGGGGTTTCTAGTAAAATGAATCGAGCAGCGGAAAAAAAGCTACAAGGGAGCTATTTACAAACAAAAATAACCACAATCGCTACTGCTCATTATTGCTTCATTTACTTAAAAGTGAAAACATGCAAGAGTGGCCTTTTTGCTTAGTTGATTTACAGGTCTGGACAAAAATATTTCACAATAGTTTTTGCAAAATTTCTTGCAATTTTTGTTATACTTCTCTTTGTTCCTCCAAAAACTTCATGAAATTTCACAAGAAATGTTAATTTGGCAGCAAAACTTATGAAATGGTGAGTTTATAAAATTATTCCGAAGGAAAAAAACAGTTGTACTTGGAAAAGGACCCCTTTTAATGGGATCATTTCATGAGAATGGGACCAATTTCAAATCTGCAATGAGTAGGGTGACCAGATGTCCTATTTTTATAGGGACAGTCCCATTTTTGGGAACTTTTTCTTATATAGACACCTATTACCCCTCACCCCCGTCCCGTTTTTTCACAGTTGCTATCTGGTCACCCTAGCGATGAGATACAAAAATCCTCCTGTTTCAGGCATCTTGAATGTTGTTTCCTCAGCTCTCATTATTATGCTTCAGATAGTAATGACCTGACCCTGATGTCATTCAAACCAAAGGGGGTTTTGACCATTGACTTTAACAGGAGAAGGGTCAAGTCCAACTAGGGTGACCAGATGTCCCAATTTTATAGGGACAGTCCCAATATTTGGGGCTTTGTCTTATATAGGCACCTATTAACCTCCACCACCCGTCCCAATTTTTCACACTTGCTGTCTGGTCACCCTAAGTCCAACACATGGTATCATATAATGCTACATAAATTAAGGCAGGGATAAAATCTGTGGTTTCTTTTATGTGAAAGTGCTTTTTGCACTAAACCGGTTTAAAAAACACAACACATTGAACTGAGCAAGGCCTTCGGATTAAACCCAAAATCTCTGAGTTCAAGAGCCCAAGGAGAGCTCTTCATCACATCATCAAAACTATTATGCCAGGAAAGAGCATCATAAAAATCCAATCATGCCCTTTTTGGAATATGATGAGTTTTACATAAGAAGCTGTTAATTAGGGAAGAGCAAAAGGAGGGGAACATACAACAAATGGGCTGAATCTGGTGCAAGAAGGACAAGACATGGCAGAGAAGTATATAATGAGAGATTACAAAGACAAGAAACATATTTTTAGGAACTAGATTCTAGAAACTAGAAACTTTTAATCACGCCCGCAGCTGTACTTGCCCTTGTTCCAGTCTCTGCTTCCAGTCCTTGCCCCTTTTCTGTTCCAGTCCCTGCCCCAGTCTGCTTCTAGTCACCACTCCTACTCTGCTCCAGGGTTGTTCCCCTCTGGCTTTTGACCTCTGACTTCAATCCCCAGCTCTGCCTCTGGATTACAACATGGATTGACTTTCTGGGTCTGACATTCAGCTTCTGTTCCTCCAGTACTGACTCTCGACTTGTTCCTGGACTCTGCCCATCCTGGACCCCACTCTAACCAGCAGGCCAGACTCTCATTTCAACCACTAGGCCTGGCTGCCCACAGTCTGGTCGGCTCGAGTTTGAGCAGCCCAATACAAAGGCTAGGGGCCCACCTCACTGGCATGACCCCACTCAGGCCAATTTGTTCCTTGTGGAACTGACGGGGGCTGTAACAGGACTTGCAGGCGCAGGCATCCACCCTGCAGGCACAGAATGTGGCTCTACAAGCCTAGGTGGCTTCACTGGCATCCCAGTCTCTGAAGGGAGTTGAAGGTACCACTCCCAGACAAGTTTAGAGGTCAGAGTGGTCTGTTCTGAGGTTTCCTAAACCAGTGCTGGCTCCTCTTTTTTCTGTGCCCCTAATCATTCCCCACAGTCCAGTTGGAGCAATGGTAGCTCAGAAGAGAGTTTTGCCCTGAGTGTATGATGGCCAGAGAGTGAGTTGTAAGTGCCAAGGCAGTGCATCTCTTTGAAGACAACACCTTTTGTCTTTGTGGGTTGCCCAGAAGCATAATATCCAACTGGGAATCCCAGATCATCTCCTGCTTCTGGTGGGAATATTTGCACTGATTAGGTATTGGAGTTCAGACCTCAACTGCTTACCATTCTAGAACCAATGATCAAGCAGAGAGGGTCATTTGGGTCCTGGAGCCGTACTTGCACTGCTTTCTAAATTGCCACCAGGAGAACTGGCTGACGCTCATTTGTCTATTACTACTCCATGCACATCCTGACCCACCAGACCCTTTTCTTTGTGAATTATGGGTTCCACCCTTGGTATCACCCAGAATCCCCTTCAACTCTCCAGTACCCACCATTGCTGACCTCGCCATCCACATCCACCAAATACATCAAGAACTCAGGCACCAGTTAAAAGAGGCTAAGACAGCGTACAAGCACCACACCGATCGACAACATTAGCCAACCTCCAACTTCATGGCAGGGCCTCAAATCCTGCCGCAGGGGATAAAATTTGGTTGTCCGCTCAGATGGATGCTCCCATCTGTCTGCAAAGCTGGACCAGAAGTACTTAGGGCCATTTGTGATCATGGAACAACTTAACCCAATAACCTTTCAACTGGAGCTGGCACAATCCCTAAGATACACCACGTGTTCCACATTTCCCTCCTGAAACCTTTAGCTGAGAATCCCTTCCCATGCTGCACTACTCCTCCCCCTGTGCCAAGAGGAATATGTGGTCCAGCAGACTCTGGATTCTGGCCAAGTCCAGGGAAGAGTCCAGTATCTGATTGATTGGGAAGCAATGTGGTCCAGAGGAGCAGTCTCGAGAACTTGTGGAACATGTCCATGCCCCGGACCTCCTCCATGCCTTCTACCAGGCCTACCCTGAGAAACCAGGCCCAAAGATTCCTAGAATGTGACCCCAAAGGGAGCAGGGGCAGTCAGGGTCATACCAGCTAGGACCACCTGCTGGCCTGCTCCATGACTGACTTTCTTGCTAGGCAACAAATGACCCCTCTACACTGCCTTGCAACTGATGGAGTAGCCAAAGCTCCTGATTGACTGCTGGTTAGCAGTCCTGCTTATACGCCCGGCCCCCACAGCAGATTAGTGGCTGCTCACTGTATACCATACCCACGGCTGTGCTTGCCATTGTTCCAGTCCCTGCTCTTGTTCTATTCCAGCCATGCTCCTGCTCTGCCTAGGGCCCTGTTACCCTCCAGCTTCTGAGTTCCGGCTTCGATCCCTGTCTGTCTCAGGCTTACGATGGTGGTTGACCCTCTGGCTTTGGCATTTGGCTTCTGACCCTCCTGGACTCTGCCCATCTTGGACCAGCTCTTACCAGTAGGACAAACTCTTGTTTCAACCAGTAGGCTTGACAACCTACAGCCCGGTCAGCTACACCCACATGCAGATGTACAGTCTGGGTGCATCAGTCCTTTGCTAAACCAACTTGTAATGTAGCATTTTACATAATGTTCTGTACAGCTAAGAGACACATTGAAATGCTACTTATCTCAAATCCGGAAGTGCTGAAGCCCCTCTGACATAAGGTTGTGTTGACGCTAGAACTTGTCCCCTAATGCCCTGGTGGTAGCACGAGCTTGTGTGCCAAGCAGCAGTCAGTGTTTTAACTACCGTGTCATTATCATGCTCAGAATAAGTCTGGACATCAGGGTGGTTAAAATACCAGTAGCAGCTTGGGATCCTGTCTACATAAGTGCTGCCACCAATTGAGTTGAACAGGGGGTGGCCACAATGGGAAGCTCTTTGGCAACAGATCCTCTTTGAGTGGCATATGTTGGTTAAAGGAGGGGACTGAGGGTCAGTACTCAAGAATTCTACTCCTGACTTATTGTGTGGCCTTGAACAAGTCACGTCATCTCTTTGTGCCTCAGTTCCCCCATCTTTAAAATTGGCATGATAACACTTATCTCCCTTGCAGAATGTTGTGAGTCTAAATTAATTAAGTGTTTGATGATCCTCATGTGAAAGGTGCAAGCTATTTTTATTCTAGACTGAAAGATTTTTTTTATCCAGTCCTAACCAGCATGTCTGGTTTTTTGCTCTCTATCTTTGTTCAAATTCATTTTGCAGTCTAGGAACTGGAAAACATTTTCTTTGCAAGGAATTTTTTATGCTGATGCTGAAAAAGGAAATGCAAATGCTCTGTTGTCAGCTATGGTTCCTGGAGAGTGAGAACTCGAGAAATGATTTCTGCAAAGCTCATTGAAAACTAACACACTTTATCTTGTTTGTAGAGAATTAATTTGTAGGACACAAAGGCCTGAGAATGGCCTGATTATGAGCTGCTTACCGGGGAATAAATCAGGAATGACTCCACTGAAGTCAATGAATTGGCTGTGAATTACACAGAGGTAAATTTAAGAAGATTCATGTCAACTATATGTGGGCCAGATTCTGATCTCTGTTATACTTGTGAAAATCTGGAGTAACTCCATTATCTTCAGTGGAATTACTCTGAATTTACACCAATGTAACGAAGAGCAGAAACTGGGCATCTTTGACTCAGTGAATTTGCCCACTCTACCTACCAGTTAGCCTTTTATCAGACTTCTTATGCCCTGAAAATCCTAAAATGTAATGAACTGTTAGGGGCAAAGTGTTATTTTTAGGTAAGTAAAGAAAAAGTATATTAGGCAGAATTCTCTTCTCACTGATACGGGTGTAAATCCACTAACTTTGAAGGAGATATTCTGGATTTAGACCACATTTGTTTACTGAATTTGGCCATATATGTGAGAAATCTGTTTTCATTTCCCATTTCTTTTAAGTGGTGTGCACTGTATAGGGATGCATGTTATACCAAAGTGCATGGAAGATGGTATAATTATGCCTCTTCCATTAGATCAGTAATGCCATTATTAAAGTTGCACAAGGGCTTCCGTTACCAACCCGGGTTTTAACATCTCATCTGTTTCAAGTCTCACTAGGAAGAAACCTTGTACACAAGTTGTCAATCAGTTGAGGTTTTTGTTAAGGATCAATGTAGATTGTTCATACTTCTTAATATATATAGTGCTTGCTATGCCATGCCCCAATATAAAAAAATACAGATTTTTAAAGGTTACATAATTTAGAAGCTTTTCTGATTAATTCAATCTAAAAAAAAGTTTAATTTTAAAAAGTATTTGCTATTCAGGCAACATGTGCCATATTGTCAGATGCCAACAGGAAGACTTTGAAGAAAAGAAAGAAGATTGAAAGTAGCCAAAATATTTAAATTAAGAAAATAATGTCACCAGATGAGACCAACAAGGGGAACCATTATAATGTGTATTATGGAAGAGAAAGAATTTCAGCAGAATTCAGTGTAAAACAAAATGATGGCAACACAATTTGTCCTGGGGTAAAAAGGAAAACAAATAAATAAACGGAGGAAATGAAAGACCAAAAAACTAGGTTACAGTTGGTACGGTGATGTCTTAAACCCAAATGACCAAGTGAATTGAGTTTGAAGACCTCACTTTGCCTAGCTAATGAAGCACCTAGAACATGGCTCTCCTGCTGCTTCTCTTTGACATTTTTACATATTACAACTGTTGCCATACCTAAGCCCAACAGAAATGTTTAAAGGGTGTGCCATTGTCCAAATTATAACTGTCCTTGACTGATATATGCTACTTATCTAATATTCTTTGAACAGTGTACTATTGTAACATGACTCAGAATTTATAAACATTTGCAACATTCCACCAGACAAAAGCCTCTCTAGCTGGAGTCTCATCTCACTTTGGGTGGTTTTATACTAGTGTAATTCCATTAACTTCAGTGGGTTTACTCTTGATCTATATCAGTGTGGGGGTCAGGTTCTAGCCCCCTATTTCTCTTATTTCACCATCAGAGGGAAGCCTCATCGGGCTAGAACCATCAGCTATGTCTTTGTTTCTAACAGCAGACCATACCAGCAAAGTATTTATAGTCGGTATGGGTCAATTGGTGCTGCTGAAAACTGCTAAGGAAGTAATCCTTAATCAGGGACCTAGCACTGTTGAACATCATCTGTGGAGTGGTCCCCACTGAAATATATGGACCCTTGAAGATCTACTGGTCCAATGTGTAAATACTGTGCACCTCAGTTCAAGAATGAGTGACACTGTAACATAGGCTGGCTTTAGGCAAATACATGCTAAGTCAACAGTGTCCAGATGAAGATTTCCTGTGGCCCATATTCACAACGAGAATCTGCAAAGCCATCTTATATAGTAAAATACAGGTAGACACTATTTAGCTGCTTTTCTGACACATTTCAGGTTTCAGAGTAACAGCCGTGTTAGTCTGTATTCGCAAAAAGAAAAGGAGTACTTGTGGCACCTTAGAGACTAACCAATTTATTTGAGCATGAGCTTTCGTGAGCTACAGCTCACTTCATCAGATACATACCGTGGAAACTGCAGCAGACTGACACACACACAAAATAGCACCAGTCATGACACAGGGGAGAACCCTCCGCCCCCCCCCCCCAACACACAGCCCCATTACAAAGAAATGCACAGTTATATTGCTCCTATTCTCATGCTGTCTCCTAAACTTTCTTCACTTGTCCGGATACTTTCAACCACAGAGAGATTCAATAAACTGCAAACCTGTGATGCAGTCAATTCCACTGAAAAGCTGCATAAACATTTTCATAAGTCAAGGTATGTGAGGCTGGTGTTTATTTGGCACCACAATAAATAAATAAATACATAAACAAATGTAGGGGATTGCTTCATATAAATCACATATGCAATGTGTGAATGGATTATGGGTCATGACAGATAGGTAATGTAGTGAACATCTGCCCTCATCCCCAAACCACCAAGTGGTGAATTTTTGCTCAGCCAGGAATAGGGGCCTGATCAAAAGTCCACCACAGTCAATGGAAAGAATCCTATTGGGTTCAATGGACTTTAGAACAGCAGGCAACACTACAGAATAGTGTGCTTTTGGGAAGACTTTCAAGGAGTCATTCTGATTCTGCTGAACAGACATTCTCCCAAAATTGGATAATCCAAGTCTGTTAAACAGAGAGAAAGAAGCAGAGAGAGGCAGGTAGACAGCTTATGGGCTCTGGTTGTGTCTTGAAGTACCTACTTCCTTCATAAGTCTAAAGGATGAGTCCACTATGGATAAACACAACAAGTTCCCCGAATATCACCTAATACTTATTCCTCAGCATCTGGACTCCAATCCAAACCTCATTGAAGTCTGTGGGAGCCTTTCCATTGACTTCAATATGTGCTGGATGAGGCCCTTACTGCATAACATTCTACAACAGTAGAACTTTACCCTGGTTGTGGACTAGGGCCAATAAGGACATAGACATACTATGGATTATTACTATTATTTGTCATTCATACTGTGGTAGCACCTAGGGCCCTTAATTCCATTGTGCCATTGTGGTACACACTGTACAAACCTATAACAAAAAGACAGCTCCAAACATCTTACAATCTACTGCAAATTAATTCAATCTTTATGAAAAACAGGGAATTTCATGGCATCTAATACTTTGACCCAGTGATAATCCTTGACATGGTGGATGTTTTGCAAAGTGGCCAGTTGCATTTTCTTTCAGGTTGTCTTGTCAATCTTTGGT
The DNA here is from genome assembly GCF_965152235.1 of Eretmochelys imbricata. Classification (NCBI taxonomy): domain Eukaryota; kingdom Metazoa; phylum Chordata; order Testudines; family Cheloniidae; genus Eretmochelys; species Eretmochelys imbricata. Next base: position 17,686,108 of record NC_135584.1, read on the forward strand.
TGGAAAAACATGTTGGCAACGAAATTGTCTTTTAAAATTAAACAGCAATTGTGTCAAGCAACAAAATTTTCATTTTTTAAATAAAGAAACAGAAAACAGGCCAAAAACAACTGAATTTTTAGTTGAGACACCATCCTGGTAACACACAGTGTCCTTTTAAAGATGAAAATTCCTACTGACAAACTACAAGTTTTCCCTTTTAAAATGAAATTCCATGCTGGCAAGCTATAAAATTTCCAGTCTAAAGCAAGGATCATGGGTATTCTAAAGTAAATGCACTGTTTTAAGAGCAAAGGAAGACACGTTTTATAAAGGAATATTGATTTGCTAGGAGAAAATAGGAATTAAAAAAACCTTCACCCAAGCAAAATTAAAGTTCTGTATAAAGACTAATGAAAATCTTTTTAGAAAGTATAAAAAAAAGAAAAATGATCCCCCAATGTTTTGAAGATGTTAAAACTTTTTATTTGGAAAAAAAAGTTATCAAAAAGACATCTTACTTTTTCTTCTCAGGTCTCAATTCAGCAAAGCACTTAAGTGTATGATTTAGTTTTAAGTACCTGTGAAGACAATAGGACTACTCACTATTTGAAGTTAAGCGTATGCTTAAGTGCAGTAATGGGATTACTGGGCCTCAGTCATTATCTCTTCCATATTTGGGGTGATTTACTCAGGGGTGAAAGTAAGTTAAAGGACTTACCAGTACCCCGGAATCCTGAGCAGGGGGCGTGGCCTCAACCAGAAGAGACAGGGCCTTAAATCCCCGGGCCCTTTAAATCTTGATTTAAAGGGCCCGGGGCTCCAGCTGCGGTAGTGGTGGCTGGGAGCCCCAGGCCCTTTAAATCACCCCCGAGCTACCAGCTGCAGAGGCCCAGATTCGGGGGCGATTTAAAGAGCCCAGGACTCCAGCTGCCACTACCACAGCGGAGCCCTAGGCCCTTTAAATCATTGAGGAGCCCTGTGGGCTCCCGGCTGCTACCGCGATCCCGGGGCTCTGGGCTCTGGCAGAGCTTTAAAGGGCCTGGGGCTTTGCTGTGGTAGTGGCTGCCAGAGCCCTGAGCCCTTTAAATCCCCGCCTGAGCCCTGCTGCCCGAGCCCTGCAGTAGCGGTGGCGGGGCTCCGGCGGCAATTTAAAGGGCCCCGGGGCGGTAGTGGGGGCTGGAGCCCCAGGGCCCTTTAAATCCTCTCCGGAGCCCCGCTGCTGCTACCCTTGGGCTTCAGCAGCAGGGCGCCGGCAGGGACTTAAAGGGCCAGGGCGGTAGCGGCGGCTGGAGCTCTGGGGCCCTTTAAATCCCCGCTTGAGCCCCTCCATCGCTACCCCAGGGCTTTAAATTGCTGCCTGGGAAAGCCCTTGCCAGTACACCGTCCTGGGGTGTACCGGCTTACTTTCACCTCTGGATTTACTAAAACTCCTTTTATCTGTTCTCTTCTGGGTCTATATGGCTTCTTGGGGTACTGCAACTCAGATGAGCAGTTAGGATGAAGAAAACACCCAATAAGCCAGTCTTGTGTAAAGAGCCCACATCCATAAACAAACAGACACTAAGATTACCAGTCAGTAAAAAGCCCTGGATCTTCAGCTCAAAAATCACCAGCCCAGCTATGCTACTTGCATGAAAGGACTAACTCAGGCCTTCTCTCCTTTAAATACATCAGTTGATTATGTTCCTCGGTTGATTAAGATGCACCTTGCAAAAGTATGTCCCTTGACTAATAGGGAAGCCATGATGGAGTTGAAGTACCCGATAACTTGTAGAGATAATTGATGGAGGCTCAATAGACAGAACATGCTGGCACAATCCGTTCACTGAACTCCGACAGTCGTCATCTGATTGATACCAGTGGTACCAGCAGTGTAGATCCCTTCATGACGTAGCAGTAAAAACACCTGGGCCATCATGGCTACACTAGTACTTTCACCATTCCTGTCAGTTGCACCAGTGGTGAAAAATGGGCACCACATTTGCTAGCATAGACAGGGCCAGTGAGTCAGTGGCAGAACCTGGAACGCAATCCGGGTCTCCTGAATCCCAATTACTGGCTCTAAGGAGTAGATCATATTCCTTCCCTGTGAACCATTCAGTCCCTACAGTGCAGCTGACCATATGAAATGTAACTCTCTCCCAAAACTTTAACATGAACATCTCATAAGAAATCCTCTAGAAGTGACTAAAAATTCCAGAAGGAAAGCATTTTATTAGCACTTTGAGTTTTCCAGACCCGGGTAACATCCCTTTAGCAACTGTAATACCTTTGTAAGGACACAGTCACAGCACGGCTCCCCATGTTAGCATCTAAATCAGGAAAGCCTTTGAAGCTGGGTAGTTCATCAGCAGCATCAACAAAAAAGGTAGCCACATTAAATAGTAGTTTAAATACTACTCAGACAGCATTGCATCAATTGCATGACTTTCTCCTGCATCAGCATTTGCTAAAGGGAAATGAAATTCACTTTTGAGGTGAACACAGGAGACAAAATTGGCAAACTACCAACTTTCAAGCTACCAACTTTCTGGTTCAGCCACAGGGTGGGGGCGCAGCTTTGGGGATTTTGAGCTCCCAGGCAGAAGAAGCAGAGGGAAGCAATGTAATTGTAATTATGTCAGGAATCAGTGACTGGGTCCTGTTATTTACCTGGAACGGAAAAAGTATCCGAAAGTATTTAACTTATGGCAACAGGAAAATAAATAAATAAATGCCGCAGTGACTTTGAGACAGAAACATTAAGATTAAATTAAATCAGACTTGAAGAAAAGAGCAATTAACTTGAGGGTCTTATCAGATCCGTTCTACAGTGCTTGCTCTACACCTCCACATTCAGGCCTGCACTGCAGCTGTTCTCCCATCTCCTACTGTGCTCTTCTTCACAATGGCTTAGACCTGCATTGCAGTGTTACAGTACTTCCCTTGCTTTCCCATCTCCCCTGCTGCTCCTCTCTCAGATCGCCTGCCTATAGAGTTACAGGAGCTCTCCATCTTTCTTTCCACTTTGAGCATTGACACTTGGGGGCGATGCACTTCAGAAAAGCCTGGTCTCTTAATATTACTATTATGGAGGCAGATTGTGGTGTCGCAGTGTATCAAGACATAAAACGTGTGTGTCTGTCTGTCTCCCTATAGACAGTCTAAAGCAGGTTGGCAAAATCCTGACAAAACATTTTCGGTAGGAATTTGCCAATTGGTGAAAATCAAAATGATTTGTGGAAACAGTTCTTTTTCAATGGTCTTCTGGTGGACGCCAGTCAGAGTTCCATAGAACCTGACTGGTTTCCTTCCAGCTTGCCCACCTGGTTCCTTGGCAGCCCTCTGAGCCAGGAACCTTCCATTTGGGAGCTGGCACTTACAAGGCTTTCCCCACTGCCAAACACTAAATAGCAGTCATGAAACTAACCAGATTGTTATTAACTTGACAATGAGAGTCTCCATAGTTTCATGGCTGCTATTCAGTGGTGGAGCATGGGACACACCGGACTTTTTGCCACGTTTCTGCCTTCTCCAGTCCCGGGGACAGCCATGTGTCAGATTGGCTGCTGGAACAAGTTAGAGAAGTTGCAGGGCTGCTCTAACTTACACTGGGCATAAAGGCCCCTGTAGGAGCCATTACACCTGTCCAGGATTAGCAAGTACAGAAGCACTCTAGACAAACCTCCTATGGTGGTGGACTATGAGCAGGTGGTGTAGTCCTTAGGGCTCACTTTACTTTGCTTGGGGATTTACTTTGCTGTTAGCACAGCCTTAAATACATTTGTGGCACCATGATGGCACAAGGGGACTTACAGCATTTAAGGATTTGGCCTTCTGTTGTGTGCATCTGTGCATGTGTGTGTTTGATATTAAACTAAAACAAATGTTTTCATACTGTGCAGGCAACTTCTCAAATCAACATATCCCCCCTATTCTCCCTGAACAATCCCCACCTCCTTACAATGGACATTGTCATCCAGCTATGACAGGAATGAAAACAACAGAGATCTCTCCGTTATACCAGAAATCTGCTGCCAACTTCAACTGTATCTTTATTGAATAGATTTTTTTTATTTCATGAAATATGATATGGACCCCAAATCAACCTCAGGATGACAATGTGTATCTTTCATTGGCATCGTTTTTTGCAGCTAAACAGAAAATGTTCCTAAAGATTAGAATAAAGGAGCTCTAGAAAGAACAAAGCTTATTGTTAAAATTAAGACGGTAATGTCCATTTTGGTTCACCTGTAGATAAGCTAGAGGGATCCTAAATATGTATCTAGTAAGTTTTCCTCCATTCTTCTGGTGGTAATATAAATATAAATAATATGACTACTAATAACAATTAATAAGAGCTCAAATGAACATTTCTTCATTCTTTCATAATTTTTCCCTTGAGATGTTAAAATATTTTTAAATGGGGAATAAATATGTATTAACACGGGCAGCCCAGAGAATGCCTGGCTGTTACTCTGTTTTGTTATGGTTCAATAGCCATTTGAGACATTGAATCAACGTAACTCCGTTAAAGTCAATGGGAATGATGCCAATTTGCACCCGCTCAGGGTGTGTCCCAATTGTGTGTGCTGTGTATGACCTGGCTCAACTGCCCAGTTCCACTCTGCACATACAATCACCAGACCAACTGTTTTTTTTAAAGAGTCAAATTTTGTTTGGTTCACATTAAGAAAGTATTTCCCCTGTGCACTGTGCTCTGCGATGGTAAAAGCGTGTGTCCACACCACAAACACGCCAAAAGTCACAATTTTAAATGGATGAGCTCTCCATGCGTGTATGTTTGTATATGTGTTTTTCTGTTTGCATATATATATATATATATATATGGGGAGGGGTAGTTGTGTCTATCAGCGTGTCAGCTCAGCATTAGCTCTCTCTTCAAGCATGTGTATGTGTACGTGTACTCTGAGTGCTGCCTTTTGTGTTTCTCTGTTTGTATTTGCTTGTCTGCGTGTATTTTTGTTGTAATCTGTGTGTGTGCATATATTTATCCCTCTCTTCATATTTGTGTCCTCTCGGTGGGTATATTTCTTCGTGTGTGTGTTTATCTCGGCGTGTGTTTGTCGGTACAGATTTCTTTGGGTGTGTGTATGTATATTTCTCTGAGCACGAACACATTCCTTTACCTAGGAGTATTTCTCTCTGTAGCTGCGTACGTCGGTGTGTCCCCGTGTATTTGTGTGTATTTCTCTGTTTGCGTGTTTGTCTCGCTGTACGTCTCTGGGGATGTACTGGTTAGTCTGAGTGTGAGTGTGTATCGCTCCATGTGTATCTAGGGGGATACTGGCTTGCCTGTGGCTCTAGTTGTGCGAATTGCAGTCTCTGTGTGTCTGTCTCCCTCTCCCCTGCACTTGCACCACCGGCTGCGCCTTGCCCCCTCTCTCCCCCCTCCTGCGTGCAGCCCGCGCCTCGGGAGCTGGGCTCAGGCCCCCTCCCTCTCCCCTCCTCCGCCCGCCTCCCTCCCTCGGCGCTGGGGCTTCCCGTTCCCCGCTCCATTCAGTGCTGCCCGCGCCGCGCGCTGCTGCCGCTGTCCCCGCCATGTCCCGGAGCCGAGCTCCCCCGGGCAGCCGGACCTTGTAGCCGGACAGAGCGCCCCCTTCCCGGGGCGGCTGCACTGGGGGCTCTGTGCCCAGCAGCGCCAGGCACCGCACGGGGATGGAGGGAGCCTGAGCCGGCCACGGAGCAGGAAGAGCAGGCGGCACCAGCACTCGCAGCCGGCTAGGGAGGCGACAGCACCATGGAAGCGCAGCCACCGGGGGGCCCCACGGCCCCGGACCCCTCCGGCTTCCCTAAGGACTCCGACCGCCAGCTGCGGCTCCGCCTCTGCGTCCTCAGCGAGATCCTGGGCACCGAGCGGGACTATGTGGGCACGCTGCGCTTCCTGCAGTCGGTGAGTGCTGGGGTGCAGGGCGGGGGGCGCGGTCTCCAAGGGGCACCGGCGCGGGGCAGCTGGAGCGCCCGGCGCGCCCGGCCTGGGGGTCCCCAAGGCACCGGCGCGGGGCAGCTGGAGCGCCCGGCGCGCCCGGCCTGGGGGTCCCCAAGGCACCGGCGCGGGGCAGCTGGAGCGCACGGCGCGTCCGGTCCTCAAGGCACCGGCGCGGGGCAGCCGGGAGGACACAGTAGTTCCAAGCCGGGATCTGCCATGGGGCACGTGGGTGGGCGCCCCCTATGCAGCCCTGCTGTGCGGCGTCCACGATGTATGCACTCGCCTCCGGCGGGCAGCGAGGCGGCGAGTGGGTCCCCGGGATAGGGGGGCACTTGGCCCGGTGGACGCTGCAGCTTTGCCGGTGTGTTTTTTACGGGATGCCGGTCGTGATGTTTACGCAGGGGCGCGTTCACAATACTTGAGCGGGTTGCGCAGTTAAGGGGGTGTGTGTGGTGGGGGGCAGCGAGGTGTGTGTGTGGTGGGGCCGGGTGTGTGTGTGTGGTGTATGTGTTTGGTGGGGGGCGGCGAGGTGTGTGTGTGTGTGTGTGTGAGGGGGCGTGTGGGGAGCGGGTGTGTGTGTGTGTGAGGGGGCGTGTGGGGAGCGGGTGTGTGTGTGTGTGTGAAGGGGCGTGTGGGGGGCGGGTGTGTGTGTGTGTGTGTGTGAGGGGGCGTGTGGGGAGCGGGGGTGTGTGTGTGTGTGTGTGAGGGGGCGTGTGGGGAGCGGGGGTGTGTGTGTGTGTGTGTGAGGGGGCGTGTGGGGAGCGGGTGTGTGTGTGTGTGTGAGGGGGCGTGTGGGGGGCGGGTGTGTGTGTGTGTTGTATGTGTTTGGTGGGGGGCGGCGAGATGTGTGTGTGTGTGTGTGTGAGGGGGCGTGTGGGGAGCGGGGGTGTGTGTGTGTGTGTGTGAGGGGGCGTGTGGGGAGCGGGTGTGTGTGTGTGTGTGTGTGAGGGGGCGTGTGGGGGGCGGGTGTGTGTGTGTGTGGTGCTGGGGAAGGGGGGAGGCATGCGAGCGCTTCGGAAAAGCATTGCTATTAGCTGCAGAATTTTCTTTTAAACTAAGAAAACCCTTTAACGCAAAGTGATCTAAATGCCTCCTTCTGTAGCCCACAGTCACAGGATCTGTGAGCGCTGCTCTCCAGCCTGGGGTGGAGCAGGAGGGGGATTCACGTCTGGTGTCTTGTAGGATAATGACGGGGACCTGTAGAAAAATGAGTCGTGTCCCTTTCGCTGTTGTTGAGAAGTGACTGTCTATTACACCCAGATGGAAATTCTCCCTCTGTTGCCTGGTTTTTACTGTAACGCTAAACATAACTAGAGGAGTGGGGCAGGGTGTGTCTGTCCATGCAGGGGCAATTACACCCTTCCTCTGAAATTATCCACCGATAAGTTCAGAAGTAAAAGCTCCATTTCCTTCTGTGTACGTTATTCCCTGATAACCAGAAACTTCTACGCTGTACCGTTTTCTTTTTATTTTAACATCATCTTAATAAAATTTTTAAATCTGGACTTGGAATTCATCAGCATGCCACCACACACCTGTGTAACTTAGTTAAAGGGTTTAATCGGTTCATGTAAATAACCAAAGAGAGAGAGAGACTAAATACACTGATTGCAGTAGATCTAGATGCAAAGCTGGAGGAAGAATCCCTGCAGAGACCTCTAACAGATTGGAGAGGGCAGAAATTTTCTGTCTGGTGGATTGCTAGCCAGGTCCTAAATCCTGGACTCATCTGACTTATACCCTGAACCCTTTTTCAGTTGTCCTTTCCGGTAAGCTTGTCAGTTGGCGTTTTTTTTTTTTAAATCAGTTTGGCTGCAGGGTTTTTCGGCATCTCCTAAGTGGCAAATTGCCTAACATAAAAGATAAATGAAAAGACTGTGGTTGCTTTATGAGCTAGTACCTACTTAAATCCTACTTTTCTCTCACAAGTGGTTGAACACAGGAAGAGTCTGTACATTTTGATAGCTCCCAATTACAGTGTCAGTTTGCTTCATTTAAAAACACAATTCGATTTCAGTTTGATGAGCTTCTCTAAAGTGCTACAAGTAGCAAAACTGCCCCCAGCCCCAGACATAACAAAACAAAACATTTAGAGAAAAACTCCTCTGTCCTAAGTACTGAATTTGCGATTTTGTCATCTGCAAGCTGGAATGTCAGTCACTGGCACGATTCAGCTGAGTGTATTTTAGCTTCAACATGTACAGTCCAATGCCTATTCAGTCTCATTAGTGGGATTTTCATTTATTTTTTAAAAATAGCAAATTTATTTATTGTCATTAGTTTTCAGGACAGCAGTAGTGATTACTATGACTTATGTAATGGAAGGGGGAAAACACTGACAAAGGCACTTTATTTCATTTCCACATTTCAGAACAGAGCAGCAGGCAGTCTCTGTCTTTCACCATCGTTCTGTGCCGTACAGGCTGCTGGGTGTTGATTGGCTTGGGTATTATCTTGGGAGGTTTGGTTGTTACAATATAATCTTACCGCACTGAAAAGTTTGAGTTGCAGTAATGATATTTGAATCCAGGCCTGGAGGATGGATTGGATGACCTAACAGGTCTTTTCCACCTGTAGGCCCTGATTCAGGAAAGCACTTAAGCATGTGCTTAACTTTAAGCATGTGTTTAAGTGCTTAAGTTCTGTCCCGAGTAAGGATGATTTCCTGAATCATGGGCCTAGTTTTTATGGGTCAGATTCTACCCTGGCTACCCCCTATGCAGCCCCCTACAAATATTTGAATGGTATGAGCACCTATAAGGGAGAAGAATTATGTAGTGTGGAGCATGAGGGTAAAACTAGGAGTAATGGGGTGAAACATTAGAAGGATGATTAGGAATGAATATCCTATTAGGCTGTGGAATATCCTCTCCAGAGAAGTTGTGGAAGTTCCATGACTTGGTACTTTCAAAACTTGACTGCACAAGCTCTAAAAATACAAGAGCTGTAATACTCTAATTCTGGTTGTGGGGCTTGGAGTGGAGGTGAGTGGGAGGTGTTTAGTGGCCTGTGATATGCAAGAGGTCAGACTAGATGATCTGATGTTCCCTTCTGGCCTTAAACTCTGTGACTGTGACTCTAGTGCAGGGAACAATCTGCACTGGTTCCCAGGGGATGGACGAGTGACCCATTCAGTCTTTTCCATCTTTAACATCTAGGATAATATGATCTGTGGAGTCAGTGGGATTGCATGGGGTTGTCGGGCGAGGATTTTGCTCTGTGGCTCTAATAAAAACAAGAGATGACCCTGTGCTCCCAAGTACAAATGCCTTGGTCCACTTTTTATTCCTTTTTCCTTTTTTTTCTTGGCCCTTTGATAGTATTGCTTAAGAACTGCTACTTCCCATCTGTGGATCTGATCTTCCACTGCCTGGCACTTTGTGTGACCAGTCATTTGCCCCTGTGTAAAGTGAGCATAAACTGCTCCCATTCTGAGGGACGTACCCAGTAAACATTCAAGTATTGTTGAGGAAAATGTTAGGCTTCACTGGATACTGCAAATTTTATTGCCATCAAGTGGATTTCTATATGCATTAGAAGTTATTGGCTCAATTGGAACAAAAGTCTGTGCAGTATTCTCACTGTGCAAACCCACAGAATCTCATTTCCCTTGTCTGAGGCCAACTTGTTCCCATCAGTGCTTAAGAGGAGAGACACAAGGGCAGGGGGAGCACAGTTCTCTTGGTTAATGACATTAAATATTAGTTTGATAAATACAAGAGGGCTAAATCCTGCCATCTTTATTCAGGCAAAATTATCAGTGGGAGTTTTTCCTAAATAAGGACAACACAGATGGGCCTAGAAGGAGGTTAGGCAGAGGGAGTTGGTGCCCCCTTTTAAACATTCGCCATTCAAGCCCTAGTTCTCATTTAGTATTCTCAATAAACAATGTTTTAAAAAGCAAACAACACAATTCTATGGGTTTATTCACAGTGTTGACACAGCTATCTACCAGCAACCTCCTTGTCTTCCCTGGTAATGTAAAGGAATCTCATGGGTATTTGATGTTATGGATTTGCCAATAAATCAAAGTAACTAAGAGCATTTTTATCTCTTTTAGAAAGATTTGTATATGGTCATGTAGCAGTAAAGGGAAAGGATTTTTGTTTTTTTGGTGCTTCGAGACCTTTTCCCCCTAAGCTAAGTGGGGGTCCCTATACACACAGAGGCCCAGCCTTTATTTGTTTTGTATGAAAGATTCTATGGCCTTTATTTTGCTTCCATGGCTCAGTCAAGTGGACATCAAGGAAGTTATAGAATGGAGCGTCTTTTAGGTTCCCAACAAAAACTGTGACAGTCACCACGGAAAACTGTTGGATTTTTTTCTCCTGGGGAATAAGAATATGTACGTTGAAAGGGGCATTTGATTTAAGTTGTCAAGCTTCAGCTATTTATGTATCTAAATAAAATATATTTAATATTTAAAGTAACTGACCCAAAATAATCATATACATGAAATGCCAACGTCCTGTGTTATTGATAATACTTTAGAATCTAAGATTAATAAATCTGGCAAGATATAAAATATTGAATGAATTTTTCACCAGTTAGCTATTGGTTAACTTTTTGCATTTCATTGAGCTTTGGACAATGAAAAGAGTCTCTAGCCAGTTTTGTCCCTGTCTTGTCTTGTTTCTGGAACTCCTGTAGAAGGTAGCATTATATTATGTTTCAGAATCCTGGAGGGGGAGATTTATATAAAACCAGTGACTTATCACATTTTTTTCAAGTTCTCACAAAAATGCTCCTATTCACTTTAATTCCAGCAATTTTTTAAAACAATATCTAGATTTTCAACCTATCCTAAATCAATAGCACCCCTTTAATGTCCTTTTAACTATCCTTCTGAGGCTGCAAAGCCTATAATTTCCTTAAACTAAGGGCTACCACCCTGAATAAAAAGTCAAAGTTTTTTTCTGGGCAATCTACCACTAATGAACTATGGCAACGGATTTTATCATGAATGTGGATATGTATCATTGTACCACCTTTCTTATCTGCCTATCTGCTCCATACTCCTAAGCAGGCATGGTACTGCAATGTACAAGAATCCTGCTATGTAAGGCTACATCGGCACTACAAGCTAGAGGTGTGATTCCCAGTTTGCCTAGACATATTTGTGCTAGCGCTCACCAGGGCTAGCAGCAGCAAAGGCTAGCCACGCTGCATAGATACCCATGGAGTTCAGGCAGGTTTGTACTCAGTAGGGCTAGTCCCATGCTGCTTCTACCCATGCCATCCCGGCTACAGTGCTATTTTAGTGCGCTAGCTCAGAGAAGAGCTAGCATGATTATGTCTACACAAGCTGGGAATCACATTAGTTCATAGTGCGGATGTAGCCATCAGGGTAAAGCATTAGACGATCAGGACCCTACCCTGCAAATACCTACATGCATGAGTAACTTAACTTTACTTACACAAGTATAAGTTCATTGAAGCCATTTGTGGTGTAGATGGGATCAAAAGTTTCCATCAACAGCTCTTTAAACGATCAGTGAGGGAGAAGGTGAAAATCTGAGGATGCCAATGTAGTTAAAGGAATATTGACCAACTAGGAGATAAAATGGAAAACATGTCAAAGGCTAATGGAACTTTACTGAAAGTTACCGATGGCAGAAGATGGGCTTCAGAGAGAGAATTTTATCCTGGGTGTCTGCTGCGATTGTAAACCCTAAGAATTTTCAGAGTCTCCAGAACCTAAAGATTTAATTAACTTGTTCTATCACTGCTGTCCGTTTTAACGTTCTTCACTGTGATTTGGAAAGGCTTCTCGAGGTCCTTTGCTCTGTGTGACAAAATAAGAAGCTGTGATCAAGGGTTTGTGTGAAAATCCAATGATAATCTCAATCCATTGCCCAGCTGGGTACATTCCAAACTCACCATCTCAGTTGACACTATGGCAGCCTTGCTGGCATTCCCACCAGAGAGGCCAAGAATGGAACAGATAATTTAGAATGGGCTATTGTCTTTGAGGCTGAGGCATGTTGGCTGGGCACTGCTATAGAATCATAGGACTGGAAGGGACCTCGAGAGGTCATCTAGTCCAATCCCCTGCACTCGTGGCAGGACTAAGTATTATCTAGACCATCCCTGACAGGTGTTTGTCTAGCCTGCTCGTAAAAATTTCCAATGATGGTGATTCCACAACCTCCCTAGACAATTCGTTCCAGTGCTTAACCATCCAGATGGTTAGAAAGCTTTTCCTAATGTCCAACCTAAACGTCCCTTGCTGCAATTTAAGTCCCTTGCTTCTTGTCCTATCCTCAGAGGTTAAGAAGAACAATTTTTCTCCCTCCTTGTAACAACAACGTTTTATGTACTTGAAAATTGTTATCATGTCCCCTCTCAGTCTTCTCTTTTCCAGATGAAACAAACCCATTTTTTTCAATCTTCCTTCATAGGTCATATTTTCTAGACCTTTAATCATTTTTATTGCTCTTCTCTGGACATTCTCCAGTTTGTCCACATCTTTCCTGAAATGTGGTACCCAGAACTGGACACAATACTCCAGTGGAGACCTAATCAGCACAGAGTAGAGTGTCTCATGTCTTGCTTACAACACTCCTGCTAATACATCCCAGAATGATGTTTGCTTTTTTGCAACAGTGTTACACTGTTGATTCATATGTAGCTTGTGATCCACTATGACCCCCAGATCCCTTTCTGCAGTAGTCCTTCATAGGCAGTCATTTCCCATTTTGTATGTGTGCAACTGATTGTTCATGCTGTACCTAGTCTGTGGATAAAGATAATGCTTCATTTGCCAGCATTGTCCATCTTAAAGCAGCACTAAAATTCACTACCAAATTAAAAGAAAATGAGAAAGCTGTGTTTGTTAGAGTTCTGTATATTCATTTCCAAAAATCCGTAATCAAAGCTGCAGCATTGCAATTATGAAGGGCCAGATATTTGGTAAGGGAGACCTGAAAGCCGGCTTAGAAATGCATTTGCAATTCCATGCATGCTCATTTACTATGACTCCAAAAGCAAACCAAATATTGCCCACAAATAGTTAGCTAGACATCATTATTTACATGTTCATTTGGCCAGTTTGCCAGTGTAAACATCTGATCTCCAGGTGGAACTGTGGTAGCTACATGAACCCCATCTCCCACTGCAAATGTCGGTACCCTATTGTATGCACATTTCTGTACACACCTTGAACTTTGCTGAACATTGAGCCCTCACTTATGCTTTTAACTACCACAATTGTGCCTGAAATCAGGAAATTGCAAGGATATAGGGCTAAGTTGTGCCCAGCTTGTATGAAAATCTGGCTCCATGTTTCATCTTTGTAAAGTCAAATCACTAACTTGTAACATTTGACATTTCTGGTCATTATGAGCAACTGTTGTGTGTATTGCAGTGGCATGAGAATAATTTTTAAGTTAGACTGTCCCTGTCTAAGGCAGGTTTCATGTAGGGTAAGTATTTGCACCTGGCCTATTTTTAGATCAAAGTATTACATAATCTTTTTTGATAGAATCAAGACATCTTTCTCCATCTTATCATATCTTATCACTTGTGTAAACGTGATATGTTACGACATGTGCCGTCGCATAAATTAGCCCACATCCTATAGACTCAAAATATTTTTGTTCCGTACCCTGCAGAATTTTCTGTTTGCTTTGCATTGTAATTGATCTGGTATCTCTGAATTCTGCACTCCACCCATCTCGAGATGTAACAGGCAGAGGTGTTTTTCATATTTTCACCAGCTTGTTTGCATTCAGGATCAGTGCTTTGGGGTTCAGAGTCAAGAAAACAGGACATTTGTCTCGGAGGTGTGGTATGGTTTCCTGTCCTGCCCTGTTCTACGCCTGTTTCAGGTTCAGTAGATGCAGATAAGCTCTGCTTGCAGAAAAGTGTACTCTGTGGTTTAGGTAACTGTTGTTTCTTTGCTCTGAGGCAGCTAAAGGAGTAACTGGGGAGCGGAAGGGAGTGAGAGGAAAGGAACTCACTGGGAAAAGATCTAAATTAGTATTGCTGGCCTCTACTGGGGATCAGCGCCATGTGCTTAATGTATTGCTACACTGTGTGTGAGAGGCACTCAGGTTTATTTATTTTCCTTTCGAAAATCATTACCTTTCTCAATATTGCTAACTCTTATGTTTTTTTTGTGAGTCATATTCAGCATTGTTTTTAAAGCTCCAGCTCCTGGAGCTGTATAAATACATGGGAATCTCCACTTTCATTAAAAAAAAAAAAGTTTCTAGCCCTCCAGGTTGCAGAGAAAAGCTTGAAAATGTGAAGCGATAGCCCCCTTCCAGAAGGCAAAAGAAAAAACTCCCAAGTGTATTATTCTTTTTTAAATCCCATGATTTTTTTAGGGGCCTGACTCACGGTGCTTGAACGTTTGGGGTTGGCAACACTTCATTCTGTTAGTTAAAGAGATTTCCCTTCTCAGAAGAGTCCTCCCTTCCAGTCTGGGTAAGTTCCCAGCAAAACTGACTGTTAAGGACTAGGGCTTAAAATGCTACAGTGGTGGCCACCGTAGTGGTTCACTATAGACACTGTAGACAGTATAATCCACTTTCCTGAGAGACGGTAGATAGGTTGATGGAAGAATTCTTCCATCGATTTTGCATTGGGTTCACGAGAACTTAGGTCAGCTCAGTTATGCTGCTCGGGGTGTGGATTCTTCACACCCCTGACTGACGTAGCTAAACCAACAGATAGAGAATCAGGGAGAGATTCAGGGCTGGCCTACACTGAAAACCTGGGGCGTGAGAAATCCACACCTCTGACAGGCATAGCTGTGCAGACCTAACCCCCGGTGTAGACAATGCTAGTTACCACCTGCTGGGGAGGTGGATTAACTACAGCGATGGGAGAATCCCTCCTGTTGCTGTAGGGAGTGTCTACACTGAAGCACTGCAGCTGTAGTGTTTTAGAAGTAGGCATCCCTTCAGATCACTCTGGGTATGCAGCGAGAATATCTGTAGGCAGCAGCCGAGCCATGGGAGGCAGTTTGCATTTTCCACTGCAGAAAGCAACCTGAATGTAGGGAATGAAACAAAAGCAATTAAAACCAGACAAACCAACCCCAGTGCAAACCCGTTTCTTCTTCAGTCAGTATCTTTGCTGATGTAAATCAGTGTAGCTCAGTTGAAGTCAGTGGAGCTCCAGCAGTTTTCTCCTGCAGAGGATCTGGCTCATAATGTCCTACCAGCGATGAAAGGGTTATTAGGCAAAAGGATAGGGTAAACCCTTCCCCTCCCCCCTGCTGAACTGGGGTACCAAAGATAAAAGAGGTGTACTTCCGAAGTGTGCACTAGCATGTCTGAAAGGGAGGAGAAAGAGAATGGAAGGGATTAGCTTTTTCCCATGGTATCTTCATGCCTTTCAGATGTTTCCAGTGCCTCCTGTGGAAATCATCTTTTGTAGTTCAGAGCATGGTACTCCAGAGGCTGAATTGTGTGGATGTTAATGACACTGAACTCTCTATGTGTCGTGGAGCTGAGAGATCCCTACAGTTTTTACTTGTTTCGATGTGCCAGTAAGCAGCTTCCTCTCACCTTCCTCCTACAGCATAGTTTGGAAGGCAACAGCGTATAGTCTAAAGGAGAGGTAGTCAATTATTTTTTGTCTAGATCCAAATTTCTTGGTCAAGGTATAGACAAAGTGCAGACTCCGGAGAAACATTTTTCATACAGCAATAGCAATAATAATAATAATAATGAGTAAATAAGTAAAAAGATTTTGCAGTCCATTCAAAAGCATCAGGGTCCGGATTTGGCCCGCAGTCTGCCTACTGACTGCCCCTGGTCTAAAGGGTTAGAACAGGAGATTGTGAACCAGGAATCCAGGGTTCTCTTTTTGATTCTGCTAATGACTTGTTCTGAGGTCTTGGTAAGGGTGTCTCCATCTGCAAAATGGGGTGAATAATACCGACCTCGTGGGGTGCTGTGAGACTTTGTTAATTAAGAGGAGTAAAGGTGCTGCAGATGTCTTGGATGAAGGGAGCCATGTAATTACCATGTATTATTACTGCTTTCTAATAAAGTCTCCTTTACTCCATAGACATGATGGATAGAATATCAGAGCCCTGCCTACCGCGGAGCATAGATTTGACCAGCTTCATCCTATCCTGTTCACTGTAAACTGCCCAGAACTGATCTCAGACTGCTCAGCTCATGGCATTGGGGACTGCGGATTGGTCCAAAAGGAACCAAAAAGTCAGCCAAAGGGACATTTAAACTGGGATGGGGGTTATTTCACAGAATGCAGCTTGGAAAACTCTCTTGTTTTTTTTATTTGCTGTTATAAACAGTAGATGGCACATGGATGGAGCCCTAAGAGCTCACTCAGGGTCTAATTGGTAGAAGCACTAAGCACCCAGAACTCCAGCTGAAGGCAAGGTGAACTATAGGTGCTCAGCACCTCTGAAGACCAGGCCATCATCTGTTGATCTGAGTGACCAAACGGAACAAGCCCTACACTTGAGATGCCATCTCAAGTGTGATGCAAGGGGGTGTGCCCAGCTCACCCTGCCCTACCACACCTTCCTGCATGAACAGGACTCAAGGGAAGAGAAATGGAACCCCTAATTCTACTGAGCCGCATACAGCCCATGGGACCATTGCATGCTAAAAACACCCCTGAACTAATTGTTGTGTACAGCTCATTTGTCACCAGTTCGCTACCAGACATTCGCTACCAGACATGCTAGTTTGGTGGGGATTAACCCGTCATTTCTCTTGTTCTTGGTTCATTCCAGCCCAATGCAGGAATGACCCTTGTTGTGGTTTATCTCAACCCCACTGTCCTTGTGCTAGCCACCTCAACAGATCAAGGTGTCTCAGCTGAATATAGTTCTGCTGTGTGCCTGACGACCATTATTTATCTCTTCCCTGAATTGCAGTAACCAGGAATCTGCCCTTTTGCCATTCAATCCTTCCCCTCGCTACAAGGATGCCAGTGGTTTGCCCATGTGTCATTATAAGGGGGCAGGGAGCAGAGAATTGTTCTATGGTTTCCCAGCCACTCTGGTGCCTCTGCAACGAATCTCCTTTTCAGAAGCAGCACAGCAGCTGGGTGAGCACAAGTGAGGGGCAGAGACCCTGGGAAAGGACCTGTGGATAGAAAAATAAAACAAACCACTAATAGTGAAGATGTTTCTGGCTCCCTTCCTTGGCACATGATTTGAGTGAACCCTCTGCCTATATGGCTGAAGGCAGGGAACATCCAATCCCTGGCTTTGCATGATGGGAAACTGGTTGTTATCCATTAAGAATATTTTGCTTTCTATAGATAACGAGAGGGATTACATTTTTCCTACGCTTTCAAATGTGCTTATTATTGTTCATCTCCTGCCCTAAACTGGTTACGGTTGCTGTGTGCTATGAGCAGAGGTGATGCATATTGGGTGAGCTGTGTGATCCTGTAATTTCAATCTCTCTGGTCACTCGATTACAGACCTACAAGTGGCAATTCTTCAACAAAAAAACTTCAAAAACAGACTCTAACGAGAAACTGCTGAATTGGAATTAATTTGCAAACTGGATACAATTAATTTAGGCTTGAATAGAGACTGGGAGTGGATGGGTCATTACACAAAGTAAAACTATTTCCCCATGTTTATCCCCACCCCCCACCGTTCCTCAGACGTTCTTGTCAACTGCTGGAAATGGGCCACTGTGATTATCACTACCCCACTCTCCTGCTGGTAATAGCTCACCTTAAGTGATCACTCTTGTTACAGGGTGTATGGTAACACCCATTGTTTCATGTTCTCTGTGTATATAAATCTCCCCACTGTATTTTCCACTGGATGCATCCGATGAAGTGAGCTATAGCTCACGAAAGCTTATGCTCAAATAAATTGGTTAGTCTCTAAGGTGCCACAAGTCCTCCTTTTCTTTCTGTAATTTTTATAGATATCATAGCAAATCACTCATGTTTTTAACAGGCCCACTCTGTTTTTGTGGGCACAGATTTTGCACCTACAATTTTAAGACAGTTTATTGCTTGTGCCAGTACTAGCTTTGTAGATGTGTGAGGGTCTGGTTTGCCGCAGCGTTCCAGTACTTAGACACACAGGGTGAGATTCTGTCTTGTGCTGCTAGGTACAACATAGATCTCACAGCTCCGGGGGAAGGGGCTAAGGCAACTTTAAGCCACTTTTGTTCTCTCCTGATCCAGAGGTTGGAGGGGCCCTGGTGTAACTTAGTCTGGGGGTTGTCCATATTACAGCAGCCTCTTGGGGCTTGCCCTATGGGCTGTCGCCGAGTGCAGAATGTGTGCAGCACTGTGGGCTGTAGCCTGTAATGGAGGAATCGTCCCCTGACTTTTAAGACCTTTTTATGCTGCTCCAGCCCTTCCATCTGGCATGAAGGGGCCAGAGTGGGGAGGAAGATTTCATCCTGAACTGGGAGAATTTGCAGCCACAGTGAAATGTGGTCAGAAAAGCACATCTGCAAAAGTTGGGTTCCCTTTTCAAGGTCATCATCACCTGCCCTCAGTACTATCTGCAAAACCTAGCATTTGACGTTTTAAGGTAGGGGTGGCCAACCTGAGCCTGAGAAGGAGCCAGAATTTACCAATGTACGTTGCCGAAGAGCCGCAGTAATACATCAACAGCCCCCCATCAGCTCCCCCCTGCTCCCAGTGCCTCCCAACCACCGGCAGCCGATCAGCACCTCCCCATCCTTCCCTGCACCTCCCGATCAGCTGTTTCACAGCTGTTTCATGGTGTGCAGGAGGCTCGGAGTGAGAGGGGAGGAGAAAGGGCATAGCAGGCTCAGGGGAAGGAGTGGAGTGGGGGCAGAGCCAGGGGTTGAGCAGTGAGCACCCCCCGGCACATTGGAAAGTTGGGGCCTGTAGCTCCAGCCCCGGAGTCGGTGCCTATACATGGAGCCGCATATTAACTTCTGAAGAGCCGCATGTGACTCTGAAGCCACAGGTTGGCCACCCCTGTTTAAGGAGTAGAGTGCTCCCCGGTGAAGTGAGTCTGTACTCATCCAAATGAGTCTGGGTGACAGGTGAAGTCTGTCAAAGTAGCAGCTAAAAAATAAACAATTTCTGGTGCCTGGCTGTTGTTTCCCTTCAGGCAGTTGGAAGCAAATACAAGAGAACTGAAAACAAGGATAGTTTCTGAAATTCCCTGCTCCTCCTGACATCTTGGGTTTTTCTCTTCATCCTGGGAGCTGGGTTCTTTATCTGAGCTCAGTTTTTTCTTGGCAGATGCCTTACAGCAGCCGTCACAACCAATTTTTCAAATGTGAGATGTAACTGCTGTGGCTCTTGGAATTTGTTGTCCAGTGTCAGAAGGTCTATGTGGGTTGCCAGTTGAGAAATCAGCTGAAATTCATTGATGGCCCAGATATGTTCTGCTACTCCCCATAGCTTTGACCTCCACCAAGGACCATCACCACCTTCACCACTGCAAAAATTAAATCCAGGAACGGAAAAGAGCAGAAGTTTTGCAGAGACCTCATTTGACCTCTGAGTTCTTGCCTGACGCAGGCCCTGCCGATGGCAGTGACCTGGCTCATTTGCTCCTCATATTCTTCCAGATCCTTGTGTAAGAGCCTTAGCAGATAAAACCATAGGCGCCGGCTTCCAACTTTCCCTGAGGATGCTCAACCCCCACTCAGTCCCAGGCCCTGCCCCCACTCCACCTTTCCCCCAAACCCTCACCCCTGCCATGCCTCTTCCCGTCCAGTTCCACCCCCTCCCCTGAGTGTGCCCCGTCCCCACTCCTCCCTCCCCGAACAGCGCGGGCGGGAGGTACTAGGAGGGAAGGGGAGGAGTTGATCAGTGGGCCCTCCCAACCCCGGTGAGTGGGAGGTGCTGGAGGGAAGGGGAGGAGCATGGCTGCTGGTGGCTTCCACAGACTCTGCTATTTTGGAGAGACTTTTGATTTGCAAGTAACAGTTTTCATGATGGCAAAAAAATCTGTCTTGTCAGGGAAATCTCTGTAATCGTCACAGGCTGTTCTCTCTCTTTGTCCCTCTCTGGCTACATGGCATGATGGTTCCTCTGCAGCTGACTTTCAGCTGTGAAAAAGCCAGAGCCTTTTGTTTTGTGCTTTGGATGACAGGAAAGAATGTGCAGTTCATTAGTGCTGCCCGCTTACTCACAACCTCTTTGTATTGCGGTGGGACACTTAATCCATGTTTACACAGCAGTATTTCTGTTAAATGCCCTGAATTGACAGAATTGTTAAATGCCTTCATTAATATAATCAGTTAGGTGGTGCTGGTTTAGGGCACATGAAGGCCAGTTGGATTAAAGAGCTAAAAAGCAGGGGCAGGGCACAGTCATCATCTTGGATTTTCACTGTTGTTTTCATCCTCTGGGGCTGGGGTGGTTCCTGTCCATCCATTTCCAGTTTCCCCCTGTAATTTACATTCTGTGCTCCAGCTCACACTAAAGCAACCATCCTTCTGTCCACAGAGCATCGGCTGGGACTATGATCCCCTTCTGGAGCTCCCTTCGTGTCAATCCTTATTTATTTGCCAGGGTTGCCTTTTAGTATTTGAAGTGTTCCTGGGGATGAGTGTAACATTCCCAGCCCCTACGAGTCAGAGGCTGGGGCAGGGGATTGAAATGCCCAACAATGTCAGTTCTTAATCAGCCACAAAGCCAAGAGCAGTGCCACGTGGTCTCTCTTATGTAGGGGCTCAGTTTGGTGTCTCTGCAGCGCTTCCATTCCCTGCTGGACCATAAGTTGAGGCCTGGTCTCTGGATTGCATCCAGCATTGTAGTTGCAACCTGAGCAGAATCGTGAACTTGCATCTAGCTGCAGATCAAAGGCCTGACTGGGACCTCAGCCTTGCCTCCTGTGGACGTGAGTGAGTCACGCTGCTAGGGAGAGCCAGACTGGTGGCAGAACTGGATGGCGAAAGAACTCCCAGGAGGTGTCATTGTTCAAAATGCCTTGCTGATGATCATTCCCTCCTTCTCCTGCTGTAGAAGCCACTTTCTTGGTGAGGCCTCAGGAACCCTTTGAACTGCAGATGCCAACACCAGAGTGAGAGAAAACAGCTCTGTGGCTGGGCTTCTTCCCTCTTCCGCTGGGAAATGCAGAGCCCTCCTCATTAGGAGAATAACCCCCTGCTTACACAGCTGATAGCCAGATGTCAGGCCATAAGATAGTGATTGCCAGCGGCTGACTGGCAGCTCTGATAGGCCACTGGAAGCCTGATGACAGAAAGACAGGGTCTGACCCCTCTTCCCCAGCACCACTGTGCAGCACAGGGACTTATGAACTGGTTGGCAGCCTGACTGTGCAATGCAGAGCACACCTGCAGCCCTCCACTTCCTTTATTGCTTTGATTGTGGAAGAGGCAGTCGATTTCTGCATCTCAGGCATTTTTGGATTAGACCAGGTTTCCCAAGGCGATGTTGGAGAGGGCGTGGAGTGTTGAGCTGTGGAACCATTTATGTTCATTTAAGCCTTTGGTTGCTTAGTGGACTGGAGCTTATCAACTTCCTGCAGCAGGTCATTACTGAGGGACCATATCAACTACACAGAGGAGAATGATTCATCCTTGCTGTAACTTCACTGACTTCAGTGGCCCAGAGGGTAAAATTTCAGCCAGTCTCAAGCTGGCCTCCATTTTTGCACTCCCAGTTTTGCATGGGCAGATCCCTGATCTGTACAGACAGGTTGTGTTGTGCTTCCCAAAATGCCTAGTTTGCCTGTGTAAAATTGATGCACATCCACTGTTTCAGGCACTGTCATTTATCCCTGCAAAGACAGAGGCTAATCGCTGTTCAGCTGGCCCCAAAAGCAGCATTCAGCAAAGAGAGGGGCTATGCTTTACATCCGGAGAATTGAACTTTTTTTTTCCCCTGTGAGTTGTTCAGTTGCCAGTGTTTAGGGACACATTTTCCAAGGCTCCATATAGGCCACATTAGGTGCACAGCTATCTGATTTGGGCATGCAATTAGATGCATGAGTAAATGTTTTGCTTGCACTAATCAGAGTGCTGGAGGAAGTGTAACCCACACACCTCCTGGGTGTGGTGTTCTGTCCCGTCTAGTGGCACCGAGACCACTTAGAGAGATAAAATGAGTCTGCTCTGCAACCTTAGCTAACAAGCAGTTGGCTTTTAGCTTGTGCGGTATCGTCTCATACACTAAGCTCCAGAGGCCCCAGGTTCAATCTCGCCCGCTGACGACCGGGGTCTGTTGGCATTACAGAAGCACTTGATATTGCAGGACCGCATGGGTTGAGTGGCACAGGCCCACCTCCTTCCAGTTGCTATATCCTGCACATAAGTGCCACTTCTGAGAGTGTTCTGCCAGTGTGCCTCAGGCCTGCCCAAGAGGGACTACTACATAGAAGGGGATAGCTCAGTCTTTATGCCTATTGATCCTCACCGCTGAGACTGCCAACATGATGTGGACATGAAACAGACTGAAACCAAACCCATTTTACATAGGGGCCACTGAATGGCCAGCAGATGTTAACTACGGAACTGGGTTTGAACCAGGGTCCTATAGATAAACTCTAAA
This sequence comes from Eretmochelys imbricata, assembly GCF_965152235.1. Lineage (NCBI taxonomy): Eukaryota > Metazoa > Chordata > Testudines > Cheloniidae > Eretmochelys > Eretmochelys imbricata. Next base: position 17,708,486 of record NC_135584.1, read on the forward strand.
TCCCCTGAGACATCAAGTTGTCCACAATAAATCATTCTAAGGCTGGTGCTGTCACCCTGACAGTGTTGCGTGGCTGCTGTTAAAGGCCCTCTAGCATGGCTTTGGGAAATGCTTGTGGTAACGCTTGGTGACCCCTGATAGGATAGAGGAGGGAAATGCTTGTCTGGAAAGACAGAGAGTGGCATGAAGAGTTGTGCTGTGGCTTTTCTAGCAGCCTGGATAAGGAAACACGAAGGGTCTCCAGAATGGGTTGTGAGGGTGAGGGGAGTGGATAATGAGGGCAGTTCCCTGTTCTTGAGAGAGGACTCTAATTGGTAGGGGCCAAGGCTTAGGAATGGAGTGCTAATAAGGGGTCTGCACTTTACTGCGTTCTTATCTCAGCTAGGTGGGTTAGATTCAGTGATGCAGCAAAGAGCCTCTGGCCCTATGGGATTTGCTGCCTAATCTGACTACTTTGAATTCATCACCTCACTGGAGCCATTTGCTCCGAGTGTTGTTACTTGGGTGGTGAGGGTAGCCCCCCTCCTTTCCTTTGGAGGGGCAGATACAGAAGGTTGTAAAACTTTTGATCTTGCAAAAATGCTGCGCTCTCTGTGGGACGTAGCTAGCAAAAATCTCGTCAAAGTTGTTGGTGGCATTCATGGAGCAGCTGCAGACAGTGGAGCATTGCCTCTCAGACCAAGAAACAAGCACTGCATGGTGGGATCGTATCATAAGCAGGTTTGACGTGACGAGTAGCGGCTGCAGTACTTTCAGATGCAAAATGCCACATTCCTGGAGCTGTGCGCCAACCTCAGCCCAGCCCTCCAGAGCAGGGACCCCAGAATGAGAGTCGTACTGACAGTAGAGCAGCGAGTGGCAATTGCACGTGGAACGTTGCAATGCTGGACTGCTGCCAGTCAGTTGGACATCAATTTGGAGTTGAAAAATCCACAGTGGATCGGGCTGTTGTAACGCAGGTGTGCAGGGCCATTAATCATCTCCTGCCAGGCAGGACTGAGGTGGAGCAGCTGTCTGATGCATTTTAACAGCCAGGCACAAGAGCTATTAGAAGAGCTCAATACGGAGCTCTGCAGCCAGCAGCTACAGTAATGTGGTGTAGTGGACTGTGCTCTACCCAGACCTGAAGTTATGGGGTCTGCTAGGAATTGTGTGATGCTTGTTTAGTTGCATGAAACAAGCATTGGGCAATGGCACTGAATGCTGGCACTGCTTTCCACAGGTTGTGGTGGTTTTGGCTGAAATCTCCCTCTTGAGGGTAACAAAGCCACAGAGATCACAGCTGCTGCTGGCATCCCAAAGCCACCTGGGCCCATATGTCGCTAGCCTGTTTACTGCAATGGTGCCTGCCGAAGTGATCCCAGAGTGGCATGGGAAAGTGTCGTACTGCGGCGGAAGAAATAAGACAGCCCTCCCCAGAAACCTTTGGCGCCGGATTGCAGAGTACCTCCATGAATGTTTCATCGAGATCTCTCAGGAGGACTCATGGGACATCCCTGTGTACATAAACAAGCTACACAGCATGCCCCCTCCCCCGTCTAACTCTGCAAGGGAATGGAAAGCAGATAACAGCTCCACCTCTCTTTGTTGTACCCGCTGCCTCTTCTAGTATGAGTACATTACTGGAAAGTCGATAGCTGTGTCCTGCTGAGTTGGCGTCGGGTGTCATCAGTACATTTAACATTGTAGTGAGAAATGCCTTCACACATTTACCCGAGATCCCTTCCCCTGCATCAGGCTCACCTGTGCTTGACTGACTGGACGGCAGTGGGGTCTCAGACAGGTCCTGACTCACATCATAGCTGGACTCCCCCAGTTGCATGACACCCCCCCCCCCGCTGTTCATGGCAGAGGCCTGGGAGGTGTCCATGGGGGTGGTGATGGGGTCTCCGCCAAGTATGGCAGGAAGCTTGTTGTAAAAGTGGCAGGTCTGCAGCTCAGCACCGGATTGACTGATGGCCTCCCTGGTTTTCTGCTATGCCTGCTGCAGTTCCTTCACTTTCATGAGGAACTGCTGCTGATCCCTGTCATACTCTTATGCCATCTGCTCATAGATATGACTGCTTTGTAGCTGTACCACAGGCCCAGGAGAGCCAATACACAGGCAGGACCACATCTGGAGCATGTAGCTGGCATAGTCCACTGGGAAGTTGCACAAAACAAGGGAGAGCTCCTAGGTGTGCTCACCAAGCTGGGCAATCAGGAAAAAGCATTTCAAAAATTCATAGGTTTTTTTTTAAGGGGGTGTGTGGCTTCCGGTCTCCATAACCCCTGGGCAGTGTAGTTCACAACTGTGACCAGAGCGGTCAGTGTCGGGCATTGTAGGACAGCTGCTGGAGGACTGTTAGGGTTGACATAAGTCACACCCTGTCTACACTCGCACTGTGTCGACCTAAGTATATCAACCCTGGCTCGATGCCATTCGAGGAGGTGGTGTTACTGAGTTGCCATAATGGGGTGCTTACATCAGCGGGAGACATATTGAAATGTATGAGAATATGCACAGCTAGCTTTATGCAACACAGCTTACATTGATCTAATTTTGTAGTGTAAACCAGGCCTGAAACAAGATTGGGATAAACAGACAGGTCTCCTTTGCCTTCATGGTTCATAATTCTTCCCCTGTGTGACCTAGAAGTGAAATAGTCAAGATCCTTTGATAAACTACATTGGGCTCATCCATTGTGTCCAATCTGCCCTCCACGAAAGCATCATGTTCCCTGCTGCGGTGGTTCTTCTTGAGTCTCTGCAAGTACTGGCAGATCATGTGCCCTGTGTTTGCAATGCTCATGACAATAGTGCAGAGCTGTGCAGACTCCACTCTCCTGTCAGGGATGGCTGACAGCGAGAAGGGCCATGTGGGTTTGTGGGATTTTTAAAAAAGGTGCAAAAATTATGGGATAGGGAAAAAGAAAAGGAGGACTTGTGGCACCTTAGAGACTAACCAATTTATCTGAGCATGAGCTTTCGTGAGCTACAGCTCACTTCATCGGATAGGGAAAGTTGCATGTCGGAAACTTAACCCCTCTGTCCCAGTCACTCCTGCACAACTTGTTTCTGCCTCACCATGCATTGCCCAAATTTCCCAACAGACTGTGTACTGGGTGAGGGTGATACTTACCCATGGTGCAGCACACTGGCATTGACACAAGCACCCCTGGGGAGTACAGTGCTGGCAGAAGGAGTCAAGTGTGCACACACACAAGTGATAGACTGACTGTGGCGGCTTTATGCCAATGTAACTTGTGTCAGCCAAAGTTTGTAGGGTAGACATGACCTTTTGTAGCAGTGGTTAATGCTCTGTATTGCTGAGTAAGAGGCATAAGTTCCTTTCCCAGCCTTGGGGTGTTTTGTGAACATAGGACCCGCAGGATTGGGATTATTTCTCAGAGGCCTATCTTCCATAACTAGTCCTGATCTCCACTTGTTCTGCGGCTGGTATTATTTCCATGGCTGTGTTGCCATGTGGGAATTCTGGGTTTGAGTTCTGGTCCCCGGCCGGAGGGTTAGGGGTTTTCCCGGCTTCCATAGCTAATTTCTGGCATTACTAACAGTACCACCTTCCTCCTCCCAGGGACCAGGTCTCTTATTGATATGCCTGGGTGAGAGGAGACGGGAAGAGAATGCAGATGATCTGGGCCAGGGCTAGATCAGGACAGAGTGAGAGGGACCAGATTCTTCTTTCAGAGAGATCAGATTGACTGTGGTTGGCTCGTTCTGAAAGTCATTACCAGTGTCTGTGAGTTGGGATGTGGGTCCTTCAAATCAAACTCTGCCTGGGAACATCTGTCAATTCCCCATCCCTTTTATTTTATCAAGGGAAATCAGAGGCTTTGAATGATCATTGCTGGGCATCCACATGTTGTCACTTGAGCTGGATGCCCGAATGGGGGCTCTGTGTGTCATCTCACCAGCTGTCTGTGCTCAGACGTAGGGTGAGGCTGGGAGTGGCTTGGGGTGAGGAAGGGGTTATGTCAAGATGCTTACAGAAAAAGGAAAGAACAACAAGGGAACATTTCCCAAGAAAGCTTCAGAGTTGCGTCTGATGTGAACTTGCAACGGATGGAGGCGTGATCCTTCAAGAGAAACAGAAAAGGGGTGGATCAGAAATCCCAGGACTTGGCCCCTATGCTGCCTTCAGATATAAACAAGGCACTGCATGTGCAAACATTCCTATAGTGCACCCTATCTGCGCCTGTGCCTGGCTATTGGCCAAATGAAGCTGAGAGGCCAAGTGGCCCGAACAGTTGAACTGCATTGAACAGAGCAAATCAGTGTTGCAGGCCATTTGGGCAGGAAGGTGCTCTCTTCTCTAGACACTTTGCCTGGGTGGTGGAATTCACTGCAGGGCACAGGGTTTGTACAAAGCCCTTTTGGACCATTTAAATCCTATTAAGCCCTTAATGTGGATCTTCAGTGTTGCATTGAGACTTGTGCAGGCCCTGTACACAGGGCTGAATTTCTGCCGTGGGGTACAGATTAAGCACAGCTCATCTTTATATTTAGAATCTTCACAAGCTGTGTCCGGGGAAAATCGCAGCAGGTGTCATCAGTCACTGCAGCCTGGAGGGTGAGGTGAACTGTGCTGATACTGCACTGCAGGATACAAAACCAAATGCAGAATTTCATGTCACAGGCTCTGGTTTAAAATGCATCTGGACTTGTAACTGGGCCAGACCTACAGCTTTGCCTCTAGGCTGAGAGTCTGAGCTTTCCAGTGCATCCAAACTCCAGGCTTACCATTGCCTCTCCAGTGGCCTGCAAAGACTTTGCACAAGCTCTGAAGGAAGAAAGTCCCACCCCACACATTTTTTACATCTTCTGACATTTCTCCTTTTCTATGCTTGCCATCAGTACCAACACTATACGCAGGACATTCCAAAGTAACCATCGTTCAGAGATAGAGGACAGGGGGAAGAGAGATTTTGAAAGAAAAATGAACCGATGAAGCTGCAACAGAGGAGAAAGCTCTGGTACTAAGAGTAACCAGAAAGGAGGTTGATTCTGGATGAATGGAAGGAATAGGAAGAGAGAGAGGAGATCTGTGAGATTACTGGAGTAAGTAGATGGATGGCAATGGAAGCATTTAATAAAGCCTTTTGCTATTCACTAATTATTATGGTGCCCTATAAAAACTCAGCTGTGAGCAAGTCCAGGTATTACAATCTTAGAAGTTGCATATGGTTTTTCTATTTTATTACTTTATTTTTTGTACATTTGCCAAGCTGGATAAAGCTCTGTATAGTTTTACACAGTGAACAAAACATTCCCTGAAGAAAGACAATTTTTTTTCAGCTGTCAAATATTTAAAGGAAGACAATGTTAACGTGATCAGCTGCAGGTTGATTCTGAGCTGGTGAGCAGCTCAGGTTGACAAAGCTTTGCCTTGTGGGAGGGTCTGTGTTGGAATGAAGGGTCTCAGAAATCTACTGAGGCTACATTAGAAGCAGCAAAACAAACAAACAAACAAACCCCCGAACAATGTTTTGTATGAAATCCATCTCTGAGACCAGCATGGTAGAACTTATCCCCAATATTCTGGTCTCCCTATAGGCTCAATCCTGAGCAGTGTGAAAGCCAGTGGGAGTTGAGGGAGCTCAGCTCCTGTCAAGAGGTGCCTAGCACCCTTCAGAATCATGTGTGTAGATGGCAAGCTCTGTAATCTGCAAGGCACATCAGACACTTTTGCTTTGAACTGTGTTTCCTTCCGCCATTTAAAAACAGCTTAATAAGTATTTTGACATAAAATACGGCCAGAAGCAACAACTGTTTGTCTGACTGTGCCTGTTGTGTGTGTCATGGAGGGTTTCTTTTGCACAACAAAGGAACACTACATCTTTCGTAAGTGATTGCACAAGAAAAAAGCCACAATATTTGGAAAGTAAAGTATGAATCAAAATTTTACTTCAGTACAGCCAGAGGAACTGAAATTTGCAACCCAACAGCAAGAATTAAATTGCAGTGGCAGCAGTTGCTGGGTCCAGGTGGTGTGTGTTTGGAGACAGTGCTTTATGACGTTGGTTTTCCTTTAATGTGGTTCTGGGTGTGCTGTCAGGAAGAGTGATACCAGGAAACAGTTTAGCCCAGTGGAAAAAAAAAAATCCCGGAAAAGTCACTTAGAGAAGAACATTTGGCTTTGAAGTACATTAAAGAGAGAATATTGCTACTTTGCATTTATGCAGCACTTTTTCATCTGTACCCCTCCATGGTGCAAAAGCATTGAGGAACAGATAGAGAGACTGCGGCCCAGACAGGTGAAGGGATTTGCCCAAGAGCCACACAGGCAGGCAGTGGCAGAGTTGGGAATAGAACCCAAGTCTCCTGGCCCCTTGTTCCTGGACCCTTTACAGGAAACTAAGCAGAACAAACAGCAGAACACAAACTTTTGCCCCATTGATTGAAAAAGGGTGAAGAAGGAACTTTAACTCACTATTCTGACAACCATCTGACAGCTCTTTGGCAGCCCATGCAAAATGAGCTGGTGTTCCCAGAGGAAGTGTCTACATCACATTGACCTTAATTGGCCAGTTTATTGGCATTCTCAGTGGAGACACCAAGAATTGATGGGGCCAGAGAGATTAACTCCTTTCTCACTTCAGGAATTGTCTGCCCTGGTAGAATTAAGGCACTGTTATTAGGGTGAAGTGGAAAGTTTACCTTGCTGCAACCCTGTGGAATGCTCTTTGGGTGGTTAAAGGAGGACTTCATTCTTCAGGGCTGTCAGTTGCTGCCGCCTTCTTGCTCTTAAGTGAATAATAAAATAAAGTTATGTCTCAAATTAGCAGAATTGCTTGATCACAGTTATGTGAGCAATTGTTGTGATTAAAGTGCAATCCCAGCAAATGCTCACACAACCAAGCAGTTGGACATCTGGATCTTTACCTGTTTGTGTACTCACACGTGTTGCGGAAACGATCTGACCTCAGTGCTAGAGGGAATTGCTTATTCTTACTAAGAGGTGAGAACACTCCTGAAGTCTCTAACCAAGTCTTACTTGCACAATGCCAGTTGCAAACTGCACATGTCAGTGGCTTGCCTTGTTAGGAGATCTGACCAGGATGCCCTCTGTGTCCCTTGCGGATGGGCAGAGCTGTTCTAGTAAAATACGAGCTGACTTGGACCTGAACTGAACCTTCTGTGAAAAAATCTGGGGAGATTTAAATTTAAAAATAGAGAATGCTTCATTTGTGTGGCTTCCTCTGCACTTCCTGGTTTTGGCTAGTGATGTAAATGCTGAGATGCCTCAAAACAGAAGCCTCTTCTGAGGAGATTTCCAGCCTAGAGGTACAGGCTCGGGAAGTTTGGATGAGGAGTGGAGAAGTAGTTGAGCTTTTCAGAAACAAACGCCGGACTCTGCTGTGAGTCTCTCATCTCCGGTGTGTTTATGAATCTCTCTCAACTTCTCTGTTCCTCTCAAGGGTGCATCCTGTTCCTGTTCTCTTTTGCATTGTTCTAAGGGTATGTCTTCACTTCAGAGTTCATTCAAGCTTTGACTCAGGTGTTACCCCTAACCCACCTCCTGTCCACACACACACATCCCTCTTAACCGTGTTTGGTGGCGTTTTCAACCTCTCTGACCTGGCTGGACTCAGGTCCACTCTCACTTGAGGCTGGTAACTCACTTTTGAGTGAGGGTGCACTCAAGTGTCGATAGTCCTCCAGTGCCGTCCCACAATTCCCCTCATGTGCCCAGGACAGACAAGTTCTCCCAGAATTCACTGCGAAAGAATCAGAGTGGCTCAGCTTACTGCAGCACATTGGCTATGCCCCCAAAAGCCTTAGTCACACACATGGTAGACTCCAACAGCAGTGAGAACACGGTAACTTGGGTCGGGCTTTGTGGTGTGGACGCTCACACCTGGACTAAATTAACCTGGACGCTCATGCTCAGACTTGAGTGCTGGTCACCTGGGCTAACTCTGCAGTGCAGACGTACCCTAGTACAGTGCTTGCTTTCTGGGACCCAAGCCCTTAGCTTTTTCTTTTTTCAAAGGTGAGTGCAGAAGATACTTGAGAGATGGCTTCAAAAGAAACAAAGATGGGGGCGGAGAGAGAAATCTTGCTGCCTTTTACTTCTGTTTTATGAACTCATGATGACGTTGGTTATGTTTGCAGTGTAAACAGCAGTTCCAGCTGAACTGATGAAATATGGTCAAATGGTTGAGGCTTTAACAAGAAACAGGAACAAATGCCCCAGGGTTGTAAATGTGAAGCAGGATTTGGGGGTGGGCATATTCTCTCTCTGACCATAATAAGACTCAAATGTATACCAGCCCTAGCAGCGGTGAGACAGGGGTCTCTTGGTTTTTCCATTGCAAATCTTCTTCTTTAGGGATTGATAACCCAGCCATTTTCATATGCGTTAATCTTAAATTGCACAAAGTGAATCATTTCCAACCTCCCTCCTCCTTGGACAAAGCTGTCTTTTCCTTTTATATTTTTTCAAAGGGGAAAGGTCTCTTGTGCATTGAAAGAGGCCTCTTTCCCCCAGCATTTTACACATCAATCAATTGTCTTGAGCCTTTTACAGTTCTCCTAATCCTGTTATCTCCCTTGATGTTATCCTCCTCTCAACCTTTCCTGCCCCTCCCTGGATACATCTGAGGATGCCCTTTGAGACTGTTGGGTAGTTTGCATAATGACATCCATCAAGACCATCCCTAGGCCTAGAACCCATGGAGCCCTGATATTGTTATCAAATCACATCTCATTTGAAGTTCTATGAGAGCTGCAAAGAATCTCGGGTGCATCTTTGCAAGAATGGCTGACTTTAGTATGGCAGGAAGAAAAAGGATTGAGACCTCCTGATATGGAGGGCTCCCTCTGAAGATGAGGGCTCTGTTTGTTCGGGCATGATGAATCTGTGCTGGTTCTTCACTCTCTTTGTCCTTGTTGATGGAGTTTTTTTTCTCTTAGAGCAGGGGAGAAGGAGAAGCTACATATCAGTTTCAGGTTAGTTTTAAATATGGACTCCAAGCTGTGACAAGGAGCGAAATCCTATAGCAAGGTCTCTCTCCACATCTTTCTTTAATCAGCACTGAAATGAGATCTACATTAGGTGTGCATCATTCTGCATACCACTGAAGAGGCTTTCATTGGTTTCTGGAAGAACATATTTCAGTTGAGAGACTGTGAAGCCAGAAAATGCCAGTTTCGCCACATGTTTTCATTTCTTGTTCTGTAAGAGTGTGGGGGTTTTAGTCTAAGACATTAAAACATGCAACTATTTCAGCTTATAAACTGACCCTTTTGTAGAGCAGACATAGGGTCAAAAATGAAGGCAAATAACTGTTTAAAGATCCACTGATGTTTCATGGGGAACTCAAAAAAACAGCCCATTTGGAGACAAATTCTGCTGTTACATAAAATGGGAATTTTTCTGCCTCTGTGTTACTGTTTTTTGTTATTGCTGGAGATATCAGCATGAAAGCAGGTTCCTTATTCTTGACTTCATTTGCTTCTTCTGCTTATTCCCGAGCAGCAGCCAGAATCCGGTGTGTGTTGACACGTGTTCCGGAGTGGTGGACAGGGGAGCAGGTGCTCTGGCAATGACTGTGGTGCCATGCAGGGTTTCAATCTCAGGGGAGGTAGACAGGAGAAGCAGGTGAACTGCTAGGAAATAGAATATTCCCCCCACCCCCTCTGTATACGTCCCCAGTGATACAAAATAAAGTAATTACAGTAAATACTCTAGAAAGTAAAGGACCTGGGGATAGAGTGGATTCTAAAACGAATAGGTTTCAGATGTTTCTATGTGGCTTCAGCTCCAGTTGGAGGATACATTTGTGTTCATATTAACCAAGGGATACAAAAGCAGGAGCGATACATTTCTAAAACGTGGATTTTCTATGCAATATATAGCATATGCAGATTACACAAGAGGTATAAAAGGATAAGGGATAAAATCTGACTCCGTCTGTGCACCAACACAGGGAAGGAAGACTGTCCCATAGACACCTGCTGCTGGACTACCTGGACTTTAGGTCCAGGCACATAGGCGTAAGGGGTGCTGCATGTCTGCTTACTCCTCCGTCCCAGAGACAGGTGGATGGGGAAGGGTGAGGAATGGGCAGAGCTGAGCCAGAGACGATAGGAGGTGTAATTTGCTCCTGGTATAGGGCAACAACAATGACCACCTTCCTGAAGTAAGAGGGGAGCAGAGAAAAAATCGGGTGTAACTTAGACATCTCATATGCATGCCACAAAAGCTTATGTACCACACCACGCCATCGTATATTTCATAGTTTGTTATGTTTATTTGGTATTTCTAAATGCATTCTAATACATCAGTAACTCTGAATATTCTTTCCATCTATCTATCCTTACCTCCTTGACAATGACAGAATTATGGTATTCATCATTGTGCTGGACAGTGAATGCTCGGATGTTACTGAAGATTAATGTAGAGCTCTGATGAGTTTACGTAGCAGTCATAACTCCAAATGCATAATCTATTGATGTGTGGCACCAACTGTTAAAGCATGCACCAGCTGCAAATCTAAGCAGAGTCTGGAGTGAGTTATGAGGAACATTCATGCATGGAGTGTGTGAAGTTATTATTATGTGATGCTGCTCCTGCCCAGTGGTTCACATGAAGCACATGGGCTTGCCAGGTCTCCAGCTGTTTGCTTGCGCAATGGCTGGTTTTTAAACAACAACAATAACATCACCAAATGCATTTTGATTCATAATAGAATTGTGTTTCATTGACTAAGAAGTCAGAGGGAGATAAATTACTGCTGTTTCCCTTCTCTACCCTCTAGGAGCTTGGATTAAGAATTAATGGGGGGGGGGGGAGTTTTCTGATGGTCCCTTTAAAACAAACAATGAAGCAGTGATGGTGGAGCCTGGTTTGGATTTTATTAAGGAAAAATGAAAGATACAAATGCAATGGTGGAAACTGAGGCAACAATCTTGCAGAGGGCAGGAGTAATTACAACAAAGCAGCATGCTCAGGCCTGGGGGTAGGACGAGGAAGCCCCTCCTCTCATGTCTGAGTGACCAGCACACATGTGCCTTGGCTGGAGAGCAGCTTGGCCTGAAGCACAGCCTACAGCAGGGAGAGTCAAGCACGGAAATGTCACTGGACTGCCTCTCCCCTGAAATAAAATGGGAAGAAAGGATTCAAGAAAGAGGGAACAAAGACTAAATATTCCAATCCCAGGAATGGAGAGTTGAGGGTTGTTGGTTTTTTAAGGCAAGTAATCAACGGGCTGAAGAAGAAATGCCAGTTGGCCAACACATTTCCTGCTGCCCCTATCCCACTGCTGCCTCTGTCCTGAACACTCACTTCAGCATGAAGCAAACTCAAGGCTCCCCATCTGGGCACCTGATTTGGAACGCACTAATTCGGGGCTGTGCCTGAAGGTGAAAGCTGCCCTCTTTTTTTCTGGGAGAAGCACGAAAGGAGATGACCCCAACTGTGCCCAGTGATTCCTTGAGTGAACAGGTGAATGGCTCTGTCTGGTTTTTGTTTGGCTGGATTGGGGACAGAAGTAATCAGTCACTCTTTAAGGGTATGGATACGCTGCGATTAGACACCTGTGGCTGGTCTGTGCCCACTGACTTGGGCTTGGGCTATGGGCTGTTTTATTGCAGCATAGAGTTGCAGCCCCAACTCTGGGACCCTCCCCTCCTCATTGGGTCCTAAAGCCTGGGCTCCATCTGAGCCCGAACGTCGATACCACAACTAAACAGCCCTTTAGCCTGAGTCAGCTGTCACAGACCAGACATGGGGTTTTAATTGCAGTGTAGACATATCCTAAGAGGACAACACAGACAGAGCACGTTGCTGGGAGACAGACAGCACAAACGAGTGGAGAAAAGCCCTATGGGTCATAAAGCAAGGCTAATATATAAGACCTCTTATGAAAGAATGGGACAGGCAGTGCCTGCTTAAAAATCACACACCGTTAATAAAACAAATTCCTTCATCTGTGTGCAGCTAATATGCTATTAAAACGGAAAGAGTTTTAAAGTCTGATTTGCATTTTGTCATTGAAGCTCTTTGTTTATACATTTCACTCAGCATGGACATTCCTTCTAGGCAGCTTCCCTTTCTGGTTACCTGATCTGATCTTATCCTATCCCTGTAGTCTCACTGAAAGTCAATGGGACTTAGGTGCTTTTGAAAATTTTACCCTGTCTTTTCTAAATCAAAAACGCATATTTTTAAAAAATACCCAAATGTAGAAAGGCTTGGCCTTTTGATGTTGGGAAATCTCAGGGTAAAGCAAGTGGAATGAAGGAAAGTTTTTAACTGGAAGTTTCCCTTAAGTTTGTGTCAGATGTTGGACTGCAGTTTTAAAAATACCACCGCTAGCCACAGGTGCAGAAACAATCTTGTGTGTCACATGCTGTGACACTGGAAGGATATTTCCACATCTTGAGGTGATTAACTGGGTAAATATTTTGCCCAAGTTTTTCTGGAGAGTGAGTGTTTTCTGCTAGGGAAATTCTTTTTTTCCAGAAGTGATACCCACCTAGATAAATTGCAGGTATTTCCTGCAAATACTATGTCTTAATAATTCATTAGCAACCCCTATGTGAGTCTGTTGGGTTCGGGGAACCCTTGCCTCTTAGATACATTTGGTTGGCATTGGTTATTATTATGACACTTACTTTTTAAAAATGTGAATGTCCCAGACAATTCTCTCCCTTTCTATCTTGGTCTTACTGACAGATGCTTCGTTTACAGCATCGCCATGTGTCTTTGCTTTTTATCAATGAATTTGTTGCTGTTTCTTGGGTGAGGCACAGGGAAAGCTTGCCCCACCCAGCTTTCCTAGTGCAGTTTAATCTAGACCCTGCTGTTCTGTGTCTGGGATCCCCCACGTAGCTCTGCCAGTTCACTTCAGCTGTGTGCTATGCTACAGCTGCCCCAGCTATTCTAGCCTTCCTCCTAGCTCTGCCAGTGCATTTCAACCCCAATCTCCAGGCTTGAACTTCTCCTCAGCAGAGACTGTGAGTGAATTTGCCGGTGGTAACGAAGTGTGTGATGTTATTGTGTAGTCTAGTTACTAGATAGCAAGTGCCTATATCACAGTTAGCACTCCTGCCCCATGGCATATGAGAGGTTTCCTGTGTTGCTACTGCGGATGCTTTAGCTATTCTGTGCACAAACAGAGGAGTTGCCCTACCTCCAGCACCTTCAATGAGAACTAAGTTCACTTTGGGCCAGACTCTGCCACTCTTATGCCGAGTAATTCCCCCTCCAAGTCGTCTCATTAAACAGTAAAGTGCTGCTCAGTGCAGGGGTTCTGGCACGATGGGTGCTGGTGTGCTGGCTTGAAGTAATAATAGCAACTGACTGCATGGCTACCGTCCTCTACAGGGTTTACAGTTTGGTTCAACGGCTTTTAGTACCCACCACTGTAAAAATTGTCCCAGCTCCCCTAAGTGTGAGTAAGGATGCCAGAATCAGCCCCTTAGAGAATAGAAGTTATTTAAAAGAATGATCTGACCATCCATGCACGCGAACTTGTGACTCTCGTTCCCTGGGATGGTTAAACGCCCATGTCTGTCTCCGACCCATTCATCCTCACACCCATCCAGCTTCCTGAACACTTGTCATTCAGTTCCCTTTCACTTCTATGCCTGGGAAAGATCATAGCAGAGAGACAACTCGAGAGAAAAGTGTTCAGAACCGTTTCCCGAGGTTGTCAGATGTAGTTTAAGGAAAAATTCAACTTGCTGCTGAAAGGTGAATCCACATTTGGAATCCATACTCCAGAGAGGTAGCTGGTACAGGAGAGAGTCAAGACAAGATTAGCTAAAACACTATGGGGACTATTGGAGGTCAAAGTCTGATATCATTCACTCAGGATCAGATGAGGTGAGATCTGAGAGGTGTCCTGGTTTGACTGTCTATGATTTTAAAGGCAGGTTTCAGAGTAGCAGCCATGTTAGTCTGTATCCTCAAAAAGAAAAGGAGTACTTGTGGCACCTTAGAAATAAATTTAAGGTGCCACAAGTACTTCTTTTCTTTTTATGATTTTAAAGAATTTCCAATGAACATGCTATAGATTATAAACGCCTTGTAATAGGGATTTGCCACTTGGAGTGTTTTTGTACAGCACCTCGTACAGCCATGATACTAAATACATTAATAATTACAAATCATTCAGGGTAATCTTCAGGTTGGTTTATGAAGGTTTCCTTCCTTCCCGGAATTCTGTGAACCTTTACTATACTTGGAACATTTCCACCTCCCAAATTCAACATGGTTTTTGACCTGGATTTTCAAAGTTGCACATTCATATAAACTGGTCATTGGCATGTGCAGGGATGGTAATTCTGTGCACAAATTAGGCTTGACCTTCTGAAAAGTTGGGCTCTGGTTTACAACGTTGTGCCCTGGTACTGCACTCTTCACAGTGTCTTTGAAATTAGTGTAACGGTTCCTCAGTCTCCAGTCAGTGGCCCAGCCTTTGTTAAAAGTCTATTTGGGTAGGGGTGCCACCACGAATGATTTCTCCTCGGGGATGAAAGAATGATTCATGCTGTTGCACACTGTGGTGCAAGGCTGGGGGTGATGTCATTGTGCTGGGTCTGGAAGAAGTTCCAAGCACACTTTGGCGTGTAGCTGACCTGGTTTAAAGGCTGTGGAAATGTCCCATCGGAACTGGGACAATCTTACAAAAGTTGGGACAGGTGGCAAAGTGACAGCCTGTGCTCAGTAAAAACAAATCAGTGAACGGCTCAGAGATTTATTACATCAGGCAAAACTATGCAACGCAGCTCTCTACATCTGCTAAACTGATGAGGCTGGAAACATACCGAAGTTACACTGGAATCCTCTTTGACACTCAGCCTGCAGTCATTTTTGCTAAGGCTGGGATCTAATTCAGAAATGCATTAAAGGCCCAACTCCTCATGGCAGAGCTGGACTCTTCTACTGTGCTCTCCTTATATGCCTGGCTCTCTGAGATCTGCACAAGTAGGAGGAGAAGCAGATCAGAGTGAAGCTTTGATGGGCAGATCCCAGAGAATTTTGCCCATAGTTTGTAAATAACTCTGGATCCAGAACTTGAGTTTTGTCTTTGCTCAGTGTTCTTGGCATCCCTCTGCAGCATTTCCAGTATTCTTTATCCTGATCAGTATCACTACTCTTTGGAAATGACTTCCACACACAATGGTATAGCTGTATTTTTCACTCCCATAGACAGTTCCCCCCCCCCACCCCTTAGTGCTCTTCCTCGTCAGCCTGGTATTGCCACACTTTATAAATACACTTGCAGAAGTGCTATAAGCCAACCCTCCTTATTTATGGACAGAGTTGCAAATTCAATCCAGATGGTGCTGTTTTCCAAAGTCTGCTTCTGAAATCTGTTTGCAAGATATGATCTGCACGAGCATATGCCCCATCGGCTGCTTTCAGGAGATCTCATTTCAGGTTTCATGGTTAATAGTGCAGTATCAAAATCACCCTTCCATAAATGCCCAGAGTAGGTGGGATTGGATCCTTTTTGGTTGCCACAGCAGCTCAGTGTCTAAAAGTTGCTTAGACACAATTGTTATTTTAAAAAGAGCTCTGGTGATGACGTACCAGACATAACCATTTCCAGGAAATTCTTGGGCCTTTTATCTTGGTAAGAATAAAATGTTTTTAATGCTAAAACAGCAATTAATGACACAATTAATAATAATGATTAGCTTTGCACCAAGAAGCATATGACTCTCGTGCACGCTAGAGACACATAGGGGATGTGGTTTCTCAAAATGCCAGCCACAAAGAGACAGTCACATTTATTTAACAGTGCATGTTCTGGAGAGCTTGTGTTCAAACTACTCACAAATTTCTTGTTCTGGACTCAGTCCCTGCTATCAGCTCACATCATATCCATTTCAGTTTCCCAGGCCGATCTCTCTTCATATTCTTCTCCCTCTCTCTTCTCCCTCTTTCATAAGAACTGCCATACTGTGTCAGACCAATGGTCCACCTAGCCCAGTGTCCTGTCTTCTGACAGTGGCCAGTGCCAGATGCTTCAGAGGGAGTGAACAGAACAGGGCAATTTATTGAGTGATCCACTTGTCGTCCAGTCGCAGCTCCTAGCAGTCAGAGGTTTAGGGACACCCAGAGCATGGAATTGCATCCCTGACCTTCTTGGCTAATAGCCATTAATGGGCCTATCCTCCATGAACTTATCTAATTCTTTTTTGAACCCAGTCATACTTTTGCCCTTCACAGCATCCCTGGACAATGAGTTCCACACTTTAACTGTGCATTGTGGTAAAGACGTTCTTCCTTATGATTGTTTAAAACCTGCTGCTTATTAATTTCATTGTGTGACCCCTGGTTCCAGTTATATAAAGGAGTAAATAACACTTCCTTATTCACTTTTTCCACACTATTCATGATTTTATAGAATCTATCATATCTGCCCTCAGTCGTCCCTTTTCCAAATTGAACAGTCCCAGTCTTTTTAATCTCTCCTCATATGGAAGCTGTTCCTTACCCTTAATCATTTTTGTTGCCCTTCTCTGTACTTTTTCCAATATCTGTTTTGACATGGGGCAACCAGAACTGCACACAGTATTCAAAGTGAGGGCATGCAATGGATTTATATTGTGACATTATGATATTTTCAATCCTATTATCTATCCCTTTTCTAATGCTTCCTAACATTCTGCTGGCTTTTTTGACTGCTGCTGCACGTATTGAGATGTTTTCAGAGAACTATCCATGATGACTCCAAGATCTCTTTCTTGAGCGATAACAGCTAATTTAGACCATATCATTTTGTATGTCTAGTTGGAATTATGTTTTCCAATGTGCATTACTTTGTGTTTATCAGCACTGAATTTCATCTTGCCCAGTCACACAGTTTTGTGAGATCCTTTTGTAATTCTTCGCAGTCAGCTTTGGATGGAACTATCTTGATAAACCTCACAGTTTATCCCCTTTTCAAGATCATTTATGAATATGTTGAATAGCATTGGTCCCAGTACAGATCCATGGGGGACCCTGCTATTTACCTCTCCCCACTGTGAAAGCTGACAGTTTATTCGTTCCCTTTGTTTCCTATCTTTTAACCAGTAACTGATCCATGAGAGGACCTTTCCTCTTATTCCATTACTGCTGACTTGCTTAAGAGCCTTTGGTGAGAGTTCTTATCAAAAGCTTGCTGAAAGTTCAAGTATGTTATATCCACTGAATCTCCCTTGACCACGTTTGTAGATTTGTGAAGCATAATTTTCCTTTACAAACGTAGCATTGACTCTTCCCCAACATATTGTGTTCATCTGTGTGACTGATAATTCAATTCTTTACTTAGTTTGAAGCAGTTTGCCTGGTACTGAAGTTACGCTTACCAGTCTGGAATTGACTGGATCACCTCTGGAGCCCCTTTAAAAAATTGGTGTCACATTAACTATCCGCTAGTCATCTGGTACAGAGGCTGATTTAAGTGATAGGTTACACACCACAGTTAGTAGTTCTGCAATTTCATATTTAAGTTCCTTCAGAACTCTTGGGTGAATACCATCTGGTCCTGCTGACTTATTACTGTTTAATTTATCAATTTGTTCCAAAACCTCCTCCACTGACACCTCAATCTGGGACAGTTCCTCAGATTTGTCACCTAAAAGACTGGCTCAGGTGTGGGAATTACCCTCACATCCTCTGCAATGAAGACGAATGCAAAGCATTCATTTAGCCTCTCTGCACTAGCCTTGCCTTCCTCGCGTGATCCTGTAGCGCCTCCATCATCCAGTGGCCCCACTGATCATTTGGGAGGCTTTCTGCTTCTAATGTACTTGAAAATATTTTGCTGTTAGTTTCTGTGTCTTTTGCTAGTTGCTTTTCAATTTCTTTTTTGGTCTGCCAAGTTATACTTTTGCGCTTGACTTACTAGAGTTTATGCTCCTTTCTATTTTCCTCAGTAGGATTTGACTTCCCTGTTTTAAAAGACGCATTTTTGCCTCTAACCATCTCTTTTATTCTGTTGTGTAGCCATGGTGGCATTTTTTGGTCCTCTTACTATTTTTTGAATATGAAGAATACAGGTAGTTTGAGCCTTTTTGTGGTGTTTTAAAAAGTTTCCGTGCAGCTCGCAGGCATTTCACAATTGTAACTGTGCCTTTTAATTTCCATTTAACTGGCCACCTCACTTTTGTGTAGTTCCCCTTTTTGAAGTTAAATGCTACTATGGTGGCGTTCTTTGGTATCCCCCCCCCCCAAGAATGTTAAGTTTAATTACTTTAGGGTCACTATTATTGACCAGTTCATCCATATTCACCTCTTGGACCAGATCTTATGCGCCACTTAGGAGTAAATCAAGAATTGCTTTCTCCCTTGTGGGTTCCAGGACTAGCTACTCCAAGAAGCAGTTATTAATGGTATCTAGAACTTCTATCTCTGCATCCCGTCCTGTGGTGACATGTTCCCAGTCAATATGGAGATAGTTGAAACCCCCCATTATTATTGGGTTTTCTGTTTTTGTAGCCTCTCTAATATCCCTGAGCATTTCACAGTCATTGTCACTGTCCTGGTCAGGGGGTGTGTAGTATATTCCTACTGCTATACTCTTCAAGTATGGAAATTCTGTCCTCAGAGATTCTGTGGTACAGTTTGATTCATGTAAGATTTTTACTATATTTGACTCTATAGTAAAAATCTTCAGTGAATCAAACAGTACTACAGAAGCTCTATGGATAGAAATTCCATGCTCTCAACATCCACCTCTTTCTCTCTGCACCTCTTCCCCCTCTCCCCGCAGCCATCTCTCTCTCCTTGCTCCTTCCTTCAGTCGCCAAGCTAGATGAGGACCATCATCAGGATTAGCCTTAGCAGTTTTTTGCCAGGCCTGCAACCATCCCAGAGGAGCTCAAGGGTTCTTGAACAGTTTAAGTTTCCGAAAGTTATAATCTCCGGAAGGCACAGTCCGGAAAATGTGCAGTGTAGCAGCACAGGGGTGTGGGTAAGTCTATCACAGCCCAGGCTTCATAATATGATTCAGACAGGCTAGTGGGGATGAAGGTTTAAGTATCAGTGTTGCCAACTCTTGCGATTTTATGGTGCGTTTCGCCGTATTTGGTGTTTTCCTTAAAGCCCGAGCTCACGTGACTACAGGAAAATCTCAGCTTTCATTTCTAGGAAAAGCTTGAAAATGTGAAGTCAGGGCACCCTAACAGCTCAGAAACTGTAAGGCAAGTAACGGGAACTCAAAGGGGCTGGCAGTAGTGTAGCCCATATCATTTGTCTTGCAGCGCATTGGTCAGTCCCTAATGGTCAAAGTCAGGGGGATTATTTGTTTCAGCCGTTGGTATGAAAGCTCTACAATAGGACAATCCCTAGCATTTTGGGGTGGGTCTGAAAAACACTCCCCCCCTCCCCCAAAGCCCTTCCCCCCTTCCCTCCATTTTGTAAAGTTTCTTGTCTACCGTGATTGCACTGCTAGGCACAGTGCCAGCCTGAGAATTTGGAGGTGGCTTAGGGAGAGGGCTCTTTGGCATACACCTGAGTCCCTTGCTCAGTTCACTACACCATATGGCCCCTCATGCTATTGAGCTGTCTCTCCGTGTGGCCAGAAGTCATGCTGGCTG
Source organism: Eretmochelys imbricata (assembly GCF_965152235.1). Lineage (NCBI taxonomy): Eukaryota > Metazoa > Chordata > Testudines > Cheloniidae > Eretmochelys > Eretmochelys imbricata. The sequence continues at coordinate 17,728,031 of NC_135584.1, forward strand.
CTGTGCAGCAAGCGCTTGAGATGTCCCAGTGCCATTAACGGTAGCCTGGGAGGCATTGCCTCTACAGCTGTAAACCTGAACTGAGGCCTTCCCAAAGGTCAAGGGACCCATAGCTCTGTCTTGTCCAGACATAGGTGGCTGTGACTGGACAGCAGATAACTTGTGATCATTAGGAAAAATCTATGCGACGCCTTCAAGCCTAGTGTTCATCTGGTACTGGCTACATTTCCAAAGCGCCACAAAGGGCTGCAGAACTGCAATTTCCCTTTACGCTTCTTGGTCCCCCACATTCAGGGTGGGAAACTTGGCAAAAGCTGGTTTTGACCATTGGTATCAAACTGATAAGAGTCTGACCTCAAAGTCCATGTTGGACAACAGTCTTCCTAAAAATCCTGCTTTTTCAGGGAACTCGCAGTGGTTGCTATTTACATCTGCAGAACAAAAACATGCTTTGATGGGATGAACTATTGAGGTGATCTGGCTTCCCTGCTCCAGTACCTACAAAACCTTTGTACTGCATTTAACAGGTGTGAGAAGAAAGAGAGTGGGCAGAGGGGTGTGTGAGCTGACTAACATAGGTAAAGAGCAGGAGAGATTCTACTGTCTTCTGCTGGTGCCACAGACTTTTGACAGTTTTTGACATGTTTAACTTGCCCTTAGCCATTTGCTCCAAGCTGGAGATTTGCATAGTTCTTTTCAGGCAACAAGGGAATAAGAGCAGCTTCTGAAAGAGATGGTGGAATCAAAATTATTTGAAAGATTTGAATCACATCTTGAGGATCAATTACTGGAGTTAGTGCAGGGCAATGACACGCAACCTTCAACAGGGGCAAAAGCTACCTGTGTGTCAACGAGTCCCACAGTGAGTCACAGTCCCTACTCCGTCTGCAACAATGCACGTAACAAGCTGGTGAGAGTTCACCCACCAAAACAGCAAAATAAAGGTCACAGAGTTATTTAGGGCTCAGGGAGAGATTTAGCATTCACAGCCTGTCATCAGAGGAGTTTGGCTTTCTCATTGTTATGACCCCCTATATGTGTCTGTGGGTGTGCATCTCTGTGTCTGTCTGCTAGTCTCAGTGTTTTTGTTCTAAATAACCATTGTGTGGACTGACTCAACCTGGAGAATGAGCCACATGCTGAGCTATGAAGGATCACATGCACCTCATGAGTATTCCCGGTCTAGAGATATGAAAGGGTTGTGGAAATAGCAGCGGGATAGACTGGATCTTTTCCTGTGCCTCCTCTTTCTGCCTGCAGTTCTGTCTATGATCTGGGGGCTTTTCACAGCTCAGAGTGGAACACTGAGGCGGGTAGCTCAGAATGTGGACTTGGGCTTCCTTTTCTGAGTGTGCGTCAATGTAAAACAACCAATTGATGAGCACACAAATTTTTTCACTATTTTTAAAAATGCATGTATTTGTACAACGGCTTTGGGCTATGCATTTCCATAAGCGGGAGAGTGAACTCACTCCATGGTAGTCGTGGCTTGTAAACAGAGAGATCCACCATTACAAAATATGGCAAGCTCTGTTTTCACACAATGAGTCATTCTCTGCCACGTTGACTATTGGACACATTTGAAAAGAGGAATTTTCTCCCGTTGCTTTTATTTTGCATAATCATAATGCAGCCAATGATTGAATAAATTAAGAAAACTCTTCCCCCACCCCCCCACCCCGTTTCCCGAATTCATATGATTATCCAGGCAGTTAATGCTCATTGCCCCTAGCACATTTTTTCTTCTGTCTTCCTGGAAGTCACCACTTTGTTGAGCCTTCTGGGAGGAAGGGCTGAATATTTTGCAAGAAAAATCCCCCTTTCGAAACTTTTCAACCAAAAAATTTGGGGAATTTTTGAAACAAACTGTGTTCTGTTTCAAAACGTTGATTCCAAGCAAAATCTTTTGTTTCAGACTTCCCAGCTGGAAAATCAAAACATTTTCATCAATATCGACATTTTCCTGTGGAAAATTTCAGCTTTCCAATAGGAAACTTTCAACCATCTCTGTGTGATATGTCCTCTGTCAGGTGACCACCTGTGACCCTGGCAGGGGGAGGAGTGAGTAGGTCCTTTTCCTCCCTAATTCTGTCACGGAGCAGACATTGGCTAGTGCAGGGTATTGGGATTGCAAAGACTGAAGGAGAAATCCTGGTCCCATTGAAGTTAATGGGAGTTTTGCCATTGTCTTGAATAGGGCCAATATTTCACAGTAGGATTCTGTTCCCAGCCCTCTCAGTGACTTGGTGCATGACCTGGACAAGTCAGCTTACCTCTCTGTGCCTGTTTCTATAAAAAGGAGATAATTATAGCTAGTGAACACAAGGAATTTGAAGCTTAATTCATTAATGTCTGTAGAACGCTTTGATGCCATTGGAAGATGCTGGAGGACAGTAAGTATTTATCTTAGTATTATCATCCTATAACAAATAACATGAGTTGTGAGCCAGGAACTCAGTGAGCAGAGATCATCATTTACAGAGTTCCTGCAGAATAGGGCAGTAACGATACATGGAGTCAGGCTTTTAGGTTTTGAAGTATGAATTTTGCTTGCACCATAAGTTTGGCTGCATGAACCCAGCCGGTGGAATCATGACTCCATGGATGACTGCAGATGGGGGAAGAGGAAGATTGATGTGAGGTTTTTGGTTAACATATGTCACAATTAGCTCTTGGATTCTATGTCCCAGGTGTCAGCCCCCCTTCCCTGGGCTCCGGCTGCTGTTTAGCTGTGGCTTTTGGTTTTGGCACCAGCTCTTTGCTTTTCCCCTGTCTGAGACAGTAGCTGAAGTGTGTTGAGTCCAGCACACACTTCAGCTCCTTCCAATCAGGCACCTGTTGCCCTGTTCATTCCTTTGGTTTACAGCAGAGACTCCACAAAGTCAGTTCATCCCAGTGGGTGAGGGACGGTAAGTCAGAGCCCCACCATGGTCGGTACCATGCGTGTGACTGGGAACACTCAGTGCTGGTGGAGTTTTACACTTTAAATCTCTGTGAGTTGGTATGTAACTTGCCATATGTATGTATGTGTGTGAGTGCGTATTTGTATGTGAGTGAAACCTTCCTTACTGCTACTTCTCTAAAGAGCAGACTATAAGATGAGGTAACCTTCACAGAAGTCACACCCAGGCCCATACATCTTCCTTTCAGGATTTGGTCTATACTCAGGGTGTAACCCCACCTCTGCAGATGGACATTATGCATCTTGCTGATCTCAGTTGCTTGCCATCTAACCATTCACATCTGTTAAACCAAAGTAGTGATTTAGCATGTGTTAGACCAATGTTTTGTTTTGTTACGAACATTGATGCAGACGGGAAATTCCAGCAGAAAGCTGGGAACAGGCAATTCAGGAGACAGGTAGTTGGTGTTCTGAGAGTGCCATCCTCCCCCCACCTTCAAATTCAGCTTCCTCTTGAGCAGTGTGAATGAGACGTATAGGGAGAGTCAGAGGAAGAAAGGGAGAACAGGGAAAGGATTGGGGGAGAGAGAAAGAATTGGAGGGGAGGGACAGAGAAGGGGAAAAGTAAGCAGAGAAAGGAAAAGGAGGGAAAGAAGAGAGGGAGGGAAGGAGAACAGAGAAAGAGCTGTTTCTTTTTTTTTGAGGAAAGGGAGCCTTCAAATCAAGATGACTTCGTTCAGCTGTACAGGCCACTTAATACCCATGAACTTGCAATTAAAGGCGGAAGTGGCAGACAAGAGACGAGCTAAAAGAAGATATTGTTAAATGCTCAGCCGCGAAGGATGCAGGGAGAAACTCGGAAAGCCCAACAGAGCCCAAGTCATGAATAAACACTCAGTTTCCTGGGATCTACTGTGGGTGGGAGGGGTGCTGGAGGCCCCTGTCATTCAGAAACGCTGCAGTGGCAGAGGCCCTTTGTCCTTCTCTGCTGGATGCTGCCACAAAGGGAGGTTTTATTCAGTTTCACAGCGCTGAGCCGCCAGGCCCCTTTCTAGCAGAAGGGTTTCTTCCCCAGGCCAAGCTCTCAGAGAGCTTTGCAGAGAAACTCTGTGAGCCTCAATTGATGTTTGCCTTGGAAATGCATTGTTTGCAGCTTGAATTTTTCTTGATCTTTTGCCCAGATAACCTCAACTAGTTCCTATTTTGCTATGGGAAATGACACGTACCCAGTGAGGGGTTTTTTTCTGGATTATTTTACAGAACGGAGACACCAGAAAGAATCAGGATTTTTACTTTGTGGGTTTGCCTCAGGGCTCCTGGAATGCCCTTGTTTTTGTTCAGGTCAGAGGGTGAAAGCTCAGCTTCTCTCCTAATGATAGTCTGCTCATAATTGTGTGTGTCCATAGTAACCTTTGCTGGCTGGTAAGAGAGAACACCCCCGCCCAGTGCTCTAAGCCGTCTGCCCACCTCTCAGTCGCTAGCCAGACTGGACTCTCTCATAGTTTGGACATCAGCTAAAGTTTGCAATACATACTAGAATTCTTTGGAGTGAAAGATCCTGTATGTGTCTCAGATCATTCTCGGCAGAGTCCCATCTTTCCTGAAAACCTGGACTGATTATATACAGCCTTGCGCCTCGGAGAGCTCCAGCATGTTTTACATGTGCCTTTCATAATTATGACCATTTGCAAGCACAGTTACCAGATTTGCATGTGAAGTTGTGGTAACTGCACTCACAAATTACATGCACAATCATGCATGAATTTTGCCCAGGCAATTGTGCACCCTATTTTTAGGAAAATCTGGGTCTAGAGAGGAGGTGTTCACTAGTGGTTAGAGTGGGGTCTAGGAGACAAGACTTCAGACTCCTATTCCCAACTTCACTGTTTATTTTCAGTACAACCTATAAGTCACTCTTCTTCTCTGTCCTTCAGTTTGTCCATCTGTAATGCTATAATTTTACCACTGTAAGCCTCGTTCTGATGTCTCTACCAAGGGCTCTCTACACACAAACGTTGCACTGGTATAGCATTTATTGGTATAGTGCAACTTAGGCTGCGTATTCCAGTATCCTTTGCACTGCTGCAGGCTCACTGTCTTGTTGGAAATGTTTGCAGTGTGTTATGGGGTACCTGCTGGCGTTGTGGGAGCTGGGGGTCAAATGCCCAGATTTCTCTTTGATCTGTCCCAAAATCCATCACTCACCCACATGCCATTCCGAACTGCTTACCACCAACACGGATGAGGCATAGAAGAATGTAGCGCTCTTGTCCATCATTGGGACAGGGCGTACGATCCTAGTGTACTGGAAAGGACCCTGTGAGCAGATGGACTTGCCAAGATAACTCGCACATGAAGGCGGTTAATGGACTCCTGTTTGATCTGGTTGCGGAGCAACTGCACTCGATGCAGTGATGTTTAGGGTTGTGTCCAACAAGCACGGAATAGTGGGACCTGATTGTTATACAAACCCAGGAGGACAAGCATTGACTCCAGACCTTCAAGGTGCAGAAGGCCATGATCCTGGAGCTGTGTGCTGAGCAAGCCTCTGCTCTGCCAGTGCAGAAACCACCGGGATGAGCAAGCTGCCTTTAATGTGGAGAAGCGAGTGATGATTCAATATAGAAGGTTGCATGCACAGATTGCTGCCAGTCAGTGAGGAACCACTTCAGCATGGGAAAACTGACGGGCAGTTGTCATGGAGGCCTGCAAAGCAATAAAGTGTGTGCTGCTGCACAGAGTGGTCAGGCTGGGCAATGTGCAGGAAATAACAGATGGGTCTAAGCAGTTAGCTGTGATGGAGCTATAGATAGCATGAATATACCAATTTTATGTCCCCCTCCCCTAGAGAGACTCAGAGTAGTTGAACTGAAAGGGGCATTTCTTGATGGTTCTGCAGGCCTTTGTGGATCACCAGGGACGCTTTGCTGACTATAAGAGTAAAAGCCCAGGACAGCACAATATTCAGAAATTCAGGACCCTTTGGCAGGCTGAAAGCAGGATTTCTCCCCCAGAGCATCAATCCTTACTCTGGAAAAACTCACTGAAATTAGTGGAAATTTTGCTGGCATAAAAATTCAGTGGAAACTGAGTAAGGTCTTCAGGACCTGGCTCTCTGTCATTGATCCGTGAAAAGCTTTCTGAAATGCATGTGCGTTAAACTTGCTCGGTAAACGAGCTGTTTTTTATTACTCTGATTATTGCTGGGGCTGGGTTCAGAGTAGGGCACATCTAGTTAAACTGAAGTGATTCCATTAATAACGGGACTAGGATGTGCCCCTGCTTCTGCATCCAGGCTCCCCTGTGCTGTTACAATTCAGCACCAGGCTGTCTCCACATATGAACATTGGAGGGAAGCTACAGAAGGGCTATTCCATTAGCCTCTTAGGCTGATACACTGATTTGATGCTCCCAATCTTCTTAACCAACTTTATGATTCTGTTTCCTTTCCTAGTTTCTTCTTAAATGAAGCACCGTAGCAAGTGTAAGCGGAGGAATAGTCCCGCTATTGTGGGGAACTTTCCTGACTTCTGCACTACCCTGGTGAAGTGGGCTAGCGAAAGGATCTGAGTCCTCGCTCCCACTTCCTTTACCCAGTGGCCTCCCTGCCCTTGAGGACTCCCCTTCCACTCTCCTGTCCGGCAGAGTCCTCGTAATCCCAACACGGCTGGGCCCAGGATTCCTGGGGGGCTCGACCCCCAGCCCTGCTGTGGTCACCTAGGACAGGGGCTAGGGTGTCCTGACTCCGGGGTACTCTCTCTGCAATGGGCACTTCTCTGACCCACTGACCATTACGTACAAGTTAAAGCAAATGCAAGTTATTTAATCAACCATTAATTTTAAAAAGAATAAGGAAAAATGGGAAAGGTTAAAGGAAACACATCACCCCGCTCTGTGGCAGGGAACATCACAAACAGTGTCTCTGGAATGTCCGGGCAGTTCACAGTCTGTTCCTTGTAAGTCCCAGGCCTTCTTCTCAGGCCCTGGCTGTGCTGCAGGGATGCTGTGGGTTGGACACTTTCTCTGGTGCTGGCCACACACTCTCAGGCTCTAAGTGGTAGGATCTTCTTCCCAGTGTTGCCCTCACCCTGTCGGGGTTACGATCCAAGCCTGGCCTGCAGAGCCTCTTGGCTGAGGCGTCTCCCTGTGCTGGTCTGCTGCCCAGGGTCCCCCTCGATCTCCCCAGCTGCTCACCGCACCCAGCTCCGGACTGCTCCAGCCCCAGCTGCACCACTCGGTCTCTGCACTGCTGCTGCTGCTCTGCCTCCAGCTCCCTGGGCTGCTCCTTTGGCCCCTCTGGCTCTGGTTGCTGCAGCTCTGCTCCCAGGACAGGTCTGCTCTGCAGGCTGCTTCTGTGACTCTGCTACCAGCACTGACCTGCTTCCTGGGCTGCTTTTCTGGCCCCTCTGGCTCTGGTTGCTGCAGCTCTGCTTCCAGGGCAAGTCTGCTCTCTCTGGGCTGTGCCGCTGGCTTTGGGGCTGCAGCTCTGCTCCCAGGACAGGGTCTGCTCTCTCTGGGCTGCTTTTCTGGTCCCTCTGGATCTGCCACAGCTCTGCTCCCCAGCTTAGCTTGGGCCCCCCTCTGTCTGACCCAGGCAAATCCAGCTCACACGGAGGACAGGACCTCCCTGGCCTCCTGACTCCCTGATTAGCCTGCTCGCCCTGTCATTCAGGCTGACCTGGAGCATTGGCCTCTCCCCATTGTTCCTGGGGGCTGTCAGTCTCAGGGTCCTGATTCCCCATCTACCCTTCACCCTTTTTAGTACTGGGAGCTAGCAACTAAAACACCCCCACTGAATGTTAGTAAGGGGGCAAGAGTCCCCTTACACAAGTTACATTAGTTCTTCTGTATGTGTTTGCAGCTGTGTCTCAGGGGATGATCTGAGCTGGTGGCAGGGGTAACAAACACACCATCCTGCTATCATTGAGCAGGGAGGAGACCCAGAAAGCTGCTGCGAAGCCAATGGTTTTTTGTTATTACAACCCTGTGTGAATTAGTCATCATTTAAAGGAGACATTTGGCTGCCTGATAGCAATTGTCTGCAAATTATCTCCACAATGTAAATGTAGATGTTAAATAACTCTCTGACATGCACTTGTGACTTTGCTCCAACCAAACATTCCTAATGATTAAAAAAATATACAGGGGCAGGCTTTTAAATGGGTCTCTGACTAACATCCACAAACATCAGGCTTGTGCACACCGTGTATGTGGACATGCTGGGAAGCTGTGCATGCATTTATCCACAATAACAGGTGCTGAGGTGCACCCATAAATTTTGCAGGTGCAGTTTGGGAGGCCTGGTGGAAATTTGACCTGCTATGTCAACATAAGGCTCTGCTTTGATCACTGGCCTTGGAGTGGCTGGAAGTCTGGGGATCACACAGAGGCCAAAAGGGTCTTTAATGAGAGGATTCCATGATGCACTGAGTGTTTTCTGATGAAAGCTCACTACAGTCTGTGAGCTTTCCCTGCCTCTGTGATTTGCCAGAATTGCCATCTCTCATGATTTTATCATGAGTCGAGCTGTGCGACATGTTTTCGACAAATAGCAAATTTAACAAAAGATGTATTGGCGGAGGGACGGGGGGCGGGCATCAAAACCATACAATGAGAAAAACCTCCCCAAAAAATTAGTCAAACTGAAGGAAGTCAGAATGTGTTACTTTTAAGACAATCTCATGATATTTTGGGACCTGAATCATGATTTTTGAACACTTGGGGTTGGCAATAGACTTTCTCAGAATCATGGCTCTGTATGCATCAGTGGGTCTAGGTGGGAATCAGTGCTCTGGCCTTTGTAAATTGCAGCTCTGTGTCGGTGTCCCACTTTGGAAGGGGCTCACTGAAGTTACACCAGGGATGTATTCGGCCTATAGTCTGATAGATGCCAGGTATGTGAAGGGCTAGAGGGCCCAGTTCAAAGTGGAGCCCTGGTGATGAGATACTGCTTAAGGTTTAGTTTTAAAAGTCTTGGGCTACTTGGTTGAGCTATACACCTCTTTGGAATATTAGGTCTTGGCAGTATATCCCGTCACTTTTTCATGAATAAGAGCCACATCCTGTTCTACTTTGCCTGGGCATGTGAAAAGGAAGGTGGCCAGAATGCTGCTTCTCTCACCCCAGCGACTCTATGCAGCAGAAGGGTAGGATACCTACCTGCACTCAGGAGAACACTACTGGGGGCCAGTCGTGCATAGTGGCACAGCACCTCATCAGTGACTATGCTCTGCTGGTTAGAGGTGCATGAAGACACCCAGGCAACTGGATTGTGCAGCGCACACCGCTGGGAATGCAGGATGTTTCTTTTAACAGCAGCTCTGTGCATCCTATCGTGCAAGTCTCATTCACATCCTTGAGTCACCTTGCACAGGTAGGATAGCTCCAGTGCCTTCCAAGCATCAGGTCAGGGCAGAATTCAGCCATGAATGGCTAAGATTTAGTGCTGGGTTAATGTCAGAAGGTTGTGAAGTTTCATTTGGTTTAGAGAAGCATAAATTCTTCTCTGAACCCCCTGAAATGCTTCAGTCTGCAAAAAAACCTGCCCTGGAAATCTGTTGAGAAGAGGATGGGTCAGAAAAACCCCACACAAAGCTCTTCTTGATGTATTTTGCTGCGTGTTGCCAGCACCAGGCTGCTCAGAGGGACTCAAAAGTTAAAAAAACAAACAAGCAATCCTGAACTGCTTGTGAGTCTCCAAAAAGTTTCCATTTGTGTTTGAGCAAAGAGTTGTTGGGCATTTTACCTAAAGCGGCTCATCCCATTGCTGCTCAGACCATTCGTCTGGCTGCTCCGGCTGGTGTTTTGACCTCAGGCAAAGCTTGCTGCTCAAAGGGAGGTTTTCTCTGTTTATAATTTTTGTTCCTTTCCTCCTTGTTTATGGGGACGTGTTTTTCCATCTGCAGGAAAACAGTGTGGAAGAGGTTTGCTTCGTACAGCCATCTCCGTACCTTAATCACAAAATAACTAGGGCTGTGTTGTCCTTTGCCTGGCTGAGCCTTTTATCTTGCAAGGCCTTTCAGGCGGCTGCAGGAATTGTCTTTGCAGCCTAAAACAAACCTCTGGAACAGATTATTACCCTGTGGCATTCAGCCATTTGAGAGTTAGCTTTTTTTAAAGTAGCCAATCCTAATGGCTGTGTTAAAAGTGTCACATGAGCTCAGGGCTCCAGCACTGTCATTCTATGGCTTTTGTAAGTGTGGGACAAGTCTGGTTTCTCTTTACTAAACGACCTCATGCTCGTGTGCTTTGTCCCCAATACACAGCATAGCCATGATTACAGCCAGACTGGGGCTGGCCCCTGTATGGCGGCATTAGGGACGGGTGGGAAGGCACAAAGAGACCCGCTCTTTGCAGTCCCTGTTGACTTGCAGTTTCCATGCTCCCCTAAGTGCAAGCACAAGGCTAGCACCCTAACAGGAGCGAGGAGGAGGCAAGGCTAGGTAGAGGCTGACTGGCCATGGAAAGGAGCACCCATTGCACTCCTTTAAGAAGCGTGGCAGTGGGCCCATTCTCCTCTGAGCTCCAGTGAGCATTTTGCATCTTCGAGGTCCTGTGTCTTGCAAAGTTCCTGCTGGGATGGGGTGGCTCGGTTCTGCACCCTCCTTCCCCAGTGTTTCATGTACTGCAGGCTGGGTAACAACACAAGGGCACTCCATGCTTGTAATACTAAACTGGACCTTTATTAAGAGAACTATTTACAGTGGTGCAGCCCGCAGCTGCTGTTAGTATTCTAACCATGTGCCCACAGATTGACTTTATGATGCCTTCCCCAAATTCTTCCCTCTTGCAACCTGTCCTCCTTCATCCAAGTTCCAGGTAGGTTGCTACACCCAATTGCAACTGAGCCCGCAACTGGGACTGTTAGCAGGGATTAGTATCAGTGAAATCCACATAAGTGACTGTACACGGGAGATATGGCACCCCAAGCTTGTGTAAGTAGCATGTAGCCTATTCGGAGCTGTGAACTGGTGTTTCCAAGCATCCATTTCCCACTGGGCAGCCCCTTGTCACTTTATACTGCTTTCCTGCTTTTTGTGACTGTTCCATGACTTGGTTTTATCTTACTTTGGGGCCATATCTTCAGGCAAAACTCCCATCAAACTCAGTGAGTGAGGATGATGATGAGTGGTAGGTTGGTCCCTATTTATTTAACCATAGAATATTAGGGTTGGAAGAGACCTCAGGAGGTCATCTAGTCCAAACCCCTGCTCAAAGCAGGATCAATCCCCAATTTTTGGCACAGATCCCTAAATAGCCCCCTCAAGGATTGAACTCACAACCCTGGGTTTTGCAGGCTAATGCTCAAACCACTGAGCTATTTAACAGTTTACTTTACATTGTGCTAATGTTTAAAGTAAAATTGAATTTCTCACAGCTCATTGCCTCCCTCTCGGCCTCCAACTATCAAAATGCCCCTTAGCTGCTTTTGCCAGGCTCTGAATTGGGCCTCTGATGCTTAATTCAGGCCACACAGAGAAGCCATCCTCTTGTCCTGCAAGAGCAGAATGTCCTTCTGCAGAATTTTTACCTGTAATCCTTATGTCCAGCTTTGGAAAAGACTTCCATAAACCTAAGCTAAATTCAGCCCTGGTGCTGCTCCTCTGAATCTGACAGAGTTACACCAGGGATAGATTTGGCACATTGCATCCGGACAGTGACAGGTGGCTGTGAAACCTCAGGAACAAAGACGCTATCATTTTACCTTCGGTGGTGGTTTTCAGTTCAGAAACTGCTAATCAGACATCACATCACTCCTGTGTTGAATGGATTAGTGGTTTGTGCGTATTGGTAGGGTTGGGGCAATTAGCAGAGTCTCCTGGATGCAATCACCATCCCTATTCAATGGTCCCAGGTTGTTGCGAGCTGTCCTATGCGAGGTTAAGTTGCTGTCACAGAAGGCAGAGATGTCAAAGGCTGCTCTCAAAGTGCTAATTATCTTGTTCAGCTTTTAGAAGCCACTGGAACAATTGTTGTTTATAAGACAAATCCTCTTGAGGGGGGTGGGGGGTGGAGAATGAGGGATTTAATCAAAAATCTATTTCTTTGCAGATTAGAAAATGAAATAAATGAGATGACTCTTCAGTGACTTACCTCTGGGTATTGCCGGTGCCCAGCGGTGCCCTGTAGTGCTCTGCTTGGGCACAAACTGAGACCGATGGGGACGGGTGCAGTTTATTGACATGGGGATGAGGCTTTAGAGTCACGTGGGAATCCAACAGGGGCAGGGGAAAAACAGATTGATTGCATGTTAACAGCTGGAATTTACATGCATCAAAGCCCACCTTTATGGCTTTCCCACGCCAGCAGCCATATGGTGGTACCAAAGAGGAGTGATATGTCAGACACACTCCAGCTGGGCTCTCATTCTCTTCCCCCTCGTCCAACTAAATGCTCCTTTCCCCTCTTTTTCACATTTTATTCAGATTTGAAATAAACAGTGGGGGTGACCCCTCCTGGCTTGGGTAGATTCTTAGTTTCTTGTAGAACATGAAGGTGGTAGAGACTCAATGGGAATAAATAATTACACAATAACAACTTGCTGTATATTAACCGCTCCTTGCGAACAGGCCACTGTGGCTCACACAAATGCAAACAACTACACCATCACAAAAACCTAATACCTTCCCCCCATGCCACCATCACCACCGAAAATACCAACACATTAAAACAAAGGAGGGGCAATTTATAAAAGAAAGACCAAGGGTGGAAAGACAGACTGATTAATATGGCCCAACACCATGGAGAAAGTTAGGGGGAAGCATTAAAGTTGGAAGGGATAAAATTACATGGAGCCAGATCATTAGCTGGTGTAAACTGTCATCGCTCTCTCTATTGGCTTCAGTGGAGCCAACTGAGTATCTGGCCCAAGGATTTCAGGAGGGAGCAAGTTCTTCACTGTGAGAACAAAGCATAGTTGTCTGGTGGAAGCCATAAACAGCATGTGGTATGTGAGTGGAGATATATGGCACTACAGGATCAGGTATCCAGTGTAGCCAGAAGCAATGATGTTGGAGGGAAGATGCTGTCTGCTCACTGAACATAGTATAAGGGACATGCTTGCCTCTTAGGTTGGGTATCTCAGAGCCTGTATAAGCTGTGTATTGGGCTTTGCACTTAGCTCAGGTGTGGATTTGTTGGGGGTGAATGGAACCACGAGTCTGTATGTGTGTTATACATTTTGTGTGTTACTCATGTTTCATATCCAGCAAGTTCTCCATACTTCTTCCTGGCATCCAGGGGTTTTGCATCCCTTTGGGTTGATAAGTGAGATGAAGGCGCACCCAAATAGGGTACATCGATGAAAACTATCCGCCCAGCTCATTAGTGGTCGATAGCTGTTACCATCTGATGCCTGCTCAAGTGGCCCATGTGTAGCATTGAGCTTAGTTGTCTTAGTCCAGTTCTCTGGGAAGAGATGGCCATCTTATCAGACCTCCATCATAAATGGCCCTGATTGTCTCCCTTGTTGGCAGTTGCACCAGAGAGGCCAGGCATGTTGTGGGCATGGAAACGAGTAGCCTCCCTTCATCCTGAAGTTCTGATCAGGGTTGCTGCAGATTGGCTGGGCAATCTGCAGGGTGCATGCCATGGGGATGCTTACAACAATGCTGCCCTGGCTATATGGCCCCTGTTATATGGGCAATTAGAAGACGTAGTCTCCAGAGTTGTGAATCCAGCTCCTTTCATCGGCACTAGAATTCACTCAAGAAAAAATAATTGGTGAAAACTGTCTGTGCAGCAGCTGACTTGACCGGGTACAAAACAACAGAGCAGAGAGTGGACCATGAAAGCAGTCCTGAAATCAGGGAAGTTACTCTGGACTTTTGCTGGGGTAGTGGGAGCAGAATTTGGCTTGGAGAATTAGCTCTGTTCCAGTCCTTTCGGAGCCATATGACATTCTTGGCTTTTATGACACATGCGGGTTTTTTTTAAAATGATTTGAGCCTTTCATGTCTAAATCTGTGTAGTTCTAATATCTCAAATCCACTTCTGAAAACTGAAGCCAGGCAGAGGGTTCATTTAGCCACTGTCAGATGGAGCTCCCCTGGCACCCACTGTCGCTCATCTGTTATCTAATGTTATTCAGCGGCAGCGCAGGGAGATGCTTTCATAGAAATTCACAGGAATAAAATGGGAGCAAATCTCCAGGAGAGAGTTCTGGCAGATAGTCAGTTCTCTCTACATGGATCAGGTGCAGTGCAGAGCTGCTAAAAGGCTTGGACTCTCCTCAGGTTTCTTTTGTCATGGACACCATATCACAGTGCATTCAGGAACACAAGGGGGGGATTTTTTTAGGAACTTGTTCTGTAGCGGGCTTGGGCAACACACACAAAGCTGGAAGCTGTGTCGGCAAAGATATTATTGTTTACTGAGCCCCCACAGCTTAGTGCTCAATTTCTGCCCAGCGCAGTTAACAATCTATGCGAAATATAGACAGAAAGGACAAAGGGCTTACCCCTGATCCCACGCTGAAGTCACTAGGATTTTTGCTGTTGACTTCAGTGGGAGCAGTAACAAGTTTGAAGGTGATACATACAGTGAAATCCTTCTGTTGTTATTTATTTCTGTACTTATAGATTTCTGTTTCTCTTTATGTTACACACACACCCTGTCAATGTGTCTCAGGTCCATGGCTTATTCAGTACTTCGCCTCTATGAAAGAGCTTTGGTCACTATCCAAGTAGGCTTTGGTCCTTAATAGAAAAAGGAAGATTACAGCTGAGTGCAGTGAGTGACCTAATCCAACACCCACTGAAATCAGTGGGAATCTTTCTATTACAGTGTGCTGGACAAGACCTTAAATGTGTCCCAGCTTCTCTTTAGACTGTAAGTAAGGGCAGGGAATGCCTTCATACTGCATGCTGTACAGCGTCAGGCACATCGTAGGTGCTAAACAAACAAAGAATGAGGATGACGTAACTGGCAGACGGACACACAGCACTAACCTAACCTGTCATTGTCATTTTCTTACAAAACTTCTTTGATTTTTACACTTAAAAATTGCTTTTAGTGGGAGAAAAATGGGACAATCACATTTCCCCTGTCATTAACCCGTCAGTTCACCGACTATCATTTCACTGTTTTTCTAGGGTTAAATGAAATCCCTGATAAATGGGAGGTTGCCCGTACATCCTAAAGAGCCCTCTTCTCCCTTTTCTCGTCCCATTGCTCATGTACATGGATGATGGATCCCAGGTTTTCATGAGCAGTTTCAGCAGCTGACCAGTACAAAGAAGGTGTTTTGGATTCCCAATAGCCTCGCAGCCTGCAGGATGATTTTGTAGATAGCCTCAATTCCAAGCGTGTTGACATTCAGCACTTCTCTGGCTGGTGTTTGTTGATGGTAGGAATGAATAATTAATATTCCTTGGTATCGTGGAACTGTACTGGCCACGACACTGGGGGAGGAAGAAGGTAACCTATTAGACCTTTCCTGTCTATAATCTCTATGATAAAGCCACGAGGTAGTGAGAAAGGCGTGGGGTCTTGTGGCTAATTTAGTGAGACTGGCAGCCAAAAACTCCCAGGTTCTGTTCTCAACTCTGCCAGGGAGTCACTAGGCATCTTGAGGCCAGTTATGGCCCCTCACCATGCCTCAGTTTCCCCCTCTGTGTAGGGAGGATAATAATGCCCCCTCCGTCCCCAGAAGGGGCATTTGAGAGTTCATCAATCAGTGTGTCTAGAGGAAAGTGATTTGAGCTCTCTATGAGGAAAAGCAAGCTAGACGTGCAAAGGATAATTTTACAGCCCTCAGTGTTTAACCCTTTTTGGTTAAATGTTTATTTTCTCCTCTTTTGCCTCCTTCTTGGAGCAGCCTGTCCATCCTGCTGAGGAGGACTGGATATAGCTCCCTAAGAAGCCTGTAAATGGGGCTTAGAGCATTGAGTGGTCTAAAGCTTTTCTGGCACGCTCTTTCTCCACACTGGATTTTTCTCTCCCCCTCTCACCTCTGCTGATGAACCTAGTGTCCCTGGAAAGGAGCTGCCAAAGATATGCTGCTCCTCATTGGCATTATAGATTTCCCACTGAGCCTCCTAGATCAGAGTTCACAAGGGGGTGGGGTAAGATACACACAAGGCCACCATCAGATGGCTCAGCACCTTATCAAGCAGGCCAGAGTGGCCTGATTGCTGAAGCAGATGTAGTGGGTGGTGCTGTCCTCAAAGTGCCTATGCTTTAGACTCACATATGCATATTTAATGCCACATCACAAGCCGTGATAGAAATAGAAGGAGTTCTGGTGCCAGAGCATCCTAAGCAGCTAACCCTAAATTAGAGGTGTGGTTCCTAAGGGCTGCAAAGCAGTTCCCAAGGGTGTAGAGTGCAGGAGGGAAGGGGGGACATCTGATTAACCCTGGAAATGCTGGTGAAGTTTGTTTTGTTTGAGTAAATTAGGCACAGAATCCAAGGGATTTTTGTCAGATTTACTTTTGAGGGGGGTTAAAAAGACATTGATGAGTGGGCTATAGGCCCTAGATATCAAACTCTCATCTACATAAAACCTTTGAGAGAGAGGATCAGGGACAATCCTGAGGCAGTGCAGAGGGAGAAATCAGCAGGCCATACAACCGCCTCTCTCTATAAGATGGGAGCCTTTGAAAGGTGTTCAGGGCCTAAACTACTCTTTATCCTTCGGTTGTAGAGGCTAAATTTTAAAGAGTCAGATTTAGTTCTCAGTTGTAATTGGAATTACTCAGATTTACTCCAGCATAGGTGAGAGTAGAATCTGGCTCAAAACATTTAGCCCAACCAGCGTTTGTCCTTTTGTGGTGGGAGAATATGTATTATTGTCCCTCCCTGTATTTCTAATGGAGCAAGAGCTGACTTGGCTGCTTTATGTTTACTATTAGTCTGTCAGTGATCATGGTCTGCATGGGGAACAGAATATGCAAGGCATGACTGACCACTGCATTACTCCAGTGTGACTCCCCTGGGGTCAACAGAGTTTCACTCGTGTAACCTGGAGCGACCTGGTGAGGAATCAAGCCAATTAGATTTTTGAGTAGTACATGACAGTGGAGGTGATTTTTGACTTGCTTGTCTGTAAAGAATGCTGAAAGCAGAGGTGAGACCAGGGCAGTTGTGTTGCAATGTGTGCATGGTTGCTATTCACTCCGGCGATGCTTCTCCACTCCATGCTGTCTGCTTGTACGCTTAGGGCTGTGATCCTGGTGGGCTGAATGCCTGGCTTGGTTTTTACAGGTGTCACTAGAGTGACAGCTTTTCCAGAAGTGTTAAATTCCACAAAATATTGTAATTCTAGCTGGGCCTGGAAACTTACCTCTACAGCACCATTAAGGATCAGCGTGAGCTTCCTTCCCTCTGTTTGTATATGGCTTGAAAGCAAACACATTGCTGAAATTGCAGCGGCATTCAGAGATGTAGTATTAACTGCAGGAGTTAGGCAGTTCTTTAATAACTCTACGGGAGTGTGTCAGGCCCAGCTCAGAAAACATCTCCCTAAACAGACAGTTACGGGTTGTTGCTGCCTTCACCATTTCATATCCCTGTATTCAGTGTGGGTGGAGGTGATAGATTGACAGCCTTGCTATCCCCACACCAAGCACAGCACAGCACAGTTTAGCAGAACAAGCTTCCCCTCACCCTACCAGACCAATATACCTGAACTCTGACCTCCAGGGATGATCTCTAAGGATGACGCACTTTCCGTAAAAAAACAGCGAGTAGTCCTTGTGGCACCTTAGAGACTAACAAATTTATTTGGGCATAAGCTTTCGTGGTCTAGAACCCACTTCATCGGATGCATGGAGTGAAAACACAGGAGCAGGTATAAATACATGAAAGGATGGGGGGCTGCTTTACCAAGTGTGAGGTCAGTCTAATGCGTTAAATCAATTAACAGCAGGATACCAAGGGAGGAAAAATAACTTTTGAAGTGGTAAGAGAGTGGCCACTCCATGCATCCGATGAAGTGGGTTCTAGCCCACGAAAGCTTATGCCCAAATAAATTTGCTAGTCTCTAAGGTTGTTTTTGCTGATACAGACTAACACGGCTACCACTCTGAAACCTGGCACTTTCCATGGCTCGTCCAATCCTTGGTCTCTCTGCTGAGACTACCAACACAATTGCTAATTAGTGCCAACTGCGGTGGTGGCTTTGGAGGAACTGGGTTGAGACCCACTCCTCTCTTTTCACACAGGACACCAATTAGCTGTCAGATAATAAGTTTCGGGCACTACCAATCTGAGCTGGATTCAAACTGGTGACCAGTTGTAGAGTTGTCTACCATCACCAGTCCCCTGAACCATCCAGGCCCCTCTTTTGTGTACTCTAATTGATTCACAGATGTAGCAACATACTTTGTATGAATGGTAAATAGCAGGATGTATCCGCCCATATTTGTTACTTGCATCATGTGTAGCCTCAGGTGAGTATTATAACTGCCCTGCAGATAAGAATGAAACCTGACAGAAAATCAACCAACCCTTGTTTCAGAACAATGGATGCCTCAAAGTACAATATGTGAGGGTGAGACGCTATAAAGCAACACTGAATGTTCAGCCAATCGGCGCAGTTCCAAACTGATCAGCTGGTCATTCTGATACGATACTCCTTGTCTTCGCCTGCAGGATGAGCCCTCTTTGGAGATCTGACTGTTATCTGTGTCTCTGTCCTATCAGAGAGAGCTGCTCTTCACTCTACCTCCCGCTCATTTTGGTCTTGCTGCTGGTGAAATTCTAATCCAAAATGAGGCACCTGACATTGTCTCATTCCCATTTCTCCATGTAATGGGGCTCTCCCATGTGTTCTTAAAGCAACAGGAGCATGAAGCAAAGCTGGGCACTTTTGTGTGCAGATCCCTGTCAAGAATGCGATTATGTGTGATATCGCATGAGGGTAGATACTTTCTGAGGACTGCATCTTCTCCTCGGTGGGTCTCTGATGCTCTCCGATTTCCTCTGGAAACAAGGTCCCAGGAGTTGAGTCTGATTTTGCTAAACCAGTGGCAATGTTCACAATGGACAGTGATTTGAATGAGACCATTTTTATGGGTGCAACATGAACAAAGCAAAATGATAAAGTGACGTGAGCACATCTGGCTTCTTCAAAGGATAACTCGCAATCTTAATTACTAACCGATTTGGAGGATATATATATATATATATACATATATATATATATATATATATAACATTCGTATTGTGTGTCCAGCAGCCTTTTATGACAAGTCACAAGAACGGAGCTTGGAAGAGTATCATCA
This sequence comes from Eretmochelys imbricata, assembly GCF_965152235.1. Lineage (NCBI taxonomy): Eukaryota > Metazoa > Chordata > Testudines > Cheloniidae > Eretmochelys > Eretmochelys imbricata. The sequence continues at coordinate 17,747,159 of NC_135584.1, forward strand.
CCCTTTTACTCTATGTTCTACCCTTGCTAGGCAGTGTATGAAAGGGATACTGACAGGTAAAAAATCCAGAACCTTATTCTGACCTCGCATACACCAGCATAAATCAGAAATATCTGCTGAAGTCAGTGGAGTTATACAATGTAAACCCAGTATCAGTGAGACCAGAATCAGGTCCCATGTTTTAAAAAACAAAACCAAACCCCAGCCACGATATAAATCCATATTTGGGTACCTGCCTGATCTTCAGAAGTGCCCAACACCCGTCAGCTCCCATGCTAAGTTGCTGGTTGCTCAGTACATTTGAAAATCAGGTAGGTGTTTAAATATGGTCTTGGCAACTTTAAGTTAGGCTTCTGTTTTTGAAAGTCTTCACATCACTTTCTATCCTATGTAATTATTATTTGCTTAGCTGTTAATTAATTGTAGATTATTAAAACTTAAAGACTATTAAAATATAATGTACCTGTCACTGTTTATACTTATTGTTTATTTTTAGCATTTCCCTGATCTTTGCAATGAGGTTAGCATATTGAAAATAACCTAGTCAGTTTTACTGTCTGGCTTTCATGCACCTGGAAAATAATTAATAAATAATAACAATAATAAATTGAACATTGGGATTGTATTGCTTTCCAGTCTGGTATAGACTTAAACTATTTTCAACTAAATAAAAAAATATGGAAAAGTTTCTACTGGTCTTAGATTTAGTGAAAACCTGGTTTTTCTCTTTAAAAAACCTACCAATTTTGAGGCCTGACAATGTTTCTTTAGACATGGAAGTCTTCTCTTGCAGATATGCTGAGCGTGCATTCATGCAGAGCACTACAAGGCAGCGTGTCTTCCTCTGCTTGTTTTACAGAATTCAAGTTTCATTCCAGACTAACCTCATTAACCTCACTATACAAGCCTCTCCTCTCCCACAGAGACCTGTCGGCCATTGTCAAGGGCAGCTGCATTTGCTTATTACAAGAACCTCAGTCATTAGTAACATCAATACAACGCTCTCATCAGAACCCCAGATTACAATTATAAATCAATCTAAATCTCTTTTCAAGTGCAGTTACAATATATATTGCCAGTGATCATTCACCTAAAGGACTGCTGCAAGTTTCAGTCAATGCACACATTTTTAACAGAGATTTTTTTACCAACAGATTCTTGGACACTAAACTCAATTGGTCTCCACCATTAGGTGGCAGGTTGAAGAATGGGCAGTATTTCATGTTTGACAAACCCTGTATCCAACAGCCTTGCAGGTTTCCCTGAATGAATGAACAAATCTGAGAGAGCCGCATCTCTTTCTAGTTCAAAAACATGCAATAGAGTATTGTGATTGTGCAGACTGAGGGGCTTCCCCTTTCTGCGGGACATTCCGACAGTTCAAAATTTCCTTTTGTCCCAAACCAGAATGAAAAAAATCAATTTTTTAAAGTTTCTCAGAAATGTCAAAATGACCATATCGAAACACGTCTTTCCAGTAAGGTTGACGTACTTTGTTTCTATATTATATTATATCAGAATAAGGTCAAAATGCAATACTTTGACTTATTGAAACAATTCAATAAAAGTTTCATCAAAAATGGTGACAAAAATCAATATGTTCCTGTGAAATGTTTTCGTTTAGTTGAATCACCATTTTCTGATGAAAAAACTTTTTGTCGGAAAATTTCCAACCAGCTCTGCTTATGAGCCTGGGGAGATTTGGATTCTAACGATAATGGTGAGTCAGAACCCCTTTTTGCTCAGTGTGGGGATAGCGGCCCTGACCTGAAGGCTCTGCGGGGGCAGGCATTGGACACAATGGCCTTTGCATCATAATTCTATGTTGGTTTTTAGGGCACAGTTCTGTTTTTATTTTTCACAAAGCCAGATCTATTGCCATAGATAACTAATATAAATAAGTTTTGGGGCAGACGGTGTGACTACAACAGCTGAGTTTCAGAAACAAGCAGCGCAATATAGACAGTTGGCCTAACTCCTGGACTGTGAATTATTGTGCTAAGGCAAATATATGAAGTATGTGGTTATTACACCATCAGTCTGGGCCTAAGGGACTTAGCTTCTTGCCCATTGTGGCTAGTGGTGGCATGGTTTCTTCCACCCATATCCCTCAAGTCTTCCCATGGATTTATATTCCTAGCATGGTGATTGAATTTTCGATAGCCAAGCAAATCTCAGTTCCCTGGAGATGGAGTCTCCCCCCTCCCTCTCAGGACTGGTTACAAGCCTTCTAGGCAAACTTCCAGTGCTTGAGAGTCCCTGAATGCTTTGGGAAGGATTCAGAGCTGACATCTCTCAGGGAGATGTTAATGAAAGGAAGGGGATGAAGGGGTGGTTTCCTTAGGAACAAAGACCTTGATCATTGCAATTCTGAAATCTTTGCATCGGCTGCCTGTAACATTTCAGATTGATTTCAAGGTTCTTTTAATTACACCAGGCTGCAATGACTTAAGAGCCTCATATGCATCTGACAAGCATTTTTTTAGCTGATGTACCTTCTTGTGCATTGTGATTAGAATCACCAGGTTGTTCTGTAGTAGGTTATAACCTTGGGACATTTTGTAACCATGCCTCTTGAGAGCAGAAATTCATTTCCCATTGACATCTGTGCTGTCCAATTTTGTGTCCCATTTAAAATGAAATTTAAATATACATAATACATCTGCTTCTGCTTTTAACTGCTCTGATCTGCTGCAAATTTTGCTTGTGTTTAATTGTCAGGCATCCTGTGGCTTTTATGTCAGGGCTGATCTGTAAGTACTTTTTGGTTGATATGCCTTTAAAAATAAAGAGAAGCATGTGAGCCATCAAAAGAAGTTTCCTATGTGCAGACACGCTGCTAAGAATAACGCCTGTACTAGAAGACCTGCCTAGCCGTTCTATAGTTACTGTAATGTAAAATTGATGCTTCTGGGTCAGTGAAAGCTAATGCTGCTGGGTGACACTTTGGTAATGGAGCTTTTCTTTCTTTGTGAAAGAGACTTACAACTGCTGGTGTTCCCTTTAGCTGGTGAATACTTCTCAGGAGGGGATTGGAGAAGTAAGCTCTGATAGCATTGTTTAATGTGGCAGCTTCTTTAGAAGCAATCAGAAATCCCAGAGTACCAGTCTGATCTTGTCATTATTTCTCCGTCAGCAGGAAGAGAGAGAGATACAGTGTCTTTAGGAGCATCCAAACAACTGGCAAGGCCCCCTCTTAAAACAGTTTTGGGGAGTTTGATTCCAGATACAAGCCCAAAGTCCAACCCTGTATCTCTGACAATATTATTCTGCAAGTGAAATGAATGAGAACAAAGCTTTGGGTGCCCTACAGATTCCAGGACTGAGGCAAACTTGCACTTCATCGCTTACAAGAGGATGGATCCTCAGCTGGTGTAAGTGGAGCAACAGCTGGCCCTAAATGAATAACCAAACAGCACTGGGAAGAAAGGAGGAAACAGAACTGTATTTTTATTGAGAGAGTTTGTGGGTTGCGTCAATTAGGGTGACTGCTGTTCAAGAGCAAGGATTTGCGTTGCTCTGCCTACGTTGACGTTTTTGACACTGAAGCATTAAAATCATGTACCCTGGCGGTTTAAAATACCTTCCCAGATTTCACCCCATGCACAGAGCAAGCCAGTGTCTGAGTCAGTGCCCTTTAGGAGTCAGTGTCAATGCAATCAGTACAGGAGAATAGGTTAATGCAATCACTGAAAGGGGGCCTAAAGCAGGATCCTGAATCAAAAGAGCTGTAGGTAATGTTATGCAAATGTCAGAGAGTCTAACAAAGGTTCAAAGGAGCTGGCACTCTGACTGAGACTTGCAGCACAGATTGACAGGATGAGCTGGGGGTGGACCTAGGCTGTTTTTTTGCTCATTCCTATGACCCTGAAAGAAAATGGTATACGTTTCCCTCCTGAATTGTTTCCCTCCTCCCTGTTTCACAGCCTCTGGGTCACTGCTGACTCCCTCTCCACCTCCTCACACATTCACAGAGTTGCACTGGTCTAACCTTAGGTGTGAATTTAACCAGAATCAGTTAAATTGGTGCAATCCCTTTTGTGGACATGCTGAGGGCAGGTCTACCCTAGAAGTGCTACAGCGGCACAGCTGGTGAAGACACTCTACGCCGACAGGAGAGCGTCTCCCGCCAACATAATTATTCCACCTCTGCTGGAGGCGGAAGCTATGTCGGCAGGAGAATGTCTCCCGCCAACATAGGGCTGGTGTGGATAGCGCTTAGGTCGCTGTAACTTGCATTGCTCAGAGGGTGTCTTTTTCACACCTCTGAGGCTAGTCTACACTACTGCCAGATCGATATTCTGGTGATTGTCGCACCAGGGATCGATTTAGTGAGTCTAGTGAAGACGTTATTCATGTAGCTGGAGTTGTGTAACTTAGGTCGACTTACCCTGGTAGTGTACACATAAGCTGCAGTGTAGACCTGCCCTTAGTTTGCTCTAATTTCGGTTTAGCTGAAGTCTACGAGGGGCAAGTCTATGAGCATCCACTCAGAGGTTTGCACCTATTTAATTAAATCAGTTTAACTTCATCCCTTAGGTTAAACTGGTGTGACTTTCCTGGGTAGACCAGGCCTAACTAAAAAGTTAAAAAATCCATGCCCCTGTGTGACATAGTTAAGCAGGCCTAACCCCAAGAGGTGAAGGTGGATTACCTACACTGACAGGAGACCCCTCCTGTCAGCATAGCTACTGTCTACACTGAAATGCTACAGTTGCACAGCCATGCCCCTGTAGCATTTCAAGTGTAGACAGACCCTAAATCTTGTCCCTTTCTTTCTCCACATTTGAAAAATCTGACCCTTCCTCTTCATCCTAAGGGTCAAAACACGTGTCCTTACCTTGATTACTGTAACTGCCTCATCTCTGGCCTCTTTGATCTTCTCATCACTATGCACCAGTTGTCCAAAATTATCCCCCTTGCTCATCATACAGACCTCGTCACCCACTCCCTTTGTCTACTCACATGCACTTTTAATCACTCCACTCCCTTCCTCTGCCGACTGGATTAAGTTTAAATGTCTTTTTCTCATGTATGACTGTATGACCGCTTCCCATCTCACCTCCTATTGTGTCTCTCCTCATCTCGCCACTCTCCCAATGCCAGCCTCGGACCTTTCTTCTGTCCCTTCTCCAAATTATCAAAATAGTGGCTTTAGCTCACAGTCAGGGAGTACAACTGGGATGGAAACCTTCTATCACCCCAAATGTACAGTACAAGGAGCTTCTCCACTGCCAGCCAAATCCCAGCCATTGAGGCTGTCGTATTTTCTTCAGTGATATCCTTCTTCACCAGCCATCACCACACTAGCCACACCTGACACTCTTGCTGGACAGCAGGACTGACAATCTCCGGTATAAATCCACTTTTCAACCATAGCTACTCCAGAGCTTTGAAGGGGGTGCCCCCTTCCCTGCGCTGTGAGATGTCAAAGATTAACCACAACTCTGTGTTTCCTGTAGTTGTGAAATCTACTGAGCTATGGGGTCAGTCCAAATAGATTAGCTGGCAAATCTTCATTTTTATATTTAATGGGTTTCTAAAGGCTTGTCTAAATGCAGAGATACACTGGTTTAATTTAGGGTGTGATTTTAAACCAATTTAGTTAAAGTGGTGTAAGGGTCTGCATGGACACTCTGAATTAGTTGTACCACTTTAACTGTACTATAATTAAAGCAGTACATAATAATACAGTTAAAGCAGGATAATCTCCTGCAGTCAGGGTTCAAGGCCAGAAGGGACCACCAGATCATCTAGGCTGACCTTCTGTATGTCACAGGCCACTAAACCCTACCCAGTTACTCCTGTAATGCTTTTCTGGCTGGAAATTGTATGAACTCTGTTATTTCTTGTGGTATTGCCATGTCCTCTCACTTCTATTTGGAACCCCAAAGAGCAGAGATGTGTGAACATGAAAAATAATGAGAAAAAAATTAACTAAATGCAGTACAGAAGAAAGTTTCAGCTCAGGTTTTGGCCAAAGGATCAGGTTGTTGGTGGTGTGGTTTTATTTTTACCAAGCCCTGGTTTCAGTGTTTCTCTATGTTGCTTACTGAGAAATCTGCACTGTAGCTGTGGCTAATACTTGGCAAAGAAGCAGTTATAAGCAAAGTTTGCTTTCCTGACATGCTGGTCTCTTCTTGGCATTATTAAAGTTAAATCAGACTCTTCTGAGATTATCAAAGGGATTGTAAGCCTTTAAATGCTTCTCACAAAGCTGTTCCAACAAGGCATTGAAGCCCTTTGTAAAGGCTGTAATTTTTTTTTTTTTTAAAGCAGCATCTTTTTGGAAAGTTTAATACTCTGGGACCGATTTGTCCATCAGACCACCCTGTAAAAGTGTTGGACTTGAAATCTACCCAGCAGGTAAATTACTCTCTGCATTTATCTTTGCAAAGGAACAACCAACAGCTTTCAGTAACTTTCACTTCTCCTATAAAACTTGTCCTTGGCAGTCTAAGCATCTGCTTGAGTATTACAGGGGGACTAATTGGCTGTGCAGCTGTTGGTTTTGGAAGATGGCAGTTGATTGCATTGTGTGTGTGTGTGTGTTCACTCCACAAATGAAACCAAGAAAAATATTGAGATTTGCACACACACACACAAACACTCACACTCACCCGTTACACTAAATAGTGAAGAGAAATGATTTAGAATTTGACTCTCTCCATCTTTCCATTGTTTTTCCACTTTTAAAAATATCTAAGCACGGATTTTGGTTTTGGTTTAAAAGGGAGAGCCAGAGAACCCTAATGACAGGTTTCAGAGTAACAGCCATGTTAGTCTGTATTCGCAAAAAGAAAAGGAGTACTTGGGGCACCTTAGCGACTAACCAATTTATTTGAGCATAAGCTCACGTGAGCTGTAGCTCACGAAAGCTTATGCTCAAATAAATTGGTTAGTCGCTAAGGTGCCCCAAGTACTCCTTTTAGAGAGCCCTAAGTGAGGCAAAGGGATGGGAAACTAGAATGTAAACATAAATCTCAGATCAACTTCAGAATAATTATCAAATCAGCAGTCTCCCAGTTTATTGAGACAGAAGAGGCCTGTCTCTTTTAGAAAAAACCCTTCACTGTCAGGCTGTGTCTTCCCGAGGAGTTAGGGGGGTAAATCCCAACTCGCATAGATGTACTTATGTTAGCTCTTGTCGAGCTAATGTGCTAAAAATAGTCGTGTAGCCAGGGTAGCATGGGCAGTGATGAGTGGCAGCACAGGCTAGCTGCTCTGAGACCAAACCCACCTGGACCCTGAGGGTATGTACTCGGGGCAGCTAGCCCATGCCGCCACTCAATGCTTCCTGTGCTGCTGTGGCTCCTCTACTATTTTTACCCGTCTAGCTTGATAAGAACTAGTGAAAGTATGTCTAAGCAAGCTGGGAATCACAACCCTAACTTCAAGTGTAGACGTAGCTCCAGAGGAGTACGCTGCCCTTTTACCCATTCTCTCCCAAGATGTTATTTTGCAGAGGAAATTCTCCCACTGGAGAAAAGCATACAAATGTATCAGTTACAGAACTGATTTAGCTCACAATAACTTGCAGCCACAGAGCCCTCTTGCAGAAAGAAAGGCCGGTGGAATAACTCAGAATCAAGCTGCAGAAGAGTCGATAACTGTTCTTTAGATCAGTGGTTCTCAACCAGGGGTCCAGGATCCCCTGTGGGGCCGCGAGCAGATTTCAGGGGGGCCACCAAGCAGGGCTGGCATTAGATTTGCTGGGTCCCAGGCCAGAAAGCCAAAGCCCCACCACACAGGACTGAAACCCATGTCCCCGAATCCCACCACCTGAGGCTGAGGCTGAAGCCTGAGCAACTTAGCTTTGTGGGGCTCTGTGTGGCAGGGGCCCAGGCAATTGCCTTGCATGCTCCCCCTAACACTGGCCCTGGCTTATATATGCAGAAAAACATTTGTTGTGGCACAGGTGGGTAGTGGAGTTTTTATAGCATGTTGGGGGGGGGGTGCTCAGAAGGAAAAAGGTTGAGAACTCCTGCTTTCGGCAGCACTAAGGTGCTGAACAGATGGGCTTGCAACTGTGCAGGCTGAAAGGTTTGAGTCCAAGATTTCTAAGATTTTTGTAATCATTAATATTATCAGCATTTTTCTGCACTGGGATCTGTTGATGTACCTGTAGAATACTGAAAGAGCAGGTTAACTGGAGTCTTTCCTAATGGTTATATCAGGGGACAGAGAGATGAGACTCCTGAGTTCAATGTTTAGCTTTGTCACTGACTTGGTATGTTGCTTTGCGCAAGTTGCTTAACTTTTCTGTACCTCATTTCAATAGTATCACTTACCTATTATTACTATTTATATTCCAGTAGCACCAATCCTGGCCCAGGTTCTCACTGTGCTAGGTTCTGTACAAACAGAGTTGGATCTACATCACAAAATTGTTGTGAGATTTAATTAAATGCTTGTGAGATGCTTTGATGAAAGATATAATATAAATGCAACTTTTTTTTGGTACTGCCATCAAATTTGAAATCTCCTCTAGAAGTGTCAACACAGGATACAAAGTCCCAGTAGCTGGTATCACCTCTGAGTCATCATTCTATCTTGTTCCCTCCACATCCACTTAGTCTGCAGTCAGGATATTTCCATCTTCATTACAGTGAACAGGATGTGAACTAAGTTCAATAGGACATTCCCCTCCTACTGACAAACCTTTAGCAGGAGAAGACACAGTTGGCTCATCCTTTCAGTAGTCAATGATCTGAAGGTCATAGTATGAACAATGGGCCAGAGGATGAATATGGAACCGGTGATTGTAATAGCCTTTGCTTGACATGGTGAGAGGAGCCATAAATCTCTACCATCTTTGATGACATTGTCTCATTATTTTTTTCTGTTCCTGGAATGTGACTTGCCAAGTCCTTGACAGCAGAGCCATCTCAGAAGCATGGCAACAGCTCTCACTATTGGGGGGTAGTTCATGCAGGCCAACTGCTGAGCAGTTCCCATCAAAATGGTGAGAAAGATCAGCTGTTAGAGAATGCCGTCCAGGTAAAGTATCAGGCATCACATACCCGCAGTGAGACATCCACAGCCTCTTTTTTAGAACCTCTTTTAATCAGGACAGAACATTTTGAGATGGCTGAAGATCCATGCAGTGAGAGTCTGAACGCTTAGCAGGCCACAGGCATGACTGGTTGGCATTGCCCGGCATAAACATGTTCATGGTTAGCGGTCAGCTAGGTTCAGGACACAGGGTACCTCTCTTATTATCTTGGTTGGGATTACACTCTAGAACTACAGAATAAACATAAGTCCTTCCTCCCGTCAAGGCAGATTTCCATGCTGTTTACTCCATGGGGGTGCAATAGGATTGTGGCAAAACGTTCCCTCAGCGAAGGAGTTTGCCTTTAGTGTCCTTGGACAAAATATCCACATATGTCAGTGGTGGATCATCTGCCTTCCATTGGTTGGCTGCTGCCTCTTGCCCTAAAGGTAGCTGCATAAACAGCCCTGTATGTATACAGTGTGTGAGGTTGGTTCCCTTCAGGTTTTAAGGCATAAAGGAAATTCAAATGATTATTTATTATGAATTCTTGGTCCTCTCACTTTAATGAGAACCACATTCACTGGTGAAAAAGAAGGAAAGGAGCAAAGAGCTGTTTCCAAGTTCAGTCCAGCACGAAACCTGCTCCTCATGTCATGAGTAAGCAGCTTTCTCCAACGGCATCTGCCTGCAGAAGGGCTAGTTGTGTTTCTCAGTTAAAAGTATGTAGTAAATCCCAGGAATGGAAGGATCCTCATGCCTAAGCTTTTATATCTCCACCAGCTGGCAATTGAAGGATGTATCTGTCCATTTCTAGGGATCTGTGAGTTAAAAGGACTTGTGCTCCCCCCACACAGCACTTGCCTTGATTTAGTGCCTATTTGATAAAATTTGCAACACATTTCTCTCATCGTTAGCAGGTAACAGAAGGTGTGATAGCCTCTATTTTCCTATGACAGACTCATTTTCTCTCTTCCCAGATACTTCCTTTACTTTCCCCATACAGAGTTCCCTTTCATGCCAGCAGTAATGAGTTACTGAATGTAAAGGATGTGTAGTTTTAGTTTATTCCCAAACCAAAACCCTTCACCATCCAGTCACGCAAGAATACAAGCCATTCAAGCAGGGAGCGCGACCTAGTGATTGGAGCAGGCTTCTAATAACTCGAAGGTTCTTAACCCAGCTCTGCCCAAATTTACAAAAGTGGCCTTTACATTTGGGTGCCTTCATTTTCAATTATCCAGTGTTAGCTAAACAAGGCTTGATTTTCAGAGATGATGAGTGTTCATAATTTCAGTTCAAGTCAATCTGAATTTCGCCCAAGTAAGGACTGCAGGATTGGGCCCACCCTTGGTCCGCTCAGCATACTCTGTCAGACAGAATGTAAAAGCAATATGGTTTGAAGATATTTTCTGCTTAGGATTCATTTTTGGCCTACCACGCTCTCTCCAGCCTTGAAGGCCTCAGATGGCTCACATACTGTTATACTAATTATATTAGTCCGTTTGACGACTCCACCCTCAAAGCTGTCTGAAATATAAACATTTCTCAACTTATATCCAAATATTTATATATCATTTTAAAATTCATAAAATGCATCTAATGTGGATACTCAAGGTGCTTGGTAGTAAGTGGGAAAAACTACTAAAAATTTGATATGTTCACTAGAAAGAAAAAGGCATTGAAACAAAGTGGAAAAAAAAATCCATCAGTGTGTTATAGTTGATTGCACAAAGGGGGCATGGTCAGAATACTAGAAGCTTTCTCAGAGTTTGGGCTGCCTGTTTAAAGCTCAATAACACATACGTGGTGAAATCTTGGCCCCATCTAAGTCAGTGGCCCCACTGACTTCAATGGAGCCAGGATTTCACCCAGAACTTTGCTCTCAAAATCAACTAATGCATCCTCACAGTGAAGACACAGGCAAATTATATTGTTCCCATTTTACAGATGGAGAAGTAAAGGCTGAGAAGTTATGTGACTTGCTCCAGGTTACTGATAATGTCTTTATAAGGATAGAATTAGATCTCAGGAGTTTCTGGCTCTTCATCCTCGGTTTAAGGTAAACAAAAATAAAATAGATTTTGACTTGAGAACAATGAAAGCTAATCCTTGACATCAAAAGAAAATGATTTCTAATCAAACCAAAAATACTTCTCCCTAAACAATTCTTTGTACCCTGGCCCAGAGTGAGTAATTGCCATGGTGGGCTGGGTGTGTTGTTTTATGTAGCTGTAGGAGACGGTCTCTGGAAACAATGTACAAAAGAGACAGAGTGTAAAAATAAGCAGGATTCTCTAGAGAGAGGTAAGGGAGAGAAAAGTCTCCTGACATTTCCTGTGCAATTCTTTTCCCAAAGCAAAACTATTGTATTGGGTTGGACAACTGAAGAGAGGGGAAGACTGTGTGGATTATTGTGTATAGCGTACGTGTGTGTGCATGTGTGCACACACATGCAGATGTGGGTGATTAAGGTACATAACAAGTAACAATGCAGAAGACCCTTCTTTATCAGCCATAGGACATCTTTACTTAGCTGAACAATATTCCCTGCCAGCCTTTTGGGTTGCTGTTGATTGACATATCTGACCTACCTGTGCTGTTTCCAAATACATTGGCTTCAACTTGTAGTTAACTAAAAAAACACCCCCAGCTGATCCAAGACAAATTTGGCTGTGACAGTTTCTTAGGAAGCCATGTGGCCACTGATCACATGGGTCAATGCTGGATCATTCCAGGAGCTTCACTGATGGCCTCTAGGATGAGCTACATCCAGCCTCCCTTGCTAATGGGGAGCCCGTGTAATGTGGGCCTTTGGAGAAGCAAGTATCAAGGGGAAAGTTGGGGGGCTCCTCCAAGCTCTGTATGGGTATCAAAGAACCTATGGGTTGTTGGGGAGAAGGGAAAGTGCAAGGGGATCCTTGCAAAATTTGAACCTGTGGCTCCAGAGAATCTAGTATTATTATAGTAGACTAGTAGGGAGAAAAGGCACCGGAAGTGTCAAATACTAGAAACACAGGCATCTCAATAATGCAGACATTCAAATTCCTATCCTGAAGGACTTCTGAGGCAGCCTTGTGTTGTATAGGGTGCACCTGGGAGCAATGCAAAGCAAAGGAGTACAGCAGTCAAATGCTTCAGCTGCCTGCAGAGACCTCCCTGAACCGACTGTGTGGAAGCGGTCTGGGGTGCTCTCTGTGTGAGGCCTGTGGGGAGACTCTCCCAGCAAGAAAGGAATTTGCTCCTGACTTCCCAGTGCCTTGTTAACACTACCAGATCCAGGAGCCGTATAGGCCTGCTTCTCCCCACCATACGGCAGGGGGATAAGATCATACCACACAGTGGGAATACACAAGTGAGACCTTTCAGAACTGGGACAATCAAAGAGAGAGAAGACGACAATGAAATACAGAAATCTTGGCAAAGATGTGTGATTGTGTATTCCACACAGTACAGATCCGTATTGCTGTAGTACCTTTCAGACCATGGCCAAGATTTCACTTAGCCCGGATTTAGGAAAACGTCCCTCTACAGGATAGTACTTAAACATATATTTAACTTTAAGCTAGTGCTTAACTACTATCGAAGCTAATGAGATTTATGCTTAAAGTTATGCATGTGCTTTAGTGTCTTCCTGATCCTTGGCCTATATAATATGTGAAGCCATTCCTCCTTCTTCCCCTACCTTGTCCCTCTAACCCTTCTGCTATTCCTGGAGGAGGCAGAGGACAAAAGAAGGCTTGAATGTCACGATAGACCTTATATATCATCTTGCTTGGCTGTTGACAGACCATCTTGACGAGTTGGCATTGTCCCCAGAGTAAGCCATTTAAGTGGGAACATTTAGGTAGGATATGATCAGACCAGTTTTTGGTGGCGGTAACAGGCTACAGCCTCCCTTACAGTCCTCTCCCTTTGTTCTGCCAACTATCTGTACAGTGATCTGTAACTTAGTTTGCTAACAATCTCAAGGTTAGCAGGTTCCTCTCAAAATTCCACATCAAGAGTGAACTAACTGCAGACCTTTTTAATATGAACCATAACTGTAAACATTTGGTTTACAATGGTGCTTGGAAATATTCTAGCACTGTTTAGATAGGTTGCTCGAGCCCATCAAATCCCTTCACATCTAGCAGGATTTCAGACATTCCCCCTCCTCCCCCCCCATGTTGCAGAATTATTAAGGGTTATTTATGAAGGATTTGCAGGAAAAATAACAAACCCAAGGAGCACTGGAGACTGGTTTTCCCCAAATCCAGGTTATTTCTGTGGCTTCAGTGTTCAGATCTCAAAAATGAATTAGCCAAGCAAAATGAAAATGATTATTATATAAAGTACAACAATGGAATATTTAATCATTTCCCATGGAGGAAGAAGGATCTATCTTTGAAGGAGCTGATTAATTAATGCCATATGGTAAGAAGAATTGTGGTCTATTTTCTTTTAATTAAAAAAAACAGAACAAAAAACTTAGCCCCTTTTTAAAACAAGTGAATACAGTGATAATGGGAAGAGGTTCTAGGTACACACAGTGTAATTCATTACCCAGGCTGAAATTTGGCTAGACAGCAGGATTAGCACACTGAGCTTGCAGAATGTGCCAGGGGATCTGTAAGTAACAACTACAAATGATCAGGACCGTGAATTCTGTCTCATCAGATTTCTGACATTCCTCGCTTCTTGATGTATGCCTTTTAAGAATTCTGCCCTAAAGAAGAAGTTTGGTTCGTGACAATCCCTCTGTAATTAGAAGCATTGCTGACAGCTCCAGCATAAGGGATACAATGAAGGAGAGGTAACAGTCTGTCTGAACGTTCAATAATTGACAAGGCATCAGAAACAGCATGATTAAAGCTGTGTAAATTAACACTATGATAATGAGCCTCTGACACTGTCAAAGGCAACGGAGCTGTCACCTTAGGAATGGAGATCTGCATTTTTTATATCTTTAAAATTATCTGAGTTCAATCAACATGCACATTTCAAATAAAGATCGATCATCTATTGTACAAGGCATGGAGCCAAGGAGGGGAAAAACAACAAATAGCAGGTCTAGTGTAATTAGGGTGATTAGCTGGGACTGTGCTGCTGGTTTGTTACTGTCCCTGATATGCTAACTCAGCCCAAACCACCTGGCTTTTACAGATAAATAATATTTTAGATTTCTGTGACACCCCTTCTCTCTAAAGGGGCCCCATAAAAATGCGTGTGCACCACTGACATGCAGAAACACCTGAGGAAGGAGAACATCAGTGTGGTCGACAGTTAGCACCCCGCACATCTCACATCCTGTAGAGAAGGGAAACTCTGGCTGGGGAATCTGGGAGAAGAGCCTGCTCTGATGAAAGGTGCAAAGGGATCTCTGTCATCCATACATCACAGACAGAACCTTGTTTTTTACATTATCTGAAAGACACGCCCAAGCAGTAAGCTGTGCAGAACTCCCATTTATCTATCTCTAAATGCTGAAGGACTAAGAAACCTTGGGGAGATTAGAAACGGGGAATTTGCGGATTCTACAACTCAGAAAATATTGATCAGGTGTCCTCACGTTCCTCCAAAGAGTTCTCCTGCTCTGTGTCCCTATTTTTCTCCCCTGATCTCCTTATTTATTACTTCCAGATGTTGGTAGGATAGACTAAGCTCTCCCCTTCAGGACATCCACTGCAGATCCCTAATGGGAGCTGGTCCACCCGCACTGACCTTTAAAGCATTTCATAACTTAGGAGACCCAAGGTTTTTTAATAAATAAAGAGGTACTAGAGTGTACGTGCATCTGGCATACAATAGCAAAATGCTTTGGCTTTTCAAGTGTTCTTTCTGCTCCAGTTGCTAAAATTCATACAGTGAGAGGTTTCACAGTGACGTCTCCTATGCGCTATTGCTTTTTTCCTACATCTTGCTTTTAAACATGGCTAAGCTGACCAGCAAGCCTTTTGGATTCCCTGGTGGAAAAGACCCAAGATAAGCCGGTAGAGCAGTCCTTAGGGAGTCTGTGGAAGGCTTTTTAGCAGGTTAGTGCTGGCATACCAACTGTCAGGCTTGTCTCCCTGGAGTCTTGCCCCTTTACCCAGGCCCATCACGGGGATTCACACTTCTCCTGTAACCCTTCTAAGTTTTTCCTGCTCCTGCCAGACCTCCTTCCCAAGAGAGGATCCCCAAAGCCTATTTTCCCCTGACACGTCCTTCCATAAGAGACAGAATCAGGACTCCCAACCCCTCAATCCCCTTTTTCCTTCTCTCTGGAAGCCCTTTCTTTATATTAGCCACTCAGCTCCTCCCCACTTGGGGCTTATCTTTAATTGAGCCTGACATTCCCTGTAGTTGCCACCAGGTGCCCCAATAGAGGGAGGGTTAAATAATAATTATTGACTCACTTGTGGCATCACACTGTTGTTCTTCCCTGGTTCTTCTTCCTGGTTTCCTCTGTGCTTTGGGTCTCCTATTTTCTGTGGTCACTGATTAGGGTTGCCAGCTTTCCACTCACATAAAACCAAACACCCTTGCCCCGCCCCCGCCCGCAACCCCACCCCTCCTCTGAGGCCCTGCCCTTCTCCAAGACCCCGCCCCTGCTCACTCCATCCACCCCCCTCTGTTGCTCGCTCTCCTCACTCTAACTCGCTCAGCGGGTTGGGGTGCGGGGCAGGGGAGGAGGGAGGGCTCTGGCTGAGAGTGCGGGCTCTTGTGTGGGGCCAGGGATGAGGGATTTGGAGTGCAGAAGGTGGCTCTGGGATGGGACTGAGGGGTTCGGAGGGCAGGAGGGGGATCAGGGCTGGGGCAGGGGATTGGGCTCAGGGTGTATGTGAGGATTCTGGCTGAGGGTGCGGGCTCTGGGGTGGGACTGGGGATGAGAGGTTTGAGGTGCAGGAGGGTGCTCTGGGCTGGGATTGAGGGGTTCAGAGTATGGGAGGGGAATCAGGGCTGGGGCAGGGGGTTGGGGCACGGGAGGGGGTGAGGGGTGCAAGCTCTGGGTGGCACTTAACTTAAGCAGCTCCCAGAAGCAGTGCCTTGTCCCCACTCCAGCTCCTATGCGGAGGTTCAGCCAGGTGGCTCTGCACACTGTCCTGTCCACGGGCGCCACCCCCGCAGCTCCCATTGGCAGTGATTTCCAGCCAATGGGAGCTGGTGCTTGGGGTGGGGCAGCATTCAGAGCCCCCTGGCTGCCCATACGTATAGGAGCTGGAGGGGGGACATGCCAATGCTTCGAGGAGCTGCATGGAACCACAGCAGGTAGTAAGCCTGCCTTATCCCCGCAGTGCTGCCGACCACACTTTTAATGGACCCGTCAGCACCGCTGCCAGGATCCCTTTTTGACTGGGTGTTCCAGTCAAAAACCAGACACCTGGCAGCCCTACCACTGATAATGTTACAGATAAGAGCTTGCCTATGTTTCCTGCATGTCACTACAGGTGGAGCTGGGAGGCAGAGGCCCAACCAGGTCTCTTTCCACAGGACAGTATATTGTCTAATCTAGGTTTTGTTCAGTGTCTTCAGGGCTCTTCACTCAGCTTTCCAGATGCTCCCCCCCTCCGTCAGATGGCCTAAGAACTTCTTTACTAAACGCACCTGACTGAGTCCCTGCCCTCTGACTTTCTACAGAAGCCTATGGCCTTGCTTATGCTGGGGCTTTGTCTTAGTTACAGCCTTTCCTGACGAGCCAGTGGTGAAGCTGCAGCTGTGAAAACTCCTAGTCAAAGCCACTAGTTGCATCAGTACAGCTTACAAAAGCGCAAGCACATTGGTGCCATTTGAGGCTTATAACAGTTTTCCCTGTGTACATGAGAAATTTACACTGGTACAGCCACACTGATTACTTGTGCCTAGCCACTGAAGGCTGTAGTCAAAGCAAATCACTGTGTAGGCCAGGCCTTAATTATGTCTCCAGAATTTTACTGTGGGGGAAGCAGGAAGAATGAATTGGGCATTATTGATCCTTTGCATGCTGTCCTCTGTTCTTGCTCATGCAGTTCTAAAGTGGGACTCTTTCTACATTCCAGTAGTCCCGTGTACACTATGAACAGGGTGTGGGGGAGAATAGGGAATAAAACAGGGCATAAATAGTAAGGAAGCCCCAGTAATTAGAGGCAAACAACAGTTTGTCAGGAATTCTAGAATTCTATCTTCTTATCTGTAAAGCCACTTAACTGCCCTTTAAAAAATTCAGTTTAAAAACAAACAGGCTGCCATTGTGACAGGAAGTCATACAGAGTTGGCCTGAAGTGAATAGGGAATTCTTGAGTGAATAGGGAAACCTGGGACCAGAAGGCTGTTTTCAGGCAAGTTTCCATGCTTGCAACATATTTTCTAAGTGTAGGCTTAGCCCCCAGCCCTTAGGTTGCCCTTGGACAAGTCCCTTACTTAGGCCCAGTCTTCACTGGCAACGCTAAAGGGCTGCCTCGGCAGCGCTTTAACATGGCTTGTGTGGTCGCGGCACAATGCTGGGAGAGAGTTCTTCCAGCGCTCTAAAAAACCCACTTCAACGAGAGGCGTAGCTCCCAGCGCTGGTGCACGGTTTACACTGGCTCTTTACTGCGCTGAAACTTGCTGCGCTCGGGGGGGGGGGTGTTTTTTCACACACCTGAGCAAGAAGGTTGCAGTACTGTAAATTGCTAGTATAGACAAACCCTTATGTGCACTTACCACTCAGTTAACACTTTTTCCCTGCACACACCAGCAGTGGTTGGATGCAGGACGTTATAGTAAAACCATTATGCCTCTGCATTTACATTACAGTCCAAAGGCTGGTCTACACTACAGTAAACAAATGCAGACAAACCATGAGGCCTTATCTATATGGACTGGCCAAATCATTTTACTTTATCCAGACTAGGATTTAAAGGTGTGATGTTATCTAATTACCACCTTCTAAGCTCTAGTCAAGACAAACCTTTCTAAACTCCCCCCTACCCCTTTAAACTTGAACAGTTTAACATGTTCTGAAGTAGAATTGCTTTGTATTGACTTGTGTTTTAGAAGGTGTTAGAAGAACTAATTCAATCTGCTGTCACTCTTTTAATCCTAATCTAGACAAGGCTTTAGAACTGTGTTTAGCTGCAGCAGTGGTAAGAGCAGGTTGAAACAGAAGTAGGTTTCTCACCACATCAGACCAGTGTGGGGAGGAATTGTGTAGAAGCACTGCTTCTCCATGCAAGGGAGTGGAGGAGGCCCTTAAATTGACCTGCATGATAATTGTGGTTGGAGAGGCAAATTGGGTGTGTTGTGTGCCCCGTAACCCTGTGCAAATGCACCCAATCGCAG
Organism: Eretmochelys imbricata; assembly: GCF_965152235.1. Classification (NCBI taxonomy): domain Eukaryota; kingdom Metazoa; phylum Chordata; order Testudines; family Cheloniidae; genus Eretmochelys; species Eretmochelys imbricata. Next base: position 17,765,412 of record NC_135584.1, read on the forward strand.
AATCTATTTCTTACAAATCATTAGGGTGACCAGAAGTCCCATTTTTATAGGGACAGTCCCGTTTTTTGGAACTTTTTCTTATATAGGTGCCTATTATCTCCCACCCCCTGTCCCGTTTTTTTACAGTTGCTATCCGGTCACCCTACAAATCAGGATCTCACACTTAACAGCCAGTCTTATTTATTTTATTATATTATATTTTTTCAAGTAAAATTGGTTACTGTTTCAATTCAAAATGCTGATGAAAAGAAGGAGAATTAATTAAACTGGCAGGCCTTGAAAGACCATTTTTATATAGGGAATTCTGAGCATCTCAGCAGATGCACCACAAGTCACTGGCAATCTCTGAGTGTTGCTTTTATTAAATTCTGGGGTCTTTTTTCCACTCTCAGTATCTTATTGCAAATAAAGTCTCTGCTCTGCTCTGTGTGAGCCCTCAGTGACTGGCACTCAGCTGAATTTACAAATGCGGTTAGGACTCTTGCAAAGACTAAATTCAATCCAGTGTGTAAACTTGGTGGATGAAGTGTTAAATGAGCTATTTGCCTTGGCCCAGGACACTATGGTGGGAGACCTGGGCTTTGGCAGCACATTCATGAGTTTGTTCTCTGGGCTGGTAAGGAAGGAGCATGTGGGGAATGTAGTGCAGGCTTTTGGGTGGCTGAGGATGCTTGATAGTCTTGGATGGAGAGCTCCCACAGTGACAGATAGGATGAATGGCAGGGGTGTCAGCTCCAAAGGGAACTCCTTGTGTGCATTTCTTGGCCAGAAATTAGGTGCTACTATTCAGCAGCTAATGAAAGGGCAGCTCAGGCGGGAAAATGGCAGCCTGAATGAATGGGCTGCTTAGTACAGCCAGTCAGTGCATTGGCACATAGGCTGAATGGTCAATGTGCCTTTCTTAGCAGGGGCATTCTTAAGGCTTCATATTTTGGGGTCCCAAAGCCCTGGATAATCCTACCTTCAAATCTAGGGTTGTCAAATAGTCTGTTTTCATAGTGGCTGTCCCAATTTCAGAGGCCTGTCCTGGCAATAGGTGCCTTGAACCGCTGCTGAGCTATTCCTACCAGCAACGTGGATAGTACAGAGGTGGATACAGCCAGCACCACTGCTGGGAAGAGCACTGGCTGCAGAAACGCTAGCCCAGGGAGGAATCTCAGGCCCTGATTCTCATCTTACACTGGTGAAACTCAGTTGCCATCACATGAAGGAAAGAAAACTTGGTGTGTGTGAGATCAGAATCTGCCACTGGGGCTTTACTGAAGTATTTTATGAGTAGCATGCAATGTAATATAAATATGGAAAATGAGGTTATAGGGAAGGGGGGGAAAGAGGTCACTCTGGAATGTAGGAAGGCCTGGAAATATTAGGAAAACCCCTCTTCCCCCATCCCTCCTGGAACCTGATCATATTCAGATTCACATCATAGCATAGCCCTCATGCCAAGGGCAGTGGAGGAAAATGCCCATGATGGGGCACTAAACACAAAAGGCCCTTAATCACCCTGACTGAACAATAAATAACCACCATCAGAGCCAGCTAAGTGTTTTCCATAGAGCTGTTTGAAAACTGAAAACTGCCAATTATATTGCACAGGACATACTGTAAAAACATTTTGTTTCCCAAAATATCCAGTGCAAATTTGTTAGTTTGCCCATGAAAGACCAAAACTGAAAACTGAAAATATTTAACTTTTCAAAATGATTTTGGTTTCTTCTGTTCAGAAGATTTTGACCCAAATAAAAATGTTCTGGGAAAATTTCCATTTTGGTCAAAAAGCCATTTTTTGTCAATAAAATTTGACCAGCTCTTTTAATACATTTATTGACCTCTTTCTATCCGCAGTACAGAAAGTACACACAAATACCTTGGGGACATGGTTAGAGCTGCATTTGAGGGTGCATTTACTGCAATAGCAAGCCACATGTGTAGCATGTTCTCATAAATTAGGCACACAAATGCTTGCACATTTTTAACACATGCCTATGCATACACAGCACAAGGCCTTTAAGCTGTGGGTTCTAGACTGCCTGTGGTGAGGGTGACTTCTTCATACAGTCTGTGTAATGGCAGATGGAACCCCAAACATCCTGTGGGATACCAAGGGTGGAACTAATATGCCCTGCTAAATGTTTGAATGTAGTCTCAGGCGACGGGAATGCTGGGGAGGGCAGCCGACTTGCTGGTGCGTTTCAGGTAGTGGTGTGCATTGGATGCCCAGGGAAGCCCTGAACATGATTTCCAACTGGCTGTGCCTTCAGGATGATTGTGTCCGGTCCCCAAATGCACATGTAGAATTGCATGCCTTATTACAAGTGTCCCGGCCCGCCACTGCTTTCAGGTCAGGTTACGCTAGCAAGCTTCCTAACTTCCCCATTATGTTTAAAACATAATGGTATGATTCTTTGCCCTGATTCAGAGGAAGTGGGCATTGGAGGCTGTGTGTGATATGATTGTGTTCTGCAAGAACATGTGTGCAGGGAAGAAATGCTGCAATGAGAAGGAATCAGCAAGACAAAACAAATGTATGGTAAGGGGAACTATGAAACCTAGCTTTTTGTGGGTTTGGGGGAGTGGGGCAGCAGATATTTAGATTGTGCTCTTGTCTAGCTCTCTGATCAGGCAAAATGACACATTGTTTCCTTTTTGTTTTGGGAGGCAGGGGACAGCTTTCTGAATTTGGGTCTCTGTAAGCACCCCAAATTGTACATGATTCTCTGAACAATCCAGACTTCTTAAATCTGTAAAACTGGGCAGGAAATCTCTCAGGAACAAGCTTTCTTGTGAGATATGCTGGTGTGTTCTGTGATCTGGAGAACCCTGTAGATGAGCTTGTCTCTCACAGCATTTTGATGCTTGCTTTTTTATATGGAATTTAGGGATGCAAAGACAGCTGTGAAAAGAGGAAAAAAACAATCTGCGCAATTCACCCGCAGGAAGATTTTTGGATTGGTTCAGAATTTGGGGCCACATTTCACAGTGTTGTGAGGATTTTATGCTGCCTGTTTGTCCAACTCTGCATTATTTTCATTGACCACATTATTCTTGTGGAAGTGCAGGCTGCTGACATGCACAGGCATCTTCCAGTCTGTGGTGCAGGGACCTTGTGCCAAGAGGTAAATAAAGGGCTGACTTTTGTGATAGTGATTTCCACATCATTGTGCCCCACTGCACTCAAATGGCTAACTGTTCCCCGGAAGGCGAGATCTGAGACACTGCTGTGTTGGGCTCAGTAAAGAATGCAGCTCAGTTCAGTGACTGCACTAGCATCAGGCAGTTTTTCATTAGTGAACTGTTTGTTCCTGCTAATGACATCAAATGTGGCTCTGTGGCTTGTGAGGCTTGTTCTTTTAATTCCTTTTTTAAAACCTGCATATAAAGAAACTTATTTGCTGGAAAACTAAACCACCTCCAGGCCAGATTTTGAGAGGTGCAATTTTGTGTGTGGCCTGAGTCACATGCATGCAAGTCCCAGGATCTGTACGCACAACCCACAACTTGGGTGTGAGCTTCAGAAGTTATGAGTATGCAAAACTGAGCCCTTCAAAATCTGGCCCTTTATTTTCTAACTCTGAAACTATAAAGAGATTATGTTTCTTTTAAAGATGATTTACATTAACAGCTTTATTGACAATTGAGTTTTAGTTAAACACAGAAGACTTCCTGTCTTCATTCTCTAGAAATGGAAGTACCAGTCCTGAACCCTGCCTCCTTTGCAATCAATGACAAAACTCCCAATTGACTTCAGAGGAGCCAAGCTCACCGTGGGTGTGTTAGAATAGTGAGTGGAGTGAGGAGGCATCAGTGTTTGAAGAAGGGAAAGGGCTTGTTTAACTCTACCTAAGTTTTTACCTTATTTAGAGACAAAGTTGTGATTTGATGGTCTTATCACAAGCCTGGGAATCAGAAACTTCCTATCTTTGGTACTGACTCCATGTGTGGCCTTGAGCAAGTCCACTAAGCTTTCCTCGTCTGCAAAATGGAGATTACTACTACTTGCCTCACAGGGGTGTTGTAGAGCTTACTGAAGTCAATATTTGTAAAGCACTCCATTAGGTATATCTGCCCTTGGCTCCTACAGGCTTTGATTATTTGTCAATGACCTGCCTATCACAGCTTGTAATTCAGGGTTGATCTTCCCTAGAGGAAAAGAAACAATCCCACATAAATATATTGATAATTTCAGGTGAACACACTTACCGTACAAGGCACAAGCAAGGCTGGACATTTCTATGACAGGATATACTATATCCTATTTCTAGAAGTAGCTTAGAAATTAATTCTATGTTGACTGGTGACATCTGATCACAGCAATGGATGGGTGAGACCCTGTAGCAGTAGTTGTGCTGCTTGTGAGCACCTCCTGCTGGCTAGATGTTGGGACAAGAACAACAAATGAGTGCTGTCCTTAGTGCCAAGCCTAGGAAGAATGGTGGGGAACTTCAGCTGAAGTTTGCCGCAGTAATTGCCATGGAAGTGAGCAAATCTGTGTTGGGATTGAGAGCCGAGAACCCTGCCACAGGGACCAGTGGTTTGCAAAATAAATATGAAAAAGCAAATAAAACAGAAATATTTCACTGTACATTGAAATCTTTCAGACTAGCTGTTTGACTTGGCCAAAGTTGCACCTTAAGAAAAAACAACAACACAGTTAACTCTTTCTGTCCTCATTTCCGGCCAAATAAAGAGAGGGGAAGCGGGAACTTTCAGACAAATTTGTTGCATTTGTAAGCAAGCTGTAGAAGGGAGTATTAATTTAAACTCAGACACTCCTCCCTCCCTGAAAACCCTAACTAACGATCCAATGTTGGGTTTCCTGAGTTCAGTGGGAGCAGGATCAGCCCCTATATTCTTAGCTCTTAGGGGGATTTTGATACGTGTCTTCCTCTGGATTCAGTTTCTTTTCCATTTATCCTGAGCAGGTTAATCCTGCAGCTGACAGACACACATGCACTGACTGCTTGTTTTATTTCAGAGTAACAGCCATGTTAGTCTGTATTCGCAAAAAGAAAAGGAGTACTTGTGGCACCTTGGTTAGTCTCTAAGGTGCCACAAGTATTGCTTGTTTTATGAGGTGGAAGAATCCACAGCAGGGAAAGCTCAACATGCATTTTGCTTTTTGAAAGCAGCCCAAAGTGTATTAACTGCACACTCTCCGGGGCATAGAAGGGGAGGGGAGAGAGTTTATCTCCCAGATGCCAGGGGAGGCAGCCTATCCTGCCTTCCATATAGATAGTTTGGGACTGTTCTAATCCCATCACGCCTCCTGGGACTCTGTGGTATCACTCCTGCTTTTGCCCTTTTCACCAGATCACAGATTTTTCCATATGTCTGCACTTCTTGGAAATTGCTCACAGGCCGCAGAGAAACAGCTTCTCGTGTTAGGCTCTGATGGTGAGAATCCCAGCTTGTCATAGCCCTTTGTGGGGTTTGTGCTGCTTCCAAAGAAAGCTGAGCTCCCTGCTGTCACATCACGGCCGCTTAGCAAAGTTCTCCTGGCAGGATATTTGAAGCGCCGAAGACCAGAAGTTATAACATTTGTGTTCAGCACTGGAACTCCGGTCGCCAGCTTTGAAGGGACTTTTCAAATATCTCAGAAGTCTTTATAACCCTTGGTAGTGAACTGACAGATGCTGTGCCATGCTGACATGATTCTGAGAACTAACTAGAGGGGCTGCTGTTACTGAAGAGATTTATGTTAGGATGGGCTAGTTCAGAAACATTAACTCGACCAATGTAAGTCCCATAGATACATTCCTGCACCACTATTCAAAATGTATATGGGGAGCAGAGGGTTGTTAACTTCAGTCATTAAGATTTGCTATTTAAACTCTGGTGCTCCATATACCTTCATTGGAATTCAGCAGATTGTTTGAAGTGGATTCGTGGCAACTGTTGCCAAATTCTAAGACCAGCTCTCTGGCTGTAGAGGGCATGTACAGATTCTGAAGCTATCCTCTCTATATCAACACTAAAGTTTGACTAACAAGAACCCCTTGCACGGGTAATTGTGTCCTGGGGGAAATCCTTCCAGATGGAAATGTCTGCTCCAGTTTAAAATTTTACTTAGTTCCTTTTTAGCTTTGTAATACAGCAGCTCAAAAAATACAACAGAAACCGCGCTCTGTGTTCCATCATTTTATCTTTCTCGGTCCTTTTAAAATCTAGTACAAAGATCAAAGTACAGAACTTGTGGCCTGGTTTTTTTGTGTACCATAAAGGTGACCTTAGAACAGTACCGTAGTTGCACATGCAAAGTAGATGCACAAATGCAGATGCATTTTGTGTGGGCAATTGGGTGCCTGACTCATAAATGTTACCATTTGGGCTTGCAAATGATAGAGCACACAAAACTGTGAATGCAGCTCATTACATATTTGCATATACACAAATAGAGACCAGGGTGAGGCCTCCTTGAAAAAATGGCTCATAGAGAGTATGCCCCACAGCAGGATCTCAATATTAAGATCCAGTTTGGAACCTAAGCTACTTCAGTGACCCTCTAACCATATGATAATTAGATCTGAGCAACATGTTCCTAATGAAATACAAAACCAGGTGAATGTGCTCCGTTTAGGATTTTGTTACATGCTTAAAACATAGAACTGGTTTGTGGGTCACCAGGTTCATGAGACTCTGGAGCAAGCCTGCGTTGAACGATGACTGTGCATGGAAACTGTGTAAACTTGGTGGTAAAACTGGTGGAAACATACAGAATCTCACCTGTTTCAGCTAACTCTGAGCTTTCCTCTGCATTTGAAAATCAAAGTGAAACTCGGGGTGTGGGAATCTGAAGACCGATGGCCAGAGTCTCAGCTGTGTAATTTGGTTTTGCTGAAGTGGGGCTACAGTTAATTACCTCAGCTGAGCATCTGGCCCTTATGTTTGCATGAACCCCTGAACAACTTCTCTTCAGCTTTGAAATGATCAGGGAGTGCTTCTTGGAGCCAGAGCACAATATCTGCAAGGATAGGCTGGGCTCTTTCACGGATTTCTGCAGGTTTTCATCTGGCCCACTGGTTTATTTCTGTTCAGCAGAAATGACCCTTCCACATTGTGGGAAGACCCAGGAGGGTGAAATCCTGCCCCCACTGAAATCAATGTGAAAACCCCATTGACTTCAATGAGATAGGATTTTACCCTAAAAAAATTTCAGACTTCTCTGTGAAGTATTTGATATTCTGACTAAGAAAGAATCACTAGGAAGAGAAAGAGCAGAGGGGGAGAGAGAGAGAGAGAGGTTGGAGACAGTCATCTCCCCATCATCTCAGTTCTTTAGTTAGGTCAGAAGTCAGCAACAGCTTTACAATCAGAACATAAACTCAAGAGGGTCCAACAGTTTGGTATGCATCAGTTTAACATCTGGACACTGGTGTGTGTGTGGGTCCTCCTCCAAACCTGACTTTAGCACCTTTTGATGTTTGTGGACACTCTGATGCTTGAACCTTCCCCTGGAGAATGGAGTAATGTAACATATACTGGAAAATGGTTCGGAATTTCTTGGTACCGATGGGCTCTGTTTAACTGAACAAACTTCAGTGGGCTAGAATTGGCTTTAGTCTGCAGCCCCCTTTCAGGTATGGGTTCAGTGAGAGTTTAGGTAATATGGGTTGCCTCCCGAGATCTTTACGCAGTATTTACTCCCACTGAAGTCAGAGTAAAGGCTGAATAAGCACCGAGTAAGGCCCTCAGGATCTGGCAAACTCCCACTGAAGTCAGAGTAGAGGCTGAATAAACCCCGAGTAAGGCCCTCAGGATTTGGCCCTATTGTGTCATAAACCATCTAAAAGAGGGACAGAATACAATGCACCTTCCATGTAAACGGCACCCTAAAGCACTTTGCCAAGTTAAGTGATGCAGCAAAAACATCAAAATAAACCAACGATAGAAGCATAGGGAGAGAGAAATTAAGAGGCCTTGGAAAGGGACAGCAGTTGTATGGAATTTTCAAAGGAGCCTAGGGAAGTTAGGCACATAGCCTCCTTTGAAAATACTAGCTGGTATGTTTTCACGTGAGATCAGAAATGAGCTGGAGTAGCAATGAGATGGAGATATATAGGAAGGCTAACCCAGATGGCAGGAGAAGGAGAAGAGTCTTTCACCAAAGTGGTGAGATTACATGTAGGGGTTTGTGTGAGTGATGTTAGATTGGTGGGGAGGGGAGGGACATGAGGTATGCTGGTGCATGCCCATGAAGGGTTTTAAAAATGAAGGTGGCAATTTTCAAAATGAATGGAAAGCCCTTAGTGCTGCCTGAGGATGGGATTGCTGGATTGTACCAATTTCTTTGTACATTGAAGAACATGGACAGCAGCAGCAGTCTACAGACACGGCAGCCTGTGGAGCTGGGACTTGGAGAAGCCAGGTGGAAGCTGCAGCGCAAAGGCAAGAGGATTTCAGTAGAGGTCACGGCAAAGGTACAGAAGTGGCAATAAGCCGGTTTGCAGCAACAACCGTCTGTCACTTCAAGAAATAGTCTTTATCATTTAAATGAAAACAAACTCTCCATAAGAAAGGAATCTCTCCCTCTCTCTGCAGTGTCAGACAGGCAGTGTCATTAGTATAATGGAAATGTAGACACACGCTGGGTCCTTTTCAAACCTGCTCTGTAAATGATTTTCCCCAGGAAGCAATGCTAGGTGAGATCACAAAATTCACATGTCCTAGATCCAGAGCAGGGCTCTACAGAAAATGTCCATGTGTATGCATATTCATGTTGCAGGCATCACACTCCCAGTTGCTGCTTGCAGAGCCACAGTGCTGTCACCCATACATGCTGAGAGACAGTGGCTCATGGGTTGAGCTGGTTCTCTTACATTTCACTAGTTGCCCTGGAATTTTGTACATGCACAAACTATGAGATTGGTACCATCCAGGCAAGCCAGCATTGGGTACGTAATGACTTGCTGACACAATCCAGACATGTCAGCTGAGATTTACAATTGAGCCTAAGGGAGTAAAATGGGATTTGAGTGCCTAACTCCCTTGAGCTCCACTGAAAATCCCAGCCCTATGCAATACCTATATTTTGCAATCCTTTTTATTATCTTCTGTTTCAGAGTAGCAGCCGTGTTAGTCTGTATTCGCAAAAAGAAAAGGAGTACTTGTGGCACCTTAGAGACTAACAAATTTATTTGAGCATAAGCTTTCATGAGCTACTGACTCACGTGACTCATTCGTGACTGAATGCATCCGATGAAGTGAGCTGTAGCTCACGAAAGCTTGTGTTCAAATAAATTTGTTAGTCTCTAAGGTGCCACAAGTACTCCTTTTCTTTTTGGGATTACCTTCTGTGTTATACAGCATGATACCCACTTACAGTTAGACATGTTAGACAAGTCAGTCGTCCATTTTAATATTCGGGTGGTCCTTTTGATGCAGGATTAGTTAAGCGAAAGGATAAATGCCATGCTATCAAGGATTTGGCTTGTGTAAGCAGCAGCCACTTCTCACTTCCAAAATATAAAGAAATAACCCTTCAGTTTATTCATACACTTCTGGATTTTAAACAGCTGTTCTTTTCCACAGTGCACACAGCCCTCATTGGGATTCCCCATATATTGCATTAAAAAGTGGAAGCACAAGGTTTTTTGTAGCCAGTGTCTGGGCTTAATTCATATTTATCAGATTGTAGGTACCAGTGTGTGTTTTGTAATACATATAGACACAGTTAGTTTTTACCGATCTGAGGAGGTAAGCCTGACATGACAGGTCTCCGGGGAACCCTAGCAGTATTCACTGTACTTCTCCCTGTGTTTGTTCGGAGAGGCAGCTGTTGCCTCTGGCGTTTGTTTTCTAGTGGTCTATCCAGTTCCACAGGAGGGCTTTTTTAAAAAATGTTCACACAGCCTTTCATAGGAGCAGATGATTTGTTCCTTAGGTTGCTCTTAGGGTTGCCAACTTTCTACTCAACACAAAAGTGAACACCATTGCCCTGCTCCCTCCTCACCCCTTCTCAGCTAATGGGAGCTGCAAAGCTGGTGCTTGCAGCGGGGGCAGCATGCCAGAGCCCCCTGCCTGCCCCTATGCATAGAAGTTGGAGGGGAGACATGCTGCTGCTTCCGGGAGCCGCGCAGAGCCATGGCAGGCACAGAGCCTGCCTTAGACCCACTGCTCTGCCGACCAGAGTTTTAACAGCCTTTTCTCTTTTTGACCTGGCATTCCGGTCGAAAACCAGAAACCTGGTAACCCTATTTGCGCTAACGTCCATGTTCTTAAAATGTGCAAGAGGTTCATAATAGAGGAGACAAAGAGTGTACGTTAGCAAGAAAGAGACAATGTCCTTCTGGGTAGAATTATGCACATAACACAGAGATCTTCTTACATGCCTGCAAAGGATGGTGAAATGTACAGCACAAAGCACAAGTGATTATTACTATTAATCCGCCTCATCACATGTCTAACAAAGCCCAGTGTTATGCAGGTGCTTTTACATTTGAAGAAAAAGTGCCCTTTTGAAAACACTGTATAAAAAAGCTGATTTGATATTCTACTGAGAAAAAAGCAGTAATGCCGGTCCTCAGTTCAGAGATCCAGGCACTGACTGGGCTATTGCAGGTTTTTTTTAAAATAATACATAGCTTTTATTCAACTTCTCCTTCTTTATCATTTCCAGGTCATTAGCATTTCAGTTCCTCTTCAGAGATTAGGTCAAAATATAAATATGTGCCAGTGAGGTTTGAGAGTTTGAAGCCAACGTAATACACAGGAAGCACACAATTAGGGCAATAGAGAACATTGTGAAGTTATTTCCTGTCACTAAACACCTCTGCCTCATTTAGCTGTTTGCAAATGAATTAATTAGATCTGAACCCTTTCTTAAAGCTTCATTCTTCCTCTCAGCTGTGACTCTTCATTGTTTCAAAAAGAGATGGAAAATGCTCTTCATATGGCAAATACCGCACATAAGTATTTCTTGACAATATGCTTGTATGATGGTACTTACGTTCTTTTCTTCCTTTACCAGAAATTGCTGATTTTAAATTTCTCATGATGAAAGCCTAAATATCAGCAGTCAGTAATTCTACAATTAACACAATAAATCGCTGCAGTATTATCTGCAATATAAGAGGCATGATAGTAAATTATAATAATAAATAGTTTTGATCTCACACCAGTTTTACATTGGTGTAATTTCATTGACATCAGTGGAGTTGCTCCTGATTTACACTGGTGTAAATGGAGTTGCACCCATGTAAAACCTGTATATGTGAAAATTGAATCAAGCCCAATATCTTACATTGATATTCTGGCTTTCATCCTGAAGTAGTCCAAATAGTTTTACAAACCATACTGTCTATATATAGACAGGAATCACTTTATTCATTACTAAAATCCAGCTTCCTCTTGGGTGGAACTCAGTAGCTTTTTAACAGCACATAACACTATGGAAAAGTTTAGAAGTGACCAAGAGGAGAACAATTCCATCTCCAATTGAAATTACTTGATTCCTGATTGAATATGACTGGGAACTGTAGCAGAGTTTCTTTCATAAAAGTTCTTTCTTTAGGTGGTTTTCAATATGCTTAGAAAGAAGTACCCAAAGACCTGGTTTTCCTTAGACCTATATATTTAGTTTGAATGTGCTAATATGAAAATATGTCTCATAACAGATTGAAATATTTGGAAATAGCCCCAGTGCAGTCATTGTTTAAATTATCCTGAGATTATTTACTATGTTGTGGTTGAGACTTAAGTGCAGATCTGTATATCACAGCGTGTTTGTCACATGGAGGATGAAGGATGTTCATGTTTCCTGTAATTTCTGCAGGGTGATTGGTTATGATTTGTGCATCTAATCCACACTAGAAGAATGTGAGCACTCTGCTGAGGCTGAGGGCTAGCAGTTAAGCAGCTTGAACTAGGATGCACCTGAATTCAAAGCCCAGATTTCATCAAATGTTCATTTGAAACCATCCAAATATTTTAATATATCCATGTTCCCAAAGAGGTTGTGAGCAACTGCATTGAAGACAATTGAGTTATAACAGTGTCAATTTGGTGTCCCAATTGATCCGAAGCACAGACCGAAGGGCAGTGGCAGTGCTCACCGAAGCAATAAGAAGAGAAAGGAGGTGTTGTACATTCAAATACAGGGTTTTTATGGAAATGAGAAGTTATTCCCAACATTGCCAGGGCCAGATTAAGGTATAGAAACTGCAGGCCTGTGATGAGGGCTCCACTTTCTGAAAGCACATGATGAGATCAGAATCTCAACTTTCATTTGAAAAATGTGTTTCTGTTTCCTCATAGATGCCAAGAAAAGCTTGAAATGTGACCTGCACCAGAGGGGATATGTGGGGGGAGGGGCAGGCAGGGTCTCACCCCCGCCAGCCCCCTCCTCCCCTCCCGATTTGCTGCTTGGTTTGTACTGAGCATGTTCACATGGACTGAGCATGCTCAGTAACACTGCTGAAGCCGGCTGCCCTCACTCCGCCCCCTCACTATTGGCAGGGCATGGGTCACTCCTGCCTGAGTGTAACTGATGCATGTCTGAGTTTGCAGAAGCCTGAAACAATAGCTCCAGGAAGTGTGAATTAGCCCCTTTATCTTAACTCTGAAATTTGCTCATCTCCTCCCACCCCCACAGCTGGAGTGGGGCCATGAGGAGGCATAAGGACTTGGCTAGGATGCTGGGTTGCCTTAATTCAAACCTGAGTATTACCAAAGTTAAAAAATAGTCTGTCAAATATCAATCCAAGCCAATATATGGCATCAGCTACCTGTCTAGGGAACAGGCTTCATAATACTGCACTTTCAGATACTGTTTATTGCTGATTTGGTTGTGGGCTGTCCCATGCCGTTTGGCTGTTTCTGTTCCCTTTTTCATTTCTCCCTGAGTTATGCACAGCTTCTCTTCCTTGTATTTACTTGGAAATCTCTTTCTATTCCTGAACATTTGAGGAAGTATGTTTTGAATTTTGGGTAGGGAAGTTGAGCATGTGTCTCGTTGCAATCTCTGCTCTGTTGTTTTGATTACAGAGTCATTCCCACTTGTTTTCGATTGTGTCGTCCACGCCTTGTTTTTATTTCTAGTTTGTGATCACTGAGTTTAGAGTTGGTGAGAGCCTGTCCTTGCTTTGTATATTTCATGTAGTCATGTAACACTTGTTGTCACTGCATTATTAGCCAGAGCTATAACTCAAGTTTGACCTCTAACCTGACTCCCATCCACACACAAAAATCTGTAGTGTTATGTCTACGCTACAGAGCCTATGTCGGCCTAGCTGTGTGGTTGCATCTACCGTGGGGGTTCTGCCAGCATAATTATGTGTCCTATGGGGGTGTGAAGTTTTTACCTCCCTAGCCAACACAGCTGTGCTGGCAGAACTTTGTAGTGTAGCTCAGTCCTAGCTCGAAGGAAGTGGTGCTTCAAACTGGACCTAGCTGGCCCATCAGGTGCGGAGGGGTTGACATTCGAGTGCAGCTGACACTTGAGCTGCTAATGCAGGGGATGCAGCATCTGCTAATCCAGGTACTCTGCTAACCCCAAACACTGTGCTGTTCTTTTTAGGGATAGGGCTAGTTTCTTAAGTGTTACTCAGTTTTGAATGTGGTTGCAGTGATACTTTGTCTGGAAGTTAGTATTGTTGAGGGCTGGGAGTGAAAAGTTCTTGGAGTGTGGTTTTAACAAGCCTTCTTAGTGGTTTGTGGTGGAAAACGGGGAGATGGGAAGATAGCTGAGTATAAGGGCATGTACACACTAGGAAAATAAGTGTCCTTTTACCATGTTAGCTAACATCTTTTAACTAAACACAAAGGTATGTTTAACTTGACGTACTAATACATGTTAAAACTACAACAGCCTTGTCCACACTAGAATTTTACCATGTGTTAGTTAACGCATTCACTAACAAGTGGTAAAAACACACCTTGTTTCCTAGTGGAGACAATGACTAAGTATTTAAGCCCGAACAAGAACCCTTCAGAACCCATTTCAGAGGGAATCCAATGTAATTATCCATCTGTGAAAGACTCCTGTCTGCCAAATTCATGCCTTAAACTGAATGCCACATGCAGTGGAAGTTCTGAGTTGCACAATTCAAAGTAAATGACTTGCAGTTGTGACAGTAGACTGTCAGTGTAGTAGACTGAATGGCGTAAGACTTGAATACAAAGGGAGGCATTAAAAAAATCTGGCCTGGTGAAAAGAAAATATCCATGTAACTATTGTTTATATATTCCAAGAGTGTGTGTACATTTCCCTGTGAGTCTGTGTGAGGATGGAGAGGACCTTATTTTTCCTATCCTTATAAAGATGCATGATGCAGCTTGCCCTGTGATGTGGTACAGAAAGGAAACATTTCACTTCATAGTCTCTTCTGCTTAATATAGCTTTTCACGAATCCTGCGAGGCATTTGCACCTTGAGTAAACATGTGTGATGTGTGGTGAATCAGACATGGCCTACTGTGTTTGGGGAGCGAGCATACCTTTAAGGCAACGAGTCACAGACTCATAGTGCACAAATGAATATTACGTTGATGCAGCAGCAGAGTTTTAAACAAAAACAAATCCTCCATGGGCTGTTTTTCTGCAATGGGCTGTTTTCCGAGCAATTAGCACGCACACAGGGAAGAAGGAACCTTGAGTTTCAAGAAAAGTAGGAGGGGAAGGAAAATCTGCCCTACTGATCTGGCTTGTGCTATTGACTTGAGTGATTCTCCATTTGCTTCTAGACGTTGTGTAGTCCTAGTATTCTGAGCTAGGCTCTACCTCTCTGTGCTGGTGTGCTATCATTTCCTCCCTCTTTTCTGTTGTGCATGCAGCAATCCACCACTGAGCTTGAGCTGTTCTAAAACCCAGCCTAATGATTGCACAAGACCAAGGTATATGGGCAGATAGAATAGGAACAGTATCTATCTACTGTCTATCCATCCATCCCAGGCTCACTGCCATGGGACCTGAGCATCTTCACGGTTTAACTTTTGGTTATACCTAGAGCTGCAGATTTATCACAGAATTTTTAAATAAAAAATCACAGAGCAGTCATGGGAAATTTAGTAGAAGTGATTTTTGATTTAAAAAAGTGCAATAACAAATGAGGAGGAAGGTTCTGGGTCTGGGGAGGGCTGGATAATGATCCCACCTTGCATGCACCTCGCAGCGATTGTTCCTGCAGCTCCTGTCCTGCAAGGTTGGGCCCAGATCCCCACTCCATGTGTTTCAACCTGGCACATGGGGTCACAACGCTGCTCAGATTTGGCCTGGCCAGCCCTCCATCATGACAGTGGAGAGGCAGCCAGGCCAAACCTGAGCAGCACTGTGACTTCACGCACCAGTGGCAAGGCACAGAGCATGGAGCCAAAGCAATGGAACAAAAACCTCAGGAGCTGTTGCTGCAGGGTGAGTTTATTAAAATCATAGACACAAAGATGAGTCATGGACAAATGGGAAAATCACAGTATCTGTGACATGTTTTCCACCATGACAAATCTGCAGCCCTACTTATAACTTTCTTATACTGTATGTCTTAAGCTGCTCTCCCTTCCCCCACCATCCCATCGTTTTCTTTATAATTTGGGGAAGGCTAAAACAAGTCAAATAAGTGAGTTTTGCCTTTGATTCTGAAAGGGTGAGTTTCCTGGCCATCCTAGTGTGAATGAATTTCATCACCATCGAAAGCTCAGTTCCCTATGTTTATGAGTCTCGCCTTTGTGATTGATGGTTCTGCTATCCCAGAGAAGCACAGCTATTATAGGTGAACATGACTGTGCTGAGGGAGACAGATCCTCTGACAATCTGTCTAAGGCATCAGGACCAAACCCTTGAATTCACGGTATAGCCAGTGCAGAGTATGGAGCCGGGGCTCTTTGCAGCCTTGGATTCTGAGTAGCCAGTGGCTGACTTCAGAACCAACTGAATCTTTTTTAATTAAGTGAAGGGGTCACTAATGTTTGGCTCTTTGTGGCCAAATCAGAGTTGGATGGGATACAGAGTTCCGGCCAGTCAGAGATGGAAGAGGCCATTTTTTGCATTCCCAGATCTTTAGGAATCTAGAAGGACGCCACAGCAGAAGCCTATTTGGATGCTGAGAGAGCGGATGCCCTTAATGGAGGGTGAGGTTATGGACATGGCAGGTTGTTTAAAGTGCTCCCTTCTTCCCACCAGCATCACCTTTGTCATGCCAGGGCTCAACTTCAGCCAGTTATTCTTCATCTCCAGGTACCAGGGTGATGGTACTGTTGATGATGTTGGATGCTAAAGAAGATATGTAGAGCTGGCTGCCATTAGTGTATTGCGGGCACTTGAGCCTATGCCAACTGCTGAATGGGAGACGATGCTGGTACAGGTGTGGTCTAAGCCAGGTAAAAACTGGTAAGAGTTACCTGCAAAGGATGGGAAACGTTGACTCAAAGCATTTAACAAAATGTCTCTAGAGAAGGACTTATTTTCCCAAGCATATTTGGGAGCAGGTTGGAAGGAAGGCAGCATTGTCATATGAACACAGCACGGAACATTAGCTGTTGGGCTGTTCTTTAACCACTTGGATTGTTTTCTTTAGTCTGAGTGACTGTTGCAAAAGACTTTGATTTCAGAAGAAAAGGGATTTAAAACCAGGGAACAGATAGTTTTGCATCCAGTAAGTCCAGATTTTTATGGTTACATTTTGAAAAATTGGCTATTAGGTTTCTAGGACAAAAAACAACAACAATCTCATTTAACAACTGTCTTGTTTCAGAGACACTAGAGAGATTGTTGTTTATACGCATCAAGATGATCAGAAGGTTGGAACAGAAGACAGTCTGTCTACAAAGCTGATTCTCTCTCTTCCCCCTACCATGCCTTTCCCTCTTTCTTTTCTCTCTCTCGCCTTCTGTGTCTCTCTATTTTTTCATCTCACTTTCTCTGTGTGTGCCCCTCGCTCTCTCAGTCTCACACTCATATTAAATGATCTTTTCAGACAGGCGTCACAGAAAAGCTGTTTTTTAAATTAACACAGGCTCTGCTTTTTATTGACTAGACTGTAACAGCTAATGTGATTTGCACCTTCTTCTTACCAGCTTTCTATTATTAGAAATATACATTGCTGGGACTTAGATGCTGGTAAATATTAGTCACCAGTGGAGCTCGCTAATTGTGTAGATTAATTAATTATTCCAACTGGATTTGTTATTTCCAAACAGCGAGAGGAGCCTGTATTAAAGCAAGCCAAGAGTCCCTGCTTGGCTTATCGTTTTAGAATTAGGGGAACAGCTTTTCTGTCTCATATAAATCTGAAGCCTATTAATTAGTGCTCAGATATCACACCCAGTGCTGGAGATGGGGAGGGGGGGCATCATACTCCTCCTTTCCCCCCATACTTCCTGTCGATCCTGGTGCCATTGCTCATCATGTTGAACAGTTCATCTCAAAGAGTCCCAGTGGCTTCCTCAGTTGCTGCCAGGACATTTGGAAGCACATGAACATTTTGGGTGACTTCAGCAAACTTACTGGTTAAGGTTATTGGCTGGGTTCTTATAAGCTGGCTTCTGGGTCATGTGGAAAAAAATGTTCAGTCCCCTAAAAATAATGGTTCTCAAAAATTTTCCCATCCTGGGACTCTGCTCCCAACTCCCCACAGCTAGCTGGGATCTAGCCAGGATCCTCTTCTCATGTAGCCATATGGGAAAAGCAAGGTGGTTGTTACCTCTGACATTTCTTTGTGAACCCCAAGTTGAGAATCCATACTCTGGGAATTATATATATATACGATGAGCCTAATCTGTCTCTCCATCCATCTAACTGTCATTTGTGTACTGGCATCCATCCCTGTAGCGTCTGAACACCTTCTGATTCTCTTCTCCCTTGTGGTCCAGCAGTAACAAATGAGAGAGGGCCAGGGCTGAGCAGGAATATAGTGGTGTCCATGCAGTACTGAAGGGCAAATAAATGGCTCATGCTCATACTCTTCAAGCCAAGAAACTAGAGGCAGAGACAGTCACAGGCCACAGGTTTGATTCAGCAACACAGCTCCCTGTGGTGTTGTGGGCAGTTGCCAGCTCCACATGAAGCCGAATCAATAATTAGCTGGGTCTGCGTCAGCTGACATAGACGCTGCTCAGAAAGAGTCCAGCTTTTAAAGGCTTTTTATCGTTCAGTAACAGGACAGCTTTGTATCATACATACAAAGGAATGACACAAATCCACCTCCGTCTCAGGTGGGTTTTCTCTTCTTCCCCTGCTTGCAACACTCCCCAGGACTCAGCCCTTTGCATAGGAGGTGAGTATAGAAACCACTAACAAGGACAGACAGGAAAAACCCTTTCTCCTTTTATGTCTGGATTGCTTTAATTGATCCCAGCAGATTCCCTCCTCTGGGTTCTCCCTCAGTCTGCCTCCCCTGCAAGTGATTGTCTGTGTCTGCCAGGATGCCTTGGAGGGGAAGAGTAAAATTCTCTTCTCCTCACCTTAAGGGAGGCTTTTAACCCCATCACTGCGTCGCCAATGTCCTCTGCTAAATCCTTACAACTGGATCAAACATGCTGTGGTCATATATATTCAGTGTAAATACAGACGGTCCCTCACTAGCAGTAGCCTGAACAGAACTCTAAAGACAGGTATTGGAATCATTGTCCTTTTGTATCTGGACCTGAGCTTTTTATTGGATTGAGACTTTTATAGCCAAAGATGTACTGAGTCGGGGGGCCTAGGCAAGGGTGAAAAGTTCTGACGTTGTTTTGACTGCACCTTTAAACTAGTCCAAGTAAAATGAAATGGAAATGAAAATGCAATCCAGGCACTTTTTGCAGGTTTCCATTTCCCTTCCCCAAGTTGTGGGTATACCGAGATTGTCCATAGCCCAAGTTCCTAGCTCTGACATGCGCTCAGCTTCTGCAACATGAACATCCTTTGTTGTTCCTTGCAGTCCTTTTCCTTACATATATCTTGATGGGAGACAGGCATTTTGCCTCCCAAAGTCAAGTCAGAGGAGAGAGAGGAAGCCTTCAAGAGAATAAACAGTTCCTCACGTTGGTCTGCCGGTGCTAACAGATATTTAAGTCCAAAAGAGTCAGTGGAACTTCTGAGGAAAGACATTTGCCACAGGGCAAAAACCAAACATCTTTAAGGAAATGCCTTTTATGTACCTGAAATGCTAAGCTCAGTCTAAGAGTCCTAGTAATGACATGAGGTAGGTTTAGATTCAAGTCTCAGAAGTGATGGGTTCGTTGTCTTAGAACATCGTACTTGTGTGGCTGGATGCTCGGGAAAAGCCAGAAGGCACAAGCAGTGAACTCAACCAGTATTAAGCCATTTGAAAATAATCTCTTTTTCTCTTCCTTCAGGCATTTTTGCACAGAATCAGACAGAATGCTGTGGACAAAGCCGAGAAATACATAACAGAGGAGAATATCAAGGTACTTCTTCCAGCTTTCTCCTTTTATTGGCAGTTTTATTCGTTTATGTGAAGAACTCATAATTAGCGGCATTAGAGAATCCTGGGGAAAATTATTCATGAACATTTCAATGAATGAGAAACCAAACATGCATAGGTCATAGTCACATTTGTTTTTCATTTGTTCTTCATGAACATTTTGTGAGTGACATTTGTCTTGTAGGAATTTTAGTTAAAAACAATTTTTGGGACCTGTAGGCAAGTGAAATTTGTGGCAGGCAGAAATGGAAGTACTTGAGCTTCAGCCATTAATCTAAGGTTTATAAACTGAATTGGGGCTTGCTCCTGTAGCACTGAAATCAATGGAAGCTTTGCCACGAGGTTTAATGGGCAGAGGATCTGATAGTAATAGAACAAGGGGACAGCAGCATCATCCTCATCATGACATGAACAAGGAGGTTAACACCCCCTGTTTTCCCCAGAGTTGGTTCCTCCCTTTCATATGTTAGTATTACTGTAATGTCTAGAGACCCTAATCAATGATTTAGGCCTCTGTTGAGCTATTCGGTGTGCAGTCAGTAACTGTAGGCCTTGCTGCAGACAACTCACAATCTACATGTCAGACAGGACAGACGGATGGCACAAACCAAGCCAGACAATGTGGGGGTGGGTTGGCAAGATGAGATAACAATAAAATGAACCGAATTTACCCAAAAAGTAGAAATCACAGCTTATCACTTAGTCCACCTATGCCACATGGGAATGATTGAGAGACATCAGGGTGGGTTTGAAGGAGGGATTTTAAAGAATAAGGGCACAGATTTTACCAGGGAGTTTTTCCTGTGCATCGGGGGGTCAGGGGGAGAAAGCATGGAGAGGCTTGCGAGAGAAGCGGACAGGTGGGCAACTGAGGCTGCCACTGTTGGCAGAGTGAAGACAAGAGTTCTCTGGAGTCCCTAAGCATTCCCTGTGCAGTCTAGCGTGGCCTGTTAGCAAGGCAGAAGTGTCACCCATCAGCGGAGAGCGTGTGTTCAGGGGAATAACACATGCAGTGACTAGTGACTACAGATCCTGTGTGCTGCAAAATATGTAAAAAACTAATAAACCCACACACCAATTTGCAGATCTGACGAATGAACAAAGATGCTGCTGAATGTTATTCTTGCTGCTATTATTCATTTAGTACTAAAACATGTGCTAATTATGACTGTTCCGTAATCAAATGCAACAACCACTGGCCCATCCAGAAAACTCATTTTCTCTGCTGATTAAATGGATTTGTGCTTGAAGTTCCATTGCACCTCTCTGGGGATGCACCATTATATTTTTGGTTTATTCTTTCGCTAGGTGCCCAGAGGGCTTTCATGATGCAGTTTTTAAAGGCTCTTCCTTATTAATAGTTATTATTATCTTAACCAGCTTGCAGTAAAAGAGCTTCCCTTTGGAAATGAAGGGCCTGTTTACGTTACAGTGGAGGCCGGTTCATGGCAGCACAGTATGAACATCATTTCCTCCTTTCTGTTCCCACCAGAAGCAGTTTCAGTGTCTTTCCTGCAGCCAAGATCTTTTCCTTCGTAGCCTCCCCATGGTGTTCCTCGCTGGTGCCCTGTACAGGCACGTGCCCATTTGTGCTCTGTATCTCTGGTTACCAGGGAGCTGTGAGCTAGCTAGCATCCTGGCTGGCTGGTGGCACGAACTGTGGAGAGTGTATAAATGGTTTGGAAGCCTGTTTAAAGATGAATTTCTCTCCTCCTCTCCCTCTTCCTGCAGTGGGAATGTCTGGAGGGAAGCTTAGAGTATTTTGACTGTCATTCACTGCAAAGCAAAGGAAGAAAATGTCTTTTAGGACCAGCTAGGATAACACTGTCAGTACTGGGCCTGTAGATTTCTCCTACAGCTGGCATTTTAGGTGGTTGGAGAGTTCAGGGAACCTTGGGCACCAGTTGTGTCACCTCTAAAATGACCAGTCCCAGGCCTGGTTTACACACAGTTTTTGTACTAATATAACTATTTTGGTTCGAGCGGTGATGTTTTACTGAAATAATTAGATTGATACAACCCCTAGTCTGGATGCAGTTATAGTACCATAAAGGTGCCTCAAATACATACAGCTTATTCACCTTTCCATATGGGAATAGCTATCCCAATATAAAGCACTGGGTATATGGCTATAACTGCAGCCACACTATGATGGTTGTCCCACTTTTACTGTACCTGTCTAACTAAAGTGATACAACCGTTGTGTGTAGACAGGTCCCCAGCTGCAGATCCCTGACATAGTGCTGGGAAATAGAAACTTCATATCAAACAAACAGACTTTTTAGCAAAGTTAGGGAAGGTCCCTCTGCCCCCTTTAGCCTCAGATGACCTTTGTTACCTAAGGCGCCTGGATCCCATTGACCATCACAGAACACAGTATATTACACAGCAGATATTCCTTGGATCATAAAATACCCCCTTGAAGACTGCTCCTTGTAGGGTAAAGTCATGCCTAACAGATGTTTTCCTCTTCCTTGCTAATCTCCTTCTGGCATAACTTTCCTCCTGGCCATGCAACAGAGGCTAATATATCATAACATCAGTCACAGCTGAGCTGGAGAGCTGTGGTATGTTCTGCTAGGATTTGCACTGGGAATTTTCTGCAAGCAAACAAACAGTCCCTCTGTGGAGCGAGAAGCTTGTGTTCCTCTCCTTCTTCCTCTGCTTTCTTTGGTTGAGCACAGAGAACTGTTCAAAGGCCAACAGTGCAAATTCGCCATGTTGGAATGCTTGATTCTTTTTGAGCCAAATGGTGGCTTTAAGCCACAGGCCTGCATTGGGGATGGTGCAGGGCTACAGTGTTCTAAGTCAGTGGTTCTCAACTGCGGTCCGGGGCCCCTTGGGGGGCCGTGAGCAGGTTTCAGAGGGTCCGTCAAGCAAGGTCAGGGTTAGACTCCCTTGGGCCGAGGGCAGAAAGCCGAAGCCCTTCCGCATGGGGCTGAAGCTTGGGGCCTTGAGCCCCACCACCCGGGGCTGAAGATGAAGCCTGAGAAATGTAGCTTTCCCAGGCAATTGTCCTGCTTGCTGCCCCCTAACACTGGCCCTGGCTTTTATATGCAGAAACCCAGTTGTTGTGGCACAGGTGGGCCATGGAGTTTTTATAGCATGTTGAGGGGGCCTCAGAAAGAAAAGGGTTGAGAACCCCTGTTCTAAGGCAAGCACTGAGCCTCCTGCAGTGAAAGGGGAAAGCATGTACAATGCTGTTCCGAGAGGAGGATGTAGCGTGCTTTTCTCTGCACATCCGGCCAGCAAGTGTGGAGCGGGAGAGGACTATGGCACTGCCCCCTTAAGAACCTTACAGCACTGGTGGGCAACATGTGGCCCATCAGGGTAACCACTGGCGGGCCGTGAGACAGTTTATTTACATTGAGCATCCACAGACACGGCTGCCCACAGCTCCCAGTGGCCGTGGTTTGATGTTCCCAGCCAATGGGAGCTGTGGGAAGTGGCAGCCAACACATCCCTGAGGCCCGCGCCACTTCTTGCAGCTCCCATTGGCCGGGAACGGCGAACCACGGCCACTGGGAGTTGTAGGCAGCCGAGCCTGTGAATGCTCAATGTAAACAAACTGTCTTGTGGCCCGTCAGCGGATTACCCTGACGGGCGGCGTGTGGGCCGCGGGTTGTCCATCAGTGCCTTAGAGGGACACAGTTGTGTCTATCCTTAATGTAGAGTGGAAGGCTCTTTGAATCCTCAATCTTGTACATGCTGGCAGGGGCCAGACACAAACTGGCTATAGGAGGAAATGGACTTCATACCTGTCCTGGGGAGAGTTAGGACTTGAGCTCAAGGTGGTTCCTCCCGTGAGTGGCTAATATCGCATTAACTCAGGCTGAAGCATGTGATTTCATAGCCAATGGGTAAAATCCAATGCACAATATTGCAACCCGAGAGCATGCCTGATAGCTAAAATGTGGGGTGGGAAGTGCTGGAACCTTCTGAGTATCCTGCACTTCACCCAGTGAATGTTTGGAAACTGGAAGCCATTTCTCCTTGGTATTGTTTACATCACAAGAGTGTCACTTATTGATGAAGCCAGAGCTAGGAGGCTGTTTGCAGTGTGAGAAATGGCTTGACTTTACCGCATACTTTCCTTTTGACACTGGCCTGGTTAGAAGAAAGGATTGGAAAATATAGTGTAACACATATATCCCAGCTGAGGCTCTTGTATACAGCCTGCCTGTTAAGCCTGTCCTCTAGTGACTGCCAATGCTCATAGTCTAGCTGGGTCACTTGTTTGTCGGGATTCCTTTCTCTTTATGGCAGCATTCCAGCCCCTGCACTTCCGCGCATGGTTTCTCTTCCTTTTTCATATGGTGATTACTAAATACTATACAGCTTGCATGTTTGTAGCACCTTTCACCCAGAGAACTGTGCCAGCACACTACACCCCAGGGGATTCTTTTCAGACCTGAACTGAATGTGTGTTTGCACATCAGCAGTTGTGCATGCTCACTCCCATAGATGCTCACACAAAGTCAGAAGTTGTGTTCGCACATGGCTAGCAAGATACTTATCAAGTAAAAGGGTGCACAAATGCCCAACTTGCACCGACACACAGTAGTGCATATGCAAATTAGGGGGCTAATTCTCCATTACTCTGCAGCTTGTGTGGCCATTTACATCTGTGCAAAGTGGGAGTACAATGCTACTATTCTGATTTGGCAGCATTGTTCTATTGATTTTGCTCTAGAGTAAATGGCAACACAAGGAGCAAGGTAGTAGAGAACTGAGCCCCTTTATCTACACATGCACTTCTGTGTGTGTATCTGTATGTGCAAGTTGGGAATCAGGCCCTTAATGTGCAATTGTGCATATTTAAATACATGCCTAATTTTGGTCTGAAAAATTAGGTCCTGTGTTTTAAGAAAATGCTTTGTCCACTAGTAAAATACACTAAAGGTGTGCAACGTGGCTGCTATTTCACAGCACACAGCAACATTGCATTGCAGGGTCAGACAAAATGGTATACCTAAGTGAATAGTATCATAATTATTTAAAGGATAAGAATAATAACTCCTTCCAGTTTGCCTAGAAAATTATTGCTAGCCCCTCATATTGTGCAAAAAGTACCACAGGATCCTTAATGACCACAAGTGCTGACGTGTTCAAATGACCTCTTACAGCTGTTTCCTCCAAAAATTGATTTGTCATGAGTGGGAGGGGAAAGCAGAAGACGTTTTTTGCCCCGTCTCCTTTAATGTGAGTTTGGCCTTTGTGAGCCCACATGGTATTTCCATTTACCTTCTTGAGAGTTTGTGAGAAACCTTCTATAGAACTGACAAAGGCCGATGATGATTATCAGGCCTAGATACTTGGAAAGTTCATCTTTATTTACATAGGTCAATGGCACAAGCAAAACTAAAATCCTCCCTGGGGGAATGCCGAGAGTGTGAAAGACACATAATCATTCATACCCCAGAGACATTTTAAAATGATTGCTTCCTGGCAGCAGTAGATAGGCACCGCATTTAGGCACTTCTACTTTAATAAGACACCCCAGCCTTCATCAAGGTTTAACGCTGGATTTTTCTTGGTATTTCAGATCTTGTTTTCCAACATCGAAGACATTCTTGACGTTCACAAGGAGTTCTTGGCTGCCCTGGAATTTTGTTTACAACCAGAACCTCAATCTCAGCATGAACTGGGAAATGTTTTCTTAAAATTTGTGAGTACAATGACTTAATGCTATCTGTAAATGCAGCTTCCTGTCACATGCTCCCACGTCCTAATCTCTTAGCTTTGGTAATGGTACCATAACAATGTGTATCTTTTATGAACGTACTATGTGGGGTGGGAAAAACCTTTGTGAATGAGACTGGAACAATGGAAACCAGATCAAACCCAGCAAAACAAGGAGGTATTTTTAGAAATTCTTCCTTTTCCTCTTGCATAGAATTTCTTTTTTCTTTTCTTCTCATCCAGCTGATCACATTTGACTGCTAAGAGTTTATTTCTTTGGTTCTAAAAATTTCAAAAGAGCATCTCCATTCTAAATAGAATCAATGCAAAAATCTCTCTGTTTTAATGCAAAATAAGATAGAGATTTTAAACCCACAAAAGACAGGAAATTCAAAACGAAGGCACCTACTGTAGCAGTTCTCCTTAATAACTTGGTTACACAATGAAGGCCCGATTTTCAAACATTTAGGTGTGCAATCCCATGACTAATTTGTGCATAAAATACACTAATTGTACATGCAAGACAAGTAATTATGAATGTGTACAACTTGATTAGCATCTCACTCATGTGCCATTTGCATGCAAAGTCACGTGATTTGCGTACAATAACACACAATTGCATGGACATTTTGTGTGTGCAGCTGCACTCCCAAGGCATTTGAAAATCAGAAACCTCCCACATAACATCTTTGCTGAGAACTCTAATAACTATATTCAACAGCAGCAACTCTCCATTCAAATCTATTCCATCAAGCTTCAATAATCTGTGGTGATCCAGACTTTATAGCGTACCTGGGTCTGTCTGAGTGCACATAATTTATACAGCCATTCATTACATTCATAGAACCACAGCACCTTCTCCCTTTGCATATGTTTGTTTATTTATGATAAAAGAAAAGGAGTACTTGTGGCACCTTAGAGACTAACCAATTTATTTGAGCATAAGCATTCGTGAGCTACAGCTCACTTCATCGGATGCATTTATTTGAGCATAAGCTTTCGTGAGCTACAGCTCACTTCATCGGATGCATACAGTATGTATCCGATGAAGTGAGCTGTAGCTCACGAAAGCTTATGCTCAAATAAATTGGTTAGTCTCTAAGGTGCCACAAGTACTCCTTTTCTTTTTGCGAATACAGACTAACACGGCTGTTACTCTGAAACCTTTATTTATGATGTGACAATCATGTAAATATTATTACTAGTAGTATAATATATTATTTATATTGTAGTAGTGCCCAGAGGCAATAGTGAGGAGTGGGGCCGCACCATGTTAAGGCTGTGCAAACACAGAGGAGAACAACAAATCATAGAAATGTAGGGCTGGACTGGACTTCACAGGGTCATCTAGTCCACCTCGCTGTGTTGAGGCAGGATTAAGATAAAGCGGCTAGCACATCCCTCGGCCCACGCTGCTTCCTGCAGCCCCCATTGGCCTGGAGCAGTGAACCGTGGCCAGTGGGAGCTGCGATTGGCCGAACGTGCGGACGCTGCAGGTAAACAAACCGTCCCGGCCCACCAGCAGATTTCCCTGATGGGCCATGTGCCAAAGGTTGCCGATCCCTGGTATAGAGAGACAAGGTGGGTGAGGTAATATCTTTTATTGGGCCAGCTTCTGTTGGTAAGAGAGACAAGCTTTCGAGCCACACAGAGCTCTTCTTCCAGACCTTACCTACTTTGTCTCTCTCTAATATCCTGGGACCGACATGGCCACAACTACACTTCAAGTAATATAATATAACAGTCATTTTCAACCTGCTGTCTGCAGGCCCCTGGGGGTCTGCAGAATATGTCTAAGATTTCCAAAGGGGTCTGAACCTCCATTCAAAATTTTTTAGGGGTCCGCAAATGTAAAAGGGTTGAAAACCACTGATGTATAATTTGTTATTGAAATGTTTAGTAATTAATTCTTAATCGAATACCCCTTAAAATATACATAAATGTGCAATAGAGAAATTATTAGACTAGGGCTTCTCAACCATTTTCTTTCCGAGCTTCCCCCCCGGCTATAAAAACTTCACGGCCCAGCTGTGCCACAACAACTGTTTCTCTGCATATAAAAGCCAGGGCCGGCGTTAGAGGGTAGCAAGCAGAGCAATTGCCCGGGGCCCCACAGCACGGGGCACCACAAAGCTAAGTTCTTCAGGCTTTGGCTTCTGCCCCAGGTGGTGGAGCTTGGTGCCCCAGGTTGCAGTCCCGTGCGGCAGGACTTTGGCTTTCTGTTCTGGGCCCTAGCGAGTCTAACACTGGCTATGCTTGGCGGATCCCCTGAAACCTGCTTGTGGCCTCCCAAGAGGCCCCGGACCCCTGGTTGAGAGCCACTGATTAGACAGTAATGCCAGATGGATGTGTGCTACTGCAAATTTCTCTTCTATTGGAGTCTAATGGACTGGCACCTTCTGCATCAGTTTGCACTGAAGCCTGTACAATGCATTGCTCATAATGTCTACATGATTCTGTCCCACAGTCCCGCAAGAGACAAAGGCCTGCAGTCCATACACTGCAGTGAGGCAAACTCCTTCCATTTCAGAATATACAGTCAAGACTGGTCATAACCATAATTGCTATATGTGTCCACCTAGGGCTCCAGATCTAAGGAGATGCAGGAATAATGCCGGGAGGCACTATAGCCACTTAGTTCCAGGCAAGCAAGGACCACGAGAAGGTTAGCAAAGGAGGAGAAAGCAATCTCTTAGTATGTGGAGTCCTGCTGGAGCTCAGAAGATAATATACAGCCTGAAGTGCAGCGATGTGGAAGACAGAAAGGGCTAATTCTCAGGGGTCTGTGTCTTGCCACAATGCAGATTTAAATAATGAGCCCCTGGCAACTGGCAGTGAGATTTCTAATGCAGTGGCCTGGGTTTAAAGCAGATCTCCAGTTCCCCTCTTTGCTTAGGGTACCAGTGTCCCATGTCTGTAATTGGTACTGTTCTAGTGAAGTGGTAGCACATGCGAGCAAGCTGTACTATGGAGCTACTGTTGTTCTCAGCAGTTTTCCATGGAGTCGTTGCATAGTTTCAGCAAAATGGTGGGCAGTATTTTTTCACAAGGAGAATAAAGGATGGAACACTCTGGGCTTTGAAGGGAAAAAGCCAACGGTGATCTCCAAGAGATGTAGTTCTGGGACATAGCTGTGGAGCTGATACTTTTGCCATAGCACATGTTGTTAGACAGTTTGACAAGTGAGCAAACAACCTAGATGCAGGGAGGGAGGAAACTTTGAGCTAACAAATATTCTAAAAATAAATCTTGCAAGTCTCTGGGTCCCCCTAGCAAATAGAGTAGAATGGATAGATGGATTTCCCACCCTGGATTGCATATGAAAATCACTAAAGGTTTTGTGACTCCAAACATCACTCTCACCACATTGTTTTTCATTATGGTCAAGTCACAGCATTACCCAAAAGGGGTTAGTGGTGAGGAAATTAGATAAAGCCTGTGACCTGAATGTGCCCGTATATCTTCATGATCACCTGACTTACTAGCAAGATCATCATTGTTCCTGATTACAAGTGCCACTTCCGTGTCACCTGCCAGATGTTAGCACAGATGTCCTGCAGCAGATACCTATTTAAAAAAAATGCTCCTAAATTCAGCAAATAGAGTGAGAATCCCAGGACTCAAGGGCCCTCTTTCTGACATTTGCCTTGAATTTCTAAGCTCTAAACGTTTTCCCTGAGTTTCCTTGTCATAAAGGCTCTTTTGTGCAGGCCATGGAAACATCAGGCTGTCTGTGGACCAGAAATGCACAGAGCTGGCCAGAGCTTGGTCTCTCTGTTATTGCCAGAGCTGATTCATGTCGGGTGGAAGCAGTACAGGAAGTCTGTGTGCAGATTCCTGGATCACAGTGAACTACCTGCTGACAGTGATATAACCTCAGAGGCCAAGCAGCATCTGCCTCCACGTAACTTATGATCTGAACAAAACACAGAACTCCCCTTCCCCACCCCAAAACCCCCCCCACAACACCCAGGTACTTTCATAGGACTTTGAGTTCTCTGTTATTTTTACTTGACTCCTCCCTGCTGGAACAATGGGGCTTCCCATCAATGTCACAACAGTTAGGCACAAGTCAGCCAAGCAACATCTATTGCTGTATATCTATGGAACTGACCTGCACTGTAGGCCAGCCTTAGCCTTCATTCCACCTTGGATCAGGAGTGATGAGGACAAGACAGGTTGCTGACTAAGCAAGCCACTAGGTCTAGGTAGGAGTCTTACTGGCTGACGGAAAGGAAGAGTATCAAAAAGAGATGCACCTCACGTAGCTCCAACCTCCAGTTCAGCAGGTGCTGGTTTATTTGGTTCCATCAGCTTTCTGAGCTCTTATTAATCTGAATTAGATACATCTGCTGACTGCCTGGTGCTGTGTGAATATGATCAGACAATGCTGTCTCAAGGATGAGGCAAGTTCATGCAGGATCTCCCCAGTACACTGGAATCAAGCAATCTCAAAGCATTTAAGAATGTGCTTAAGTTCCTGAATAAGGATGGAAAGGATTGCATGGTTAAAATTAAATGTGTGCTTAAATGCTTTGATGAATTGGGGCCAAAAACTGAGGGGCTCCTTTGAGGGGAATTTCTTTCTCTTCCCGCTCCAAGGATTCCATGCAAGGCTCAGAGAGAATATGGGGGAACAAGGCTTTTAGGAATATTCCAATTTAGAGCAGTAAAAATTTATTTTTGTCACTACAGCATCTCTGGTTCTGGAAGCACATGGGAAGCAGATCTGCTGAGTAAGAAGGTGCCATTTTTACATGGTCCCTTTTCTGACCATAATTGCACTTTAAGGTAGTGGTAACTGTAGGCTCAGCATTCCAGGAGATAACATCTCTAATTATGGAACTGATCATTTCTTCATCGATGGGGAGGAGGGAAACCTCAGCATCACCCAGAGAGGAAATTAAACACTTCAGATACTGAGTAATTTAAAGCATAGCTCTCATACTTGTGGGTCTTATGCATGAAAGGCAGCTGGAAAGGACTGGATGAAAGCACTGTGCTGTGTGTATAATTATTATATTGAGTCAAGTTTAGCAGGGTGATTTTGTCATGATACAAATATAACCTCTCAGAATGTTGAACGCATGACGCTGCAGTCAGTAACCTGAGCAATGACATTTGCTCGTGTTGCATTGATACAAGCTCTTCTCCTGATCTGAAACAGATGCTGTCATGTTAATGGACGCTATTTCTAGGAAGCTGGTTTTCAAGCATGCTGCTCCTGTGCATCTGGAGCTGCATGAGGGAGTCAAGAAGAGCAAATATTTGAGGAACTCACATGCCCAGCTTCTCCTTCTTTAACTTGCTCTTTTAAAGACACAATCAGCATGATTCCCAGTTCCCTCCATCCATGTGTGTCATGCATCCAGCCTGCCTTTTCCTGTGTCTGGTGGTCTGGAGCCTCCCTTTCTATTGAACTCCCCAGGATTAAAGCCATATACTGATGTGAGCCATGCAGCTGAGAGATAAAGGTCCAGAGCATCTACTTGCCAGCTTCTCACTGCAATTTCTTTGTGGCTGCTGCATTGTTTGCCTTATGCCATTGGTATTATTGTGTTTGGGGAGAAATCAATTTAGTCTTAGCTCTACACCCATCAATAAAAAGAGAAACAAATGCCCCATCAGATCAGTGATCCTTTGGAATAAAAACAAGCAGCACTTTACTCAGTTCATGAGCACGTGTCCAGCCCTGAAGCTGTTGACCTGAATGCTGAGTTAGCCTCCTGTATCAGTGTGTAAACACAGTTTCTCTTCCATGAAGTCATAGGAAATGCAGCTATATTTCTCCGGATCCATGTTACTTAACTGTTTCAATCAGCCACAGTTTTTACATGGATCTGTGCATATCTACATAAATAAAGCTGTTAAAGTCTGCAAGTATCTAATCTGCAGCTTGCACAGGAAGATCTATATGGACTAATACCTGCAAGATACTGCTTCTAAAAGTGCTCTTCTCATAGTTTGGGGCAGATTTTGTCTGGTCCCTGGATATGGGAGGGTGCATGGAGCTTTCGTCCCCCTAGGGCACAAGGGCCTTTAAACTGCAAGGTGCTGGAAATGGTTTTTATTGCTTTTCTGTCAAATATTCCATGTTGTTCTCCAAATAAAAGATGTTTGCGGTGTACTCAGCATCTCTAATCTATTACACTGGAAAAAATTCTACCGTCACTCTCACCCTGTGGTTTAAATAAAGTAGAACATGGTACTACCAGCTGCTTCTTGTACTTTAACAAGGAGATTTCATTTCAGTTTGTGGGCGTGACATCATGTGTATGGCCAGAGGGATTGTGTATATTTACAGCACAGTAGATGAGAAATTAAAGGAGAACCTCCATTTATTGTTAATGTTGTGCCTAAACTCAGACTCCTTTGTAAAGTATTTAACTTGTATTATTCTGAGAGAAAATATGCAAACCAGTTCTGTCCATGCAATCACATTCTGAGTCAACATGTGTTACTTTTTTCTTGCAGAAAGACAAGTTCTTTGTATATGAGGAATATTGCAGCAACCATGAGAAAGCACTCAGGCTCCTAATGGAACTGAACAAGATTCCAGCAGTGAGAGCATTCCTCCTGGTGAGCATCTTCTCTAGCATCTTGCACTGAACAATCCAACTTTGTACTGTACTTACAAGGAACCTTTCATGTCCCAGGGGCTCAAAGCACTTTACAGACATGAACCATTCAAGCCTTTCAGCTGCTGGTAAGGTAGATATTAATATGCCCATTGTTTTGATTGGCAAACTGAGTCACAGAACTAAATTCAGCCCTGGAATGAGCAATTTCAATAGGAGGTTGTTCCCATTTAGGCCAAAGATGGGTTGACCCACAGATGATTAAATGAGTTGCCCAGCAAGTCAGTGGAAGAGTTAGGAGTAGAACCCCAGTGGATCTGATTTCCCACTCCATGCTCTAGCCAACAGACAGAGCTCCCTCCCAAAAAAGTGAACTACACTTTTTGATTATTTTCTGTTTCTTTGGTGGCATTTCTTCCCTCCAACATCCTCCTCCCTTCTTCCTTGGTTCTAGGTCATCTCTCCTTTGTTCCCAACCATGGGCACAGACATTGGGAGTGGGAGTTGCCACCAGCTGATAGGGTGATTCAGGATGTTAGGCCAAGTTCTTACTGCATGCCTTGAGGTAGAAAGGAGGCTGCCATTTTGAAAATGTGGCCCTTCATATGGGGGCATCATTCCCTTCCACTCCTGACTTGTCTCCCGCCTGCCAAAGGCCTAGTTCTTCCTGATTACATAGAGAAGCAGAAGCCCCTTATGAATGAATATCCCTTCCAGGTAGGCCCTTATCCTCTGGGCACTTTTCAGCCACAATTCTTAGACCTAACAGGAAGCATGGAGAACAAGAGTTAATTCCCTTAAATATTCAGGCCCTATTCACTCTTGTGAGTTTGAGTTAGTCCCATAATGTCACTGTGTTTTTGAAGCGCTGAAGTGTCGTCTTCTAGCCTGTTGGCTCCTCTGTGTGTCACTGCAAAGGAAAAATTATTTGGGAGAAGGTCTAGACCAGGGGTCAGCAACCTTCGGCACGTGGCTCATCAGGGTAATCTGCTGGTGGGCCGCGAGACATTTTGTTTATGTTGACTGTCCGCAGGCACGGCCCCCCGCAGCTCCCAGTGGCCGCGGTTCGCTGTTCCCAGCCAATGTTTTAGAGTGTTCTCTGCACCTACTAATTGTGCCAACAGAGAAAAAGCATTAGCCAGGTTGTTGGCCTCAACTGGCAAACTGGGCAGGAGGCCCAGAGTAAGAGATAATGTGCTGCCAACTGTCGTTTTCTGTAGCACCTGAAATTCAAAAGATTCTTAAAATAGCTGTAAGTATGGGGAAAGCACTAAAGCCTGCGCTTTGCTGTGGCTGCTGTAATTCCTTCCACCCTCAATCTCCCATGAAAGCCCACGTTATAATGTCACTCTGCAACGAGGGCTACATTAGAATACAAAGCATTGTTTGTGTGAATGGATTTGGCCTGGGTGCCCCCTCACAGCTGGTGAAATATAGAGCCCAGCCTCAGAAGGTCTGGGAATATATCTGAAAACTCAGTAAGAGTTAAATGGCAATTTTGATCCAGTGTTGGAGCGATGGGCGGAGAAGAGGCATGGGAAGGACTGAATCAGACGAGACTCTTGGAAAATTGAACTGAGAGCTTTGTGAGCTGGTAATAAGCACCACAGATAAAGAATAGCCTGGAGAGTGGTTGTTGTGCAGGAGACTGTACATAAAAATATCATTCAGGGCTGTTGATGAATGGTGTCTGTGAGGGCTGTTTGAAAATAGAGAGATGATTAAACCTACAGCCAAAAAAGCACCAGTGCTCAGAGTGCTTCTGGGCCACTAGAATGAATGATGCACTGGGAAAATGTTCTCAATGAACAAAGCAGGTGAAGCTTGGCTTGTTTGGGGCTTCGTTACAAACTCAGTGATTTGAGCATTGGCGTGCTAAACCCAGGGTTGTGAGTTCCATCCTTGAGGGGGCCATTTAGGGATCTGGGGCAAAAATTGGGGATGAGTCCTGCTTTGAGCAGGGGGTTGGACTAGATGACCTCTTGAGGACCCTTCCAACCCTAATATTTAATTAATAAATAAATAAATAAATAAAACTTAGCTTTGGTTGACTGGACGGTTTTGTGAGTCTTTCAAATACACTTCGAATGAGTTATGGAACAACTCTGACCCTTTTACCTGGACTTGGTTGGGTTTGGATTTACTTCTCTTACTTCTTGTATCAGCAATAACTATGCTGACTCTAGAGTTTGTGTAGTGTTTATATTGTCCCTTTCATTTAACTATGTCTAACCAAAACTGGGTGGGTTTGCCCTATCCTCGGTACAGACATGCTCATGCACGCTTTTCTGTTTGGAAACTGCAGGATCTCACACAGGGTAGACGAAACATACCCTGGAACCAAACGATGGGTTCACACATGATGCTTAGGCTGTGAGACTGTCTTTGGAATGCAGTGGACTTTGATTTCCTGCACTCAAACTTTGGCCATAACTTTATTATACTGTTCCTAATGAGCGCATCTTATTTTAGCCCTTTGGGTTCAATATTTTTGGGGCCCAGTGGTGGAAGCCTTATATAGGTGAGCACTAACTCACATGAGAGGTCACATTAAGTTCAACAGGACTATTGAGTAATGACAGTAATGAGCTATTTGGGTTCCTTTTGTTGATTGCACATTTTTCCCTTCACATTGTTTGACATTTTCTGAACTTCAGGCAGTATAATGTTTAGCTTTGGATTCAGAACCCTCCACACTACCATCTTTACCCATAATGGCTCATCTCCTATTGATGCCTGGAGAGCTTTGGGCATCGAACTCCCTCCTTTGTGTCATCAGCACTTGCACATATAAATCTCCTACCACGGATAGTAGCATCTTCATGGAGCATTTCCCATCCTTTCACATTCCATCCACTGAGTTTCAAGCAAGACTTGCATGTTGGGGGTTTTTCCTGGTGTTGTCAGTGCTCCAACTGTGCAGGTAATTTTAGGAGGTGAAGACCAATTCTTGGTTTCCAGAAGGAGCTGGGCTCCAACACCAAAAAGGAAAACACTGGATAAAGGATATAAAATATGGCAGAACCCCCTCACCCCCATAATTGCAGAGGGCTGATGGGACCTGTTATGCAGAATTCACTCCCACTCAGTTGCTATTAGTATCATTGTTTCTTTTGGGTCAGGAACAATTTTTCATTCTTTGTTTGTAGAGCACTTAGCACGATGGGGTCCTAGTCCATGACTGGGGCTCTTAGGCACTACCACAATACAATTTACAATCGACTGGCCCCCAGCTCTGACTTGTCCTGAAAATTTATCAGAATTCCTCCGGCAGCTCTTGACCACTGTTTGGGAATGACATTCTGTCTCCCTGGATTTGTGCATGCAGTGTTCACAGGGTGCAGCATTCCTCTGCACTTCTTGTTCTGAAATGCTATTGAGTGTTATAGCAGCAGAAAACCAGTTGCTGCCTTTCAGGGGGTGGCTGCTTTTCAATGGTGATGAAGTGCTTCTATTTCCCATACAGTATGGTGAGGGATCCTAATGTGTGAACAGTGCTATGGAACTATAAAGTCATTATCCAAGAATGTATAGGAGCTTTGTATCAATGATGATGTTTCTTTTCCTTTCTGTTTACAGAGCTGCATGCTTTTGGGAGGCAGAAAGACGACAGACATTCCACTGGAGGGTTATCTGCTGACACCAATTCAGAGAATTTGCAAATATCCACTTCTCCTAAAGGTACCATTTAGCATAGAATTTCCCCAGCTGGCTGCTTTGTTCCTGGGTTGCTTCTGCAGATTTTCAGCCTTGGCTTGTGTGCACTCACTTCTGCCCTCCCAGTTTGCATATCTAAAAGTTAACTTCCACCCTATGTGCTTGAATGACTTTTGTAGGTGTAGTCAAAGGCTGGCTCGAGTCTTAACAGACGAGTGATTACTGCAGTGGTTTGGGTAGGTGGGAAAAGGAGATGTACGGACTATGTAATGCCGTTCTGCTTGAGAGTCTCTTATGCTTACTCAGAAGAGTCAGTGCTATTTTAGCCACTTCCTGAAAAGCTGTGATCAAACACAGGGTGTGTCTACACTACCCATGTTACAGCACGGCTGCGGCAGCACGGTGACGTGGGCAGTATAGACACGCTCTATCACCGGGGGACAACTCTCTCGGCGATAAAAAACCCCCACCCCTAATGAGCAGTAGTAGCTTTATCGCTGGGAGTGTGGCTCCCGGAGATAAAGCTCTGTCTATACTGGTGCTTTTCAGCGCTCAAACTTTTGTTGCTCAGGGGGATGTTTTTTCACACCTCTGTACAACAAAAGTTTTAGTGCTGAAAATGCCAGTGTAGACACAGCCACAGCCACACCATTATTCTGAGGGTGTTGGATGGTCTCAGGGGACAAGTAATGGGCTACCCAGCCTTTCATCTCTAGGTCACTGGTTTGAATCTACGTATGTCTATAGGGATTACAGCCTCTTGTTGTTTGGCAGCTTGTCTGAGATGTGTTCAGTTGTCTCAGCTCAGTTCCCAATGGACAGGTAACACTGCAAATACCACCCCTGCTGTTAGCACTAATTGGCCTCCTTGTTGGCAATCTTAGCAGATGAGCCAAGGAACAAATGGGCAATGAGAACTGCACTTACTTCTCATCCCTAGCAGTGGCCCCTCTAGGTCAGGACTGAGGCACATAGGCAAAGCAGGCCGGTGTGGGAGAACTTGCACTGCCCGTGATGTACCTGTTTTGTGGTTAAAACAGAAGTCGTGAGTCTCCTGGGCTGCCAGTCTCATGCCTTCTGCTAGAATCACATTCATTTATTAATACAAAAAATAAAAGACACAACCGCCTTCCATCTCTAAAGAAAGGTCCCTTCGTGGGGAGTGAAGTAAGAAAATATATGTCCCAATCAGGGCTGGGGAAGCTGCCTTTGCCAGGCATAATGTTGTACCGCCACTGTATGCCACAGAATGCTACTGTACTACTGTGTCCATTAATCCCAAATGCGTGAAAACTATCACTACCTAGGTGTGGACTCCTTGCCTTTTTTCTCCTTTTATTAAACCTCTGTTTGTTTATTTAATCCTATTGTATTTTCTCTAATTCACCTCCCCTCCAGATACTTGATTGGAGTTTTCAGTGTCAAGTGTTTCAAACATGCTTTCCATTTGTGCTTGTGCAACTTTGCACACGCCCAATCACATGTACATGCTGGTTTTCACACACTATCATTTGTGGACACAACTGTTAGGATTTACACACACTGAACCAGTTTTGTGTGCAAACCAAGTGTGGGCTGAGTTCACATCAGGTTTGCATACACAAGAGAGTGTGAGCATAAATGCAGAAATGGAAGCCAATGAAGACTGCTACGAACATTTCTTCCTTACTAAAACAACGGGGAGTCCGGACGCCTCGTTGTTTTTGTGGATACAGATTAACATGGCTACCCCTCTGATACTTTCTTCCTTACTGCTAGCAATAGTTGGGAGAAGACAATAGCTTTTGTCCTACAGTGCCACCAGCTCTGGTGTATCTTTGGACATAATACTGGTCACATCTAGACCTTGTGAAGCCTGGTTTGAATGGTGTCTCAGCTCCTGCAATATATATATATATTTGTTTATGTGGGATAGTTTGGGGAGGACTGGATGTCTGTTCAGTCTTTGAATTTACACTGGGACTGTGAGCAACATTACTGTGCATAGAAGGATGATTGCTGTGGTATCTGATAGGGTAAACAGAGCAGAGGAAGTGGGGATCTAAAAATGCGGTTGCTTTGCATTCCTGATCAAGGACCTTAGTAATATTTATGCTTCCTTGTTTCCACATTGTGGCTGGTTGCTTTATTGGTTCCCAGCTGTGTTTATCAGAGAGTTAAAATGCAGAGTGGTGGAGACTGAAAATCTGAGGTTCCTTGGATTCACTGGAGTTTCCAAAGGATTCAAAACACTGGCCACACACAGGAGAGTAGTGACCGGATTCTTGCTCCTGCTCCACTCTCTTTGCACTGCTCAGGAAAGTTCCTGCAGGTTGCCTGTATGGGGGAGTGCCCAGCAGGTGCAGAGCTTGTGGAGCTGGCTCCTACACCTGCCTTCGCATACCATGGTGGGCATGTTGGGGACATGCTGGATGTGGATGGCCAGAGTGGCTAGTGTATGATATCGTCTAACTATCCCCAATTGGAGAATGGTCTCTGGGCTGTTTTCACCTGTGACAGAGAATCAGTGATCTCCTCTACTGCACCTAGTGGAAGCTGGACATAGCAGAGAATCTAGCCTTAAAAGAGAATGAAAGATATTTCTTCTGGAAGGCCATTGGTTTTCTATGCCTAGATTTGTCCTGCTGCCTTCCTCCTCCCCCCGTTGACCTTTTCTTTCACTCAGACCACATGCTTGAAGTTTCTCTCAGACAGTTTAGAGCAGAGGTGAGCAAACTACGGCCCGCGGGCTACATCCAGCCTGCAGGACCGTCCTGCCCGGCCCTTGAGCTCCAGGCAGGGAGGCTAGCCCCCAGCCCCTCCCCTGCTGTCCCTCCTTCCCCACAGCCTCAGCTCGCCGTGCCACCAGTGCTCTGGGCAGCGGGGCTGCGAGCTCCTGCCGGGCAGCCTGGCGGCGTGGCTGGCTCCGGCCGGGTGACATGACTGCCAGGCCTGCTGCTCTGAGCGGCATGGTAAGGGGGCAGGGAGTGGCAGGGTTGGATAAGGTGAAAGGGGTTCCCGGGGGCAGTCAGGAGACAGGGAGCAGGGGGCGGAGGTTCTGCGGGGGTGGTCAGGAGACGGGGAACGTGGGGGGGGTTGGATAGGCGTGGGAGTCCTGGGGGGCCTGTCGGGGGCGGGGGTGTGGATAGGGGTCGGGGCAGCCAGGGGACGGGGAGGGGGGGGGGTTGGATGGGTGAGGGGGGTTCTCAGGGGGCAGAAAATGGGAGGGGGGCGGATAGGGGGCGGGGGCCAGGCTGTTTGGGGAGGCAAAGCCTTCCCTACCCGACTTTCCATACAGTTTTGGAACCCTGATGTGGCCCTCAGGCCAAAAAGTTTGCCCACCCCTGGTTTCGTGCCTTCTGCTTTTTTATCCATGTCTGGTAAGTCTCGCCTGCTGAGTCAGCCTGTGCTGACTGGGGGTTGGTGAATTCCTAAGTCTTTGGAAAATATGATACTTTAACGTGGATTTCTACTAGTCTGTGTTGATCTATGGAGATACTTATCCATTGGCTGCAAGTTAATGACATGCGAATAGAAGTCTGTGTTCTATTTTAAAAGCCCATCAATATATTAGAACAGCATATTCTGCAAATATTAAAGCGAATCCTGAAACCTCAGTGCCTTCATTCAAAGACAGATGGGATATGTGCCACTATTTAAATACCATAGTTGCTATGGCAACATCTCAGACAGAGACAGACATTTTTGATTGTCAGATAGCAGTTCTAGTGATACGATGGAATTTTAGCACCCTCTCACTTCTGTTTTTCTTCTCTTACATAGCTTTTGGTGCATGGCATTGAGTGCTAGTGATGGGTTCTATGCCAAGAGATGGCAGTGCCTATGAATGGAATTTCCATAGGGCCAGTTTCTCCTGCTTTGCTTTAATAAAGAATGTGTTGCTTTATAAATGGAGAAAAGCGAAAAGACGTTTGAATAAATGCCTCTAAGCCACAAGTTCAAATCTAACCCAGCTCAGCTGCAACCTAAGTCATTCCACTAGGTGTTGATCATTTATTGGCCTTTTTTGAAATGGTCTGGTGGTTTCAATTCCTTCCCTCATACTCAGGTGTGTATGTGATAAAAATCCTAGTTGGCACCAATCTCCATTCTCTGAAGGCAGACTAAATACTGACTAGGCCTGGAGACTGAAATAGCCTCTCCTACGTAGAAATGGTCCCTCCAGGTCAATAGGAAGACACACTGGAAGAATGGGGTCAAGCATGCACTGTTGATGTCCCTGTTATGCCTGACTTCTGGATAGAGGACACCAGTGTTGCCAATCTAGAACTCTTCACCAGTATTAAATCTACTTATGAAACAGTAGTAGAGTGCACTGTCACGCATTATCGGGAAAGATGTTCTGGGTGGAAATTCTTATTTGTTGCATGTCATTACTTTATGGGGTTCCTTTCACATCCCAGTTAAATCACTGTTCATTTCTTAAAGTTTCATGGACATGAAATAGATCTACTGGAAAATGCTGAAGGCAATTCAGTGTCCATCCAGCAACATGTCAGCCTCATCAAGAGAGTCTATGTCATTAGTGGAAATGTCTTTCAGCTCCGAAAATGTCCTTAATCTTCAGAAGTTACACGTGTTGATAGTTTCTTAGGGGGATGAGTTTATGATGGATATATTGTGTGCCTTCCAAATCTCAGTTAATGCTACTGAGAAAAAATAAAATAAAAATGGAAAGTTTTAATACCAGTTCCTCAGAATTCAGAGTAACAGCGTGTTAGTCTGTATTCGCAAAAAGAAAAGGAGTACTTGTGGCACCTTAGAGACTAACCAATTTATTTGAGCATAAGCTTTCAT
This sequence comes from Eretmochelys imbricata, assembly GCF_965152235.1. Taxonomy (NCBI): domain Eukaryota; kingdom Metazoa; phylum Chordata; order Testudines; family Cheloniidae; genus Eretmochelys; species Eretmochelys imbricata. The sequence goes on from NC_135584.1 coordinate 17,805,479, forward strand.
GAGCTACAGCTCACTTCCATCGGATGCATACTGTGGAAAATACAGAAGATGTTCTTATATGTACAAACCATGAAAAAATGGGTGTTTACCACTACAAAAGGTTTTCTCTCCCCCCACCCCACTCTCCTGTTGGTAATAGCTTATCTAAAGTGATCACTCTCCTTACAATGTGTATGATAATCAAGGTGGGCCATTTCCAGCACAAATCCAGGTTTTCTCCCCCCCCTCCACACACACAACCCCACTCTCCTGTTGGTAATAGATAAGCTATTACCAACAGGAGAGTGGGTTTATTGGTGGGGGGGCGGGGAAGAAAACCTGGATTTGTGCTGGCAATGGCCCAACTTGATTATCATACACATTGTAAGGAGAGTGATCACTTTAGATAAGCTATTACCAGCAGGAGAGTGGGGTGGGGGGAGAGAAAACCTTTTGTAGTGGTAAACACCCATTTTTTCATGGTTTGTATGTATAAGAACATCTTCTGTATTTTCCACAGTATGCATCCAATGAAGTGAGCTGGAGCTCACGAAAGCTTATGCTCAAATAAATTGGTTAGTCTCTAACAAGTACTCCTAGTTCCTCAGAAGTAGTCATGAGTGTTTCAGTCTTGGAAATAACTGAGAAAGAACTTTGAGTGATTATAAAAAAGCTGACTGAGTAAAACCAACTCTCCAAACCCAAAAATAAAGTTGGTGTTAATGCAACTTCCAAATAAAATGAAAGCTGCTGAACTGCAGTGATTGGAGATCGGGCTCTGTTTTCTCTTACTCCGAGGCCATTCTGACACAAATGTATTCCTGATGATTAGCAAAATCATAGGCCAAGAGTTATTCCTCCTTTCTCTTTTATTTTGTCTTTAACAAGAGCTTGTGAATTTCAGGATTTTCAGATAACCTAGACATGATCTTGGTATAGTCAGGTTTTACCCAATATTCTGTCCTCTCATTAGTCTGAGAAGCATTTTTGCCTTCTGATTAGATTACAAACTGGGAATCAGGACTTCTGGGTTCTCTTTTCAGTTCTACCACCAGGAGAATCATCTTCATCACAGGAGGGTGCTGTGAAGTTAATAAATTATTTGCAAATTGCTTTAAGCTCCTTAGGTGTACGGTGCTATAGATGTTTTTGTAAGAAAAGGAAAATAAAACCACTGAAGATGCTGAGCCTCTCCTGAGGTACTTGGCTATAGATAAGTAGTTAGTGTTGATAAGATGCTATGGAAATAGTAAGTAAGCAGGTATCGCCAATATTTTCTATGATTCCCTGTGTGTAGTAGGATTCTAGTGATGGATCCTCCTATAGTTTCTCATCTGATGAGGCCACTTGGTGTCTGAACCAATGCATAATAGAAATAGAGATGGAAAAGTGAATTCAAATGTTGATGATTGTTGCTATTTTAATGATAATTTAAAATTTCCTAGTTTGTCCATCAAATGCAGCAGCTCTAGAGATGAGTGTGAGCAGTTTTTTAATGTTTGCATTGCTTTTCTTTTGAACTCTCCCCAGTTTTCCTATCCCAGGTGTGGAAAGGTACTCAAACCTCAACACATGTTTCCAGCTTCTGTGTATAGGTAGAAAAATTCTGATACTACTATTAATGGCCCCCTTCCTCCCGATACTGCTTTTGCCTAACGTATAAGGGACTAAGCACAGAATTTGTTGGCTTGCACATTAATGATCCTCAATATAAAGTCTTTCTAATCTTACTTTCTATTCTTCTCTTTCTTGTTGGTGCTGCATTTTGGCAAAGGATTTAGAGTCTCTATTTGGGAGGTTGGCATTCAGACTATCCCACTATTCATCTGTCTGTTGACAATGAGTTTCATCATGTACATGAAATAACAGGGATCGTCTTTTAAGCATGGGATTGGGCTCAGTGAAGGCTTAAATTAAACAGGGAGAAATGTGCTGTCTATGGCAAGCGTTCTGATCCTTTAAGAGGAGAAGAAACAAAGACCCACACCACGGACCTTGGTAGCGCACACTCTGCCAATGAGGTGGAGTCCAGCATGGATGTGTCAGCTGGAAATCTCACTGAGTAAATATTAGTAGAAGATCTGTATTAAAGCAGCACTCTATCTGGCTGATAACAATCCTATAACTCTACATTAATTAGTGGGAACTGCTACACTTCTTAGAAGCAGCTCTTGTGCTAGCTAATCCCAGCGCAAAAATAGCCATTTCCCTCTAAGAAAGTGCATTTATATCAGTGAGAAGAGAACCTGGGGAAGTGGTGACCATGAGTTAATCACACCCTTAGGGGGTGGGATTAGAGGCATTAACCCCCTTCTCCCCTACTTCATACTATATCAGGAATGTATAGCACATGATAACCACACCCTGGAATCATCTGATCTCTGAAGGCATGTCACAGAGGTTATGAATGTTTCCTGTTTTATGCATATTCTGCTTAGGAGTTACTAAGTACCCAGCCAGACATTTACACTCAAGTCCCTGTCTATTTGTTTCTGACACGCCCCATAATATGCATAGCTATACAGAAAAGCCAGGGCAGTAATTATCTGTTGCCTCATGTGATGGAAGAGTTCTAGGTCCTGAGAGGGAAAGAAGGACCTGGAGGCAAAAGCTGAGGTGCCAGATTCATAATCCATTTGAAAGATAAAGCAGAACAATGAGGCATATGTAAACCCTAATGAATATGGTGCCTGAATTTTGAAATGGGGAATAATGAGGCCAATGATGCAGATACAGAGTGGGATGGAGCTAACTTCCCCTCTATTCCCCTCAGAGTTCTTTAAAAGACAGGACACCTCTAATTAGCCAGCATTTAATGTGTTACCATCTAACTTTCCCACTTTGGAGAGACAATGGGGTTGTATTTGGATTCATAACATTGCATCAAACATTTAAATTAATTCCCCTGTCCAGAATGAATTGACATTTTAAAAACATGTGTTCATAAATGAATGATATACTGTTGTTCAGGGATTCTGTTCAATTTAAGAATCCCACCTATGCACGAAGTAATTTTTATCTGCTATTTTCACAAGTGATAGCTAAGATTCCTATCGATGAAAAAGAGAAAAATTACTTCTCATGGTTAATGATTGTTCACTTTGTGGATGTTACAGCACTTCGTGTATAATCAGTGATATTGTTTCTCCCACTGTTTGTGAGAGTCTTTCACAGAGCAGAAGGGGGGAAAATACATTTAAAAAATAGGATTATAAAATCACATCCATTGGCAGGCAGACTCAGGGACAGAAATGCAACCTGAAGTGACTTTTAACTTAAAAAAAAAAGAGACTAAATTTCAAGTTGACTGAGTGCAATATTATTATTATTATTATTTATTATTATTTGAGTTACTTTAAGGAAAAGAATACAGAATCACACAAACATTAAAATCATGAAATCGTTTCTATTCATATTAGGTTCTGTTGCAAACATACAGTTTGGAGCTGAACTGTTTATTAATGCGCCTTTCCAAGTAGATTAGATCAGGAAATCTGCTGTCTTTGTTATCTTTATCTGTTGCCCTAAGCTTTTCAATATGTAGCCCACAGAATTCCCACCTAAAGCTATATTTTACATGTTCACTAGTGGGTTGTGCAAATCTAGGCAACGATTTGCATCTGCAATGAATGTGCAGAGTAGACATTCCAGTGTGGAAAATGTAGTGTATGGCCATAAATGTGTGTGTTCTCGAACATATGGAGGAGGAAGCATGGGAATATTTTTATGTGGATACTTGTAATTTTCAGTTGCAAAATATGTGCTCAGCTTTCAGTTTACAGTATACAACTAGAGATAATCATTTTGAGGGTGGTGGAGAAAAGGCTGGCAGAGACTTAATCGTTAAAAAAAAAAAACAAGAGAGAACAGTTTAGCCGAATAACATCCTTTCTGCTAGGAAGTGTTACAGCTGGGCTTATATTTGAAAACCCCCATACTTCCTCTGTCTAAATAATCTGCATTGTTCTTCCCCTCAGGGTTTGTACCTTCCTTTAAAACGCACATTACACTGAGTCGTCGCCACCCTGTTTTCGTTTTAAGGTTATGGGGGCACGCACAATTAGTAGCACATGCTTTTTCTGCTGCCCAATGTTACGGTTTTCATCCTGCGTGATTCAGTTTTTACCCTTGGATTCTATCGGATGTTTGCAAATCTTTTAGCTTTGAGCTATCTGACCGGCATTCATGACTGAAATGCTTGACTTAAGTCGGAAATCCTTTTGCAGTGTTGCATGGTCCATGATTGGCATCTCTGCTTGTCGGGCATAGAGCTCTCTCTTTTCTGGGGCAAACCGCTGCAATGAGCATGTGAAGAATATTCAGAGTACAATCTCACCGAAAGAATGGTACAGTTCAAAAGAAAATGCGTGTTGGGCAGCACAGGCTTTCCCTGTGTGCACATTTCTTAGGCTTTCTTCGGGTTGCCAACTTTCTACTTGCACAAAACCCGAGCGCCCTTGCCCCCGCCCCCTGCCCCACCCCTCCTCTGAGGCCCCGCCCCTGCCCCACCCCTCCTCCGAGGCCCTGCCCCATCTCACTCCATTCCCACCTCCCTCTGTCGCTCGCTCTCCCCACCCTCACTCACTCTCTCATTTTCACCGGGCTGGGGCAGGGGATTGCAGTGTGTGTGTGGGGGGCTGAGGGCTCTGGCTGGGGGTGTGGGCTCTGGTGTGGGGCTGGGGATGAGTGATTTGGGGTGCGGGAGGGGGCTCTGGGCTGGGGCAGGGGGGCTAGGGTGTGGGGGGGCGTGAGGGCTCTGGCTGGGCTTACAGACTCTGGGGATGAGGGGTTTGGAGTGTAGGAGGGTGCTCTGGCTGGGACTGAGGGGTTCAGAGGGCATGAAGGAGATCAGGGCTGGGGCAAGGGGCTGTGGTGCGTGGGGGTGAGGACTCTTACTGGGGGTGCAAGCTCTGGGGTGGGGTTGGAGATGAGGGGTTTGGAGTGCAGGAGGATGATCCGGGCTCGGTTCAAGGGGCTCGGAGGGCAGGAGGGGGATCAGGGCTTGGGCAGAGGGTTGGGGTGCAGGAGGTGGTCGGGGTGCAGGCTCTGGGTGGCGCTTACCTCAAGCAGCTCCCAGAAGCAGCAGTACGTCCCACCTCCTGCTCCTATGCGGAGGTGGGCCAGGCAGCTCTGTGTGCTGCCCCATCCGCAGGCAGTGCCCCCACAGATCCCATTGGCATAGGCACCGACTCCATGGGTGCTCCAAGGCTGGAGCACCCCTGGGGAAAAACTGGTGGGTGCTCTGCACCTACCGGAAGCTCCCTGCCCCGCCCCGCCCTAGCTCATCTCCGCCTCCGCTTCCTCCCCTGAACGGCCGCCGCGTCCTGCTTCTCCTCCCTCCCTCCCAGCACTTGTGCCACGAAACTGCTGTTTTGTGCGGCAAGCACTGGGAGGGAGGGGGGAAGGAGGAGGAACGCAGTGCGCTGGGGGAAGAGGCGGGGCTGGGGCGCGGATTTGGGGAAGGGCCCAATAGGGGCAGGGAAGGGGTGGAGTTGGGGCAGGGCCAGGGGATGGGGGGGACGAGCACCCACTGGCGCCAACGAAAGTTGATGCCTGTGCCCATTGGCCGTGGTTCCCAGCCAATGGGAGCTGCAGAGCCGGCTCCTGGGAAGGGGGCAGCGTGCGGAGTCCCCTGGCTGCTCCTATGCATAGGAGCCAGAGTGGGGACATGCCGCTGCTTCTGGGAGCCACAGGGACCCTGCCTTAGCCCTGCTGTGTCTCCAACTGGACTTTTAACGGAAATGCTATCCGGAGCCGCCAGGGTCCCTTTTCGACTGGACATTCCGGTTGAAAACCAGACTCCTGGCAATCCTACTTAGGCTCTGATATGTTTGCATGGAAATCACAAGCAAAAATAAGCTTTTAGAATACAGTACAGAAGCTGCAGATGCATCTGTTAACATGGCGCTTTTATGTTGTTTCTTCCAAAAATAAGCACACAAATTGCCATTTCCAAATGAAATGGTGCATATGTGCAGCAAAATAGGTTTGATTTCAGTTACATTGGGATCCAGTCCTGCTTGCATTGAATTCATGGAAGTTGTTAAATAGATTTCAATGAGCATCTGATCAGACCCTAACTCTTTTGGGAAGGTGGTTTTCAAGCATGGTGCATGGAGGAATGAGATTATACCCATGCATCACAAGCAAAATTCATTGCTTTGTTTATTTAGATATCTAACATTTGTTGCATGTACTAGCTTACACTTACAGTTCAGTAAATACATGGAGTGGCTAATCATTGTTTCCTCACTGAGTTTTAAAGCAGTCTTCTGTCTCCACTGCTGTGTAGTCAGAACATGGTGGGCTGCTATGGGTGGCATGTCTGTAGGGCCGTGCAACTGTGAAAGTGATGTTGGAGTATAGTGGAGGAGTGCCAGAGAGGGCCTGTCCTGTCAGACCCAAGGGAAACAGTCCCCTCTGTCATCTCAATTCTCTTAAAGAGGGAAGTTAATCTTAATTTAAATTAAAATAATGCATTTGAAATGATAGTTACTTTTCAAATGGAAGACAGAAACCCAAGGTCTGTGACTCAGACAGCAGTGGCTGTGAGAAAAGCTCGGGCTTTTCAGTTCCCCAGTGAAGGCAGGTTTGGGAGAAAGTTGGTGTATTTTTTTACTTTGTTTAAGGACTCCTGTGTGGCTGCATGCTTACTGCAAGCAGCAGCCTTACTTTCCCCATGCAAGGCCAGTAGTGCATAAATGATAATACGCAGGGCATTTGGCAGTCCTGACTCAGGCCAGGCAAAACATATATGGGATTTATGGAGGGTAGGACAGTCTATCCATGGTCGGACATCTGGTCACTGTCTCTAGAGTGCTTTTCAGCATGCTGGCAAACGTTTACTCTGCGCATTCATAAATCTGTTGCTAAAATAAAAAAGCACCTAGCTGCCTTTCAGAAGTCCTGGGCACTGCCTTTCCAGGGGAGGGGTATCTCAGAGCACAGGCTCAGGAGGCTCTCTCAGCTTTGTGCCAAGCTTGAGCGGGAGTTGCTTTTCTGTCAGTCTGTGGCAAGCCATTCCTTTTTACGCATATGCTGGCTGTGGAGATTGATCTAGCACACAGGCAGGCGTTCTGTTGGAAGAAGATGAATTCCTGTTTCTGTTTAGTGTGATGGGAGTGGAGGGCCATTTTCTCCACCTCTCAATGGTATTTCGGAAGGTATATAGACAGCACTAATGTATACATATACATTTCCAAAGCAGCACTTGGGACTTTGAGCTGCAGAACACCTTTTATTAACTTTAATGAGAGTCATGCAACAAAAATGTCGTGCACCCCTTTGAATATGTGAGACTGAGACAGATGACTGTAATGTATGACCATATTATCCTTTCCTTTCTTTTTGAACACTCATCTCCTGCCTTACCTGGAGCCTACAGGGAGTAAGAACAGCCCTCTCATGGGATCTCCTTCTGTGAGTTTTGATTGACAGTTATAGGCAGGGTGAAAACTGGGGAGCCAGCTCATTTCCCTGTTGCATATGTTACCCAGTCTGGAAATCACCCTGGAGCCTAGGATAATTAACTCTACTCCCCTAATGGGACTCCTGGTTGTCAGCACAATATGCTTCCGCTCCATCATCCACCTGACAACAGCCATTACTAGTCACCACTTATAATTTTCAGGAAGGAAAATTTGTAGCTGAGTGTAAGTTCCTAGAATAGCTTGTTCCATACATGATGCAAAAAGGGGCCCTGGCAAAAGGGCAATACGGGGTTTGATAAACTGAAAAAAATAATCCAAGGGAGTGAAATATCTGACTTTGTTCTTTAAAACTATCAGTTTTGAATTTGATGGTCAATTATTATTGCAAATCTGTATAGCCCTGTAAATTTACCTTCTACTGTACAAAGATGAATAGTCTCATTATACAGCACCCAACATGTGAGAGTGAGAGAGCCCAGAAAATGCAATACCAATGCATCATGATTCTCATGAGAACAGTAGTTTAGCCTCAAGATGTGGATTTCATTTTAAAAGGTTACACAAAACTGATTAGTTAGTAAATAAGTAATGACAGTACTTTGCACTTCTGTAGCATCGGCTCTTAAACAATTTTGCAGAAATCAACTAATTTTATATCTGTATACCTCATACTCTTTAATGTATTTTTCCTCACAACAGCTCTGTGGAGTAGAGAGTGCTGTTATCCCCATTTTACAGATGGGGAACTTAGGCACAGAAAAGACTAAGGGTATGTCAAAAAACCAACCAACAAACCAACCAGCCCTCACGGTGCTCGTGCTACAGGGCTAAAAAAAGCAATGTAGATGCTCCTACTTGGGCTGGTGCCAGGGCTCTGAGACGCAGCTTCCTCACCAGGTTCCAGAGCCTGAAAGGGAACATCTACACTGCTGTTTTTAGCCCAGCAGCATGAGCTCTGTGAGCCTGAGTCAGTGGGCTCTGAGACTCACTTCTGTTTTTTTTCAGTGTAGATATACCTTATATGACTTGTCCCTAGGTCATACAAGAAATCTGGAGGAGCAAGGAATTGAACCCAGGTCTCCTAGCCAATCTTCTACCCTAAATGGAAGACCATCAGGCTGGGTGTTGTAGCCCTGAAGTAACAGTTCTTAGCTCTGTTTGCAGCCCGCCCTGCTGCACTTAAGCTCACTCCAGCTTCCTTTCTGGAAATGTGGAATGAGGCAGCTCAGCAGCAGTTTACCATGCAGTCACAGAACTTAAAAACAACCAACGTCATGTGAAAAAGAAAAAGAATATTGAGAGAACATGAAATATTCCAGCTGGGCTCAAAATGTGTCTCTTAAACACCATATTATGTATCAAGAGGAAACAGTGAATCTCACTAAGGTTTTTTTAATTTTTAGTCTTTTATCCAATTGAGGCTGGCAATAAAATAATATTGGTCTGCAAAATGATGAATTATGATTTGACAGTGGTTACACTATTTGCCAAACCCTAATCACTGGTGATTATCATCAGGTTCCAAAGTATCCCCATGGCTGTGCCCCAGCAGGCAGTGGCTAGCTGAGCTGCTCTGATCTGAACCATGTGAGTTGGAGTCTCTCAGGAATTCTTTACAGGTGACAGTTTGTTCATATTTATGTTAATCAGTCCAGACAACACACGCCCATTGACTACACTTCATCCAGAGAAGAACTGCTGAGCTCTTGCTGTTATCTGGTCCTCTCTCATTGCCACCCTAGGTTCTTTGGTAGGGTTTTCCTTTCTGGGACCTCTCTGTGATCACTGTGTGCTTGTCCGGGGGCCACTAAGGCCTTTGGCTCATCAGGGATTGTCTAGGGGTTACAGCAACGTTGTGAGAGTCAGGACTTTTTGGTTGAGCCACTGGCTGGCTCTGTGACCATTGGTCAAGTCATTTAATCTTCTGTGCCTTGAATTCCCCTATGGTATAATGAGCACCTGCCACCCAGAAATGTTGGAAGGATGAATTAATGCTGTGTTCTTGTACAATGCCTTGCAACCCAGGATTTCCAAAGTGTTACTATCACTGTTATTTATAGTATTGCACATGGGGATACCCAACCTATTACCTGCATGTACAGGGCTAGATTTTTCAAAAGAATGCAGCTTCTGTCGGCTGCTGAGGGCAGAGCTGTTTTGAAAATCTGGACTATAGGTCTTACACCACGGGAGGTGCACCACTGACTTCAGTGGGAACAGGATCAAGCCCACAGATAGGGCTATCGTGAGAACATGTCTGTTTGCATACGTGCAGCAGAAAATAATTTATTTTTTATGTAATTATTTAATGCAATTTAGCGTGGTTCTTGTTAGCACCAAACATGTGACACAGCACAACACGCTTTGTATGTCTTTCCTCTTTTGACATATGTGATAAATGAAGGTGGGGGGGAGTAGCTCCCTTTTAACGAGCCAGCCAGTTAGCTATAAAATCCCTCTTAGTAGCTGCTCTCTACTTGCTTTACTTGTAAAGGGTTAAAAGTCACTGCGATGCATAGGTAAAAGGAAGTGTGTGGGCACCTGGCCTAAAGAGCCAATGGGAAGGCTATAACTTTTAAAAATTTGAAACAAGACTCCCCTTTTGTCTGTCTGTTGTTGTTCTCGGGAAGAAGGAGAGACAGGGCTGAAACTATGCTGTAAGAAGCTTGGGGCCAAGTATGAAAAATCATCTGAATCATACCTAGAAACTGTTCACTTGAAACCCCCAGATATGTAAATAGATCAGGAAATGTTGAGGAAGATGCCATTAGGTTTATTTCTTTTTATTGCTTTATGGCTTGTGGACTCCTCTGTGCTAACCCCAAATGCTTTTGTTTTGCTTGTAACCTTTAAGCTGGATCTCAAGAAGGTTATTCTTGATGCTTAATTCTTGTAAGTGGGTTTTTTTTTAATCTAGCAGTAGCCTGAGTTTTCAAATGTATTTTCTTTTTTTTTGTTTTTAATAAAATTTACCTTTTTTAAGAACAGGATTAGATTTTGTGTCCTAAGAGATTTGTGCACATGTTGTTTAATTAGCTGGTGGCAACAGCTGATTTCCTTTGTTTTCTTTCTCAGCTCTTCCTGGGAAGTGGGGTGAAAGGTCTTGAGGGTACCCCACAGGAATTCCCAAGTGCCCCTTACTGGGTTCTCAAAGGAGTTTTGCACTTGGGTGGTGGTAGCATCTACTCACCCATCAGAGAAAAACTGTAACCTTGGGAGTTTAATACAAGCCTGGAATGGCCAGTATTAATTTTTAGAATCCTTGTGGGCCCCCACCTTCTGCACTCGAAGGGCCAGAGTGGGGAATCAGCCTTGACAACATATTTATCAGCATGCAGTGGCTGCACTCATTCAGCAACATAGCAATATAACAATACCCCTCCACTGGCTTACAGCCTTTCAGAGACCAGCATTTACAGCGGCAGACGTATGATTTTCTTCAATTGAACAAGCTCCTGAGTGCTTTTCTTATGCAACTGCACTCGAATCCCATGCTAGTGACAGGGCCTCACACATGTTTACAATTTACCTTTTTTAGGAACTAGCTAAGAGGACACCTTCTAAGCATCCCGATCACCAAGCGGTCCAGAATGCATTGCAGGCGATGAAGACCGTCTGCACCAACATCAATGAAACCAAGAGGCAGATGGAGAAGCTGGAAGCCCTTGAGCAGCTGCAGTCCCACATTGAAGGATGGGAGGTATGGTGGCAGCTCAGTGGGGCTGCTAAATCCCCTGTAGGCAGTTAATTATGCTGCATAGCACAAAGGACTGGAGCGCAATGACTCACATTGTATACAGGTACCTCTGCATGTCTTATGTGGTATATATATATATATATATATATATGAGGAACTTGGAAGTCTAGAGGATGAAACTGAAGGTGTTCTAAATTCCTCTTCCTACAAGTCTTGACTTTTCCTGGGAGCTTTCGAAGTTAACCCACCTGCCTTAATAAAAATTTTCTGTCTCCCCTGCCCTCTCCCCCCAAAACAACGACGAGCTAGGGCTGCTATGTCTATATTTGCTGTGATTAGGTAATTCAGGGAAGGGATTCTAGTGAAGTATTTATTAGTGGATGCTGGGAAGAGAACGGCAAGAGAGAGACTGAGAGAGAGAGAATGAGAAATTTGGGGGGGAAGGCAGTCTGGAAAGGAGCCATCCAGTGGTAGATTCTGGCAGAAGATTTAATCCAAAAAAGTTTGTCAGTTTTGTAATTTGATGTCTTTAGCCGAGGCCATGGGATTAGCAGTGCTGCAAACCCGAGGGAGATGTACAGTTTATTTTAACTCCACCATAGGGAGTTAGTGGTGTGAAATGGCTTCATGGGGAGATAGGAGTCAGGAGTTTCGTGTGCCAGACATTTAAAATATCCAGGCTGAGTGCTGCCAGCTAAGGATTCCTTCGCTGATGACATCTATCCAGAGGTCATGTAAACTTCCTCATGTTCGGACTTTTGGGTGTGCTCCAGGACTGTTTGTTTGTTTTAAACCTTGCTCATTTTCCCCCCGAAGGGTGTTCTTGGCATCCAGCTGAAGACCTGAGAGCAACACAGATATCCAGCTGTGTGGTTTTTGGATAGCAAGCTCAGCAAACAAAGCCAGATAAAGTTCAGTACAGCAAGACTCTCAGAAGCAGTTAAAACCTTTGCAGCGTTGATGTGATTTGGGGGTCAGTTAGTCCAGAGGCATGTCTTGAACTTTGAAGCCTCACTGGTGACTCTGCAAGTGTCCATGATGTCATATATAAAACAATATCTAAACCGCACATATTTTTTTAGGGTTTAAATAACCCACAGCAACATTGTAGGGAGGAGAACAGTTTGAGATCTGTTTATCTGCACTGTTGTACAAGAATGCTACCTAGGTCACTCAGCCCATCAGTTTGAAAGTTCAGAAGTGTTTTTCACTAGCAATAAGCTATGAAATACGTTTCTAAGGCTCCTACTGGTGGTTTGAAGGTTGCAGTACCTTCACATATTGTAGAAAGAAATCAATATTGACCGTGTCATTTCTTCTGATGTACATTTAAGCAAGTTGGAAACTGGTTTGTAGTCCCTTACCCTGGGCTTCCACACTGCCAGGGTCTCACAGAATGATGTCACATTTGAGCAACGTAGCCATCCCTAGAAGTGATAGGGACTCAGATACCATTTGCAGTTCAGAACCATGTCTTCAGTTACATTTCACAGTTTATTCCCAGTGAGAAGGGCTCTCAACCTTTGGCAACTTCCAACTTCTGGACTAAGCAAAATGTTTTCCTTTAACAGTGCAGTGATATCAGCTCCAGGGTTGGGTGTGGAAAGAGAAGAAACATGGACAGGTTTTCCCCTTCATTTTCAGTTAACCTTTTAATCACAGTCTCATCTTTAAAATACGAATTTTTCCCTTTCCAATGGTGTTGATGTGGCCCCTGAAATGTTAGCATCATGTATATAAGCTCCCTGCATCACTCATTCTAGATCAGGGGTGGGCAAACTGTGGCCTGCGGGACCGTCCAGCTCGGCCCCTGAGTTCCTAGCCAGGGAGTCTTGCCCTCGCGGGGCTTGCACCTGCCCACCTCCCAGGCTTTCAAATAAGCCTGGAAGGGGATGGTCAGGGGCCAAGGAGTGGGGGAGGAATGGATGGGTCGGGTGTCCTAGGGGGCCTGTCAGGGGGCAGGGGTGTGGACAGGGGTCGGGGCAGTCAGGGGACAGGGAGCAGGGGGGGTTGGATAGGGTGTGGGGTCCCGGGGGGGCCGTTAGGGGTGGGGGGTCCTGGGAGGGGGTGGTCAGGGGACAAAGAGGAGGGGGGGTTGGATGGGTCGGAGGTTTTGAGGGGAGCAGTCAGGGGGCAGATAGGGGGTGGGGGCCAGGCTATTTGAGGAGGCACAGCCTTCCCTACCCGGCCCTCCATTCCGTTTTGCAACCCCAATGTGGCCCTCAGACCAAAAGGTTTGCCCACCCCTGTTCTAGATCAACAATGGCCTTTGCTTCTAGCAGGCTTAATCCACAGCACATACATTGTCAAAAAGCCAGCAAATATCACCTTGATATACTAGATAGGCTTTTTATGATTACCAAGAAAGCTGCATGGCTCTCTGGAGAATCTGAGAGCAGCTCAGTTTAAATTTGTTAATTTCAGTTTAAATCTGCACACCTAATTTGGGAGGAGCTCTACGTTTTCGATTGTTTCTAATTAAATAAACCAGGGCAGTTTTACTGGCATCCCTGACTCTGCCTGTCCTGCTGGATGTCCAAGTGGGGTCTCCAGTCTTCATCCCACTTGCAGTCTGCGCTGCCATTATTATTTCCAGCATGTGAAACAGGGTGACATCTTGCTGCTCCTGTACTCTCTCTTCCTTTTCCTTCTAAGGGTATGGGTACCCACGCTATGAAATGCCTTCTTTGCTGTAGTTATACTGTAACCCTCGTGTAACTTCAATCCAGGTTATCATTGGGTACTGTTTTCATTTTTTAAAAGCCTTTTCTCACTTATGCCTCTATTTGCAACATATTCACCAAGTATTCTATATTTCCTCCACAGCCCTGCTCAGTTCCATGCACAGGACAGAGTCCTGGCCTAATGTTGTTTCAATCCATTTCCGAGACATAATGTAATGATGGGATGCACTATACTATGTCAGGGACAGGGAAACAGCTGCACTTTGAGGGCAGGGTCTGTTTGCCAGGATGAACCCCGCTCACATTCATTTCTCAGTGGGAACTGTGCTAAATCATGGGCAGTATAATTTATAATTTATAATTTACATGGGGCTTTTGTTTAGCACAGAACCAGTTCATACACTGTTTCAATTTAGTACATACTGACAATTCTGTAGGGGAGAGATGAGGTGGGTGAGGTTTTTATCTTTTATTGGACCCACCTTGTCTCTCTAATATCCTGGCACCAACATGGCTGCAACAACACTGCAAAGAACAATGGAAGATATTCTACAGTAATCAGTTAGGGACACCCCATATAGACTGTTTTCCCTGTGCAATCACTACATGCTGATACCCTAGGTTCCCCCCAAATCTGATATGTGCAGAGAAGCAAAATTCCCATCTTAAAAGAACAGCAGGAATCGTAAAGAGATGTGTTAATGCTGAGGCAGATCAATCATTTTATAATTGGCTGTAATTTGAATTCAGTGGGTTTTTTCATATTTTTGACAGATAATATCAAAGTTTATTTTTAAGCATTTTCTTCTATTTTTATCATTTTACATTTTCACAGTTGCAGGAAATTATGAGGGGCGGGGTTAGACAATGGGAGGTTCAGACAATAATTATTTCATGACAGTAGGCATTGAGATTCAAAAAGTTAAAGGTTTACAACTGTTAAAACACAAATTGCAAACATCATGTCAGAATATACAAAGTAAATAACCGTAAATCAAACTAATAAATTCTCAAGCAGCATTTTTCTTACTTTGATTATTTGCAAATTTCAATTATCTATAGTAATATTTTTCATCAGTTTGTGTGTGTATGGTGAAATTGATGTTTACCCACATCTTACTGACAAAAATAGAATACTTCCAAGCCTATCGGTGCCTGTGAAATAATGCTAAACATAGGAACATAGGGCTAGACCCTAGGGAGTGGCCAAACTGTACTTGGTGCAGGCTTAGGGGGAAGAAGAGAGGGTTATACCCTCTGATCATGGAGCTGGCTGGAACTGGTTCAGCCCCCAGTGCAACTTAGAACATTCCTATCACTTAATTTGTGCCAAATGCAGAAGTCCTCAATGGTCTGTTTCACTAGCTGGGAATCAACCAAGTACAATGACACTCCATCCATACTCTGTACAATGGTACAAGGAGAGGATGGCCAGGAACCAGCTACAGCGGCCCTGTGTCTCCTAGGGACTCCACTGTGCTGGGGAATCCTTGAGCAGCTACCTCAGCCAGCTTTGTGATTGCTTTTCGTACACATGGACTGTCGCAGAGCACAACCTGGCCCATATAAGACACAACCATATGATTTTCACGGGTTTGTTTCTAACTTGGACATGTTTGTTGAGAACTTGAGGAAGGAGAGCAGCTATCTATGCTACTGACAGCAGGACTGAGGAGATGGATCTCTAGTAAGTTCATCTTCTAGAAAGATGGTTAACAGAGAACATGACAAAGCTGCAATATCAGGGAGGCTCCGTTGCCCATTCTTAAGGCTACAACTTGTAGTATTTGCAATGCTGGGCACAGAGTCTGACGGATGTTCTGGAGAGAGTACACAGGTGGCAATACAACAGTCTTGGGATTCAAAGGGATTTCTTATGAAGAAAGGATCATTGATTTGAACAGGGAACTCTTATCATGGTATATAAGGTTTTCAATAAGGACATGTTTTAAACTCCAGGGAGAGGACAGTACAAATAGTCACATTCCAAATTAAGAAAGAGGAGATTTACCATCTCACTTATGATAAGTTCACCATTCAGTAGTTGTGATTAGAGCTGAGTAAATAATTGGTTTTTCAGGTCAGTGGCAAAACCAAATATCACAGAGCTGTATGCGTTACTCTCACTTCTTTCTTTCTTTGCCAAAACTATTAGCCAAATCTGACTCTGATTCACAAATAGTTTCAGTCAACCCGAAACTGCATTTTTGGGGCAATAAACTGTCTGAAAAATGTTGCCCAGCTCTAGTTGTGACAGATGTGATAAACAAATGCATAGATTATTAGTAACGATGTTTGAACCCTCGGAATAGAAAAGGTAAAATAAATAAAATGGTCTCTCTCTGCTCTAGGGGTCCAATCTGACTGATATCTGCACACAACTCCTGCTCCAAGGGACTTTGTTGAAAATCTCAGCAGGAAACATCCAGGAGAGAACATTTTTTCTGTTCGATAACCTTCTGGTCTACTGCAAGCGGAAATCCAGGTGAGCCCCAGAGGCATTAACAGGCTTATGGGATAATTCTTAAATGTACCTCTTCCACCAGGGGAAAAACAGCAACAGCCGATCATCTATGCTATCTCCCATCAGCCTCTAGGACTGAGTCACAGGTTTATTATCTGTTCCTTTCATCTGCTTTTACTACTGTTGTTCATTCAGTCGGGTGGACATACAAAGTGCTATACACCAGGATAAGTGTGCAGACCAGTAACAGAGTCCCTGCCCTGAAAAATGTATAGTCTAAAGGCATGAGTTGATACAGCACAGAAGAAACAGAGTAAGGTGTGGCCCTTACAGCTGAAAAGCTTCATAGAGCAGGTGAGTCTTCAGGAATGCTGTGAAGAAGGGCAATTCGCCACTATTCATTGGCAGGTTGTTCCAAGCAGAAGAGGGGCCAAGTGAAAGATGTGAAATCAGGAGAGGGCAGAGGAGACAAGAGGAGGAATCCAGAGAGAATGGAAGGAGAAGACAGGCCACAGGAGTAGAGCTGGTTAGGAAATTTCTGATGGAACAGAGGGTTTTTTTGACAGAAAACGCAGATTCATTGAAACTGGAATATTCTCTAGAAATGTGTCAGTTTTGACGAATTTCCGCTGAAACATAGGCTTGGTGTCCATGGAACCCTGGTGGGTTGCTGGGGAGCATGGGCCTCAGATTTAGGGACCCCAGGGCTTCCGTGGTCTATGGCTGTGGGGCAACATCCCTATGAGGATTGCCCCAGGGTCTGGGATCCCAGGGTTTCCAGGCTCCCAGCCACAGAACTATATTCATTATTTTCCCTTCTTTTCCTGGTAACACTAACTCTCCCATCTTGCCACCTTATAGCCCTATTAGCATAAACTATTATTACTAATGTAGCATTGACAGTGTGCAAGGCTCTTCACAGATATAGCTACTACAGCAATTAGTCCACGTTGTATTGATTTGACTCTCCTTTCAACTTTTATTTCTTCCTTCATGGCTCATATCTCATCCCCACACCTTCCCCTTTCCCTACTTTTCCCTTCATTCTTCGTTCCTTGCTTCCTATTATATCCCCTCTCATAACCCTCACCAATTTCCTCTCCTCTCCTCTCTCTGCTAAAGGTGCTCCTTTTCCCCCTTTACAAATCATTCCTGAAGGAAGCCTCACACTCAGAATGTTGGATCTGACCTTTTACTGCTCAGTTTTGGCCTGCCTAAGAGCTTTCTCGCTCTCTGGTTCTCTTTGTAGTTTATGTTGGTACAACCCGTCCCCTTTTGCACTCTTCCTGGAACACTAAGTTTTAGGAAACAAAATGTTCCACTGCCTTTTAAGCAAGTGTCTGTGTTTTTGCACAGCAGACATTACTGAGCTACTCTGTACTCTGGCGTGGGATCGGACCAGGCTGCTCCAACGCTTTGAGTTCCCCCAAGGGATCAGTGTTGTTTCTCTTTCTTCAATAACGTAACATGGACTATCCAAATCTCCAGAATATGATTTCCATTAAAAAGCAGAGTATTCAAAGAAGCCTTTGGGCATTGCATAATATGAAAGATATATTTAGGGACTAAAAGGCTACTTTAATTTTGGATATTTCCCTTGTCTAGCTGCTATTTATAATTTGGTCCTGAGTGGAAATGAAAGTCTATGCAAAAGTGATAGCATTGTCTGTCAGCCAGCTGCATGAAAACAACTGACACATTAATGGGATGCAGATTTTGTGAAAGTTAACACTTTCTACAGTGGTGCCTGGCTTAAAGCCTAATCACCTGATTCTGATCTCACTTACGCTGATTTTAACTGGTCTAACTCCATTGGCATTACTCCTGATTTACTCCAGTGTAACTGAGATCAGAATCAGGCCCACAACTTTCAGTAAAATGTCAACAATAAGACAAAATGCTGCTGCTCTGTTTTGGAAAATATGGACTCTCACTCTGGTGTAAATCAGAAGTTGATCTGTTAAGCTCAGTGGAGTTACACCACCGTAAAATGGGTTTGGGATCAGAGTCCGGACCCAGATTTTTAAATGCAGGTTTGCTGTTTGATCTTTTACAGAGGCCTAGCAAAGTCTGACAAACTGATGACACAGATTTTCAGGGCTGAGTATTGTTTTGTTACGCTAGAAGCCGCTTTGATTGCTGTTCAAATTGCGTCCTGATGTCAGGAACAATATGCCTCATTTGGGGAAATTGGCTGTCTATCCGAAGGTCTTCATCAGGGCTGTCTGGAGAGCTTCTCTTTTGAATCAACTCAGTCCCCTTGAGGAAATGATCTAATGACTCTAAGATTTCAACCCTTGTCAATCTGATTGCATGTAAATATCTGATCATCACCAACTTGTATTTATCACCAGTGCTAGCTGGAAAATGAAAGATAATGTTCACAAAAGTTTTTTGATTCTCTACTGCCCCGACCTCTGACACCTGTTTTTCATTTCAACAGAAATTCTATGACTAGCTCTTTTTATCGCAACATTATTTATGTCTCTTGGACTCCTGGCATGTCACGACGGCTGCCCCTTAATGTCACAGAATTTGAACACCTGCCATCTTAAACGATGCTCATTTGGCCAGTTTTGTGCTGGTTCATATAGTGGGGTTATTTTTAAATATGAGAGCCAATTAAAGCACAGCAGGTGCCAGCTGGATAGTTTTAAACATCTTCTATGCATAAAGGCCCAGGACATAACAATGAAAAGGCCTTTCCTAGGTTTTTTAACAAGACACTTTAACAGAGATTCTTCTGTAAATTGAATGATCAGGGTACAAACTCTGATGCAAAGGTTGCATCAATGGGGCTGTTATACCAAACAATGATGGTATGAATGCAACATGCAAAGACTTTCAAAATGCATATAGCAAACCATGTAACACTAGCCTCTGTGTGTTTCACTGCCAGCTATGAACTCAGAATGGAGTTTCTGAAAGTTTCCAAAAACTGTCAACCAAACAGAGGCCAAATTTAACATTTTACCTCAAAATCATGCAAAACTGGAGGTTTCATCAAATAACATGTGGAATTCAGCTGTGTCCACTGAAATCTGTGCTGACATTTCTGGTTGGTTCAAACCCACAACAAAGCAAAACTCAGAGAGGTCAAAATGCTCATTAAACCTTGCAAAATGCAGCTGTTAGATCTTTTTGCTACGCTGACAACATGGCATGGTTATCATTGACATGTTGTGCAATAGAATAATTTAATTACTATATTAAGTGGTCAGATCCCCATGAAAAGTGAAATTGGAATAATGTGGATGCAGTTGGCATGGTGGTTTTTTTTAGTCTTAATATATCTCAAACGGAGTGGAACTATTGTTTCTAGTGTTCACTAGATTTAAAGCAAGATATTTGTTATCAGCTACACTTGTTTATTCACATGTAGAATTGGTAACAATATAAATCCATCAGCCCCAGGTTTTCATTGCATTTAGTATATTATTTTTACTGCCTTATTAATAGTTACTTTCCCAGCTCCTAATAAAGTAAATTGAAAACAGGATTACTACAAATTATTTTAAAGATCTTTAAAAGAAAGCCAACACATTTACAAACTCCAATCTCTTCCTCTGGGCAAAGATAAAGGAGAGCTATTAACTGCATTTCTGATTCCTAATTGCAGAGTTGCTGGGAAAAAGGCGTCTAAACGTACCAAGTCAATCAACGGATCCCTCTATATCTTCAGGGGCCGAATAAACACAGAGGTCATGGAAGTGGAGAATGTGGAAGATGGGACAGGTAAGAGATCAGATTTCTCCCTCTAAGGACAGAGCAGGTCCATAGCCTCTCTTGGTAAACTGCAAAGTACAAAAGTACTGCATCTGGTTGCAGTTTGGGTCCTTCCCTGGGCCTTTGACTCAGGCCCCATGTGAGCAGCAAAAAGTATTATATACTCTTGTCATCTGAAATATTGTCAATTGTTACCCTGAGAATCAAGCCATTTATAAAGGATTTGCTGCCATGAATGAAATATGATCAGATATTACTGTCCTTGTGGGCTGGCACTGGAATTTGGCGTTGATAGAAAAGAACTAGTGGGTTTCAGTTCAAATCCTCAGTGGCCCACCTCTTGCTATTGCACTGGGTCATGGGGTTGGTATTCTGTCCTTGAGGCCAGGGGCAGGCTAAGGGGACAATGCAAGAGTCCTATGTTCTTAATGCAAAAATTCTCCCAATGTAAGTTGTGGGGAGGAGCTAGTGGATTCCCAGGAGGCTCAGAATGGAGAATATTGACAAAGAGCAGATTTTGTTTCACTCAACATTTTAGATCCAGATATTTTCTTTAAAGGATTTTCATTTGAAAGCTTCTAGTACGATGAGGCCAAGCTATAAAGCATCACTAATTAGGCCCCTTTTGGGGCTGAGGCCATGGACATGGAGACTGAAAAGGATTCACACTATAGGTTGCTGTAGGTCTGGGTTGTAGCAGAGAAACCAGGGGATGGTTCATGGATTCATTGCTTCCAATGCCAGAAGGGACCACTGTGATCAGGCAGTCAGACCTCCTATATAACACAGGCCATAAGGAGTGCTCTGAATGAATCACTGTTTGAACTAGAGGAGATCTCTTGGGAAAACACGGTGTGTATATGTGTCCATGTGTGAGGGAGTGTGTGTCACTTCCAGGTGTGCACTGCCACTCCCTGCCATATGTCATTTATGCTGGGGTGATGAGAGAATTTCAGCCTCTAAGGCTGTACTTTGACACTTTTCACTTTCCTTGGCAGGATCTTGCACTAAGGGATTTGTCTAATACAAAACATAAATACATCAGTGTATTTTCACTGGAACTCAAGCCATCGGTGAGCCCACTGCGGACTTCCACTGTTAACATGGCTCTTGGAATGAGACTTGTTCAGACTCTTGCTGACTGAGGGACTGCTCCTCAGGCATGGAACTCCCACTGCCATCAGTGGGATTTCTGATTGTTGAGCAGTCACAGTTTCAGGCCCATAACGTACAAGAACCCAAGTTTCAAACTTAGCACACTAAAGATAGGTACCTACATGAGTATTAGATTTTCAGAGGAGCTAAGCACCTTCAGTTTCCATTGACTTCCATAAGAGAGCTGCAAGTGTCCATCACCTGTGAAATTCAGGGCATTTAAATATGGAAATTGTGGCCAAAGTTGTCCAAGGTTAATTTGTTTTCATTAAAGGGCCAGGCCTTCCATTCACTGTCTGGGCTGTGCTTTGTGTTTTTGCAGCAGATTACCACAGCAATGGCTACACGGTGACTAATGGCTGGAAGATACACAACACTGCCAAAAACAAATGGTTTGTCTGTATGGCCAAGACTCCAGAGGACAAACAGAAATGGCTTGATGCTATAATCAAGGAAAGGGAACAGAGAGAGAGTAAGTGAATGGCATATATTCTAACAGCACTGAGTGACTCACACAGGAGAGACACTGTGTATGTGAACACGTGTGTAGGCATACATGGATGTGTGCGTACATGTTTGGGTGACTATGAATGTGTCAGAGGGAGAGAGAAGCTGTTCTAGTTTCTTAAAGATTTCAGAGTAACAGCCGTGTTAGTCTGTATTCGCAAAAAGAAAAGGAGTACTTGTGGCACCTTAGAGACTAACCAATTTATTTGAGCTTAAGCTTTCGTGAGCTACAGCTTACATCCGATGAAGTGAGCTGTAGCTCACGAAAGCTTATGCTCAAATAAATTGGTTACTCTCTAAGGTGCCACAAGTACTCCTTTTCTTTTTAGTTTCTTAAAGTTTTCCTCTGTATGACAGTGGCTTTTTAATGGCCAACTTTAATGACAAGAGAATCAAGTGACTGGAAGCATCTACTTCTTAATTTACCCCATGGCATTTTAATCCCCATGCATCATTATATTTACAGGAATCAAATTGTCAGTTTCTTTTATGCATTGAAGCACTTTGAAACGTCTACACTTAATCGATTTTTAAGTCTTTTATTTGTAAATAGAGTCTGCAAGATGGAAAAAAACAGTCTTTTGCCAGGCAGTGCTACAATCTCATCCTCACAAGGAGTCAACCTAAATGTTTCTGGGCTGTGCATTGAAATAAAACAATTCAGGGAGAACATCTTCGGGACTGTTTGGACTTCGCAGACTAGGAATGCTGACAAATCTGTGCAAATGTTTGTGTCGCTTTTATCTTTCTGGAACTGAATGAAACACTGAATGATTGTCTGATCGAACTGTTCTGTAAGAGAGAGGTAAGGTCGATGGAGCCTAAACACAGGATGGGGAGCCAGGAATCCTTGAGTGAAAAGGTTCTGACACCAACTCGCTCTGTAGCCTCAGACAAGTTATTTGACTACTCAGCCTGTTTCCCTATCTTCAGAATGGGAACAATAACTCATTGGCAGAGGTGTGGCCAGTTAACATTTCCAAAGCACTTTGGAGATTAGGAGCCTGACCTATAGAAGTATCCTCCCATTTTGCAGGCACTGTTTTGAGGGTGCAGTTGGCCTCATTTGCAGCTGTAACTACCTACTTCTGCCAGCACAAACTTAGGTCAGTTTGAGACCCCTTTTTTACCTAAGCCCTATAAATGTTAAGTGATCCTGGTTTTCACTAGGAATTTCAAAGGATTTTAAGGAAGATGGACACCAAAATCCCACTGAAATTTAATTGGAGTTAGGTGCCTAAATCCCTCAGGCTGCTTTGGAAATCCCAACTCTAATTATTATAATACAATACTTTATGGCATGATAAAATGCAGTACAGAGTAGTGTAATACAATACAAATTCCAATGTGGGCTGTTATCTTGGAATACAAGAATCATTGATAGCATGCCTTGTCATAGCTGAATGCCAAGGTACCTGCCAATAATAGGGAAACCAGCTTCAGAATACTGTCCAGCCATAGCATAAATGAAAGTGAACTCCTAACCTCAGGCCAAAATCAATACGAGAAGGAATATCTCTGAAGGCCAGTGAGAGAGTTTTACCTTTTTAAAGAATGTTTCAAACCATTGGAGGCTGGGAGGTCTCTGCTCACTAATCAATTCTGCATCACATTCTAACAGAGGGATCCTGCTGTGCTACTTTAGCATTTTTCATTCAAATGAAGTTCCTGGCTCCCAGGCCTATGCTCAGAACACTAGCCCAAGTCACTCCAAATCTTCATTGCAGATGAAATTCTTGTTTTATGGCAGCTTGATGTTTTGTGCAATCAGGTTAAAAATAAAAAAGAGAGAAAGGTTTAATAAGAAACAAAAGAGAAAGGGTGAGACAAACAGAACCATGGTTAAATAAATGGTTGGGCAGGGGAGAGAAGAGACAACCATCGGGATGGTTGGGGACAAAGCAGAACCACAAGAACACTTAAAAATTAGAGTATTGTAATGATACAGGCTCTTTGCTGGTATACATAGGCACGGGAACTACGGGTGCGGGGGGTGCTGCAGCACCCCTGGGCTCCCAGCTACCACCCCACGCCCAAGGTCTTTGTTGCCGCCCCACACCCCGGGTCCTGGCTGCCACCCCATGCTCTGCTGCTGTCCAGCGCCCGGGGTCCATTCTGCTTAGACACGTACTCCAATTCTACAACCTTGATTCAAAATTGTTGGTTACTTTTTGATAATTATGACCTCATCCACTGTGTGCCACGGTGTGTGCCTCTGTAAAGCAGGGGAAACAATACTTTCCTACTTTGGGGCCATAGTATGAAATGTAATATTTGTAGAATGCTTTTAGATCCTCAGGTGGAAAGTTATAGAGAAATATCAATTATTATTATTGTGCCTTTCAAACAGAGAATTCTGACTCAGGTGAGGAACCATCTGTTGGGGTAGCTGAACTCTTAACAACAACAACAACAATAAAAATACACAACAAAATCCTTAGGAAAAAAATACAGAAAATCTTGGTGAAGGAAGCGAAATTATATTTAAATGGAAAATTTCTCAAAATTTTATGTGCAGCATCAGCCACTCTGTCTTTTTTTTTCCGGCTGCTTTTCATCATCCTGGTTTATGACGTGGCAGTCGATGACAGGAACTCTGGATAAACACGACTATCATGTCAGACATTCCAGACCTTATTGGAAAGCTTCATTTGACTCAGTACTTGCAAGGTCACAGAGCTATCAGTGTTTGGATTAGAAACCTTGGTGAGCTTCCCAATTCTGTGTGATCCTGGAATAAGCTGTGTAGAATGTTCATTCTAGTCTGCTGTTTACATCGGAGCGTGGGGAATTCGGTCATGTCAGACCAGAATGAAACATGTGTACTATTACACTGGCTGTTTTCTATCACAAGTTCACATTGCAAATTAGCTTTGGCTACACATAACAGCATACATATTTGAATCAGATCATAGGATAGGGGAAGTAATACTAAGTCAGGAGGTCTGCAGAACCAAAACCTTTAGGCAGATATTGGATACATGAAACATGCTACCTTTTCAGAATGAAATATTGCATAAGACTCTCACTTCTTAAGCACATGTGCCAAACCTATGAAACAAATGCAATAACCGTTTGAAAAAACTCAAAGGCACTGTGGTGAATAATTGGTGGCTATCAGAGGTGTTAATTTATGTTCAACTTTATTTCTTCAAACATAAAATAAGGCTAGAAGGGGTAAACTCGGCAGCCTTTAGAGATAATTATGTATCTCTCTATCTAACTAGCCTTTCAGGCTGTTGCTTTAGTCTATAAAGTGAATGTACTGCTGGTGAAAGGTGCCAGAATAAAATAACTGGAAAATGAAGTCCTCTGTTCATTTGCCAGACAGGTACAGCACAGACAACAGCAGTGTGTGCTACCTCCATGCTCTGTCCCACCCAAGTGCCTTAACCCTCGATGGCAGGGGCAAAAAGATAGTTTCCATGGTCTTTCATAAGATAAGAAAGGCCAGCTGTGACATGGATGCATGTTCACTAGGAGATGGTGTCAGACCAATAGGCTGATTTCAGACTAGCCGTCTGGTTGTTGCAACTTTCAGTCATGATTAAATTGGGCCACATGCAAACTGAGAGCTGGAAGGTGACACCCTTCCTATATCCCATCACCACTTGCCTAAGTCATCCAGTATCTCTCCAGCTGGCTGCTTGATATGGTAGCCACAGTGTATCGTCTAGCACAGGGGCATTTATAAACAGCTTATTTACTGGCGGTAAGCCGAGGAATCAGCATTCATATCTAGATTGGGTTTAAGTCAGGATCTGGATTTACTGTCAACAGAATTTTGGCCCCAATGATGGAAGTCTCTTAAAATCATCTGTTCTGACAAAATTTCTGTCATCTTGAACTAATTCTTGTGAGGGTTACAGCGGCACCAGGAGTGAATGGGGAATGATTTGTTTGTTTGTTTGTTTGTTTGTTCCAACTCGTGCATGTTCTCAGTGCATGTTTCTGAGAACATTCCACTATGTGGGATGTGATGGAAGCCTCGTGTTTGGGGTCCTTTGTTTCTGAGCTGATGATCTCCATGGGAAACTCAGAAGAAAGGATGCAAGCTTCACCTGCGCACTGAACCACCCGTCAATTTTGCATCCAGATTGTGAAGGGGCCCACTTTCCCAATGCTTGTAAAATAAGACACTGCCATAAACTCTTATTGTCCCGTGTGGCTGCTGGTGCTTTGCGTATGCGTCTGGCCTCAACTTTTGGCTTTGAGCGAATGCTTTGATGGCCAGGATCTGAGGGAACTCCTGCTTTGTATTCCAGGTCTGAAACTGGGGATGGAGCGGGATGCGTACGTCATGATTGCGGAGAAAGGAGAGAAGCTGTATCACATGATGATGACCAAGAAAGTGAACCTTATCAAAGACAGGAGGAGAAAATTAAGCACTGTTCCCAAGTGCTTTCTTGGCAAGTAAGTGATGTTTGGTTTGAAAAGGCCCTTTCATGCCAATTAACCGAAGGGACTGGGTTTTCTGTGGATGGTATTGTGAGGGTAGATCAGCTGTGCTTTGCCAGGGTTTAATCGGAAAGGCCATAACCCCCATTACAGCTGCAGTTCATTAAAATTAATCATTAATTTCTATTCAGTGCTCTGTGCAGGCTGTACAATAGCAGCACATTCCACTGTGGAATATTTCACAACAATTATTTCAGATCGGCAGCAGGAGTAAGGAAAAGAGCCTAACCTCCTGATAGCCCACCTGTAGGGGATGCTTTATGAGCAACGTTTGAACCCAGTAGAGCTACACCAGCCTCAGTATCAAATCTAGAGTGTGCTCATTTAGTTATTGCTCACCAGAGACAACATAAATTGAACAGGAGACCTCATGTCTTGTAGAAGTAAGGGATAAAAAGGACTTTCTTATGGGAGAAAAATCTCTCAGTCAGGCTAGACATTAGGAAATAATTCTTAACCGTCACAGAGATTATGTCTTGGAAGAGACACTGTGGAGCTGCCAGAGCACCATTACAAGAGGCGGTCAAGGAGAGATTAGATAAGGCACTAGTGGGACTATTGTAGGGAAATGTCCTGCACAGCTCACAGGGAGTCAGAGTTGGTGACCTGAGAAGACTTTTCCGACTCGACTGCCTATAGTTGAAATTATCAGCTGGGAAAAAATAATTTTGAGAGACAGCTTATCCAGATACTTCCCCTCCCTCCTGTTCCCAATCACTGTAGCGAGGTGGTTTGCATGCAGCAGCCCTTGGGTGTATGTGAAGTGGAAGTGATGCACTGTCTTTATGCCTGACAGACAGCAGTCTTGATGGACAGATTGGTATTCCTGGTAGAGTGAAAGTGCTTGACTCCTTTTTATTTTGCTACATTCACATGGAAAGCTTGGCTCTGGACGTGAGGCAAGTTCTAGTATTTCCCAGTTTATGCACAACCAGAAGTGCCAGACCAAAAGGTTGTGTTCTCACAATAGAATATCAGGGTTGGAAGGGACCTCAGGAGATCATCTAGTCCAACCCCCTGCTCAAAGCAGGACCAATCTCCAATTTGTGCCCCAGATACCCCTAAATGGCCCCCTCCAGGATTGAACTCACAACCTTAGGTTTAGCAGGCTAATGCTCAAACCACTGAGCTATCCCTCCCTCTTTTGCTGAGTCCCTGTATTTTATCTAGTTTCAAGAGTCATGGAATTTCCTGGTCAAGCTCTTTCTTTTTAAACATACTCTTTTTGGTATTGTAAATGTTTCACACTTTCTTCTGCTCATTGCCCTCAGTCCTGCCTGGCAACAAGCCTGATATTCCAGTCTTGGAAACCTGATGCAGTTCTGCCAATGTCCCACAATCCTGATCCCTCCTAGGACCCATGACCTACCAAAGCACCTTAATCCTGAACTATTGTGTCCCTGCTATTTCATCCAGAATGCTACTCTTCTCCATAAAAAGTAGCTTTGCCAGTACACTTCAGCCTTTACCTAAAGCAACTTTGCTATTCTAGTCCTGGGTCCCCAGTACAGCTCAGCCAATGCATTTCAATCTTAGCCTTTTTGCAGACTTGCCATTCCATTCCTGGGCTTGCCCTGAACAATTCATTTCAGTGGTTACCTGCACATTTGTGGGCCATTCCAGCCCAGGATCTCAAAGAAGAAGTTACTGTCGTGTTGAATTGTGTGCATAGGCGCCAACTTCCCTGCTTTCCCCTGGGTGCTCGACCCCCTCTCTGCCCCGGCCCTGCCCCCATTCCACCCCTTCCATGTGGCCCTGCCCTAAATCCATTCCAACCCCTTCCCCAAAGTCCCCACTCCAACTCCGCCCCCTCCCTGCCCCTATTCCAACCCGTTCCCCAAATCCCCGGCCCCGCCTCCTCCCCTGAGCATGCCACGTTCCCGCTCCTCCCCCTTCCTCCCTCCCTCCCTCCCAGCACGCCACCAAACAGCTGTTTGGCAGCGGCCGGGGGGAAGTGCTGGGAGGTAGGCGGAGGAGGAGAGACGCGGCATGCTCAGGGGGGGGAAGAGAAGGTGGCAGAGGAGGAGGTGGGGCGGGGAGGAGGGGGTCTTGGCTGCCAGTGGGTGCAGATCACCCACTAATTTTTCCCAGTGGGTGCCTGGTGGTTTTGAGGTACAGGCATGTGTCAGCTGAGAATAAGATTGAGGCTGCTAAACTCATTTCACTCTTGCCCTTAGACTATCTCGCAGGATCCTACTGCACTAGAGCAATAGCTCTAAATGAGTCAAGGGAGAAAGTGTGGCTGTGGAGGGAAAAGCTAACACTGATGTGCTGTGAACTAGCCATAACTGCCTCCCACACTCTGATGTTATGAGTTATAGAAATATCAAGTGTATTTATTTTTTGGACTCTCTCTGGAATTGGATTCCAAGGAATGATTTATTAGAGAGTAAATCCACCTTGCTAAGTTCTCTTCAGGTGCACTGGCAGACCATACAGGTATGCAAATAATCATACTCTGTGAAAGGGATGCTTTAGTGTCAAGAATGCATTTGCCACAAGGGTTGCTTTTTGTACTTTTTTTCCTGAGTTTTGCAATGTAGAGGGGTTAGCAACCCTAGAAAGTTTCAAATGTGTCTGGGCAGATTGGAGCAACCTAAATGGGTTGGAAAGATTTTTCTGTGTATTTCTTGAGGAGCAGAAACCCAGTAACTTCAGGAGTTGGGAGAAGTGATGTGGCTGTCAGAATTTAGAATTAAGACTAATCTAAATTATGCTGGGTACAAAGCAGGGATCCGACAAGTGCCAAGGGGGCTTATAACAAGCTTTACCCCATCTCCCAACCCCACCTGAGCCGAGCAGAGCTGAGTATTTGCCCGTGGACCCTATTTAAGCTGAGGCAAAAGTGTCCAAGCACCTTCTTGCCCCCAGGACCTAAATTGGCCATCTATACCACTTTCTACCGATTGAAGTGACAAGTGAAATGGATGACCATATATTTAGGGCTTTAAAGTGCATTTTATTGAAATAGAAAGGCAGGATTATAGACAATTCCTCAGAGAGATTATGTTTAAATACCAAGGGCTAAATTCTGCCCTCACACAGGTGCATACAGCTAACACTGAAATCATGTATGTAGTAGAATGTGACTCAACGACATTCCCAAATAGCACCAAATTAACTAACACATTTGTGGTAGGCACTGGTTACCAACTTTCTAATTGCAGAAAACCAAACAACCCTGCCCTGCCCCTTCCCCGAGGCCCTGCCCGTATTCTGCCTGCTTTTTGAGGCCCTGCCCCTGTTCATTCCATCCCCCTCCCTCCATTGCTTGCTCTCCCCCATCCTCGCTCACTTGCTCATTTTCACCAAGCTGGAGCAAGAGGTTGGGGTGTGGGAGGGGTGAGGGCTCTGGCTGGGGTGCGGGCTCTGGGGTAGGGCAGGGAATGAGTGTTTTGGGATG
Source organism: Eretmochelys imbricata (assembly GCF_965152235.1). NCBI lineage: Eukaryota > Metazoa > Chordata > Testudines > Cheloniidae > Eretmochelys > Eretmochelys imbricata. Next base: position 17,834,982 of record NC_135584.1, read on the forward strand.
CAGACGGGGACTCCAGGTTGGGGCCGAATGCTGGGAGGGAGTTTGGGTGCAGGAGGGGGTGCAGGGTATGGGCTCTGGGAGAGAGTTTGAGTGAGAGAAGGGGCTCAGGGCTGGGTTTGGGGTGCAGGAGACGGTGCAGGGTGAGGGCTCCGGGAGGGGGCAGGGGTTGGGGTGTGGGAAGGGGTGCAGAGTGCATGCTCCGGGAGGGGGCTCAGGGCTGGAGCAGGGGTTGTAGTGCAGGAGGGGGTTCGGGATGCAAGCTCTGGGCAGTGCTTACCTCAGGTGGCTCCCAGAAGCGGATGGTATGTCCCTGCGGTTCCTAGGCACATGGGTGGCCAGGGGGCTCTGCACGCTGCCCGTACCCGCATGCACCACCCCCACAGCTCCCATTGGATGCGGTTCCTGGACAATGGGAGATGCGGAGCTGGTGCTCAGGGTAGGGGCAGCATGCATAGCCTCTCTGGCTGCCCCTGGGCCTAGGAGCTGCAGGGACATGCCAACCACTTCTGGGAACTGCACAGAGCCATAGCAGGCAGGGAGCCTGCCTTAGCCCCTCTGCACTGCCAACCAGACTTTTAATGGCCCAGTCAGCAGTGCTGACCAGAGCCACCAGGGTCCCTTTTTGACCAGGCGTTCTGGTTGAAAACCGGATGCCTGGCAACCCTACCTTTAGGGGAAATTTTGCTGTGTGCTGGGCTTCTGGCTAAGCTCTAGAGTGGTGTACTCCATTCCAGACATACAGACCAGGGAGTGAAACCGTGTTTAGACACCAGGGGGCAGACCCTCAATTGGTACAAATTGTTCATTGATTTGCGCTATGAAAATTTATACCCTCTGCGGATCTGCCCCCAGATCTGAGAGGGAGGCTACAGCCCTTCCAGCTCCTGCTTTTTTTGTGTAGAACTAGATCCCCGGAGTTTGCTGGGACTCCCCAATATAAAACAGTTCTCTTTAAGTATAAAAATAGAACTGATGGAGAAAAATAACTGAATGCTGCTCCAAAGACCCTGAAGCCTTTAGCAAAGTGAGATGGTTTTCTTAAGTACTGCTTTAAGATTTTTATGGCATTTGGTTCTCAAACAAAATAAGTGTTTGCTCTGCAGACTTAATAAACTCTGAGAAGTATGTGACCCAGAAATATTGGCAGCTGCTGGACTGTTACCAAAAAAACATCTGTTTGAAGCCAAAGAAGGACAATTGGGAGTTTACAGGATGATGGAATTTTAACCTCATGCATTTGTTAAGCAGGAGGGGGTGGGCGTGCAAATTGCCAGGTAGACAGCTGAGTGATCATTTGCACACACAGTTACTTGATTTTCATGACTTCCAGGCACAAAGGTAATAATATTGCAGGTAACTTCGCCTACAATTTAATTGCATGTTAATTTTTGAACTAAATGTGTTTTAACATCAGACCCTGAGTGTCTAATTCGGTCTCCCATGAGTCCCTGGGGCTTAGTTCCTCATTTCATTTGCTAATGACCCCTTCTGGCAGACAAGGAGTAACATTGACTGGCTCAAAGAAAAGACATATCCTACCTTCTTCACCGTTAATCCATGGGGGAAAGCAAAGGATCGCCGGGGCTACAAGAGGAGTTCATAGTGTTTGTCATAGTGGGGAAGAGGTTTGAGCATTAGCCTGCTAAACCCAGGGTTGTGAGCTCAATCCTTGAGGGGGCCATTTAGGGATTGGGGGCAAAAATTGGGGATTAGTCCTGCTTTGAGCAGCAGGTTGGACTAGATGACCTCCTGAGGTTCCTTTCAACCCTATGATTCTATGTGTCTCCATACAGGATTTATTTCACATACTCTTTCCCTAAAGTATTAGGTGCCAGTCTTCCAACCCTCAGCTTTTACTTGTGCACACACAAAATCATGCATTGGCAAGTTTGCAGCTGCAAACACCTCTGCACATTCTAATGTTTGTACATGCCCTTTAAATAATCTAACACCTGTTAGCACACAAGTGTATCGTTTGCACCTGCAAAGCTTATTGGGAGCTATGCCAGAGAGGTACAATGGAACATGCATGCGATTCTGCAGGCACATAATTAGGTAGCACAACTCCTATTCCCAGTAATGGGAGTGGAGCATTTGATTCCCACCCATCTCTCTGATAGTTTATTTCCTTATTCAGAATCACTGGGAGACCCTTCTAAGATGTTGGGCTTGATACATCACTGTTTTACTCTGGTCTTTTTACAAACTGTTGGTTTCTATGAGATGACGCTGGTGTAACGAAGCAGTTCTGCCGCTTTCTTTTTGCCATTACAATTCCATGGTAGTCCCTCAACAAGCTGAAGCTGTTTCTTATTGTTGTTGTTCTAAAAGCAAAACAGTTACGCTACCTGGGCGGGGATGAGTCAGCCTGTGATAAACACAGAAAGGCTAAAAATGCTGCATTAAAAGCCCATAATTGGAGGCATGGATGCTGGTTTTGATAAGCAACAGCCTTACACAAATTGGCAGGCACTCAACTGGTTTATTGAACTCAGAGTTCCCATATGTTGCTCTGCTTTCAAATATTCCTTTTGTTCTTTTCGATGAATTTTACATATTCTGGTGTAGTCCCTGATTAAACCGACAAATTTGCTAGGTCCCCCAACGGCACTGCCTGTGTCCCATTCATCAGGCTGGCAATGTTTATATTTTCTATACATTCTGTCACTCTTGAGTCACACACAACATAGCTAACTGTATTCAGAAGTTTTCCTCTGCCCTGTTTGCAGCTCTGCCTTCATCATAGAAACAAGCTATGTGTCAAAGCACTGTGATTCACCTGCTCATTCAGAATTAGTATGCCACATACCACCAACTTTTAGTAGGGTAGGAGGGATTGATAATCATTTAATTATAAGACAGGCACCAGCTTTAATGCAATGACCTTAAATTAGCCTATCAACAGGACTTGAACTCAATCTGAGTCTACTCTAATTTACAATGATGTAACTCTATTAAAGATGATGGAGTTACCCCAGTGCAAAACCAGTGAGGGAGGCGAATCAGACCCAGTGAAGTAAGATGAATATATCTTTCAATTCAAGCCATGTACGTTGCTTTGATGGATACCAGGGTAAAAATATCATTTCCCTATCTGTGATTTATTGTTTTTTAAGGGCATTAGTACACCTTCCTTTTCTGCTTTCATTTGGGAGTCTGGAGCACTCATTAAAATAAGTCTCTGTTGTAGCCCTTTTTGAACCAATTGGACCTTCTTTCCCTCCAAGTCTTCTAGTTTTGGAGAATTAAGGGAACTGTTTCCCACAGGAAACATGCTTCATCTGCAGACCATTTCCCACAGAAATGTAGGAAATCCAGCTGTCTAGAAGAGGCGCCGTCATTCCCTTCTGTGTACTGTAGCCGAAATGTCGTGTAGATGTTAATGCGGTGCTTCAAGAAGAGTCACCAGTGGTTGGTTAATGTCTGGCAGAGACATGTTTGCTTGCCCTTAGGGAGAGAGAGCTAATTGCTTTTGCTATTCTACTTCCCCTTGCAGTGAGTTTGTATCCTGGCTCATGGAGATTGGGGAGATAAGCAAGCCGGAGGAAGGGGTCAACTTGGGACAAGCTCTATTGGAAAATGGCATCATTCATCATGGTGAGTGCTCTGTGTCATAGCAAGGTGCCAGATCTTAGTAAGACACTGGAGACATTGGTTTAAGGGCACTTGCAGTTGTTCACATTGTTACCTGTACACATTAGCTGTAACCACATGACATTCAAACAGCTTCCTTCAACGTTTGCTTCAAATCCTCATTGTCCCACTGTGAGAGGGCATTTAACTCCAACTAGCATTAATGGGAGTTATTCCCATGAGGGGGCCACCTTTGTGGTAGTTGTGTCATAACAATGACTCAGCATCCATCCTAAGGCAAGCCCGCATCTCTCCAATGACAGGCTATGTGACGGTCTTGTGAAAATCAAGGCCGTTTCTCAATCTAGGACTGGGTAACATAGTGGCATATGGAGGAAAAGTGACTCTTGAGTTTGAGACAAATGCATTACAGAGTAAGTGGGTCCTTTCTCCATGCCTCTTAGCTGTTTTACTGAGCAAGGGAGTAGAAGGACAGTATTCCAGGCGCAGTGCCCTCATCTATGACAATCCAGGCACATGTCTTCTCTGAGGGCCAGATTTTCAGACTTTAGATGCACAAACACACCTAGTCGGCCATTTATGCCTGTAATTACTTGACTTGTGTGTACCATCTCAGTAGTTGCGTGCGCACACACACACACACAGGCCTAAAAATGGTGTGTTCATTTGCACTTAGTATTTTTAAAAATCCAGCCTTGAGCAACAATTTCAGTCTTGATGGCTGCTATGGAACGCGAGAGAGGAGAGCCGAGTTGTGCAAGTCAGGAAAGGGCCAGAGACTTGAGTAACAGGGAGGGCTGTGGCTGACTGAGTGTAGAGACATTTGACAATTTCCCTTCAAAAATGAGGGTCAGCCTTAGGAGCTGCAGAAGTTAGGAGTGTTTTCTGGTAGACACACAGTATTCTCCTTACGCCGTGAGATTCCTAGCCATACAGTGAGGTAGTAATGGGGGCGGGAGACTATCTGTCCCCTCCAGCTCACTTTCCAAGAGCATATCTTTTTAAAAGTGTCATGTGACTTTGCTGATGAAGCCCAGGAAATGTCCCTTCTACATGAAATCCTAGGGCAGATTTTTAAGGCTCTGAGGCCTCTTTGTATGAGTGGTTGCGTGAGCGTTTGCACACCTGACTTGTTTGAAAATCTGACCCACTCCCCATATTTCTAGTCAAGCATGATTTTTCTTCTGCTTTTTGTACCCTTCAAAACCCAGATTTCTCCTGTTCTTTCCCATTCTTTTTCTGTTTCAGAAAGCAGAATAACTCAGTCATGTACAATTTAAACAGCAGGTGCCCCGTTTCTAGCCATTAGGTGTATGTGGCTGGAAAATGCTCATCAAGGGAATAAGAATTTTTTTCCTTAAGGTCTTAAGTCACCAGCTGTCCACAAGTCTGTGCAATCTCTAATCCAGTTTAAATAGGGGAGCTATTTAATTAGACTTGTATTGCTTTAGCACTAATCTGTTGGCATTACAGCTCCACAAGGGCTTTTTCCAGGTGATTATAACAGTGTTAAGAAATGATGTCTGTTGTCTTCTCTTAATCAAAACACAGGGAAGCCTTTCCTTGCTGTGTGCTAATACCAGCAGCACCAGATTTCCCCATGCACATGCACTTCCACCACCAACGTGCAGACACAGTCATTCGTTTGCACTCACACGATGGGCCAGGCTTTCAAAAATGCTCAACTCCCATTTAGGCAACAAAATAAGGGGCCAAATTTTCAAAAGTGCTCAGTACCCAGGAGCTCCCGTTATGACACCGATGTCTTATTTACTTGCGTAAATAGAAATGGAGCCTAATTGTGGGTTCTGAAACCTTGAAACTATGGCCCCATGTGCATATGCATACAGATATCGCATACTCTACACACACACACCAATCACTTGCACAGCCCAAGAAGCTCTTCTGAGGCTGCATGATCCAGTATTGATATTTTATTACAGCTATCCAAGCTGCTATAGCTGACCACCCTGGCATTGGTCTGGATGTTCTTAGATGTGATTTAGCAACTATCCCAACAAAATCTCCCAGCACAGAGAAACAAAAATAGTTAAATATTACATTCCACCAGAGGCCCCTGACAAAGAGCAGATCCCTAGAGTTTAAAATATTGCCCGTATCTAGAGCTCCTATTGTCACTGTCTCCTGGTGACAATTGGTATACTTTAAAAGGCACCTTCAACCCTATTTTTAGCTGAGGAAACATCCCCTGTAATTAGGCTATGAGTTTTACTGACACGAAGAGAGTCACAATATCCATTTCCTTATCTTGAATTGAGTTAAAACCAAAACACCACAATGTAGCCCCACATTAGGCAATGTGTCTTATCTTTTGTTTTTCACTTGGTATAATGTGACTGTTGGGAGAAAACTGCTGATTCTCCCAGCCTGCCTGACCTTCTCTGGGAACAGGGCTCTGTGCAAGGCAGAACAGACCCTGGCAGATCAGACTTGCAGGAGTGCTGAGCTTTGTGCATTTTATCACTTTGCTTCCTCATCTCCTTTAATCCTGGCTCCTTTATCTGAGGCTGCTGATGTGTAAGTGACAGCATGGTACGCATAGCAGCGAGCTCAAGGAGTTTCATCAGAACTTTGTCCTAACCTGTGCCAGGCACAAAGGATCAAAGGGATCTCCCCGCAGGACCAGTTCTCAGTCAGATTCAGAAGTATCAGACCCAGAGCATTCAGACTCTCAATGAAGGAAGAATCAGCAGCCATTACAGAGGGCATCAAAAATTCCCCATGTATGAAAGGACTTGAGAAACTTCTGAACAGGATTATATGATGAGTTTGCCTTCAGTACCAGGCAGCTGGACTTGATGAGCCTACAGGTCTCTTCCAGTCCTATGTCCTGTGTTCCTATGTTAAAATGGTGATTAGATTCTGCAACATGGAACCAGCTTCACCCTTTGAAATTTTATACAATCTTTCCTCCCTGCCAAAGAGAGGAAGCAGCATTAGACACCCACAGGACAGGAGGTAGATTATAGGTAGTTCTGCCCCATCCCCAAATATCCACAAAAGAACAATCTTTGCCTTCTAAGGGTGGGGCCCGTCCACTATGCAGCTCAGACAAAAACCCGGGACTAAATTGGCTCAGGCTAACTCAGTTTAAACAGCTTTGGCCAGCCAATGAATCCCCATTCTTGTAGGTTGGCCAAATTGCATCTAAATTGAGCTAGTCTCAAACAGTTTTAAACCACATTTTAAGTCAATTCATCAAGCACGGTTCCCAGCCCAGAATATAGGGCTTCAGAAAAAGGCATGGGGCTACCAGCTAGTTTTGGTCAGATATATGCAGGGGTGAAAGTAACATTCCACACTTACCCGTATGGGGGCCAGTTCCGGCCCCTGGAAGGGGCGGGGCCTCGGGCGGAAGGGGTGGGACTGGGGGTCAGCATCCCCCAGCCAGCCCATCCACACTGCCTGGCCCGTGCCACCCAGGGCTCCAGCAGCAATTTAAAGGGCCCGGGGCTCTGGCTGCAGCAGCCGGAGCCCCGGGCCCTTTTAAATCATGGCCCTGGGGCAGCTGCTTCTTTTGCCTCCCACATCAGCGGCCCGGGGGGGTGGGGCACAAAAGGGGTGGCGATGTTAAAGCGCTGCCGCAATAGCGCTTTAATGTCAGCTGACTACGGGCCAGTACCGGTGGCTACTTTTTACCGGTATGCTGTCCCGGCCTGTACCAGCTTACTTTCAGCCCTGGTCATATGACTCATTAGAGATGACAAGGATGATTGGAACTGCTCACTCCCCTCCTTCATCTCTACCTGATGCTTTGGTTGCTCTGTTCCCTTGCCCTTCTCCTTCCTCTGTATTTGCTTTCAGTTTTGGACTCATCTTTCCATTTGGGGTGTGTCCCTATCCCCAATGAATCATATTCCGCTTCCTATGCTCGCCTCGAGTCACCATGATAATACAGCCAGGACCAATCAGATCTCAGCTGCACCATTGCAGAATGACCATTTTAGCAAAGTAAGTAGTGTCTGGAGAGCACCATTTAATTATATCAGTGAGCCCATTAACACCTTATTAAAAACAAGTGCTCTGGTGGAAGAATCCATCCAACATCTGTAGTTCATCTCACCAGCATGCTCTCTCCTTTAGGAATTGCAGCAGATCCCTATGTCAGAGCCTTGGGCAGCTGCAAAAATCATTTCATTCATGTTAGAATGATTGTTGTAGGGTTACAGAATCTGCAAGGGCGTGATTCAAAGCTGATTGGAAAGACTCCCATTGACTTCAGTGGAGCTGGTTCCAAAGCTGTAAACAACTGAAACAGGTTTGATGGAAGAGAACAGCATTTTGCAGGGTATTTCACTTGACTGAAATTGCAACATTTTGAAGAACCATCCCTTTGCGGCCAGACATTCAGAAATGTATCTGTGCAAGGTATGCACAACAGCAGGACTGGTAATTGTGTGTGGGCAAACCTGAGAATGTGAGCGTTTGTCATCAGAGGGACTGTAGAAAATGGTAGATTCTTTGCGTGCAGAAATACTGTGCTGTCATAATGCATGGCATCGGAGGAGGCATTGACTGATTATTAATTGCTGTGCTGGTGGTTTCAGTTTCAGATAAGCACCACTTTAAGAATGAGCAGGTGATGTACAGATTTCGGTATGATGATGGAACGTATAAACCAAGGAGCGAACTGGAAGATATCATGTCCAAGGTACTCGATCTCCCTTCCAGGTTGGAGTCTGATAATAACTCTGAATAATAGTTATAAAAGTGTCTTTTTTACATATGTTTGGCTGTGACCAGCACTATAGCATACTCTCCGAAGCTAGTAGAACCACTAATTTGTATCAGTCTGCCACCATGGTAGTGTAGGAGACATTCTCCCTCTCATTCCCCATCTTGCCAACTTGTTTATTATTATGTATTTATTTATTTATTATAAATAAATTATTTAATTACATTATTTATTACTTATTTATTATTGTTATTTATTATTCTATTGATTAGGAGAGAAAGGGAGGCCTCGTGATAAATTATTATTATTATTTATGTACATTATGGTTGCACCCAAAGCCCCCAGTCAGGATAAGGGTGTTGAATTCTGTAAAAACACAATAGACTAATTTATACTAGCCGAGGCCTCCTTCCAGTTTAAGAAGAGAGGTGATATAGCAATGGTGTGTAGCTGTTTAGGTTTTTTTCCAGATACTTACATATATCTAAGGTGAGTTCCAGTGATCCCCATGTGCTCCTCAATCCATTATTAATTGGCTGATTTCTAATGGCTATCACTTCAGAGGTGGTTCTTGAGGAAAGATCAGGAGGAGGAGAAGAGGGGTAATTCCATGGGTAAGAAGCAGCATAGAAGAAGCTGAGGTGTTTGTGTGAGAAGCTGACAAGCTGATGTACAAGGCTGCTGTTGTTGGCAGAGCAAAGGAGGTGGGGTGACACAGTAAGAGACAAGAGTGGAAAAGCTGGGAGAGAGGTGAGGAGGTACTTGAAGGTGAAGGCAAGAAGCTCACACTTGGTAAAATGATACTGGGGGTCCAGTGAAGGGGGACTCAAACAGGGGTTTGATTCAGTCAGAGTGATCTTAGCAGCTGCAGTTTGCATGGGCTGGAATGGGGGTGGATGCTGGAAAGGAGGATATTAGAGGTAGAGAGCAGAAGTGAAACCTCAGTGCCAGGGATGGGAGAGAGATGGTTGGAAGTGGAAGGGGAAAGAGAAGAGAAGGTAAAGAGTTTCTAGAAATATTTTATCAGTCTGATTCCTGATGAGAAGATGTCCAAGGCCATGCTACTGTAGTTCCAGAGCTGCTATAGAGTATGGTTTTTAAAAAAAACACTGGATCTGGTGCATAATTATAAAGCCACATTTGTTTTGTTCCTTAGGGTGTGAGACTCTATTGCCGACTGCATAGTCTTTACACTCCAGTGATAAAGTAAGTTCCGCTTGTCTGTCTGTCTTAAGGGGATAACATGCTGCCATTTGAAACCTTCTCTCTTTCTCCCTATAACCTGTAATGAAACAGTTGGCTCAGTTTATCCGGGCTCCTTTGCTACCATCCTATCTCCACAGCTGGGAATAGCAGAGGTGCTTCTGCTGAAGGACTGTAGAACTGAATTCTGGAGGGCTGGTTTCAGGGCCATTCTGGAGTCTGCTCTCTCTACCCATTCATCACAACCCTTAGCTTCAGAGCATTTATTTACCCCAGGTATATTCCTGAGTTTGGGGTTAGAGTGGTCATATTAATAAGTGATGCCTGAACCAGGAGAGATCACGGAGGTGCATCTGTAGCTGTTGCTTGTTACAGGCAGTATTGTTTGTTTTGTTAAGTTAAAGGGCTCATAAAAAACCACGAAGGGATAAATCCTGACTTTGGCAAAAAACTCTTACTGACTTTGGCAGGAGGATAACTTGGCTAGGGGCTTTGGAATTTGACCCTGTGTAAATAAATATCAGCTCAAGGCATAGAACTAATCGAGGTGCACTAGTTAACCTGATTCCAAGACACGGGATTTTTAAACCTTAATGACTTAATGGAACGTCCAGATTCGCAATTACTGAAGCCTGTGTCATGAGCCTATTTGAGGTTTGGAATGAAGTGTTTGGATGTCCTGTTCAGCTGCCCATGGTTGAGAATGTGACATTTTCACTCACAGGAACTTTCTGTTTTAAGGTTCATACAATTTTGATGACAAAGACTAACCCCTGGAAAAAACAAATATGGGGCCCGGTCACAATCACAATCATCACATCACAATCCTAATCCATTCCCTTTACTGGAGTCCCAATTTGATCAGAGTTGACCTCCTGTCCCTGAGTTGCTCAGGAGATGCTCCAAGGCAAAAGATACTTTTGGCATGACAATGGTCTATCTGCAGTATGGACACACTTAATCAATCATAATTCTGCCTAACTGAAAAGACAATTACCCTGGAGGGTCATGCAGCTTTGAGTAGGCAAAGTGGCAATGTGTGTGTGCCTAATCCATTAAGAAAGTAATTCATATGTAAAGCAGAAAAAGCTAATAGTAACTTGAGCTGAGAAAAAAATGTCCCTTACCTCAGGGTCCCTACAACATCAGACAGACTGTGCTGGATGCAGCAGTCTCATGAGATAAGGATCAGCAAGGACGAAATAACCACTGTGGGTCTATTTTATTGCATTTTAACAATGCACTATTTTTGCTACCAGGAGATTCTCTAGCCATTCTTTTATTTCAAGATTAATCTAAGTTTATGATAGGGATGGATTTAAAAGGAGTATAACCTGGTACTGTGAAAAATTAGAGCCACTGAAAACTTTGGGCTCTCCATGAATAGACTTAGACCTTCAACACTCTCAGATTCTTCTTTGAAGCCCACTGTCCTTCAAACAAACTCTTCCTACCATCTGCCCAGGGTGGACTGATGTCTTCCACTCCTGAATCTCTGATCTTCCTGCTCAATGACAAGTCTCAGCCTGTCCCAGCAGGCAGCAGCCTGGCACTATTCAGCTGTTCGTTGCCCCAATACCCAACTGTTCTGCCTTTCGATCACTGTTCTGTCTGGCAACATCTGAGCCTACCGTTCCTGCTGTCATAAGCTCCTGGTTGAGGAAGCCCACTTTTCAGAGCATGCTTAGCATTCTAATAAGCTGGGAAACCTGCTGAAATTGGAATATTTGGGTGTAAATGCCAAGAAGTATTGGGGGGGAAAACAGGAAGTCCCTGATTTTATGACTCGGTAGATATTCCCTCCATCACAATCCTAATCCATTCCCTTTACTGAAAACACAGTGGCCTCAACACAGCATCTGCTTTTGCAGTTTGTTCCCATCCACCAATGGTTTTACGAAGCCCTGGGGCAAAATATGATGGTGGCCCACTGGCAGCAGGGCATTGCTTCAACAGCAAAGTATGTGAGGAGGGTGTCTAAACAGAAAATTGTTAGATTTGTGGAAGACGGGGAATAGGTGATTGACTGGCTAATGATGGTAAGGGGCATAGCAGGAGCATTTGTTTATTCCCCTGGCACGAACGTGTGAGTGGTAGAAAACACTTCCCTGTGTTATGGGGGCGGCAGGCATCATGCTACTTTGTCGGAGGCAGGGCGACTGGCTGCGATTCAGACATCACACAGATATGTTTCCATGTCGTGGCATCACCTGCAGCTGATGGGTCAGTGAGTTTAGGTCCAGATCTCCTTCCTGAGAAGTATTTAACTGGCAGCAGTGAGCAACTGGGCCTTGGACCAAGAGCCCAAAGCCAATGAAATGTCAGCCCTTTCATCCCAGTGTCAAAGCTGTCCCTGTACGCTGCCGGTGAACATTAAAATGCGAGGAGCCACCTCTGACAATCTGGAAAACCCTATTCATTAGAGCTCAATATTTTCATGCTCTGCTTTATTATTCTGACATTTCCAAAGCACATTTGCTCATGATAAGTGTGTGAGAGGGGGAAGGTGCCCTCAGAACTCACACAGCTTTGTGCTGGACTTAGTGCATTACTGGAAGCCAGGCCAAAAAATGTGTGTAAGCACTATGGGGAAAGCTTTTGCTCTGAGGACACACATTTCTGGAAATGTTACGTTGTGTTTTCAAGTTCTGGAAATGCTACTTCCCCTTCTAATTTCTTACTCTCTGGGTTATGCAAACATGCAGGTTGAAGTTATTTAAAACAGCCAGACACAGCACAATCGCATCTGTAAGTGACCAGTAAAGGAAAAATGTGGGTAGGGTGAATTTTAATTTTAGATTTTTCTTCTTTGTCTTCAAAAAAAACTTTTGTATAGTTTGGTGCTAATGAAAAGGGCTGAGTTGATAGCACTAGAGAGTAAAATCTTCTCTTGAGCTACAGAATAGGTACATCCTGGCAGTGGTTGTGAAAGTTTCTCCCAGAAAGCTGTGCCAGTGGACCTCAAACCTGAATTGGAAGGACCACCTCTGGGTTGAGAGGGGAATTCATCCTACATGGTCCATTCAGCAATTGGCCTCTCTGCTGAGCCTGCCAACGAGAGCGAGCCAATTAATGCAAATTAACTGCAGTAATGGCTTTTGCAATGTGGGATTAGGAATTGGATCAAGTTCACCACACTCATTTCACCCAGGCCAGTAAATAGCCATAAAATGGAAACAGCTTTCATTCACTACTGCCCTGGGATGTATTCGATCCAGTGACCTAAAGGTAAAAGGCTTTATATCCCAATGACCTGAGCCACCTAATCCCCTTTGCTTTAGAGACTCGAGACAAATTTATTTTCATAAAGACCCAAAACATAATTATTTCCATGATCTTGAACTGGAATGGACAAAGCCTCTAAGGACCATTGAGTTATAAATGTATCTTTTCTTTGTCTCAAGAATGGTGCTGGTCCATATTAGGAGACTTAAGTACTAGCAACTAAAAAGAACACACTGTATTTGACCTCTTCTCCCTGGGTATGGTGGGAAACAAAATCTAAATGCCAAGTTTTTAGAAAAATGTGGATCTGAATCTGGACATTTTGTTGATCTGGAATATGTTTCTCATCCAGGCTGTGAGATCTTCCCTAGTTTAAATCTCGGTCCTTTCTTCTAGAAGAGCAGAGTACCTTCTACTTTTTTTTTTCTTCTTTTATTTAGTTACAATGCTACACAAAACAGGGATGGTCTAGTTGACCTCATAGGTATTTCCCATCTATAATTCCTCTTCCTGCATAAAATACAGATTGCAATAATTTACTTATTTATCCAGCCTAATTGAAATGTGTACATTTTTATACTGATGTTTCTTATTTTCTTTGACCTAAGAGACCGAGACTACCACTTGAAGACCTACAAATCAGTCATCCCTGCCAGTAAACTAGTGGATTGGCTGATTGCACAGGTAGGAAAATGTAGATAAATAGTACTTATGTATATTGCTGTCATGATATCATTGACAGCTTCTGAGTAATGGCACTACAAAAGTGCCATGCAAATGCCTGTCCTCACTTCCTGATGACATTGTAAATAAGAACAGGGCAGCATTATCTCCTGTAAGTGTAAACAAACTTGTTTGTCTTAGTGATTGGCTGACCAAGAAGTAGGACTTAGTGGACTTGTAAGCGCTGAAGTTTTACATTGTATTGTTTTTGAGTGCAGTTATGTAAAAAAAAAAAAATCTGCATTTGTAAATTGCACTTTCACAACAAAGATTGCACTACAGTACTTGTATGAGGTGAATTGAAATATACTATATCTTTTGTTTCTCGTTTTTACAGTACAAATATTTATAATCAAAAATAATATACACTTTGCTTTCAGTTACAACACAGAATACAATATATATGAACATGTAGAAAAACATCCAAAATATTTAATAAATTTCAATTGGTATTCTGTTGTTTAACAGTGTGATTAAAACTGCAATTAATCACAATTAATTTTTTTCAGTTAATCGCCTGAGTTAACTGCAATTAATGGACAGCCCTAGAACCTGACTCTCCCTTACATAAAGACCCCTTTATTTTAAGTTCTCATTGATGAAAAGCACTATATAAGAGCTAGGTATCATGATATTGCCAAAGTGACGTAAAAGGGCCTTTGTGTAAATGAGCATTAGGCCTGGAATGTTCTTCTTCGGAAAGGTTCTCTTCAGTTGCATTTTACATCTTTTTATGTTAAGGAAACAATTGTGATTGAAGAGACACTGTGGGACCCCATTTATCAAATGAAACAGCTGAAAGAGGGGCTACCTATTCCCGCCTAGCAAAGGCAGAAGGAAAACAGGCAGTTTAGAGCTCAGGTTGTTGAATCTGTTCCATGTGGCTTAACAGGGTCCATGGAGAACGGGGGGGAAAGAAGCTGCTGTGGCCAAAAGGGAGCAATTTAATCAATCTAATGCAGCCATGATTGTAGTTCATCACAGTCCTGCAGGCAAGAGGTTGACTCAGAGGTCAAAATAAAAGATCAGTCTTAGGTCTGGAGAAAGTGAACTCATTTTTTTCCCTCCTTTTCCTCATTCTCTTCGGTTAATCCAGCCTGCAGGTTTGCTGTTCACTGAATTTTCCTTTATGCTTCATGCATTAGGCTTGAATCGTCTGTGTATAGAGACTAAATTGGTGTGTGTGTGTGTTATATGAGAAAAAATGTCTGATGTATTCAGTTAGTTAATAGGAACATTGTCAACATTTAACTTCTGCATCTTGGCTTGGGCCCAATTCCCATTCATGTCATTGGGAGATATTCCTTTGACTCTAGCGGGAGTTGGACTGAGTCCCAAATTTGTTAAATTAAAAATCAAAAATATGATTTTTTTTCTAACTGGTGGCACTACAAATTCTTCCATGGATATCAAAATCCATCAGGATTCTTCCTGCTACTTATGTCATTCCTTGCTTTATGAATCGGTCCTGTGGAACTTAATAGTAAATTATCACTTTTCTATAGTTTGTTTTTTCTTTTTTTTTTTTAACTTTCCCATAAAATTTAACAGAAAATTGCTTCCATGCTATGGAAACCTATAGTGTTGTCTTCAATTTCAAAGCCCTCCATGGCCTATCCCCACTCTACCTTTCATCTCTTACTCACTACTGAGATGTAGACTCCCACCTCTGATCATAGGTGCTGGAACTAGGGATGCGGGGAGGGGGTGCTGCAGCACCCCCTAACTTGAAGTGGTTTCAATTATATCCAGGGTTTACAGTTTGGTTCAATTGCTTTCAGTGCCCCCACTATAAAAATTGTTCCAGCACCCCACCTCCGATTGGCTCATGATGCCACCATCCATCACCCCCTTGTTAAATTTCCAAACAGGGGCCTTTGTGCTCTCTCCCATGATGCCCCTCCTGCTTGGGAGGAACTCCCTGTGAACATCCCCAGAACTAACTCCTCCTCCTCCTTCAAAACCCTCCTGAAAACTCTCCTTTAGAGTGATGTCTACAAAAAAAGACTTAGCCATGGTTTGGTCACTAGTGTATTGAGAACACTGCCTAACATGCTGGCCAATAGTGTCTCATTGTCTCCTTGTACTCTTGTCTGTCTGCATCTGTTGTCTCTTGATTTAGTCTTAGATTGCAAGCTCTTTGGAATGTCTTTTTGCTCTGTGTTTGTACAGTGCCTAGCATAGTGCGGTTCTGGTCCATGACTGGGCTCCTAGGTGCTACTGCAATACAAATAATAATAAAGGGATATTGGGCCTTATTCACCGCTATGTTAGCTCATTGTTTCCCCGGGGTGTAGCTCCATTGAGGGCAATCCATTGATTACACTGGCTTAAAACCAGAGTAACATGGTGGGGTGTTGAGTTTCATGTGCAGTTTCTGCAAGAGACACATCTAAAATTATATGTAGAATGTTAAGATGTCTCTCTTTAAGGTTTTTTTATTACTGCTCTTCTTGCAGTTGGAGGGATTACTATTTGGAAATATGCACAGAGGATCTGCAATGCTCTATTTTCAATTACCTCCTAAATTTAAAAAGTGCTGGTTTTCAAGGGATGTGATCTGGGGCCACGCTAATGTCAACAGGAGTAGCCAAGTTTGCTTTAGAATCCCCGCACTTGGAGATTTTAATGTGCAGTTGCTGGAAGAGAACCAGATCCCAAAGGCTAATTTAAGAACGGTGTCAGAAGGCATTTCCCCTTCAATTTATTCACAATTACAGAATTAAATTAGACTTTAAATCCAAGCCCCTATGCAGAATGAACTATCCATTTAGCCTAAAAAATAAGTCATAGTGGTAGCTGGGAGTTGTCACATGGCAGGATGTTGAAACTGAGAAGAGCATTGTAAAGCCTTGAAATTAGTTTACAGTTAAAAAATGAGTTTAATGTTTATTAATACCTACTGCTTGTCTATCCTTGGGGGATTATGAAATAGACTCAGGCAGCCTCTGGAGCAGTCGCACTGTATCCTGGCAGGGGTACAGCCATTGCTTTTTGTTTTGCAGACACCATGGGTTTTGTCTTGCTGTCAGATAGTGGCAGTCGTACCATCTCACAGTGAGCAGCATATGCAGAAGATCAGGAAGTAGAAGGGAGGGAGCCTAAATGAAAATGAGTCAGGCAGGGTAATAAGAATCTACCTCTAAGCATGTCAGTCATTCTTAGCCAACTGCAGGGTGTGGGCTTGGGGAGGTTGGGACCTGTGCTCAAACGGTGAGCTTAATCTGAGTGCTAAATCCCAGGCTGCATGGGTAAAGTCTGCAGGGTGGAGCCTCATCATTCTTCATACATTTTTCATTTTTTGTTTCTTTGTATTTTTTCTTGAGAACAACCTCAAATGGCTGCAATTGTGGCCTTTATTTTAGAAATAAAGGCACCTCAATAGGGTCTGATCCTGAGAGATGCTGAGCACCCAGAATTCAGTGGGATGTCACTCAGAGCCGTGAACCATACTCGGCACCTTGCAAGGTCTGGCAGTGAGCAAGAGAGGGTGCAGCAGGCACAGCTGCAAAATCTTCCTTTCTGCATGCCAAATAAGCTATTGCAATGCAGAATTTGGGCATTTATTGCAAATAACCAATTTTCTGCATGCAAATTACTTTTTAATGATTTGTAACAGGCACATTTGCAGACTCACCTCTTGCACCCTACTTTGAAATGTTGGCTTGAGGGCTTCAAATGATATTTAACTGAGCGAATCGTTTTTTTTGCAGATTTGGCTGTATGAGAACATAGAGTACCATAGAAGTTTAGTTAAATGCAACCTTTGGGAGTTCACTTGAACTGATTATGCAGAGAGCGTTTTCCCTTTCTTGGTTTAGATATAGATAAAAATCTCTCTCTCCTTCTAAGAATGAGTGGTATTGTCTGTGGCTAATGGGTATTGAACTCAATCTTTATCACGATTGCCAGTAATAAAGAAAAATGTCTCCACACTGAGGTAATATTATGCGTCTGTGCTGGTAAAATAGCTGCTTTCCAGAGGCCTGGTCTTTTGTCCTCCCAATTCCTGTGGGAGGGAAGGGGTACTATATATAGGAATGAATGGGATTTGGGCAAAGGGAGGCCTATTTTAATTGCTTGCTATTGTTCTCTGCCAGTCTGCTAATTTCAGAGCTGCAAGCACAGGGAGGGGAAATTGTTTAGATTAGGAAGTAGTCTGAGGTGTAACATTTATCCTCCTGTTTCTAGGGAGACTGTCAGACTCGGGAGGAAGCGGTCGCACTGGGTGTTGGACTCTGCAATAATGGCTTCATGCATCATGGTAATGTATCAATAACCCATCTCATAGCCAGTTAACAGAGCTCTACTTCAGTCTCATTAACTGGGGAGATCTGCAAATCCCTCTCCTATAGGCTGTGCCACACATGCTGATATACAAACAGCTGCAGAGGTCCCAGCAGGATCCAGCTGAAATGCAGCCATGGGGAATACTGCAGGCACTGAGCCTATACTGGGGTAATAGCTCCCCAATAGGGTCCCCATGTTGATGATGTTCTTGGTAAGCACTGCAGCACCTAGCCAGTTTAGAGGGGAGATGTTTTTCTCGCCATGTGTTTCAGTGCCATGACTGGGCCATCGGAAATGCTGCACATGCTAAGTACTGTCCCGAAATGTACCTCAGTGGGTCTCAGGAATAACATGGCATGCACTGGTCTAACCTGTGCTGAATCTCCAAACACTAGGCTGAACTATTCTAAAGGAATTGCCAAATTGCTCAGTCCAGTTTCTGCCTCTTGGATCTGCCTTGGCAGCCCTCAGAGCTGAGCGGCTGGAGCTGCCAGATTCTCAAGCTCAGCCCTGTGTTTTGAGGTCTGCCCTGCTCTTTAATTTCTCATGGCTATTTTAGATTGTTTTTGCACCCCTCCGGCAGTGAAGATTTGCTCTAAAATAAAAGCTCTGGCTGTTTAATGACCCCATATTCTGCCATCTCCCATGTCCTCATA
The DNA here is from genome assembly GCF_965152235.1 of Eretmochelys imbricata. Lineage (NCBI taxonomy): Eukaryota > Metazoa > Chordata > Testudines > Cheloniidae > Eretmochelys > Eretmochelys imbricata. The sequence goes on from NC_135584.1 coordinate 17,853,369, forward strand.
GTAATCAAGATGCGGCATGTGGGAAACCCAGCAGAAATATCCAAAAACCCTAGTGCAATATAGGAGTAGCAATTAGTGAGGGGATGTGAAGGAGTATCATTATAATTTGTGCCCCAAAATGAAAAGGTACCATCTCTCCAATGGGCATTTTAGATGGGCAAAGCCAATGGAAAAATCACATCGGCAGTAAAAGCATGGATTCTGAGAATTTGTGGCCATTTGGGGCTTTAGAGTTTTAATTAAATTCTCTGCCCCCATTGCCCATCCCTGAACAGACATTGTAGCAAGCACAGCCTGTTCCCAGAGTCTAACTGTTAATCTCAGTTTATGGAACTGGGGGAACTCACCATATGGAAACTCACTAGCATGTTCGTTCTCTTTCAATTCAGCTGGCAGCTATGTCCACAGTCAGGAAACCTGGAGGAAGAGGGATGGGAGGGTGAGATTGTGATCCCCTTATTCACATTGTGTAGTCCCTTACTTCTCAAAGAGCCCCAATGATCCTTTCAGAGCAAGGTCCTACTCAACATGAGCAAGTGTCTCAGAATATGGCCCATCATGAAAAGGAGACAAGTGATGAGCAATCCCCAGGGAAGCAGAGGGTCCAAACTTTCATCCCTTCCCTCCAGCCTGGTGATTGGGTGATGGAGACCTGAGCTCAGAGCTGGAAAATGTGCCTTGTAGAGCCCCCATCTCTGGCAGACGCTCAGGTAGTGCCCCAGCCATTGCCTAGATTTTGGGATACATTGCCTTGTGACAAATGCAGGCTTTTGACTATATAGATATATTTTATACATATATAAATGAAATGGCTGCAAAAATTTTAATGAAATGTTCCTGGAAAAGGTGAGTCAGGGACTGGAGAGGAAGAGTGTGGCGAGCACCCAGTATTGCTGCTCTGGGCCAGATCAGAGGCTATCTGTAGATTTCTCTGCAGTGTTTACCCATAGGCTTTAATCAGAACCACCCTTGACCTGGCCCCAGAAGATGAAAGAGACATTGGGAAACAGACACCACGGCCAAACTGGTTCTGCAAGTCCCTGCCAGACAAGTGATTAACTTCTCAAGAGAGTCTCTTTCCTTCAGCAGCTTTTTAAATTTTCTTCTGAGGCCATTTTTTGTTGTGTAGAGCTGACTGGCCTTTGGAAGCCTCACAATGGGCCTGTGTTTACAGATGGGAATTTCTCCAGCTAGTGGCTGAAAAAGCAGCCACTGCATCCTCCCTTGAGTATTTCAGATTCTGCACCAATAGCATGAAAAGGTGTCCCATATCTGACTGCAGGGAGAGGCACACTGAAAATGAGTAAGCAGGAGCCATGGGGATTGGGCATGGTCTTAAAACTGTAAGGATAGGGATCATGGGGCCCAGCATGGAACTCTTTGGGCACTAGTACCCAAATTTACTCTGGTTTATAAAGCTATTGTCACACACATACAACAGCCTTCCTCTCTCAGAGCCGTGTGGTGGAACTCCACTTCCATTTTCAGCTGTCCTATCCATTCTTAATACCTTCATTCCACATATACGCTGAACCATTACGTGTGGACTCCCTTGCTATCCCTCTAACAAGCAGTTCAAGAGCAATATTGTTCCCAGAGCTGTGAATCTGCCCATTGTCTTCCTCCATGATGCTGGTGCCAAGACAGGGAAGTAAACAAATCACATCCATATGTGTTTCAGCTCCATTAGACAAACTGCCAAAGATAAATCAGCATTTGACCAATGAAGAAATGCTGATTCAGTGGGGAAGTAATATTTACTTTCCAGGTTCCAAGTGGTGTTTCCAGAGATGAGACCTCTTAATACATAGTTGTCTAATGCTTGCCTCTGGCCCCCCCGCGCCCCCCCCTCCCACAGCCCTGTTGGCCTGACTGGAGCTGACCCCCAAATATAGAAGTCAAACTATGCCTATGATCAGAAGAACTGAAGATCAGACCACGATCCACCATGCAGCTTGGAGAGGTGTGCCCAAAGTGTGCTAAATAAATGATTGGCTGGAATTGGTGGTCAGGATTTTGTTTGGTCTCTGGTTTTCTAAAGGTTGGACAGATATTTTTAGATTTCCTTCTAACTCACGCTCTCTCTCTGTCCACGTGTGTGTGTCTTCCACCTTTGGTTTTCAGTCCTGGAGAAGAGCGAATTCAAGGATGAATCCCAATATTTCCGTTTTTATGCTGATGAGGAGATGGAGGGTACAAGTTTCAAGAGCAAGCAGCTGCGTAATGACTTCAAGCTTGTTGAAAACATCCTAGCAAAGCGCCTGCTGGTAAGACAGAGCTGGTCTGGTGTTCGTTTCACATAAGGCATTGTGATCTTTCGCTTTCTAAGAGACTAAATTTATACTACTGTGTAGTAGAAAAAAAACAGGGTGGGAAATTACAGACAGTAGCCAGATATTGCAGCTGACTGATTCATTGCAAGACTTCTTTTTCTTGAGAGACAAGATGGGGGAGGTAGATTCAAAAGGAGGCCTTGCATCAAATGGACTGAAGTTAAACACTGAGTGACATCAATAGCATGGTAGATGTACTTAGGTAAAAGTCAGGTAACTCCCCAAGTTTCATATGTTTTTGGGAGTTACTGTGAGAGTGATTCCAAATACAGTAGATTCAGATAGGCTGGATTCCTATACAGAACATACCCAGTTCAAATCTCAGTTCCAATATCATGGCTGGGATCCAAGAAAACCATCTTCCAGGCAATAGTATTGTTCTCCATGTTGATTCAAATAGTTATTTCCCATGATCCCCAGTCTGTTAAATACCATCACACTCTTGATTACATGTGGACTGCTTTACCCTTGTTTGGACTTGCATGCCATTTGTACAGGAAACCTCATTAGTACCAGTGGCCCAGAGCCCATACTCCTCTCCTGTTGAGCACTGGCAGAATGCAGGAGCAGGAAGAAAGCCCACATCATTAACAACAAAAAATAGCTTTGCTGGAAAGGATCCTGAGGCCCATTAAAGGAGGAAAGAGTTTTCCTGGTGGATGGCCAAAATTGCACCCTCCTGCTGCTATTCTACCTCCAGGGAGAGCAATGTTTGTCTTACTGGCTAATTGTGATTTTAAAGCACCATACAATGATGTCCCTCCCTCCTTCTCCATAAAAATCGTTCACCTGCGCATCCAGTGCTAGTGAGCTGTGTGTCTATATTCATCCTCCTATAAAGTCATTTGATACAAAGAAGCTGCTAAAGGAATAATTTACTTAACTGCCAAGAACTTACACTCTGGGCTTGATTCCTGCATTTTGCAAAGCACTCAGAGATCATCTTCATATTCACTCATAGGGCACTGTCATCACTCAAGCTACTTTGATTTTCTTCCCTGTGGACAGAGGTCCCTTTTTGGGGGAAACAGACTAACCAGCATACATCGTCCACTTTTCTTCCCCCTTATTTAAAATTTCAAGTGTCTAACAACAGCATTATTTCTACCCCTGAAATAAGGTAGCCTTTTAAAGGTCAGCAGTAGACCTGGTTGATCCTACCTTCTGCTAATGCGTTGGATGTTTATTAGCATTCACCAAAGAGTTTATGTGAATAAATTTCAACCTCTTGGGTTGTTCGCTTTGTCTTTTTGCTATTGATTACGAGTAGTTTATGACAGAGCACCTGAGTCACATCTACTCTCTGACTCTGGGTAACTGAAAGATTTAAAACAGGAGAAATATTTATTATATTACTGTTATTGTAGTTCCTAAACAAACACAATCCCCTTCCAAAGAGCAAACAGTCAAAATGAATAACAAACGATGCATAGCAAATAACAAACAGCACGCTTCTTGGTACAGATTTTCAAATGAATAATTAATTATTTGTGCTAAAATTCTGGGCTTCACTGCTATTTCCACAAACAAACCAAGAGCTGCCTAAATACTTGTGAAGTAGACAATCCCACAAATACAAGCACTGGAAATGCATCACATTTATTCATGACAACATTCATGCCTCCCTTTTTTGGTTAGCAATAAGGAGCTGCTGGAATCCTTGTGCTTCCCTGTCTGCAGAACAACCCCGCCTTGCTCCTCTTTAACTGGGCCTTTGTACATCACTCCATTCCTTAGGGCTCCCTGTAAGCCACATTGTAGTTAGGGTAACATAACTTCCACTCTGCTGGATTTTGTAT